>NC_080465.1:3773670-4373670 GCF_028018845.1 Melospiza georgiana | reverse complement strand
GGGCTTCCTT
Source organism: Melospiza georgiana (assembly GCF_028018845.1). NCBI lineage: Eukaryota > Metazoa > Chordata > Aves > Passeriformes > Passerellidae > Melospiza > Melospiza georgiana. The sequence continues at coordinate 4,373,660 of NC_080465.1, read as the reverse complement.
TTTTTGCATTCTTACAATTAATAACTCTCACATTCTTTCAGTCTTCAGATTAGGAAGGGTTTTTTTCCTGACCACATCACCTGTACAACCTAAAGTTATACAATGCAAAGTTTATAAGTTTATTTCAAGTTATTTATAAAATGTTATTACCTCCCATGAATTAGTCCTTTCCAATTACAACTCCACATACTACTAATTCTTGCTTTGGCGTAACTAAATGAATGAGTTTAGATATTTTGAATTACATGCCAGTGATATTATTTAGCTCTTTGCTCTTCCTTTGAACTTCGTACTCATGTATGTGTAAGTATAAACACTCTCTCTCACCTTTATACTCATTTTATATTTATGTCTTTATCCTCCTTTAATGCTATGTGTTATCATTTATTTGAGGAACACTAAATTTGCAATTATGTTCACTGCTTTATTCATTTTTATATATATGTGTGTGTGTGTGTGTGTGTGTGTGTGTGTGTGTGTGTTTGTGTGTAATTTTGGATTGTGAATGTGTGTCTGTGTGTGCGCACAACTCAAGTTTTCTGCACACATAAATCTTTGAAAACTGCCAGGTTAAATTTATGGACAATCTGCTAGGCTGTGATTTTGGAGAGGTAATAATTGTCTCTCAAATGTGAGGAAATGCAATTGTTTGTAAGCACAGACAGAAAAATTGTGGTTACCTCTATCATATATTTTGAGTTTTGTGGAAACAGTCTGATAAATGAGATCTCACAAGTATTACTCCAGATGGATGGCAATATCAAAAGAACCATATTCTCACCATCTTTCCTCTGGGGCTCAGTACAGATTCTTTTTTTTTTTTTTCTTTCCTGTAGAAAAGCAATTTTTCATTCTAAACTTCTGGCTGAGAATAAACCAGCCCTGAATGGACTCACACACACACACATTTCCTCTGTGTAAGAGAAAGATCTCAACCCAGCTGCTTCTCCAGAGGGAGTTCTTTACTGAGCAAGGTTACCTGAGGAAAAACCCCTCTCTAAATAGGTGTGCCATTCCAGCTGAGGTCTGATATCAGATTTCCCAGGGGAAAAATGGGCAAACACACACACACACACACAGGGCACATCCTATTTGGGGAACTCAAAGGAAAACATTTGTTGTTGGTGTTGGTGACTCAGAGGGGCATCTCTGCCCTCTGACTCAGGGCTGAGTCAGCACAGGGGCACTGCTGAGGGTGCTCAGGGCTGGGTGAGTCACCAAAGCCTCCCACTGCAGGCTCCAGAATGTTCTCCTGCATCCCTCAGGCATCCTGAGGCCAAACCCTCCCCTGGGCAGCCCTGCCAAGAGAAACCTGCCCTCCACTTTCCTCAGCTGCATCGCTTTCCCCTTCCCCAGAGCATCTCAGATGTGCTGCAACTGATGCAGGGACTCATGGTTTAGCTGCTGGTATCTTTTGCATCTTGACAAGATTTCAGGACTGGTGCTGAACGTGAATTTCTAATAGTTTATGCAATCAGTTCCTGGTAAATCTCAATTATTGAGGTTTGTTGAGAATTTTCTTGCTGGTGGCCTGAAATGCCCCACAGCCTCTGGTGCTGTCAGCTATCAGAGAGAGCAGAGGTGTTGCAGAAAGAAGAGTGTGAGCGTGGCAGCCAGCACATCTTCTGAAACCTTCTCTGGGTGGTAGCACTGATAAAGGTGGGCAGGCAAGCAGAAAAGAGGTTTTTCTTCCTCCTGTGTATTGTAGGCATGGTACCTGCAGAGAGATTATATTCTATTCCCAAGTTTAACAGTAAATGTCTTCATTACATCATCATCATCATCATCATCATCATCATCATCATCATCATCATCATCATCATCATCATCATCATCACTGTTTATATTATATTATATTATATTATATTATATTATATTATATTATATTATATTATATTATATTATATTATATTATATTATATTATATTATATTATATTATATTATATTATATTATATTATATTATATTACATTATATTATATTATACTATATTATATTATATTATTATATTATATTATTATATTATATTATATTATATTATATTATATTATATTATATTATATTATATTATATTATATTATATTATATTATATTATATTATATTATATTATATTATATTATATTATATTATTTTCATCATCATCATCCTCATCATCATCATCACAGAAACATTTAGTTTGGAAAAGACCTCTAAGGTCACGAAGTCCAACCTTTGACCAGACATCAGGCCAATTCAGGCCTGAATTACTTAGAAAAAAAATTTGGAGGCTTCTTTTACCTTAAGAAGTCAGCATTGAGAGAAACTGAATGCTCTTTCAGAAAGAAAAAATAAAAGCACAGCAGTGCTCAAGCAGTTCTCTTGTGTTGTGTGACTTTTGTCTGAAAACTGCAAAGTGGGGTCCAGGAGTTGAGGTTTCTTGTCTCATAGTCTGAAATTGAATAAGTATTTTATTAGTTAACATGAAGTTGCCATTGTTGAGTGGCTGCTGTCAAATATTTCATTTTTTAAAATTAATTAAGAGCATTGTAAGAGCAACCAGACCTTTTTATGACAGAGACAGCTCAAAGCTGTCAGGCAGTGCCAGATGGGCTCCTGCAACTCTGATGGGAAGCCAGGGAGAAAAAAGAATTTGTTGAACACAGCTAAAGCACCAAGAAATGTGCATCTCTATCAAATCCAGGTTGGCTTCGGGGCCAGCATGAAATTAAAAACCTCAGAGAGTGTCTTCATTCATGAGATGAGGGGGTTACCTGATGTCCAAGTGACAAAGCAGGTCTTCACTGACACTTTATTTTTGAGCACATTTATGTTCCCCTAACAAATCAAGTTCCTAGCCATAAACTGAATTTCAGTTATTAACATATTATTCAGTAATTCAGTAATTATTCAATTATAAAACCAGAATTTTTAGCTGGTCGAATTTCCGGAGTTTAAAACTCACTGTGTCATATTAAAAATGAACAAAACACACCAAACCAAAAATCAAAATCAAACTGCAGTTGTGGATTATTTAATCCTTTCAGACCTTTTGGAATAATAGCACACAACCTGTGAGAATGTAACAACAATGTAATGCCCACACTTCCCAGAATTGCCAATATCTTGGAGTCGTTTAAAAGCTTTCAAAATAATAACACTCTTAACAAATAGTCATTATTAATAAAGAATTATTAATAATAATTATCCTGTTTTGATTGTCATTATTTAAGATTTTAGGACATGCCCTCCTGCTGTGAGGATAGATAAGGAGAAAGATGGAAGTAAGATAAGACTTTGAGGTTTTTGACCTGAATAGATGTTGATTTATTTATTTGATTTTCCTTATGAACACTTAGCTTATGTATTTATTTTCTAAACATTTGCAGTTTCAGATTACCTTTTTAAATGCCCATGATTGCAATGAAATATCACCTTCCCTTGATTTTTAAAATAGCAAAATAATTCTTGTACCATAATGGATGTCAGGTTTTTTGCAGGGTATACACAACAAGTAGGAAAATGAAATGGCACAGTCCCCAGCTGGATGGTTCCTTGCCAAAATCCCTAATTTTTTCAGTCCTCTTGGAGTTGGGAAAAAAATATCCCATTGCAGAATATTGCAGTGTGCTGTATTAAAAATACAGAATGAAAACCGGTTATTTCAGAGGCTCACAAGTTCTTTTTAACTGTACTCATGTTCAAAATGTGGTTAAGAGTGTGTTACTTAAGAATGAGACAGGATTCCATCCCTTAAATAATCTCTGGGATTTTAGCCTTCTAAATTCCATGTGTATGCCGCTACATCTTAAAGCATTCAGAGAATTACTGCAATATTTAACAGTTATGATTGTAAAATCAGTAGAAAACTATTGAAACCAGAAATTATGATTTTTATACAGGAAAACATGAGAGGTAATAAAAATGGATTAAGTAACCTTTAGAAATTAGCTTTCTCTGGTATCAGATAAGGGCATTGTAGGGGGAAAATAAGAAAAAAATATTTTCAGAAATATTTTTGCAGACATAAAATTTGGCATACATCATTCCCCTTACACTTGAATGTTCTTTGTGCTTGAACAGCAGAGAATAACATAGGCTATACCAGGATTTTTGTGGGTGGTTGCAGTTTGTTTCTTTTTGTTGGTGGTTTTTTTGGTTTTTTTTTTTTTAGATTTTCTTAATCAAATATTTTGTCCTAAACATTTGTACCTGTAAATTTCTTTTGGAAAATAGTTTTGGGATTTTTAAAGGGATTTTTTAATTGATTGCTTCTCATTCAAAATAATCTGTGAGTAATACACACTTTCAACTCCCAGAATAAGAATCTTGATACTCATTAATAAAAATACTGAGGTAAGAAATTAGGTGACTCCAGGGCTGGTTTCCTTAATGATGCCATTACATCACAGCACATATTTTGAATTAAAGCTTGGACTTCTCAGGCTTTGTAAGAACATGTGGTTTTTGGAGGTTTTTTAAATATCAAATCCTGCTCGCCATGCAGGATATTTTTTTCACATATATCCAGAAATTCTGTAAAGTTCATTCTAGAAATACATAAGAGATAAAAGATATACATAAGATATATATATATATACACATATATATACACATATATATACAAACACATACATATATACATAAATGCATACATATATGTGTGTATATATATATATATATATATGTGTGTGTATATATATATCTCCAGCTGTAGAACTACGTGGTCTGTGGGTGTATTTTTGCATACTGATTTTCCGTGTACTTTTTCTGTTTAAATCCCCAAATTATTTCAGTATGTTTTTCAGTTACAGGGTGGCGGGAACAAATATATCACTTGTGTCACATTTTAGGTCTTCACTCCTTTAGCTGCCAACGTTTTGCTCATCCTTGTCCAATATACACAAGGAAAAAGGAAAAAGAAAAATTAGGAGGTCGTTATAGGAAAATTTATTTTAAGAATGTGTAAGAATATTTGTATCTCATCAGGCACTGGCAATGTTTTGCTCTGTTTCTGATCCTGAGCAACTGAAATATGGAAATCACTATGGCCATACCATCATTATCCACGTGGACACACATAATTAATGTCCTGTACTTTTAATGTACACATTTAAGCATTCTCATTTCTCTTCTGTGATTTTGTGTTTGGTCAGCCACAAATGTTTTCTTAAGATTTCTGCAGATTTTCAGACCATGGTTACTTTACTGGCATCACCCCTGTATTTTCTTCTCCTTTTTCCTGGCATTGCATTTAGGATTTCTTTCAAATGTAATGATGATTATTAAAAAAAGTCAACTGGAGAGCCCACCTCTAAGCATTCTGGCATGCAAAAAAATACCATGAATGGGAGATATGTAATTCAGAAGTAAATTATGTCCCATTTGGCCATCAGTGCTTTTGGAAAAAAACCCTGCTAATGTTACAATATTTCTACAAAATGGTGAAAAAAAATATATGTCCACACAAGCTGCAGAAGTCTCAGTGTAAAAAGAGTATTTTGTTTGTATGCACAGATAGAAGCACTAAAAATGTTAATTTTTATGCGTTAATTTAACATATATTCCTAATATGTGTAATTTTTACACATATTCTTAAACATGTATTATTAACAAATATTCTTGAGATCTGGGTTCCAGCATATATTCTTAAGGTATTCTCTCAATTTCCTAGGTGTGACTATCTGACTTTCTAGGAAAAAAGGATGACCTATTGTATGACTTTTAAAAATAGAGTAATTTAAAGAGAATTGTGAAATACTGTCTGTAACTATGATTTATGATTTAGTATTGATTGTAATTCATTATTGATATAATCTGGATACGTATCACATTTAATTAGGAAAACAACAGGACACATATAAATGCTAAAATCAATAATTACATTGCAGGAAACAGTATTCAAAAATTGTGAGAAAGTGAGTTAGTTCATATTAACATGGATTCATGGATTCCTCTCTCCAAAATATCAAAGTAGGCAAATGCATTTAATGAGAATAATAAAATAAAGTGTTACTGAAAATTGACAGGACTTAACTTTGGGCTCCTCTTTATTGTTTCTGGGTTTAGGTCAAAAATAACAATCTATTTGCTTGTAGATTTCACGTTTATTTAGCTGGGAATCAAAGCTCTTATTGAAATATTGCTCTGGATAGAAACACCAATTAGATAAAAAATCTTTCTTCTTTTCTGTGCCTTGAATGGAAACCACTAGTCAATATTTGATTTTGTGATCATCCAAAGAAAAAGTTACATTGTCCATGTATTTCAAACAACAAAAAACTTTCTGAAGAAAGATTGGGTTCTGAAGAATGCCTTTGCTGCAGAATTACAACAATTTGTCAAAATTATTACCATTTTCACATGTTCCTGCGTCAAAACTTATTTCTCTTTTGGACGACTGCATCTTTCAATTACCCTTTGTGCTGCATCTTTTCAAGTTGTTCTGTAATTTAGGATTTATTCTGTAAATTTAGGATTTACTTCTCAATAACTGGACTGCTCTGGAAGAAACACAATCCAGGTATTTGATTTTTAAAAGCCTGGCTGGGAGAACCCTTGTGCTGTCTTTTGACAACCAGCAAAATTCCCTTTCCCTCCCCTTTATGCAGAAGAGGCTGCCTTATTGACTACAAAGTTTTGGTGAGGGAATCTAATAGGAAATAAAAGTGCTTTTTTATGCTTCTTTTTTATTTAAAAATGCTGAAAACTCTCTGGGAGTTTTCAGTTACATCTGCTGCAGGCTGTGCATGTTTTCAGTGAAGTGTGGAACTTTTCATGAGGTTCAGAGAGGAGAACCATGAAGAAATTTCTGCATTTACTTTCCAGCAAGGGAAAAGCTCGTTTGTGATTGTCCAGCTTTTATTTACATTTACAGCTGAGGAGTGAATATCTTTGGCTCTGTCAGGAAGTCCTGATATAGCTTTGTCCGTGGTATTGTGAACTTCCCTGTGTTTGGGTAAAAGCAAGGATGAATTCTGAATAAAAAAATGTTTTTTTCCTTTGCCTGTTGTGAGCAGTAGCTGCTGCTGGGAGGAACTGCAGGAGCCATGTGAGAAGGGTTAAGGAAGATAAAGCATCTCATTTTTTATCCTTTGTGCAACCATGATAAAAAATGTAGGAAAAGCCACATATAGACTCAGACATTGCCCCTGGACAGCTGGGAACTGGCACCACTGGAAAGCCCTCCCCAATTCTATCCCAGGCTTTGCATTTCCTTCAATAAGAAATGTATTGTGGCTCTGTCACAGAAGGAGATGTGAACTTTATACAGTGATTTCAGCTCCAGCAGTAATCCTGGATACCCATTGCAAAAAGCAAAAGTACAAGCAGGATACAGCAACCACTTGTTGGCTTGTTATAGAAGCTTATTTAATGCTTACAGCTTTGTTTTCCTCAAATCTTCACATCCATAAATAGATTTTGTTAAATTTTCAACAAGTGTCAAGAAGCATATCCCAGCAATCATTTTTGAGGGGAACTATACAATTTTCTTAGAGAAATGAAGATTTACTCAGGCCCAATTTCCCAGCAGGGGAAATAATTCTAAAGTAAATATTTGAATTCTAAATAATTCTAAAATACAGGAAAATATTTTTCAGGGGGATTAACCAGAATGCAGTGAACAAAATGGAATTTGAACCTACTTTTGCTACATGCCACTTCTGTGCCATAAAGATCTGACCTTCTTTACAAAGTGCTTTGAGATTTACTGATGAAAAGTGCAGGAGAACAGCAGGAGAATTTTAATTATTTGATGTATTTAAGAACTTAAGAACAATGATGTAATTAAGAACTTAATAGAACTTAATGCTGTGATGATGTAACATTTATATTTTCTTTGGCTTTTCAGTGCTTTATTTCCAGCTTAGCAAACTGATGGATAAGAGCTGAAGGAAAAATCCATTGTGAAGAAACGAATAAAATTGACATGTCTGCCTTTCAAAAATTAATAGCAGTGTTAAATCATATAGCCTGAGGTCACAGCTCTCAAACCCCTGAATCCAAAATTTCATCTCAGAATTGCTTGACAAGCCTAGGAAATCCCATACAGGAGACTTGTAGGAACCCATAATAGCAAAAAAAAATGGAGCAGCAGACATTAATGACATCAGTCTCAGAATGGAAATGGAGATTTTCCTGTTTAGAACCCACAGAAACCTGTGATAAAAACACAGGAGCTGGAACTGCTCCTTTAGAAGCCTGATTCTCAGCAGTGCTCTGTAAATCCATTCTCTGCATAGGCAGAATTGAGATTCACTTTATTTGTGCCAAGGCATCCGGTGAGTTACCCATTGCTGACTCAAAGTTCTTGCCTTTAGGATGACAAATTAGGGTGAGTTAGAATGCTGGAAGTTCATTCAATGTGAAAACAGAGCCATGGCAGCACAGAATTGCTGTAAAATATGCTGTAAAATAAATTTAAAATGACTCAATGGAAGATGCTTGGCCCAACTTGGTTTTTTGCAATATTGGGAATATATTCAGGACAGTACAAGATCCACTGAGCAGGGAGTTACCTCAGCTAAGCTCTTAGCTCATCAGGCCCAAGGTTGGAATTTTTTGGCATAATCTGGTTTTATTAGAACAAAATCAAGGTTTTCCCTATTATTTCCTCATAACTAGATTAGGCACATGGAGGGTTCAGAGATATTGGAGACAAATGGTTTGAAACTTGCAGTTATTACACACGAAGGGAAAAAAGAATTGTAAATAGAAGTCCTAGGCTACTTCTGGCATCACTACAGCTTTGGAATTATTTGTATACTTCTCTTGACTCTGCTTTTTTCAGTAGTTTTGCTTTGAAGATTAGAAAAATTTGAGAAATACAGGCAGAGGTCACCACGTGTGAAATCCCAGTGGAGTCAACCTACAATAAAATCCCATAGGACAAAACCACACAGAGAAACTGTTCCTCCCCAGTTTTTAAATTTCTTATTCCATTTCCCTCAGTGTTCCCTCTGAGCTGGAATGCTCCAACCATGAAGTGACTGGATGTGGCACCAATTTCCAAACACAAACATTTTATTTTCTAAGGTTTTCATTAAAACCTTACTGAGGAGAGGACACATATCTTGGGCTGATTTTCATCCTTAGGACTTAGGACGGGTTGTAATTCATGTGTTGGGTTTAAAGAAGCATTTGGAAGCTTTGGAAGAAGGAGGTTCAACAGGAAAAGCACAGCATTGAAGTTTAGAGCACGTTCACAGGCCTCCCATTAATTCAGCATTTCTAGCTCAAATTAAAGATTAATCCCATCTGAAGCCATGGAATCATTTAATTATGGTTAGTCTGTATTGTGCATTCTCTTTATTCTTCAAACCTTAGGTTTTACCCAAGCTAAATTAACTGAAAATCCTTAATTAGCCAAAGCTGAGCTTCAGTAGGGAGCTTAAACCTGAAAATAGGTGCTCCCCAGAAGTTAATAAATGTTTATGTGACTTGCATGCAGATTTTTGCTTACAAATGTAGTTCCTGTCTCATCATGCTGGCTAGAATAAGAATGTGAGGAAGGACTTTTCCACATTGCATTTTTTTGCCCCAATTCCCAATTCACTCATGTTAAACCTGGCAAGCTGAGAGCTGATGAGCTTCATCTCTGTGTGGGTATCTTGGCCTAGTGGCTTTCTTTTCATGAGGAAAATGAAATTTTGGGGTATTTTGTTTGGGTTTGGTTTGGTTCAGATTTTGTTTGTTTGTTTGGGGTTTTGTTTGTTTTTGTTGCTGTTTTGGTTTGGGTATTTTTGTAATCTGAAAAAACGTAGAGGGGACTGGAATGGGACTTTTGTAATAGGAAGCTCAAAGTCAATTACCATGGCCTGGATGTGCTACAAAATGTTCAGAGAGCTGTGTAAGTGATAGATGTACCTTTTAAATGCAGGCAGTTTACCCAGCACAGGAAATTTCCCATTCTTATGCCCTGTTCTTGTACCCCCTCATACTCCTCAGATTCTGTTCTTGGCCATCCTGTTTGTCAGTGCTGCTGCAGCAAGCCAACACAAATAATTGTTTCAACACAACAGAAATAATTTAACAACTCTCTTAGAGGATGTATTAAACTCTTCCTCACTTTTCCTGACATTGAAACTGGCTTTACAAAACTTCCAGACACATCTCCAGCTCCCTGTCCCACAGGCACACAGAAATCACCTGGTATTACTGGGCTTGTCCATCCTGCAAAGGTTTCCCAGCTCTAGAACCCTGATCAGATGGGACATGATGCTTATCAGGGGCTTATCTGCTCTTCATAGCATAAAAAATAAGCCCTTTTAGCCCAAAATAATACATGGCAGTGTCATGAGAATGGGAAGGCAGGGGCAGCCGGGCGGAGGTGGTGGTGGAAAATCTGGGATCCACCAGGGCAAGTGGAAGCCCAAAGTTTGTTACAGAACAAGAGTTAATGCATGCAAATCCCAAGAAAGGAAAATTTGGGCAGCATTTTACGTGTGCTTGTTGGGGAGCAAGATTAAAAATCTGTTCATTACAAAATGCAAAGTAAGAGAAAGCTGTAATTACGTTGCCTAGTGCTGAAAGGAAAGTGCATGAGAGTCCAGGAGAATTTACACCTTTTCCTCAGCTGGAAATTACACAGGAAAGAAGAACCAGACTCTGTGCTGGCAGCGCTGCCTTCACAAAGCACAGGGCAGGGTGTAACAGCACAAACAGTGACAGGGTGTCCAGGTTTAGTGCAAATTTGGGGAAGAATCCCCCAAAGGAGCTCCGGTGGGAAAAGCAGATCCAATCAGCCCCTCCACCCAACTGGTCTGGGAGGGAAAAAATGCCTCCTTGGAGAAAGGTGGAAAACCACTTTTTATTAAACAATAAAACCAAAACAATATCAAACAATGAGACCCCTTGCCACTGTAAAAGAGATGACAAACTGAGAAAACCCTGGGTTGAAGCTCAGCTCACTCAGTCTCTGATCAGTCGCTCCGCAGCTGCAATTGTCGCAGGCCAGGCCTGGCCCAGTGGGCCACAGCGGCAGCTGCCGGTGCTCTCCTGGGTGCTCAGTCCAGAGCAGTTTCAAGAGGTCCAAAGAAAAAGGAAAAAAAAAACCATCCGGGGAACTTCTTTGCCTCAGCTAGCTAAAACTAACTAAAAAGCAAAAGAAGAGCTCTCTGTCCCGCTGTCTGTCCGTCCGCAGACAACACAGTCCAGGAGCAGGAATGTGGAGGAATGAGTGCAGTGTCTGAAAACAAACGGCATGCTTCTTCTCTCCCCCCTTCACTCTCTGGAACACTCTTAAAGGTACAAAACTTATTATTCAGCATAAACAGAATGAGATGATTGGGGATAAAAGCATCATATAGTCAACCCAGGACACAGGGAAAATGAAATTGCTGCCTGACCCAGAGATGGAGGTCCCTCCACCCTCCAGGCCTTGGACGGGCTTGCAGAGATGTGAGAATCAATTCATTGAGATCTGGAGGCCACAGCTGTCCTGCCCAGTGGCTTGGCCTGGTTTAGAATATAATAATATAAATATATAATAATGGAAAACACAGTGCTTTCACATGCTCAGAATAACCAGAGCTGAGGGCTCTCACTGCTGCAGGTGTTACAGGTATTCCAAAGGTTACAGGTATTCCAAATTTGTGGTTGTGCCATTTACCTGCACATTTAGCATTTTGTGCCTTCATGAGGACACTGAAAGTGAAACGTGCAATAAGGCTGGCTACCAAAATCTGTGCATTTTTGGTGTGGAAATACATTTCCCTACAGAGGCAATGTTTGGTTGAAGGTTGTTTCTTGGGCTCATGGGCATGAGGTCTCACTGCTCATGTCTCCTTATTCCATATGATTTAATAACTTTACTCCATAACCTAATTTATTTTGCTGCTTTGTATCGCATATCTTTCACTTCTGTCCAGTGCAAATATTTCCTTGTTGCTGGCACTCTCATGCTCTGAGTGTGCTCACTACTTGGGCCATATTTATGTTGTTTTATCCCTTCAAAGATATTGTCGTCATTTGCACTGCTGTGACTTCAGTGCTTGTTCCAAAGGGTAATTGAATTTTAGAAAAAATCATGACAAAAAACCCAATAAATTTTATTCAAACTGATCTTGCAAGGCTCATGGAATAGACATATTCTTTAAGTTAGGTCTTTTTGTACTGACAGAATTCTTAGAGATTTTTGTGGGGTGCAACTCGACCTCTAGGAGGAAATTCTGCTTAGTAACACAATGCCCCTGCTGCCACTCTGCCAGCAGAGAAATAACAGATTTTCCAAAATTCACAAAGTAAACAGACCATTTAGGAATGACTGGGAGAAACTGGTGAGGGGGGAAAAATCTCTTTTAAGAACATTGCAGGAGACTTTATGTTTGTATGTCATGTAGTATAGTGATGAATAACTGTCCCACAAAAGTAGCCCAGACAGGTGCAGAGTGACAAAGATCACCAAATTTTTGTGCCTGGTTCTTCTACAAAATTTTTCCATATTAGATCAAACCAGACAGATTTTCCTGCCAGCAGACTTGTCCCCTGTTGTTTCACTGCACGGGCAATGTCCTTGGGGGAATAAGTAACAATGATGGAAAACAAGATTTTCAGCTTTTGTTCTCGCTAGCCAGTCACTGGAAGCAGGGAAAGAATACTCAAGACTTGGGGCAAGCTTCACTTCCTTCAGAAATATAGGACCTGCCAAGTAGGAAATAGTTTAAAGTGAAATTTGAGAGGGGAAAAAAAGAAAAAAAGGAAAAAAGATGCATGAGAATGGCGAGGGGAAAGCAACTGCCAAAATGAATAATTCAAGAGGACACATGAAAGGCTAAGAGGGAGATTTTGTTACATTAGAAAAACAAATAGCAAATAAAATGCAAATAGGTTTACAATCGTATTATCATGCACATTAATTTCTGCGAAAATTTTGTTCCCCATTTCAGCCTCCTTCCCTCAAGCCTCTTTCTCTCTGTAGCTGGTACCACTCACTGTCTGTGGTGAGGATCTGAGCCACCAGACTCAATTCCAATTCCAAACCCAAACATAAGAAATGGCTTGTGAGCCTGCAACTCCTTTGAGGCTCACCCAACTCCAATTTTGCTTTATGCCTCCAGGGGAAGCATTTTCTCTTTGAAGCTGCAGTCCAACCCATTCCACTGCAGGATATGGGCTCAGATTCTCCTCTAGACCAGCCTGTTGTGGGACATTTTGTGCACTGTCCCTTCATGTCACACCAACAGAGAATGAAGAAACTGTAAGTGATGGGGGGTTGTTGGGAATTTAGAAACCTGGAAAACATTTGGTTCTCCAGGCCCCTCTCTGATTAAAATTAACACTTAAAATCAAAAGCATTGTGAATTTAATTAGTCCAGATGTTTGAAGGTGCAACACTAATGGCAATTTATCTTTTCTTTTGTTCATAAAATATCTTGGAATTATCCTGAGACAGATGGTTACCAGAGATCATTGCATGTGCTGTTTTCTTGTTGTCATCTGCCACGGGCAAGAACAACACTTGGAAGAGAATTGTTTCTTTCTTAGAACAAAGATAAACTACTATAAACTAATTGCTAAGCTGCTATACAGTAGTTAAAGTGATGGAAAAATTCTACTTTAATGAGTTGTAAGTCACTTTGCCTGAAAAAGGAGCTTGCTTTAAAAGCACTGATGCCCAAAGTTACAACCACATCTCATACAGAATCACAAAATATTCTGAGTTGGGAGGGACCCATCAGGATCACTGAGTCCAACTCAATGTTTAAAGTGTCAAACTTTCAGTATTCAGACTAAAGGGGGACGTGCACAAGGTGTTTCTCTTCTGGTTTTTATTGCCTTTTGTTCAAAATTGCCTCTTGTAAGCTTTAGGTAGAGTCACACATGCAGGCAGCTTTGCCTCAGTCAAAGCTAAGTGAGAAACATCACCTGGGGATACCTGAATGCATCACAGTTCACTCAGGACATCTTCAGAAGCAGGCAGTGGTTTTTGACAGGAAAAAGGCATGATTCTCAAAAAGCAAATGCTGCATTCCATGAGAAATTTCCACCCTGTCTAAAGCCTCAAAACTGACATTATGTTTTAAAATCTAGCATCCACTCACTCATTTCATGGATCTTCTTCCTGTGATGTTCATCTCACCTGACTTCTTTTACTTCTTTGTCATAAAACAATGGGCTAATTCTTTGGCAGTTGGTATTTTGCATTTTTAGATTGTCTTCTCCTGTCGCAGACATCTTTTATGGAAAATCCTTTCCTTAGGATTATTCCCTCCTGAGAAGCTGGGAGACCTCAGGAACAAAATGTAAACAATGGTTATCTGCTGCTGTGGAATGCAACAGGTGCATCTGTGATTGGGCTCACATGGTTGTTTCTAATTAATGGCCAATCACAGTCAGCTGGCTTGGACTCCCTGTCTGAGACAAAAGTCTTTGTTATCATTCTTTATTATTCTATTCTTAGCCGGCCTTCTGATGAAATCCTTTCTTCTGTTCTTTTAGTATAGTTTTAATGTAATATATATCATAAAATAATAAATCAGCCTTCTGAAACATGGAGTCAGACCCTCGTCTCTTCCCTCAACCAAAAACCCCTGTGAACACCATCACACTCTCCTAAATCAAAAGTTTCTCATTTTTGGGAGGTTAAAAAAAACCCAATCAAAGGCACAGCAGCAAACCTTTCTCTGACCTCCATTGACAGAGAGGCTCAAGAATATTTAGGATAAAAGCTCTTTGTGATCCTTTCACTGCCTGGACAGAGCACCTGGGGCAAATCAGATGAGCTGTTTGGTTGCCACTGGCCACCACTGTTGTGTGTGTTGGGGATAAATGATCATTCCACTGCCCACTGTGGGCATCAAGTTTTACCAAAACTGGGCTTTATCCCAGTTCTGGGCTCCACATTTGTGCCAGATACCAGCAAACTCTGCCTAATAGCAGGATCCCTGTCCACTGCCTTTCATCCAAAGAAATCAAAGTGCTCAAAAAATGAATTAAAGTTTTGCAATACTTGCTGGCACACCTCCTGCAAGATTTGTCCTGCTGTAATTAAGGCAGCTTTTGATAAGTCGGGATTCTTCATCACCCCT
Source organism: Melospiza georgiana (assembly GCF_028018845.1). Lineage (NCBI taxonomy): Eukaryota > Metazoa > Chordata > Aves > Passeriformes > Passerellidae > Melospiza > Melospiza georgiana. The sequence goes on along the minus strand of NC_080465.1, from coordinate 4,358,654 downwards.
CCAACTGTGGGGGCCCACACAGTCCCAAACCAGGATTTTTTTGGCAAGATCTCTCATTGGAAATGGTGAAAATTTTGTCTCAAATCTCTGCCTTTCCTCTCCCACAAGAGGCTGCTTTGTGCAGTTTTTCATGCCACTCCTGGAGCAGGCAATGAATGAAAATCTACCACCCTTGCCGCCTCGTCTTTGGATGTGGCAAAAAATCACCCTCTTAGCTCACCCAACCACACGATTATGCCTAAATTAAAAAAGGGGAGAGCAGAGAAAAGCAGGAAGGCGGGGTGGGTGGGAATTGGCTGGTAGGAGAGCAGCTGGCACAGGGAGCTGAGGATGGAGCCTGCCTTGTCAAATCCCCACCAGTGGGGGAAACGCCAGCCAGGTTTCAATGAGTAAGCAATTAACATTAGATTGCTGCAAATAAATGCTGATTTGGTAAAAGGCCAGGAGAATTGTTGGTGTGGAGAACAGTGGGACCCAGATGGGGGGATTGGTGAAAGGTCAAACCAAAGATGTTCTGTGTGGGCTGCCAGTTTTACACTATCACTGTCACGATCATCAGTTGTTAGCCCAAATTCAGGTGGCCAGACATTTATGAAGGCAAATATTGATTAATCCCTCTTTCTCTACATTTCCTAAAGCAAGAATAATCAACTTTCTGAATAGTACTGGATACTGTCAGTCAGTTTCTTAAACTCAAATGTGTAAGGTGAGAAAGAAGGTATGTATGATTTTGTAATAATAAATTAAGATTCCTAAAGCTTAATGTTTAAGTGTTACATCAAATACTCCAGTGAGATTAAGGGATACAGCACCCATTAGCTTTAATACTTTATTTTATTCAAAGAGGTGAATTTGGGAGCATTTCAATTGAATTGGTGTAATTAGGCTGGTTCCCACCAGCTGGTACATCCCTAGTGGCTCTCTGTGCCTTTTATGATTAAATATTGCTAGTTAAGATTCCAATCACTTCCAAATGGATTGCGGTGAAACAGAAAGTAAAAGGAAAATAAATACAGATGCAGCAGAAAGGGTGGGGACAGAAACAAAGCAAATTGATGCATGGTCAGGCACTGCCCAATGCTATTTGGTTTCTTCATTTTTGAACACCAGAGAATGTATAAATTGAGATGAATGGAGGAAAGGAAAGCAGTGCCAAAGTTCCAAGTTGAATCCACTCCTTTCCCACTTCATATCCCACTCCAAGCCTTGCTCCCCAAGAAATTCTGTTCTCATTTCTATCAGAAAAATGTTGGAAGGCGATCAGCTGGGACAAATCTCTGCTTTATTGGTGCACCCATGCTGTGATTCAGCCCAGGTGAGGGAAGCTATGCAAGAGAAAGGTGTTAAAGCTGGCTGAGCCATCCTCCTGGGAGAAAATGGGATTTATCACCTGATGCTGAGAAGTTTCCCTTCATTTTCTGGGATTAATCTGGTTGGCAAAGGAAGCCAAAAAAAAAAAAAATTCACATTTTTCATTTTTTCCCATGACATTCTATAGTGTATTGAGTATTTAATTAATTCTGACCCCCAAATGTGCCATCTTTCAGATGCTGTCATAAAGATTTTTTCAAGGTATAACCATTTTTGGTGAAGATCATTTTGAGCTTATAATTGACTTCTGAAGCAAGTTCAATATATATATTTTTGTGTTTCATTTTGGGGAGAACTAACACTGAGAACACAGGATTTTTATGCTGGAAAACACATTTGTGTCTACATCCTGTGGGAACTCAGTTCTTCAATTCCCTTTTATTGTACAGAATGTTGCTGCCCATGTGTTGGTAACTGAGAAAAATGCCATGGTGAGCAAATTATGCTAAATAATAAATAATATTGCATCAAAACATCCACTGATTTTTTTTTTACTTCTCTTGAAGCTGTATCTCATCCTGTTTCAGCAGGAATAATCTTGCATGAATCTAATGAATAGTTTTGCTCCAGTTTAAAATGGCCTCCAAATCACCAGATTTAATTTTCCTTTGACTTTAATTTATCTGGTCTGTTGCAGCTTATGTTCCTCTCCTCTTCAGAACTGAATCTTTAAACCTGGGGGGGGAAAAAGGGTAACACCGATTTAACAAAACATAATGGCACAAGGTTCAAACACAATAGATTGGAAACAAGAGGTCATGATCTTTTTTCTTGGATGCACTAATTTTTAGGAAACTGATTCCTGTTTGTTTCACTTGGGGAAAAAATGGTACTGGATCTTCTGAAGATACATACCAATATTGTTTCCTAAGCACTATAGTCATACTTGTATCATGTAAGTGATTAAAGTAATTTCAGTGATTAAATTTAAATCATTTAAATTATTAAATCAAAGTTCTGCTTGTGCAATATTTGTATTGAATTCTAAAGTTTGTATTTTTAAAAGAAATTGGAGGACTTCCACTTCTATCCTGACTGACTTTGGGGAAAATCTTATTTGTGACACTATAAAAAAAATTTTTTAAGTCCTTTTTAGTCGACCCTTTTGAATTGAATCACCAATGATTTTATGGTAGCAATAACCATCAGTTTAAGATTTGGTGGCTTCTTTTAAGTCTTATTTTCTAATATCATGATAGAAGTAATGGGTTGTGCCAGTTCCACACTTCTTACATCTTTAATAACCAGGAGTAACTTCCCTGGAATATTTTAGAATGCATAAAACATGAAAATGTTTTTACCACAATTCAGAAATAACTGAAGTATCAGATATTAAACCAGGCTTGTGTCTGGATGTCAGTTATTTGCTGCTTTTTACAGACTTTCTGTTTCTACAATTTGTCAAAATGAATGGGCTGAAGTTGTTTTGTCTTTGAACATGGGGTGATCTTGGATGTTGTTTTCACATCAGTGAATTGAACAAATTTGTTTTCATATTTGACAACATTCAAAGGAAGTGACAGGGCTAAAAAACTTCAAAACTGCTGAGTTAAGGCCTGTCCTTGAATTAAGCATGATGGAAATTTTGCTTTACCTGGAGATATGTCATTATTGTGGCTCAAAAATAGGAAATTTTATTGTGCGAATACATAGCAACAGCACGTAGAAGGACTAAAATTTAAGGTAAATGAACTATGGGCTTGTCCAGACCCTAAAATCTGAATGTTGGTGAAGTCATATCACTGTAAGGAATTACATCTCTTTGTCTCCACACACACTTGTAGCCATGACTACATTGTTATTTTCAATTTTGTATATTTTTTCTTCTCATAAAGTGCTGAAGAGCTGAGTGTACAGACCTACAATCAAAGTACATCCAACCCAGTAACTTGCTCCTGGAAAAGGCCCAAAACATCTTACTAGAGGAATTTATATAGGTATTTTCCTGTAATCTTTGTCTGATCTCCAACAGGTTCCACTTGGGGATAGTCCTAGACTGGAAGTGCATTGTGTATCTTCTGTAATACTCAACAAATTTGCCTTCTGCAAACCTGTCCCACCTCTCCCTCAACCCATCTTTCAGCATCCACTGATGTGGAGATAATCAGATATGTTGGTCCCTCGTTTGGCCACCCTTTTTTTGCACTGAAACTCCCTGTCACACCCTTCATTTTATCCATTACACTGAAGAAGAACTGTGGCACCCTTCTTGTGATAGAATAAATGCAGATCAAATTTCCTGCTATTCCATAAATTCTCTGTATTCCACAGATTACCTGCATGGCCTTTTTTCAGCCTAAAGTGAGAGGATCTTATGAAATTCTTCAGCCATGGGGTGGGTGGGTATGGAGAATGTGGAGTGCTGTGGATTAACCCCGTCCAGGAATCCAGCACCATGCAGGCCTGACAGTGGGATGGGAGAGAGAATTGGAAAGGTGAAAGTGGAAAAATTCCTCGTTTGGGATGAAGACAGTAAACTGTCTATTAAAATAGGAAAATTTCTATTAAACAGCAAAAGCAAAAACTGCACACATAAGCAAAGACAAGGAACTCATTCCCTGCTCCCCATGGGCAGACAGAGCTCAGCCAGGCCCGGGAGAGGCCTGGCTTGGGAAGACAAAGGCCATCCCTCCAGATGTCCCCCGTTCCTTCTGTGTGCTGAGCCCAATCCCACATGGTCTGGAGCATCCGTTGGGCCAGCTGGGCTCAGCTCTCCTGGCCCTGTCCCCTCCCAGGTCCTTGATGGGCAAACTCTGAGCTTCCACAGCCAGCACATCCCTGTGTCACCAGCACAGCTCCCAGCATGATCCAAAACACACTTTCCTGTGTGAAGGAAATTAGCTGTGTCCCAGAGAAAACCAGCACATGGAACATGGATTTTCTGAGAGCTGTAAAGCAGAAGCAGGGAGTGTTGGAACCCTGGATGCTGAGAGTTTTAAACTTCCTGTGCTCTGAAAGGCACAGGCCCACAAGCGAGCACCACACTTGACCTGAGGCTGCGGAGAAGACTTTAAAAATTGATTGATAGCACTGGGATTACAGGTTTAGAGTTGGTTAGAAATGTGTAATATCACAGGGTAGAAAACTTAGAGTTTGGGGTTTGGAATATGGAAATAAATATGAAGCAAGATGGAGGTTTTAGGGTGGAAGCAGATTGTTCTTCTTCACCCTCTTCTTCCTTCTTCTTCCTTCTTCCTTCTTCTTCCTTCTTTTTCCTCCTTCTTCCTCCTTTTTTCTCCTTCTTCTTCATGCTTCTTCTTCCTTCTTCTTCATGGGTTTGGGTGGCGTTTTGTAATTGGGGGCAGAAAAGTCCACATTGCAGCTCTTTGAGATCAGTTATTGGGTTACAAAGGGAGAATATTCCAGGTGTCAGTTCTTAATTGGATGGTTTAGTCTTGAAAGGCCTTGTAACAAGAGATTGCTGGCCATTTTGTGCATTCTAATGGAAAGCTGCTGAACTCATGTTTGTGAGGCTGTTTCACTGATAGGAAATAATAAACACCTGAGTCCAAACATGAACCATCATCTCAAGTGCCTTCAACCCTGACCTCAAGAAAACAATAGGGAGGGGGTAAAAGCCACGAGTTTCAAAATCTGAAATTCTGTCTAGCTGGAAAGAATGGTTTTACCACCAGGATGTGATCCAACTCTGGAGCAGGAGCCAGGAGAAGCTGTGGGTCATTCATCCTTGGGCTGGATCCTCAAAATTCCTGTGGTCCTGGAACAACCTGAGCTGGTTGAGGGTGACCAGAGCTTCCCAAGGTCTCTTCCAAATTGAATTGCTCTGTACTATGGTGATCCTGAATGGATTTTTTATGTCCTTGGGCCTCAGCCTATTAAAAAAAAGGGCATTTCCCTGCCTCTGCTGAATGTTATGGAGAAGCAAGAAAATAGTAAGGGCTTCAAACCCCTGGCAATAAAGACCTGCTGCTTTCACAGGTCCTGTATTTAATAGTAGCCAGAGTGCAGCTCTATGAAAAACAACTGAAAAAAAATTAATATGCTTGTAGAAGCTCTGAGGTTTGGGGGAGTCAATTGTTTTGGTTTTTGTTTTGTTCTGTTTCTGTTATTTATTTAAGGTTGCAATGAAACATTTGGAAAAGCTGCGCTGTTGCTTCACCCTATATATTCAGGGATGGAAATAAAGTATATTATAAAATGGATATAAAATATATGTTCGGCTGTAGTGGTTTTGGTTTGCTAATTCAAGATTTTTTTTAATTTTGAGATTTTTTTTTTGTTAATGTACTAAAGGATGTGGCAGGTTTGGTGTTGGTTAATTACTAATATATTTACTTTTTGTTCTGAGCTAGGATTGGGAGAAAGGTAAAGTAGGTTTAAAACTTTAAAAGGGTATAAAGAAGATTTTATTAAAAGTAATTAGAAGGGAAAAAAAAGTAGTAAAAATTTAAATAAACTTTTTAGAACACTTCTTTCTACTTTTTCTGTCTTACTGACTGAAAAGAACCAGAACATCAACCCCAAAAAACAGCATCATCCACTGATCTGTAACCAAAAGAAATTAATCACTAGTTGAAGCTGAAAAACAAATTAGTTTGGTAGCAAATTAATTAATCTAATGATAATTTGCATAGTGAAATTAAGGTGAGCCTCCTAGGGCAGAAGTAACCAATAAGAATGAAGAGAAATAAAGTATTTATTTAGAAATAATTTAGAATAAATTATTTATTTAGAAAACAGGCAGCAAACACAGTAACCTCTCTGAAGCCACTGGAGCACACAAGAAATAATCTCTCACAGACAAAGGTGATGTGGGACCTGTGGGAGTACTGGACTATAAATTAGTCTCATAAACCTGGCAGTAAATTGCACTTGCTGTTTGTAATGTTAAACAGTGGATTATTCCCTTTTTTTTTCCACAAATATGGGAAAATTCTTATTCAAATGTAATAATGCAGCTTTTAAATGTGGGAGTGACCCACCAACTTAAAAAGGCACCTTTGTTGATGAGATATAAGTTCTTATGTCCCTGTTGGACTTTAAATTTAAACATGTGAAAACTGTTTTCTCAGTTCTGTCAGTTGTGAAATCTGATTTGTCATAGTTCTTTTGGGGTGACTGCTCTTTGTTTGGGTTTTGGGGTTTTTTTTCTATTTTCCTTAAATACCAATTTAGAGCCAGTCCAAAATATCAGAATATTTAGTGCTTCAGCCTATCCAAACTGTATTCACCATTTCAAACAGCTGCTTGTCCATGTGGGAGACTCACAGTGTTGAAAGATTTGCCTGAGACTCAGGACAAAAAAAAAAAAAAAGGTGTTTTTATGAAGATAAATAGCACTGACACCTGAAACACAGGTTTTTGCTATTCTTACCACCTTCTTGGTTTCATTTCCTTCACAGGGCTGATAACTCCCCTCAGCCTGAGTCTCCTTTCTGGTTTGCAGCAGAAGAATCTCCCACACTCTTGGCCATGGTTTAACACCTGGGGGAGACAGGAAAGACAAAAGACTTTGATGAAACAAAGAGAAAACTCAAATTCACTGAGTCTCCAAGTGTCTTATTCCTTATTAAAATAATCTGGGAAGCCAGCATTCAATTTCTCATGATAAAATTCTCTCTGCAATCAGAGTGGGTATCCTGAGTGAACCACATCATTGGCTATGAAAATTGTATTTTGGACGACTATCTTAATGGTTTCAAGACATTTATTAGCCAAAGACACTAATTTATGCATTTGGTCCATAGGAATTTATCTTTGTTATTTTTCAATTCTCTCTTGAGAGTGACACAGAGAATTATTTTTCATTTCCAGTCCAATTTCCAGAAAGTTAAAAATTCCTACCAAAAATGTAGAAAATGCTAAGCTACATGGCAAATTCAGACAACTAGAAGACAAACTGAGAAAAGGGGGAAAAAAGAAACCAAGCTCCCTTTGCACAGCAAGCAAACTTAGTCAATTTTTTTCAGACTCGGAGAAAAAGATGAGGGCCAAAGCATGGTAGGAGTCAATGTGATGCCAAGCCAGAACTTTCTTGGGTTTCTCTTCTTATTTTCCTAACATTTTAAAGGTGAAATATTTTGAAGTAATTGGTTCAAATCTCCTGGCTTTATGGTCAATTTTTTTATTTACTGGCTAAATTAGACAGAAGCTCCCACTAAAAACAAAATGTTTCACAGTAACCATTCCGTTTTGGACGTATTTATATTTTCCAAGGAAAAATTTTAAATTAAACGAGTGTAGACACTTTGTTCCTGGTTCTTTTGACCAAACAAATAGAAGTAAAATTTTAATTAATTTGTTTTTCTTGTTTGATCGTCTCTGGTTCTGATCCCTCCCATTAAACAGCACTCAGTTTTTTGTAAAAGTACCTGTGTACCTAGAGAAAGGTTTTGTGATGTTCCATTCCTGTGGCACTGCCTTGCTGGGGAGATTTTATATAATTATATAGTTTGTTTCATTCTGTATGTTTGCATCTCCTGAATGAAAGTAAATTATTTACCTCCCACTCTGCTCTGGCAATTTGAGCTACAACTTACATATGGAAAATGCTGCCTATTCTAACTGGTGTCAAGTCACCATAGCTCCCAAATGTGTTATCAACCCTGTAATTTCTCTGCTCCATGAAAGCATTTTGCTCACTTTCAGCATCACAGGCTCCTGTTGCAAAGATTAAGAGGGAACTGCTCAGAAATTGCTCAGGCACCCCCAGGGCAAAGACAGACACTTGTCTTCCCCTGCAACAAGGCTTTGGAAGCCTGGAAATTTGGGCATCTCCAGAATTTTCATATTTATTTCTCAAATCTCTATTTAAAAATAAAATAAAATAAAATAAAATAGAATAAAATAAAGTAAAATAAAATAAAATAAAATAAAATAAAATAAAATAAAATAAAATAAAATAAAATAAAATAAAATAAAATAAAATAAAATAAAATAAAATAAAATAAAATAAAGAGAATTTCCACTGTTCTGGACCTGAAATAACCTCTGTGGCTCTTTCTCATCCACCCTGTCATCTGGCTGTTAACTTTAATTCCTCCACTGATCTCCTTTCTTTTAAGAATAGAGGAGCACAATTTAAGCTCTTGTGCTTTTAACTGAACAAGCAAACATTATGTCCAACTCAATTAACTGAGTTGCCAACGTGCCTTCCTGCTCAAAGACTAAATTAGGATGGGAGAAAGCAAGGAGAACACTCAGCATGGTTTCATCAGATTTATCTAAATGACAGGTTAAGAGAAGGACAAATTTATAATTAGATGCATTTTTGTCTCACACGCACCTTTGCTGGCTCCATAATTTACATCTTGCCTTTATTAAAAATAGATGCAGCTGTCAGAGCACCTGCACACACCCTGCACATTCCATACCTGCCCTGAGCACAGCAGAACACAGCTTTTCTGTGGGATTTGCAGTTTTCTTGTCCATCTGAACTTCTATTCCACGCTCAGGTGCTACAGCAGCAGCAATAATAATAATAATAATGAGAAGAAGAAGAAAAAGAAGAAGAAGAAGAAGAAAAGGAACAGGAAGAGGAAGAAGAAGAAGTAGTGAATCCCCTCCTGCCATTTTCCAGGAATTAGGTGTGGCATCAGTTCTCTGCAGGGAACTGGGCAAACAAAACTCAGATTTACATGGGGACCAAAGCACCAAGTTTTTGTTATTCACTGATGAAATAACCCCTGGATCAGACCTGTGTATCACAGGTTAATTTATTTTGGCAGAAATCAGGGCTTAGTATTCTGATTATAGTTTCTTCATGTCACTTCACACTCAGTGGTATTAAGGACAGACTCAAAGCACAGGAATAACAACTCTGCCAAAATTTGCTGCTTGGTATTGCTTGGCTGGGGATTCAGGTCTTGTGGGTTTGACACAGAGTGTAAGACATTTTATTCAAAATTATTTATTATTCCTGCCACGGAATTATTAGTGGTAGAAAGCTGCATATTCATATACAGCTCACCCAACCATCAGGGGATGTGTACACTAGCAGGGGCAATGCTTCTGTATCTGATCTGCTGCATTAAACCTCACTGTGTTCTTTTCCCCCTTTTCACCTCAATTCTTCATTGGCTGCACGTTCACTGACCCCCATGTTCTCTGTCTAAAGTCATAATGTGAAAAATGCATGGTAGTGGCACCCAAATATTTAATCATGAGCTTAATTTTAGCAAGTAGTGGTGCTTCTCTTTCTGAGAGCTAGACCAGTTAAGAATTGAAAAATATCAAGAATAAATATGAACCTTCAGGACAAAATGGTACAGTAGAAAAAGAGCTGAATATATATATATATTCAGAATTTAGCATTGTTTATATATATATATATATATTTTAACAATGCTAAATTCTGCCAGGTTAAAAAAAATGGGGTGGTGCTCAGGTAAATCTGTTTATGCTGATTGAACTGGTAGAATTACATTTCTCTGTGGAGGTCTTCTCTCTTCTTAAAAAATAAATGCTGGAACATGACACAGTACTGAAAAACACAGGGAAAGCCACCTGGTGGAAAATATTTGTGACCCCTAGACAATTTCTGTTGCAATTCTACCCCAGTGACTATATCAGGGTCACAAAAGAGATTTTCAGATGATGCATTTTCAGTGTCCATGAGGGTTCTAAAGTTTGAATCATCTGTGCCAAACTCAGTGTGGTTCTTATCTCTGGCACTGCTTGGGCAAAAATTGGGGTGAGATTTATTTCTGAATTGGGGTCAGTGGTTTTTGTTTGCATCCCTGGAGATTCATCCCACCAGCCTGTCCTGAAGATCTGTGTAACCCCTAAAGAATGTTCTATGGGTCTTGACCATGTTTCTTTCACCAGGTGTTAAAACAGCCCTGATAAAACTGGGATCTGAATTTAAATTAAGTTTTTGGGTGGGAATTTAAGTTCATCCTAAATTAGTTGTTATTGAGTCATATGTTTTTACCCTTCTGGTTTGTTTTTTTTTTTTTTTTTGGTGGTGGTGGCTTGTTTGTGTTATTGTTTTTGGTTTTGATGTTGTTTTTGTTTTTTCTTTATTCATGTGTCACATTCCTATTGGATATGAGAAGTTAATGCCTCAGACATGGCCAGAAACTTTTCTATAAAATTCCCTCAAACTGCTGCTTTCAGTACTCCCCTCTTAACACAGAATGTGGAAAAGAAGCCTCACCCTTTGCCTTGGGAAAGGACAAGGGCAAAAGTACGTTGACTGAAGACAAAAAGGGAAAGAGAAGAGAAAAAGAAGAAAGAAAAATGAAAAAAGAAAAAAGAAAAGGAAAAGAAAAGGAAAAGAAAAGGAAAAGAAAAGGAAAAGGAAAGAAAAGGAAAGAAAAGGAAAGAAAAGGAAAGAAAAGAAAAGAAAAGAAAAGAAAAGAAAAGAAAAGAAAAGAAAAGAAAAGAAAAGAAAAGAAAAGAAAAGAAAAGAAAAGAAAAGAAAAGAAAAGAAAAGAAAAGAAAAGAAAAGAAAAGAAAAGAAAAGAAAAGAAAAGAAAAGAAAAGAAAAGAAAAGAAAAGAAAAGAAAAGAAAAGAAAAGAAAAGAAAGAGGGAGGGGAAGGGAAGGGAAGGGAAGGGAAGGGAAGGGAAGGGAAGGGAAGGGAAGGGAAGGGAAGGGAAGGGAAGGGAAGGGAAGGGAAGGGAAGGGAAGGGAAGGGAAGGGAAGGGAAGGGAAGGGAAGGGAAGGGAAGGGAAGGGAAGGGAAGGGAAGGGAAGGGAAAAGGAAAGGGGAAAGGAAAGGGGAAAGACGAAAGGAAAAGGAAAAGGAAAAGGAAAAGGAAAAGGGTAACATTACACTAAATAAAGAGTGTAACATTTCCACCCACTGCACTTCCAGCCAGCTCTTTGCTCCCAGTAATGTACCCAAGAGTTTTCCTGGGAGAAAAGACAATGAGCACAACTGCTGACATGCCCTGAATCAACTTTAAACTCCACTGAAACTTGAATTTTGGCTGCAGCTCCACCTAGATACTGCAGTCCTGCCTTGCTGGCAGCCTGACAGACACCTTCAGCTGAAAAATATTCCTTCCAAAAAGGGAACTGTGGAGTGAGAGGCAGCAACCTTCTGGACTGAAGAGCTTACTCTGAACCACTGGTGGCTTTTGAGAGGGTTTAATGGCTGCTTATAACACTTATAGACACATAAAAAATTTTAAAAATATAAATAAAACAACATGGCATGCTGTGTTCTGTAAACACCCAGCCTGCCACATGCAAAATAAATAAATACATCAAGTCTGTGCATAAAGTAGAATTTTTTTTCCCTACATTTTTGTTGTTCATGAGAAAGGGAAAAAAATGGGAAGATAAAAACTCCATGATAAAACATTTTATCTACCGCCTCCTAGACCATTTTCACCTCCTTCAGCATTCCTGCACTGAGCTTTCTGCCTCCTTCATCTTTCTCACAATGTATGCAGCTAAAGAAAGGAAAATTAGGTATTTCCCTGCTCATTTATCCTGCAGGGTCAGCCTCCTTCAGTTTATCAAATATAGCTATCAGAAGTTTTTGACCCAAAATTTTGCTACTATATATAACACCCTAAATCTTAGAAAGTAAAATCAACAAAAAATTTTCTTATTTCTCACTATATTTGTCTAACTTCCAGGAACCTTTAAGAAGTGCACAGAAAAAATATTATCCCAGTATTACGACATCTTTTTCCTTATCCCTCATGATTTTGGACATGCCAATCACATCCATTGTGCTTTACCACTTTTTTCAAAATTTCAAAGAGCCATATATCTCTGCTTCTATGAGAGATTTTTCACTTTTTTTACTAGCTTCTTCTCTCTTTTTTTTTCTTTCTATTTCTTCCATAGTGTAATAAATAATGAAAAATTTTAAGACAGAGGCTGCTTTATATTATTATTCTTATTTTATATATATCTAATTATATATATAAATTCAAATTTTATATATACACTTTAAATTATATATATATATATAATTTTAAATGAAATTATATTTATATACATATATATATATGCGCTCTGTGGTGGAGTTTCCACATCCCACCCATAAATTAAAAAAAGTTAAATACTTGATAATTAAATACTTGATAATATTTCATAATGGAAGTGTTGGCCAAGGGCTGAAGCAGTGCTGTGGTGTGCAAGGGGAATCTGTTTGCCCACAATTATAAAAAAAACCACTCCCCAAATACTTCTTGTCTCGAATAACCAGCACATTGCTTTATCTGCTAAAGGAGGTGACTTCCACGTTATTCCAAGAGGCACCACAAATTCCAGGTCCTTGTACTGCTCATTTTCCTATAGTGGAACCTAGGCCAGGAGCAAGCCACTGCAGGAATGGATTTTGGCTCCTTTTAGGAGGTAAACCACAGAGGTTTATCCAGGTGACTCCTCCTCATTCTCTGGACATTGGTGACTGAGCAAGTGGGGTTTTTTTGTTTTTTTGTTTTGTTTTGTTTTGTTTTAATGGGGAAGGCATGCCAGCTCCAGCTGGAAATTCGATGTTGATGGAGTGCCTAAAGTGTCCTGCCACCATCATCATCATCATCATCCTCATCATCATCATCTCCTCCTGTTATCGGTTTTCCTTATTCACAAAAATTGTCTGCAGTGCTCCAGGTCCAGCTGTTTGCAGTTCCACCCACTCAGCTGCCCTTGGCAGGGCTGGTGCCCGGTGTCAGGGAATTCTCTGTGTCACACTGAGGCCAGATCTCCTCCATGGGCTGGTGCATTCATTGCTGCTCTGGTTTCCCCAATGCTAACATGTGTCTGCCATTTAATTCACATTATTCACGGGCACACATGAGTATTTGTAGCAACCTCAAGGGAAAAATATGGCTCTGTTACAAAATGCTGAAATTACAGCTTCTTTGCTTCAGATATCACCTGGAAAGGTAACCCAGCTTGTCCTCAACCCATCTGGAAAACAAATTTTTGCAAGAAACCTGACCCTAAACTCTTATGTTACCAACACCTCCAAATTCCCCTTTTTGCTCTCCTGGGTCTGCTTTTGGCTTAATCTGCTTTTTGCTGTCATTGCCTGAGCTGCAGCTGACCCGACTCTGTTTCAGCCATGCAGGACATCCTAACACATCCAAGGCTGGAATTCCTTCTGGGAGTGGCACAAAATTGAAGTTTTTGCTGAGGTCAAGGACAACTGAGCCGTAAGTATCCATAAAAACTTTAAATTGAAAATATATCGCTGAGGGAAGTGGGAGCAGATTTATTTGGTTTTACTGTTACCAATTTTATCTGGGACAATTCCAGTTTGTACAAGTTGAGCAAAGGGAATGTTAAAACTTTGGAGGGGATCAAAAATATATGTGTGTCTTGTTTGCATCAGTAGGACCCAAACCAAGTGTCAAATTTCTTGTAATGCTGATATACTTATTGGCATTGAAAACCAGGGAAGGGATTTTTTTTTTTTCTTTTCCTTAAAAAAAGTAACAAAGCTGAGAATTTCAAGGAAGAAGTAGAACAGGAAAGTCGATGTGACATTATGAAACATAAAGTTTTGGCAGCTCCAGAATTTCTTTGGATTTCTTATTTCACCCAAATCTGCAATTTACCCTTCAGTTTGACCCTTCAGCTACAGAGGAATATTCCCCCTCTTTGGTACCTCCCATTGCTTTACATTAAGACCTCAAAAGTTCACAATTTTCAGTGATTGTGCTTTTCCTGTGCTTGCTGCCAGCACTGTGGAATGCCAAATTCATGCTGCTGGGGTCTTGTGCTTGTTATTAATTGCTGTAATGATTTAGAAGGATAAGAGACCTCCACAAGGGTGTGAATATCACCCAATTTATGCTTTAATATGTGTGCTCACGACTTCAAAGATTTAAACAACAAAAGAAATAAAAATTTTAAAAAATTATAAGTAATAAAATAATAATAAGTAAAACAATAAATTAATATAAAATAAATAATAAGAAATAAAATAATAAATAAAATATTAAATAAAAATAATAAGAAATAAAAATAAAAATAAATAAAAAGTAACTGCACCAGTTCAGACCAAGTAACTCTGTATAACTTGGGACAATAAAATAATTTGTAGGTGGTTTCTTTCCTTGAATGTTGTCTGAGTAAATATCCTGCTTTTCTTGGTGCTAGTAACTAGGAACTGGGTAATTCAGGGTAGGATGAATCAATAATTCTTCATTTCATTGTCATGTTCTCAGCCTCTGCTGGCTTCTGGGGGAGTGTTGACTGAAAGGTTTAAACTTGTTAAATTTGTTACAGCACAGAAGGAACCACTAATGGTATGAATTTTTACTAATGTAGAACGGATTTGTTTGTTTGTTTGTTTGCTTTAATTTATTTTAAGATGAGGAGCCCACAGCCATGAGCCCAAGTCTTGAAGTCAAATGCCCTCTTCTGGCCAAAACCTGATTTTCCTAATGTTTAAAATTGGGTGTTTAATACAAATTTGTTCTAAACAAAGCTCCAGTGTCACTGCAAGCCTTTTTTGTTGGTGATGCTGTGAGGCAGGTCAGATTGCTGGACTGAGCCATTCCTGTTTGACAGATGGTTGTTTTCTGCCCAAATCTTCACGCTGTGAGTCTCAGAGGAAAGAAAGCTGGGAAATTAACAAGTCAGGAAAGAAAGCAGAGTCCTTTTGTTGTCACTTTTGTGGCAGTGTGTTTTAATGCACACCCTGAAATCAGGGCCAGAGAAGCTATGCAAAACTTCTGCATGAATGCATCCTGAAAAGCCTCATGGCCATGATAGAAGCGAAAATTACAAAACATGCCCAAGGTCATAACAGAAAAAAAAATTAAAAATAATGTGATAAAGTCAGGATTTCAACCCAAATTTAATGAGGTTTTATCACCTGGGACCAGACTTTGCCTTCCACAGCTCATTGCCTCTCTTTTACCCCTTTTCCTTGGCACAATTTTGGCTTGCTGCTGCCCTGAGTGTCAGAAGGGTGAGTCTGTCACTTCAGAGGATCCTGTTAAAAGCAAATAGGAGAATTCTTCCCCTTATTTATCTGGTGTGTGCTCTGTTTGAAGAATGAATGCTTTTAAGAAATTGAGGAGGCTATGAAAAGTGAGGGGCTTGAGGATGGGCAATGGGCTTCCTGCTAAAAGTTGGTTTTCCCAGCTAATCCTGAAAGTGATTAATTGACTTCCACATTTTTGGTGGGGGCGGGAATCGAAGAAGCTGTGGGATGGGAGGTGAGGAGCAGACTAAAACACTCCAGAGCTGTGGGTTTAGAGTAAGCTTAGAAGGCCACAGAGCTCAGGAGCTGTGGCAGCTCATCAAATTCACCTTTCAGCCTCTACCAGGTGAAGCTGCAGCTCAGGTTTCCATGGAAGTCCCTGCTCTGGATGGGCAAGGGTGTAAGGATTAACCAACAACCTGTCTTGCTCTTCCCCAATACTCCTGAGAGACAGGGAAGATCCTATTCTTGGTGTGCTGAGCAAGCAACCATGTGAAAAATTCCTGGACTGGATTATTTATTATTTTTCTCATGGATTAAACCTGCTCTTTAGTTGTGAGTTCTGAAAGGAGGAATTGTGGCAGCTTGGGGTTCTTTTCAGGTGGTAAAGGTCAGTCTCAGATTAAATGATGAGATTAAAAGAACAGGCATTTAATAATAGATATAAATATTATAAATATAATATAATATAATATAATATAATATAATATAATATAATATAATATAATATAATATAATATAATATAATATAATATAATATAATATAATATAATATAATATAATATAATATAATATAATATAATATAATATAATATAATATAATATAATATTATATTATATTATATTATATTATATTATATTATATCATATCATATCATATCATATCATATCATATCATATCATATCATATTAATATATAATTGTTTATAATATATTTATATGATACATATTTATGTATCATATACACATTGTATATTATATATATTATATAAATATTCTATAATATTATATAATATATAGTATATATGTTAATATATATGTTCATAGATATTAATATATAACAGACATTTAATAATATATATTAATATATTAATATAAGATATTATATATAAGGTAGGACGTACAGGGCAGTGGAGAAGAGAGTTGCTTAAAAGCAGCGTTTGCATTTTTTTCTTTGAACAGAAGCCCTTTCAGAGTGATGCAGAGTGAGGGAGCAAAGCCTTGCAAGGCACTGTGATACAATATCATGCATTTCTTCTCAGTGAGAAAATTCCCAGTCCCACTTCTGCCCCTGGACTCTGCATGGAGGCTTTTACAGCTCTGGGATTTGTGCAGTTCCCTCTGGATGAGTGGGGTCAGTCCTTGCTGATGCCCTCCAAAATACAGGCCAACTCCTCAGATCAGGTGCCACAGTCACAGCCCCACCACGGGCACAGGCTCTGTGATGGAGGAAATTTCCCCTGGATCAAACAGAATGCTTGGAGACAAAAATGTGTAATCCTTTTTTTTTTAAGGCCATAAGACACCATTTTCTCTTTTTCCTGCCACTCCAGCATGCTTTTTCCAGGAAACTCCATCTTCAAAATCCCTTCTTCATGAGATGCAAAATCCCCTTGCTCCAGCAGTGCCATAAGCCCTAGAGCTTCTGCTTTGTGAGTTTACTGAGCAACACAGAACAAATTTAAAGCATGGCTTTAAAAGGTTTCTCAGTATGGTTGCATATTTCACCAGCAGAAGAAATAAGAGATTTAGTGAACTGACACAATATATACACACTTTTTGTTGTGCCTGTTTCCTGTTTATAGTCTCTTTTTGGGTTCAGATATCCTCGTGAGGTGAGGATATCTGAAAATAGTTTATGTGGCAAATTTCTACATCCTGTGTGGACACTTTCTTTTCCCTTTTTTTAAATTGAGTCCTGAGCTATGATTTTTTTTTTCTCTGCTGTCTTTTGTGTTCATATTTACATTTTTCATTCCTCTTTAGCCCACCCGCACTCTCCCTGTGAAGGACCTCAGATTTCTTTTAAGCTGTGAACACCCAATTTATCCATTCTTTGGCTTAAGGGTTTTTTTTTCCTTTCTCCAGACCAGCACCATGGAGAAAATCCTGTAATGTTTCTTCTTCCACAGCCTAAATGAAGGCTGCTGCTGCTGCTGCTCTCTGAGGTGGCAGCCCTGACCACAGGAGATGGATTTCTCACTTAGCAAAGCTTTCTCTGGTACATCACTGTCTGACCCCAAATTCAGGGCCGCAAACATAACCCTGAATCCAGCATGAGAGAAGGAGAGATCATTCTGATGGCAGCTCTTGATCTCAGTCAAAAAGGGGATTAAACTTTGCATGGAAAGGGACACAAGCATGCTCCAAGTGCAGCAGCCTGTGTGGAAGGGGATTTTGAGAGCAGAAGGGAAGGAATAAGAGTTCATGGATGTGGCTCTTTGACCTCGAATCTGCCTGGAGAAAAAGGGACAGATGCAACTGTGTTTAAAAGAAAGAATCTTTCAAATATCATCAGTGATTTCAATTAAATTCTGGGTATCTGTGGATGGCCTGGATTCTTATCAGGTGGGTTGGTGCTGTCACAGTAAGTACACACATGGCATCTGTCAAAGGCATCTTTTATGGAAAATCCTTTCCTTAGGATTTTTCCTCCCGAGAAACTGAGAGGGCTCAGGAACAACATGCAAACAATGGTTATCTGCTGCTGTGGAATGCAACAGGTGCATCTGTGATTGGTCTCATGTGGTTGTTTCTAATTAATGGCCACTCACAATCAGCTGGCTCGGAGCCGAGCCACAAGCCTTTGTTATCATTCCTTCTTATTCTATTCTTAGCCAGCCTTCTGATGAAATCCTTTCTTCTATTTTTGTAGTATAGTTTTAATGTAATATACATCATAAAATAATAAATCAGCCTTCTGAAACACGGAGTCAGATCCTCGTCTCTCCCTCATCCTGGTACCCTGTGAACACGGCCACACAGACTCACCTGTGTTATAGGAAAATTACCATTTCTGACAGGTCCTGCAGAGTCTCAATTTAACCCACAATGGGTTAAATGCCTGCTGTGTGGCATTTTGCAGCTCAGAGACAGACAGACAGCCTGTGCTGCAGGCATGCAACAGGTACAAGCCAGCATCTCCGAGGCAGTGGGAGCATTTCAAGCTCTTGGAGCAAAGCCAGGCTTTAGTCATTCTTTCCCAAGGCCAATCCTTGGAGTGCTCATCCTTGTGCTGGTTTAATTTAACTGAGCATAACAGTGCACACTCTCTCTCCTTAAGAGTGGGCAAGAGAGGCACCAGCAGCAAACCAAACCTGAACAGAATGAAAGCCTTGGCAGAAGGGTTTAGCTCTGAGCTGCAGATTAACCCCTGTGTTTTCAGAAATGTCAGAGTGCTGCCTCCCCCTTTTGTTTGGGTTGGTGACTAAGAGCTTCACCCACCGGTGGGAAAGGCAAATCCCTGTGACACATTCTTGGTTTGGAGAGGAACAACCTGTGCAAGCAGGGGCCAGGGCGCTCTGTGTCAGAGCAGAGTGGGGCTCCCTCCACACAAAGCAAAAACCATCCCATGTGCTGTTTGTTAAAAGAGGGCTTTTATAAAAAATCCTTTTATAAAAAAATTAAAAATCCTCTTATAAAAATCCTTTTTTTTCATTGTGATACAAGGTATACTCAAGTCTTCCAGTATAGATTATTTCTAAGGATTTGTCTTTGAAGCTGATACTGAGACAAAATAAATCATATGCAATTATTGGTGATGAACCACAAGGCTTTTACTGAATGGGGTAGGATCCTGGAAGAGCTGTGAAGGAAGCACAGTTCTACAGTTATCTCTATGTGTTAGCATCTTTTAAAATAATCAACAATAACAGCAAAAAAAATTTCACAGTAACCCAATGTACTAATCAGTGACAACACATGATATGGGATCATCTAATCATGTTTACACAGGCTGTTCTATTATAATATGAAGTCTTCAGGGTTATCACTGTAAATCATTGCTGGAAGTTTGCTTATAGCGTGTCGGTGAAAGACAAAATATTTTCTAAATAGAGGTGAAAATAGGAGACAGAGTCTCCTTCTGCTTCCATCAGTCCTGGCACTGCCTCACACACAGAAGTTATCCCATGAGAAATCCAGTTCCAAAACCTACAGAATACTGCAAAAAGATGTTCATGCAATTAAAAAGAAAATTAAAAATGAAAAAAAAATTGCAAAGTTTACACATTTGGAGAGCTTTCTCTTTTTCTTGAATTGTAACTTTATTGAGATTTAATTTTTGTGACGTTGCATGGACCCAGGTGCATTTAGGAGCACTAGGAATGGCACAGGCCTGTTCAAACAGCTACAGCCTCTTAAATCTCTAACAATCACACATTTGTGAGAATTTATCTTCATGTGAGATCGTTAAAAACATGGAAATTATGAATATGTACACAGTGAAAACACAATTGAAGTGGGGGAAAAAGCAATTACTTAAATATTGGAATAGCTTTTCAGAGAAGGGAGGCTCATGAACATCCACAGATACATTTTTTTTTATGGAAGGCTGGAGAAAATTTGTTCAGGAGAAGCTGTCCACTATCTCACATGGAGAATTTGTGATAGTCCTTTCAAAGCTTCAAATTAAAAACTTTGGCAACTCTCACTCTTTCTTTGCTTTCTAGGGTACGCATGAAAAAATGAAAAATCCGTCATTTAGAAATGGTACAATTTTTTCCTAAAATATTCCATATGTCATTGTATTTTTTTGGTTTTTTCAGTGTATTTAAGCCAAAACTGTCTGTGTTTAATCAAGGGAGATGTATGAAAGTCACTTTCCTAGTCACAGTGACACGCAGTAATAAAAACTACACATTGGGGGTATGTCTGAGGGATTTATGTACAAATATGTTTGAATACATGAATTAAAGCAGAAAAAACAACAAAAAAAAAGGCAAAAAAATCATGCTTATCAATGCTTATCAACATAATGTTTTTAGAAGAGATTTTGTATTTCACAGGAGCAGCCAGACATGCTAAAAGGGAACTTCCAGTAATGATTTACAGTGATATCCTAGAGGGGGGAAAAGGGGGGGGGAAAGGGAAGGCAGCAGTTTTTCAGTTTTTCACAGTTTTTCACAGTGCAGATCTCTGAGCTAACTGCACATCTCAGGTCAGTCTGAGCTCTTGGACCTGTGAATTTCCTCTGAGAGTGTTTGCATGTGCCCATCTCTAATAATGCCCCACTCCTGGGGTCACATCCCTCCCCTGGGAAATATAAATGCTGCAGAGTCTGCTGCTGGAACCCAACAGAGGCAGAACAGAGGAAAACCTCATCCTGTGGTGCCCAGTGAAACACCTGCCTTGTTTTGGGATAAGAAAAATATTTATTTTGGATGCCTCTAACACTCCTCCTTTACCTCCTGCAACCAAGTGTTGAAAAAAGAATTTTTTCCCATTTCATCCCATGCACATCTGAATTAACCCATACTCCTTCAAATAAATGCTTGAATTTTACAGAAAATACAAGTTTTAGGGGGTTTTTTCCTCTTCTGCATGAGCAGGCATAGTGTGACAGCAACAAGTGGTTTTAAATGTACTTGGAGATTTGTAATTTCCACTGTGTGAAACGGCTCAATGTAAAAGCTGTAGGAGGGCCATAACCCAATCACCTGACAGACATTGCAGTTAAAATGGATCATATTTTAATGTTTAATTGCTGGAGTCAGAGGTAAGCTTCCACCTTCACGTCAAGCTGCTTAAAAACTATGGGTTTTCCCACTTGCTCTTGGATATAAAAAGTATTCCTTTAATTGAAAACTGAATACATGCTGTGGGTGGTCAAATAAGGGCACAATCTTCTTTTCCTTCTGGTTTGTATTTTCTACCCTTTCCCAGTGGGACAGAGAGTAAACAAAGAAATAAATTGTGAGGGACAGCAGCTAAATAGCACAAAAGGCAGGACTGTGACTGTGTTTAACAAGTGCCTTTGCCTCCCCTCACCACCCCCCAATATGCTCAGGGCCCAGCCAGGAATTCTCTAATGAGGCATTACCACCCCATTTAATTTTAATAATTATTACACCATTTTTAAAAATTCAAAAATTTTTACACCTACAGGCTGCAAAGCGTCCGGGTTTGCTTTTATGCAAGAAAAGCCACCTGCAAAGTGAAATACCCTTCCCAAATTGTCTCCTAAGACATTGTGACAGTGGGAGCTGTCAGGGAGATGCTGTCTCCTGAGAATTCATAACCACAAAGCCCCAGCAGCTTTCAGGGCACTTTTGGGAGCCACACAGCTTTGGAGAAGGCCTAATGAGATTTTTCACCGTGGTTTGTGTGATGCACAGAGGAACTGTGGGAGCTGTGAGGCTCCAGAGGGGTTGTCAGGAATTCCTGGCATTGGGAGCACCTCTGTGCTGGCTTAGTTTAAGCTCAGAACATGTCCCATCTGTGTGACAAGTGCCTCTGGAGAATGTTCTGACCTTATGACAATTTTCTCTGTCAAAACTCGCAGGCGATGCCTATTATCTATAGGAAAAAAATAATAAAATAATAATTCTAAAAATGCTGTAAACGAGTTCCTAGACTGGGTCTGGCAGGAATGAGGAGGGAGCCGGGCAGGATGGGTTCAGGTCTGTCAGCACCTGCTCAGTGTGTCCCTGCCAACATCAAGACAGGGACTGATTCAGTGATATAATAATGGCTGTGGGTGAATAAAACCCTTTTTTGTTGGGTGAGTGCAACAGTGCAGAACGGGAGCCAAGCCAAGTGGAGCCTCTCTGTGCCCCTGGCAAGAACAGGCAAGGCAGAGCCCATGAGAAGGAAGGAAAAGTCAACTTCATTTTGCCTTTCAAGTGATAGCCAGCCCTGAGCTGCGTGGTTCCTACAGGGATATGGGCGGATATTTTCATGCCAGGGCCACAGTTCTTGGCTTTTCCAGCTGTAACCAAAATAAAAGTGGTGCAGCGCTGCAAAGGGAGGCTGTTCCTGAGAAACTTCAGAGTTGTTTTTGGCAGGCACAGGGAGCCCTTCAACAGTACAGCTGTGGTAATTTTTTTCATTTTTTCACCAGCATGAAGGCGAATCCTTCAGCACCATACTGTGGTGAATCTAATAGTTACAAAAAATAACTTATTCTTTTGGACTGTATTTTATTCTATTGGGGGTTTTGTTTTTTATAATATATATATATAAAATACATTTATTTATTTATATAAATATATATCATATTTATATATAAATATATATTTTTTTATACACATATATATATATGTATATATATATGTGTATATATATATATGTGTATATATATGCATATATATGTGTATATATATATATACATGTGCATTTTTCTTTATGTGTATATGTATATAGAGTACATATATACATATGTGTATATGTATATAAAGTATATATTTTATATGTATACTCTATATACATATAAAGTGAATAAATAAATGCAGATTAATAACTAAAACTATATGTGGTAATCTACTTAATTCAAAACACTGGTTTTGGCTTAGCTAAATATGACCCACTTGTCCCTCCCTGCATAGAAATAGTGCAATATGCAACTTTTGTGGTGGTGTTAGATCTTGATAATTTAAAAAAAATCTTTTGTAGGGTGTTTTATTATCCTCCCAAAGTATATTGTGGGATGTCAAGGATATCATTTGAAATACTTTCAAAGCCAAATAATATATTGAATAAAAGTGAGCATGCTTTGTGTGTACACAGTGTGAAAAATTCACTCAAGGCAGCTGCAACCTTAAAGCACATGGTGTAAATTTTCTGTGTTTGTAAGGCAAACCTTGGAAAGCATGGGATCTTTTTCAGGATGCAAACATATTTTTAAACTATCTATAATTTTTCAGGCCAAAAATTTCTTTTTATCTTCCCATAATATGGTTTGAAGAATGAAGAACAAACCATGGGTCAAGAACAGGAAGGCTCAGGATGTACTAAATATAAATACAAATATATGTACATAAATGTACACTTATTTTATTTTATTTTACTTTATTTTACTTTATTTTATTTTTTTTTCATTTCATTTTATTTTATTTTACTTTATTTTACTTTATTTTTTTTATTTTACCTTTTATTTTTTAACTCTTGGGGAGAAAGGTAATGCCTATTTATAAACTTTTTCATAGCCTCAGTCAAACCAGCACTGAGAATAAATTAGCAGTGTTAAAACAGAGCACAGAATTTAGAGCAAGCCTTTTGCTCACAGTGAATTCTAATGCACCCAGGTTAATGTGTCACTTTCAAGCTGGATGCACCCAGACTTCTGAGGATGGAAAAATGTCTTTAAAACAGACTCACATTTTACTCCTGCGTCTGTGCAGAGCACAAACTCCTAAACAAAAAACTTTCCAAGTTCCAAACCTGTCGTGGGCCTCTTGATGCAGTTGATTTTTTTTTTCCTTTATTCCCCTCTTTCAAGGACTTTAGGGCTAAGCTGGCACGTGAAACTTCTCCATCACCCCAGAGGAAAACCAGTTTATATCAATCCAGATTAAAACACACACAGTGGTCCCTTGCAGCTGTAGGAATTTTGCCAATGCTCCTCCTTGTAGGAGCTTAAAAATGTCCATCAACTGAGCTGTATCTTTTGGCCAGTTTTTGCATGAACTCTTTCGTTTTTATTTTTTTAACACAAAAAAAAAAAAAAAAAAAAAAAAAAAAAAAAAAAAAAAAAAAAAAGCTATGTAGAAGGCTTAGGGAGTCCAAAAAGATTACTGAGGATTGTTGAGAACATTTGTATTGCTTTTCCCCTAAAATGAAACCTCCCTGGGGTGAGCAGAGCCCGGGGTAGTTTAGGAACCCTCACAATTTTCCAGCAGGGGTCTTGCTAGCAGCCAGGTTTAGGGAGTATCAAGTGTTCTGTGAAGAACTTTATCTGGCCTCTCACGAAGACTTTTCATGCTTCATATAAACAGCTGGAGATTTTTCAGGCATTATTATCACAGAGGGGTTTTTTTTGGGGGGGGAGGGAAACACCAGTCTTCAGCACTGGGCTGCCCCATATATTATGTCTCTTTTGGAGGCATTTCATTTCCTTGGCAGCTGGGATTTGATAAACTGTGTTTTCTTCCTAACCCTGTGGCTGACGCAGCGTGCACTTTCGAGTCAAGTGCTTAGCATTTCATTTCTGTAGGCTGCAAGCCAAGCTTTTCACTCCAGTGTTTGGGGGTGTGGGCTGTGTCGGGGTCTCAGAGGATGCTCAGCTCTTGGATATCAACACACAACCTACAAAATTAACAGCATTTTTGTGTGGTTTTTAAAGCTGTGGTTACAAAATCCTGAGGAACAAGGGGAGCAGAGTCCTTTTCCCACCTGCAGCTAAGATTTTCTGCAGTGTTTCTATTCTATTTCAGTTATTTATGTCAGTGTTTCTGATCTGTAATCTCCTGGTTCTGTCTGCCCACATCCACTTTGCAAAAATTTTGGCTGGAGTCTCCAACACCAGTTCGAGCACAACCAGTGGAATTAGGGCTGTGCCAGTCTGTGGAGCAAGTTTTCATTTTCCACCTTTTCCTGGATTTTCCTCTCTCTAGAAGGTTTAAAGTCTGCCAGGGCTGTAAGGGCCAGGAAGCAGGAGAGGAATTTCAGAGAAAGAAATTATGTGATACTGGAAAATGCCATGCAGGTCATCAAGGCTCAAACCATGGCACAGCTCCTTTTATCCTGGATGGCTCTTCCATTCCCCAGCCTCCCCTAGCATAAAACATTTGTTTATTCACATCTTTAATGCATTATTTTTCACTTTCTTTGAACGCATTTAGCCACTGTCATTCATTATTTACCTTGAGATGTATTTTTTTTTTGAGAAGCAAAAAAAAAAAAAAATAGTTCATGTCTGCTCTCAGGAACACAAGCATGGACAGAATTTAAATGTGTTGACAAAAAGTCATTTTGCAGTTAAGAAAAATTGTGTCTTACTCCAAACTCCAAACTCCTGGAGGTAAGTATCAGTTAGAGTAAGTAAATACAGGAAAAATCACCACCATTATTTTGAAGTTTACAATCCATACTAATCCCCTTTTTCTGTCTCAACATAAAATATGCAATTATTAACAATTATTGTAAATTATGCTGGGTTTTCTGGGGATCTATTGTGTACAAAATACTGCAAAGGGAGAAGAAAAGAGGAAAGAAAGAGAATGAAAAGGGAAGGAAGTGTGGGAAGGAAGGAAGTGTGGGAAGGAAGGAAGGAAGTGTGGGAAGGAAGTGTGGGAAGGAAGTGTGGGAAGGAAGGAAGGAAGTGTGGGAAGGAAGGAAGGAAGGAAGGAAGGAAGGAAGGAAGGAAGGAAGGAAGGAAGGAAGGAAGGAAGGAAGGAAGGAAGGAAGGAAGGAAGGAAGGAAGGAAGGAAGGAAGGAAGGAAGGAAGGAAGGAAGGAAGGAAGGAAGGAAGGAAGGAAGGAAGGAAGGAAGGAAGGAAGGAAGGAAGGAAGGAAGGAAGGAAGGAAGGAAGGAAGGAAGGAAGGAAGGAAGGAAGGAAGGAAGGAAGGAAGGAAGGAAGGAAGGAAGGAAGGAAGGAAGGAAGGAAGGAAGGAAGGAAGGAAGGAAGGAAGGAAGGAAGGAAGGAAGGAAGGAAGGAAGGAAGGAAGTGTCGGAAGGAAGGAAGGAAGGAAGTGTCGGAAGGAAGTGTCGGAAGGAAGTGTCGGAAGGAAGTGTCGGAAGGAAGTGTCGGAAGGAAGGAAGGAAGGAAGGAAGGAAGGAAGGAAGGAAGGAAGGAAGTGTCGGAAGGAAGTGTCGGAAGGAAGTGTCGGAAGGAAGTGTCGGAAGGAAGTGTCGGAAGGAAGGAAGGAAGGAAGGAAGGAAGGAAGGAAGGAAGGAAGGAAGGAAGGAAGGAAGGAAGGAAGGAAGGAAGGAAGGAAGGAAGGAAGGAAGGAAGGAAGGAAGGAAGGAAGGAAGGAAGGAAGGAAGGAAGGAAGGAAGGAAGGAAGGAAGGAAGGAAGGAAGGAAGGAAGGAAGGAAGGAAGGAAGGAAGGAAGGAAGGAAGGAAGGAAGGAAGGAAGGAAGGAAGGAAGGAAGGAAGGAAGTGTCGGAAGGAAGGAAGGAAGGAAGTAAGTGTCGGAAGGAAGTGTCGGAAGGAAGTGTCGGAAGGAAGGAAGGAAGGAAGGAAGGAAGGAAGGAAGGAAGGAAGGAAGGAAGGAAGGAAGTGTCGGAAGGAAGTGTCGGAAGGAAGTGTCGGAAGGAAGGAAGGAAGGAAGGAAGGAAGGAAGGAAGGAAGGAAGGAAGGAAGGAAGGAAGGAAGGAAGGAAGGAAGGAAGGAAGGAAGGAAGGAAGGAAGGAAGGAAGGAAGGAAGGAAGGAAGGAAGGAAGGAAGGAAGGAAGGAAGGAAGGAAGGAAGGAAGGAAGGAAGGAAGGAAGGAAGGAAGGAAGGAAGTGGCGGAAGGAAGTGTCGGAAGGAAGTGTCGGAAGGAAGGAAGGAAGGAAGGAAGGAAGGAAGGAAGGAAGGAAGGAAGGAAGGAAGGAAGGAAGGAAGGAAGGAAGGAAGGAAGGAAGGAAGGAAGGAAGGAAGGAAGGAAGGAAGGAAGGAAGGAAGGAAGGAAGGAAGGAAGGAAGGAAGGAAGGAAGGTCACATTCAAGAAAGAAAAAAGCTTTTTCAAATTTGATTTAGAAAGATGAATAGGTAAGTATAATGTGTAAATTAGTATATATTTAATGAAGAGAATAAATATATTTTTTTAAACAACAAAAAAATGGTACTAAAACCAAATCAAAAGCTTAGAATGAAGAAATAAACAAAACCTAAAGTGACTTCAAAACCTGCAAAACTTCCATCTGCTTCCAGCCACTTGGCCATACTCCTTAGGTCATTTTTTGTTCTGTGCCCTGCCATGAATTTACAAGGCATACTTCCTTCCCTGTCAAGGGTTTCCATTGACCAATGATTATTTACTGTTCTACGCATTAATTCTTCCAGGCCACAGGTAATTGGAATGGTATCAGAATGGTTGAGCTCCTGGGAAAAAAAAATATTGAGGAATATAGAGGAATACAACACTCAGCAGGTGAGCAAGAAATTCTTTTAGGCATAAAGCAAGAAAGGAGAGAATCTGATCTATTACCTGAATATTAAAAATCTATTACCTGATTTATCTGATCTATACTGAATCATCTCCTGGGAAAGGACAAGTGCATTTCCAGAACTGGTGAGACTATCAGAGGCAGAAGGCATTGCAGCCTTACCATGAGCTGTTCTTTAAGAGAACGGAGGGAGGGACACCAGAGATGTGTTCAGAGTCCTCCAGAAAACAGGCTGGGAGGATTGTAATAGTGCTGCAAAGCTATAAATCAAATGAGACAGAGGAAAAATGGGGAAAAAGGGAAAAAATAAAAAAGACAACATCCAAACCCAGAAATCTGCAAATTCAGCACAGCAATATTAGGTTTGTGGGATATCATCACTTTCAGCAGCCAGAGCAGGGGTGAGGGGGAAACGCTGTGACACTGCAGAAGGGGAGGAAATGGGATTTTGGTCCTCAGTGCTTCCCTGGGTACTGTCACAGTGAGAGGCTGTGCTCTCAGCACTTGCAGTGCTTCACCCTTGGCAAGATCCCTGCAGGTCCCAAGGGGCCAGGCTGAATTTCAGCAGGACTGTGAGGTAATGTAAGAGAGCAGTAAATGTCTTAGAAAAGCATAATGTGCTTGGTGTGCACTGACACTGGACATTTTTACACCCTGCACTGAATCTCTTCTCTTCTCTCTTCTTCTCTTCTCTTCTCTTCTCTTCTCTTCTCTTCTCTTCTCTTCTCTTCTCTTCTCTTCTCTTCTCTTCTCTTCTCTTCTCTTCTCTTCTCTTCTCTTCTCTTCTCTTCTCTTCTCTTCTCTTCTCTTCTCTTCTCTTCTCTTCTCTCCTCTCCTCTCCTCTCCTCTCCTCTTTTCTCTTCTCTTCTCTCTCTTCCCTGAACTTCCCTTCCCTGAACTTCCCTTCCCTTTCCTGTTTTCCTGTGAACCTCAGGCAATGCAAATTCATTTCCTTGTCTTTTGTTCCAGACCAAACCTTTGCCCACCCCAGCATCCTCCTCACCCTGATTCCAGGTAAAATAGATTTACCTGCCACGAATCATACCAGCCCACACTGGTTTGGAGATGCAGTTTTGGCCAGCTTTGTGCCAATGGCATGGTGCAGGAGATGAACCTGCCCAGGTGAGGGTGAGGACCAGGAATTTGGCGTGGTCAGCGTCCCACAGGGAGAGGGCTTGGGCTGCTAAATCTGAGTTATTGATGGATTCTGCTTCTTGTGAGGGTGCACAGAGCATGGCAAGGCCAGTGGCAGAGTCAGGGGATGGCAAAGCAAACTCTCTCATCATGTACATGAGTAACCAACAACTCACCAGCCCTCCTCTTACTCCCAACCCCATCCACCCACTGTGGGATGGAAGGAGAAGCAAATCAGAAGAGTAAAATCAAGGGAAATTGATCACCATAAAGACAGTTTAATAAGCAATGCAAAGCTGCACACGCAAGCCAAGCAAAAATTTTTTTGCCACCCCATCTCTATATAGGTATAGTTCTGTATTTCTATAAAGCATAGAAATTATGCTGGGGGAAGGAGTTGTGCTTTTCAGCTCCCCTGTGATCCCAGCATGAAACAGGAGTTAAAAAGGAAAACAGAGCAGAAGCAGTTTGATTAAGTGTTGTTTTTCCCCCTAACTCATGAGTTGCAAGAGACAAAGCTTTCCTTATAACCAGTTTGAAATAGTCTTTAAAGGAGACAACTTTGATATTTATGGAAGAATGAGAAACATCAGAAAATGAAATCTGCAAATAGTAGTAGCAGTCTGTTCAGAATCTGAGCCCTTTAAATGAGAGATATCTCTTTGCTGAACATGTTTTTCCTGTCAAACTTACTTTTAAAAAATTCTCTTTTTTTTCTTTTGTTTCCTTCCAAAGAGCAGTGAGACACCACAATAGGTCTTATTTAAAGAGGTTTTGTTTTATTAGGGATAATGAAAGGTTTAGTTCATCTTCTAAGCATGGAACCGTCACTCTGGCGACTGTGTAAACAGATATTTTAAGTGCAGATTAAGAATTACATTATTATATTCTCTACACAGAGAAATGCTTGGTTTAAAACTGAATAAGATAATTACCTACAGATTTTTGGGAAACGGTGCCAAAAGAACCTCAGTGAATTGTTCACTGATTCCTCAACTAAAATTCTCAAAACCACGTTTAATCTCTTTTAAGGAGAAGAATTGTCTTTTCTTTTTTTAATTTTTTTTCCTCTGGTAAAAGGCTGGATTGAGAACTGTGGTTGCTAAAACAAGAGAATCTTAAATATGACTTGATTGCAATCTGAAACAGTACCTAGAGGACCTGACAGAAGAGGTTCCCTGACTCTGAAGCAAAGAGGGGAATGATTGTCTGGAAGTTGGAGATGGAAAATTAAATTTAAATGTAAATTATAAATGAGACTAATTAACTACTAAAACAACCTGTCAAAGGGTTTTTTTTTTCTTTGTTTGTTTTTTTTAACAGATAACAAGGTTTTCTCCAGTGAGAATTATTCTTTGTGCAATTACTGATAACTTTGCGGTAAGACATTTGGAAAATGTTCATTCTTTTCCCCACACTTGAACTTTCTTTAAAGATATGTCTAATATGATTCTTCTTTTGCAAAAAAAAAACCAAAAAGAAACCAAAAAAAAAAAAAAAAAAAAAAACCAAATCAATAAAAGATTTGGTGCATAGCATCCAATGCCCATACTATTGTATTTAAGAGTGGTTGAAACTTTCTCTTATACAATAATTTGGGACTTTCAGTTCTCAATCTCAACTGCATAAATCAGAACTCAGACATTTCATTTGAGATTTTTTCTATGGGATTTTTTTTTCCAATCAGCTGTAATTTCCATCACTTGGAACTTCCGCCTCAAGGACTGTTCACTTTCCAAAACACAGGATAAACTTCAACTGAAAAATGTTGTATTTGAGAGGGAAAAAAAAAGGATGAACCTCTTTGATGCAGTGAGTATGGTGGAAGACACATTCATGAATTTCCATGCAGCTGGGAAAAAAAATGTATTTCATTTCTATATGTTACTAGAACAATATTAGAACCCAGGTGAGCTGGTATTTTGGCAATTCTTTGATTATAAAATTAACATATTTTTATGATAGACACAATTTTTCCCTTTCCAAATGAACATCTATAATTTTATCTACTTGAGATTAATATAAATGTTACTTTCAGAAATTAAGACTTTTAGCATTTTAACCTGACCATTAGATGTTCTGGAATGCAGATTACTCTTCCAAAGGTGGAAAAATCTCCAAGGGACTTCATGTTTCAAATTTTAGCCTTAGCTAAAAATAAACGTATTAAAGAAAACAGTAAATAAAGGCAGCCCTTTTCTGAGGAAGTTCGCTGAGTCAGATGAAATATCATTATTGAAGATTGACCAAAATTGACCAGATATTTGCAGAGGCACAAATTCCTTGGGAACTTAGGGACTAAACAATAGAACAAGATTTGGACTTTATTTCCATGCTACTCTATCTTCTGCTGCCCATTCCTTAACAGTTGGAATTGCTAAATACAACAAATTCTTTTTAAGCTGATATGGACAATTCCTTTTAAGAAATAACCTAACATTAGATTTTTTTTGTGTGGTATATTTTTGCAGTTTCTCTCCTTTGTCTCTCTTGTTTCTTTGGTAAAAATATTGTTTGTCTTTGGAGGAAATATAAATGAAAAGAAAAAATTACAATTCCATTTGACTTGAATTAAAAACCTGACACAAACCTGTCAGAGTAATTCTTGTCCTGAGCCCCTGCAAAGGCCATGCTGCTCACAGAAATGCTTGGAAATGCTGTTCTTAGCGGCACTAGAAAACCTAAAGCAAATTACTGAGTTTTGAGCAGCTTCCCTTCCTGTTTCCTCAATTATAAAATATGTATATTAATGGATATATCTCAGTTGTCTGGCACACTTGAAGGCATCCCATTTGCTGTTCACTGACACAAATCTGTTTCCTTTGCTGCACTGTAAGCAAAGCAAAGCATCTGGCCACTTCCTTCACCTTGGAAGAATTGAAAAACCCAAATGCATTTTGAGGAAAATTACAGCAAAGAAATGAAGTTGACTTATTTTTTGCAAAAAGGCCTGATCCTTTAAAAATTTTCATTAGTTTTTTTGGGTTTGTTTCTCTCTTTCTTTCTTTCTTTCTTTCTTTCTTTCTTTCTTTCTTTCTTTCTTTCAAATAACAAATTATACCTTCTGCTAGTGATGTGGAATAATTAAGGTGAAGATTAAGGTAAATGTAGGGCAAATAGCATCTGCATGTAATGCTTTGCACAAGTTATAGTCAGTATCTGTTATGTATAAGGACTCTATAATTTGATATCTTTACCCAAATTAGCTCTGTTTTCAGGGATGGTTCTTTCTTTTCCACTGTGCTTGTGCTGTTTCTCATGAGCAGTCTGTGTTTTAGTTTGGTTTGGTTGTGGGGTTTCTTGTTTGGTTTTAGCTGCCTTTTTCTTTTAATTCTTATTTATCTATTATTTTTCTCAAAAATAACATTCTGTTATTTTTCTCAAATAACAAAATAGATAAATAATTCTCATTTATCTATTATTTTTCTCAAAACATTAATCAATGTTCAGGCTACTTCGTATTTAAACTTAGTTAAAGCTTTCTCATCTTGGTTCCGCCTAATTCAGTTTGCTCCCACTGTTAAATTGCATTGGTTTTAAGCCAAATCTTGCTTAATCTGCTGGAAAATGCATGCACATCAAACGATGGAATATGATGAAGGCAAGGAATATGAAGGGGAAATATGAGTGGCAGAATAACTGTTTAATCACAGTTGTCTTCCTAATTTTACTCAAAGCCCAGTTAATAGAGATTTTTGCTGTTTAACATCGTTGTGCTGTTGCCCTTAGTTCTGTAGCTCGCAGATCCAAAAGGAAAACAACAAAACAACAAAAATCCCCTTTTAGGCCACTATCTGTGAGTGAAAGTCATGAACAATTTAATTCCTGTTAGTTAAGGCTTCACTGAATGAGACATTAGCAGGCAGGAAGGTTTTAATTTAGAAGAGTGCAAAGTTTTGTTGTACAATTACAAAAACCTGTGCTGAAATAATAAGGAGTATTGAGATGTGCTTCTTTTATCAAAATTTGCAGGGATTTGGTATCTTTTTATGAGTCTGTCCTAAAGAATCCCCAGCCCAGTTTCCTATCAGCACACATTCAGAAATCACTCCGTTTTATTTGAGGGCACACGATTTCTATCAGTGTCACTTTCCCTTTCCAAATGTGACCATCTGCTTTGGTCATCGTGACAATTGTAAAGTGGCTTTGGTCAATTTACACTTCAATAAGGCAATTATCTGGGTTAGCACCTATGCTTAACTCCTGAAATAATTAGTTCTTTGAATGTCATGGGCAAGTGAGCCACTTTGTACTAAAGGGGCAGTTGCAGATTGATTGCAGATAAATCTCTGATTTGCTGATATTTGTGAAAGAATATTTAAAAGTATAAGGATCTCCCTCCTATAGACAAATACAGATGGAAGAGAAAACCTGATAGCATTTTCCATTTAAGGTTTTGTCAAAGTAAGAGATAATTGTTTGGAATTTAGAGGATTTTACCACTCAAAATTTTTTCTGTCCAGTGGCATTTCCAGCAGTACCATCGATTCCCTTTAGGAATGGGAACCAGCAGCTTGCAGTGTGTAGTATATGGTAGAGATAATTAATTTGATCATTTATAACACAGTGTGAGACTATTCCACACCTGTGGGAGAGGGGAAAGACCCGGACTGGAACAGTCTGGATGCCTCTGTGGACAAGTGAAAGGAAAAACAAGAAAATAAAAGTAACAGGTAAGAAAAGGATGCTATTTATCACTCCTGTTTGCAAAAGAAGTGAGTTTACAGCAGCTGAACATCACCAAAGCGTACAAAACAACAGAACTATTCATTCCAGTGCACCAGTAGGACTTAATTATAGACACCTGGAGCCTAAAATGACAATTACAATTGTTTTTCCTTAGAATTATTAGAAAAGCCTACTAATACCCTCATTGTCTTTTGATAATGTGCTTAGTGTTCTCAGTGTGAAATGTTGATAAAATCTGCAGAGGAATAAAATTACATATTTAATAAAACCCTGTTAAATCTTAGGAGTATTTTATTCACATTGTTCTACTCGAGGTACTGTTTTCTGCGTTTTATTTTGTAACTGCTGCTCATCAGAAGCTGATTTCTTTACATTTTGGAGCACATAAAAAATCAACACAATACAGACCTATGTGTTTGGCAGAGAGCTGGGAGTCTTTGAAAAGGCAGCTGTGTCTCAAGTCACAAAGAATTTCTTCCTCACCAAGGATTTTGTGAATGGTTTTGAGATTGAAAACAAACAAACAAAGGCAGGTCAGTGAGTGCAAGCTAAATTTGAGAGACAGCAAAGAGAATAATGAAGTGACAGGCAGGACTATTCAGATAACACAAACTGTTGTGGCTCTGCCTAATCCTGAATCCACTGAGAAGCAGCAGGTTGCTCCTGTTGCTTTCTAATGCTGCTTAATTAATGTCTCCAAAGGCACAAATGTGAGCTGCACGACATCTCAGATGTGAGCTTGGAGATGCCAGAGAAGACAACACCTCTGCCATGTCACTCACATTCCAGGTGATCTGGGGATAATGCTCTGGAGAGGCCTTGGCAAACACATTTCTGGAGCTCTTTGATCTCCTTGCAGAGAGCAAGGTGTGTCTACAGTTCCTTCTGAAGGCAGGATTTAGTTAATTGCTGTTGCACAATTTCTGGTTTGTCCTCTGCGTGGCAAGGTATTTATTTCCACACCTAGCGCAGCAAAGGACAGTGTGTCACCTGTCATGTCCCCAGCCCTTTCAATAGTTACAAGGTGCTGCGTTCATGGGAATCATTAAACTCCTGCTGTGTGATACCACGGAACTAATATCTCAAAGCAATTAGCCACAGCCTTGTGTTGATTTAAGATAATGCAACGCAGTCAATGTTTTCCTTGTTATTTCTGTAGAAACAGACAGGACCTGGCTCCCTGCGCTCCATCCAATCCAGTCACTTGCAAAACCTTGTGTAGTAACACTCTTAGCTCAAAATAGATTTAATGGCTGTGACTCAAAAGGAAGAATTTGGCACATAACTTCAGAAGGAAGAAGAAATACTGTAATTGGAGTTGGTTTTTTTTTTTTTCTGGCCATACTATGCATTTGAATTCTCCAGAATCAGAAGCGCAAACCCAGATCTCAAGGAAAAATGGCTTCAGATGAAAACCAGTGTGAATAAAGAATATCAGAGCCACTAAAAAAAAAAAGAACCTATGGATGCTCTGCTCTTCCAGTGTGTCAGGGTCAGAGGATTAGGAGCTGCCTAAATTGAATTTCAAATATCAGGGACCCTATTTATAACCCAGCCATGTCCCATTTCCTGTGAGTTTCTCCATTCCCTCCCTGAAATTTCTCTTACTAGATGCCATTGTTTTCTACCCTGCTGGGAATATCTGGGAAATCGTAGTAAAAGGAAAAATAAAAATAAATAAAGCTGTTGTCTTAACAATATAAACTCACGTGTTCATTGGTGAGCAGGTGAAGCTCAAATAAAGAGCTATAAACTCCAATTATGAACCCCCTTTTTAAGTGACCACAGAACACCATGCAAATAATGAGTTTTTGACTACCTGCCTTATGAAATGAGGAGCAATTGGGCAGATATTGTCTGTAACTCTTCATTTGGGGTAGCAGCATAGAAAATTTTTGTGTCATCAAGCCTACCATTTTCAGATTACCAGAAATCAAACAAGATTTCAGCCCTTAGTGGTTGAAGAAAAATAAAATCTGAAGATGCAGCATTGGTTGTGTATTGCAAATATAGACCTGAGAGGGGTGGAAAATGTGCTTTCACATCATGATTTTTCCCTAATACATCATTTTAGACAATTGATAGAAAATAAAGTTGATCTTAGCAAAGATACCCCAAAATTTGGGCATATTTAGTTATTGGAACATCAAAAAGGCATTAAGCACACTCTTTTCAGCAGATGGAAAAGAGCACAAATTATTAAAAGATACCAGATTTCTGGTGGTGAAGAAACTTTCATAACAATGATAACAAGGGCCAAAATATCTGATAATATTAGTTGATAAAATATTTTTTTAATTGCCTGGTTAAGAGAAAATGTAATTCAGACAGCCTTATACCTATAATGATTATTGGGGAACCAGACTGCCACTAATAAGCTCTGAAAGCACAGAAGGTTCATCTCCAAGTGTTCTCAACCTAGGATGACAATTTTCTTTTGCAGATGGGTCAGCAGCTCAGCTGCCATGTGATTTAATTTCTGCAGAGGGTTGTGGTCCCCTTTTAGTTTACATTTTTAAACCAGCCACCTCCTGGTATGCATAATTTAATTTCTGCAAAGTTCTGCTTGAAAAAATGGAAAAATATGTTAATTTCATAGATGACTCTTTTGAACTGAGTATCTTAAAAAGTTGTTCAGCAACACAAGAACTTTTTTTACTCTCCTGCTACCTTCTGCTAGCTGAACATCAACAATGCTTTGCATGCTTACATAACCATATTCAAGCCTGGTGGCCTGAGTTTCACAATAAACCTGTCGGGATGATGCCTACTGTCTTTGGATGTTGTTATTATTTCCAGAGTCCCAGCTCTCAGCTGTCCTGTCTTCTATCACATCGGGATCACCACTTGTTGTTATTCTATTGCTAGGGTCCCATACCTTCTGGGTGGTTTTCTCACAAGCATCTCTTCACAGCAGTGTTGTTCCTGCTTCTTCATCAGGGCTCCTCCAAGGCTCTCCCTGACCAGCCAACCCACCCCCTTTTATCCCAGTTATCTTCACTAGCCACAGCTGCAGCCCATTTAGAACAACTAGGATAGGGGCAAGGCCACTTACACAACACAGAGATTTTACCGAGACTCATAGGCCACTTATACAATGCATAGATGTTACTATGGCTCGAAGGCCACCTATACAATACATACTAAGTTTCAATGGCCACCTATATTTGGAGAGGCAGAGATTTTGGAAGGGACTGGAACGTGCCCACAAAACCTGTCCTGGTATTTGCACACCAACCACAAGCTGGGAGTTGGGCTCCCTTCAAACCTTTGTACTTGTAGAGAGGCTGATTGAGAAAAACCCCTTGTAGAGTGTCAGTTTCATGTTTCTCTTTCCGGCTGTTTTAGGCTGATTTATTTCTGGAGATAGCTCAGGGATGCCACTTGCTCGGTTTCTCGGCTGTTTAGGTGGCCTGGAAAGGCCCAGGGTGGCCTTGGACAGCCCGCGCTTCAAAGGACGAGGAGAGACTCCTGATCTTGTTTCGGTCTCGGTGTTTATTAATTGTTTATCTAAAAGATTTTCTTTCAGCCCGACAGAGGTCTGCACAGCAAGTCAGCCATGGGCACTCTCCGCAGCCCCCGGGGCGGTCACTTATCTTTATACCCGAAGTTACGTGTACAATATTTATAATTTTTCCCCAATACCTTCTACCCTTATTAACCGGTGCACTTCTAGTAAAGACCAATCCCAAAGTGCCAACATCACCACAGAAGATGGAGGCCAAGAAGAAGAAGAAGAAGGACAGGACACACCCCAATTCCTCCATCTTACTTCTTTAGACCCCCCTGTACAGAAATCCTAAACCCTGTGTCTTACACTCTAATTAACTTATCCCTTCACCATTCACCCCAGTGAAATCCTCCCATCCTCATACAGGTGTCATCTCCTGTGTAGGATCAAAGTCCAGCCACCAGACACTTCTGGCAACATTCCAGGACTCCCGAGCCCCCCAAGCGTGTTCTTGGCCACTCTGCACCTCCATCCTGAGGTGCTGAGATCCCACAGTAGAGTGCTCTGCTCCAAAAGTTAGAGGCAGGAAAATCATCACGGCTTACCCTGAAACTCCTCCGGAAGTTTCTCCCTCTCTAAAATTCTTCCCTCTAATTCTCCCTCTAAAACTTTACCAGCTGGGTGAGAAAGGAGCAGGAAGGCAGAGGGGGGAAAGAAAAATAAAATAAAAAATCTCCAGATGTTTCTTGGTGTCGTTATTCAAGTGTTCTGGTAGAATTCAGCTACATCCTGAAGAGATTTTTTTGGAGTCTTTGTGGTGCAGGGGAGTGCAAGGGGGTGTCAGGGGTTAGAGAAGAGGCAGTGGTGGCTTGGTGCAGCTGCCAAGTTTTATCTAAAAACTTCCTTTTTTGAGAAAATTTGTCAAATTTCGACAACATGATCTACAGGAAAAGGATTGCATGATATATAGCTCATAGACTATGAACAAAATCAAAATATTTTATTCCGATATTATTAGACCTTTTTACTGCAATTTATTTTCCAATTCTGATGATCTGTACTACACTGTAACAAAATAAAGGCATTTAAGATTTCAAAACAACATTAAAATATATAATCTCTTCTGAAATATCTAAAGGGGTTTTTTTGCTGTGCTGCTAGTGTAAACAAACGACAAAGCACAAAATAATTTTCTCAGATGAAATTAAATTAAAAACTTCTTTCAGAACATAAATGTTTTCCTCTGTCCTCTCCTCTTTCCTTGATTTGAGATAACTTTCAGTTGCTCAGTTATGAACTTTCTTTTCATGTGAAGGCCCTAAATCAGACAACCATGCAATCATAAATTCAAAGATTGGTTTGTACTTCCAGCACAGATTCCAGTGGAAGGGAGGATCACTCCCAGTTCCAGGAAGGAGGGCCTTAACCCCCAGACAAGCTAATTACAGTCAGTAATTAATTTGGCCCTATTGTGTGGTAATCTCCAGCCGTATGCAGCACAAATGTAAATTAGTACACAAAGCTGATGATGAAAGAACTGTTTGGTTACAGGAGTGGAAAACTAATTCACTTTTCATCCTGCTGGGTTTCAGAGTGTAAAGCAGAACAGTGAGATGCCAGCCTTCACTTCCCTGTAAATATATGATATATCTCATATCTGATATATCAGATATTAGATATATCTTATCCATAGGTATATCAATGACTTTTACCATCTCAGAGATAAGAGATGGTGAAGACATGGTTTCATTTCGCAAAAGAAAATTCCCAATAGCATAACACCAAAATCGTTGATAAAAATCTTAATAAAAATATTTGGCGGTTGGATTTTTTTTGTTGTTGTTGCTTGCTTATTTGATTTCTCAAAAACCCAATAAATGAAAAATCTTGTTCTGAAATGTGCCTGCAGAAACTTTCATAAGAATTTGGATTTCCTTGACATTCTAGTTTTCAGTGGAGTCTAGATCCAATTCCAGGCCACAGAATCCAGAAAACACTGCTTTTGTCTTTTTGGTAGAGGGAAACTAAGATAAAATGTCTCCTATTCAGCTGTCATTGGAATTGTCTCTTCTAAAAGTATTAAATTCTCAGGCAAAAATGCAAAGTTTTCTGTGGAAAGTGAGCACTATGTCCGGGGACCAAAAATGAGATTTGAAAGTTAAATTTTCCTCTCTGACAGTTCCCATCAATATTTTCCTGTCAGCTCTCATAAAAGCTGAAGACAGCTCATAGTGTACTTTCATCAGATTTCATTCCTTTGATGTCTTTAAAATGCTTTTCTTTGGGGGTGAATAAACACAGAAAGACCAGAGGGGTAAAAAATAGGAGTAAATGGCATGGAACTGGTGGTAGAGATAGCAGACGAGGAAAATAATTGATTATATTTACAGTTTGATTTTGTGACAACAAACTCCCAGTCAGCTGGCTTGAGTAACATTTAATAAGGTAGGAGAATAATGCTGAAATTGTCATTTCACTGCCATTCTTTTTTAAGGCATGTTGAAATCTCCCTGGTCCATCACTGACACTCACTGAGCATTTCTGCGCTGATTTTATTTGTCTCAGTTCCGCCTCCAAGTCACACCAAACCCTCAAATCAACATCCAAACCTTGTTTCCATCCTTCATTCATATTGTTCCCAAGGAAGGGAGGAAAGAAAGAACAGAGAAAAACTAGAAAGAGAGAGAGAAAGAGTGAATAAAAGTGAGAAAGAGCAAGAAAAAAAGCAAGGCAGCAACAAAGAAAAGGTAAAACCAAGAGCACAAGCAATGAAGAGGATGCAGGAAAGAAAAGAGGAAATAAATAAAAGACAAGAAAAAAACACAGAGGGCCAGAGTAGTCCCCTGCGACTTGCTTTCAATGTAATTTCTTTGGAAAGTCATTTAGCCCAAAGGGTTCTAGCAGCAGATTCCCACACTGCCTTGATGGATTGGTGTGAACGACTCATATCTTGACTTTTTCCAGCGTGTTTCATAAGATTTACACACTGGGCAACCCCAGAATTAACTTTGAAGTGGACGTTAGCCTCTGAATTAGCTCCAGACAATGACTTATTTTGGTGGGCACAAGAGTGATTTTTGGGGTTTCTTTTCAGTTTTCATCAATACAGAACTTTGGAGCCTTTGTGCTTGGCAAGCCGAGCTGCCCCAGCTCTGTCTGAATTGTTTGTAAACAGCTCCATGCACCAAACACAGCTTTGTTCCTTCCCTGAGGACCTGGGGACTTCACTGAGGACTTCATTTTATTTAATTTTATTTAATAAACTCGAATGAAATTAATTTCTCAGCGTGAGTTTGTGAGCCCAGGTTTCAGGAGCTGTCCTCCCAGCCCTGGAATCCTGATTTGCAATGCTGAAATGAGTTAATGAGAGAAAAGAGTTGTGGCACATCCTGCACTGCCAGCCACACATGGGGCAGCAAAAATTGGGTTTAAAGTGTGGATTAGGCTCCAGGTTTTCCCTGCTTTCCCTGCCTGAAGCCACCCTAAAGCCTGTCTGGCTGCAAATAGGGAACGGGCAGTGCTTCCATCCGGGATCTGCTCTAGCAGCGGATCCATTCCACCACATGGCTTTTGTCCCTGGGTTCACCTTCCACAGCTTTGGCTTTTCTGGCACAACAAATTTCCAGCATTCTCTCCCCCAAAAAAGGTTCCGTTTATGGCAGTGGCCCAGGGAAGCCTGGCCTGATGCTTCCAGGATATGCAGAATTTGAATAAAGACTTCACCAACACACAGCCTGCCATTCCCAGCCAGTTGTGGAGTGACTGTAAAGCCAAAAAAAAAAAAACAAAAAAAACCCAACCAAACAAACAAAAAAACCCAAAAAACAAAACCAAACCAAAACAAAAAATAAATAAACAAAAAAACCAACTAAAACAAAATTAAAAAGCCTACCAAAAAAACCCCAAAAAGACCAAAAAACACAACAACAAAAAAAAAAAAAACAGAAAAAAAGGGCTGATTCTTGATGACACATGCCTGATTTAGTTGGTCCTGAAAGGGAAAAAAGAAAACCCAAAAAAAAAAAAAACCCACCAAAAAAAACCAACCACCCAAATAAAACAAAACACAAAAAAACCCCCAAAATAAAACCACAAAAAAACCACCAAAAAACCCAAAAAACAAAAAAGACAACAACAAAAAAAAAAAAAAAAAAAAAAAAAAAACAACAAAAAAAACCACAAGAAAAAAGGCTGGTTCTTGATGACACATCCCTGATTCAGTTGGTTCTGAAGGGGAAAAAAGAAAACCCAAAAAAACCCCAAAAAAACAAAAAAAACACCCCACCCAAATAAAACAAAACACACAAAAAACCACAAAAAATCTCACCAAAAAAAATAAATAAAACCCCCAAAACCAAAAGAGACAACAACAATGAAAAAAAAAGCACCAAAGAAAAAAGGATGGTTCTTGATGGCACATCCCTGATTCAGTTGGTCCTGAACAGAAAAAAAAAAACCAAAACAAACCTAAAAAAAGAAAAGCAAACCACAAAAATACTCAAGAAACCTCACCAAAAAAAAAAAAAAAAAAAAAAAAAAAAAAAAAAAACACCAAAACCCCCCCCCCCAAAAAAGCAAAACCCAAAATAAAAAAAAAAAAAAACCAAAAAAAAAAAAAAAAACCAAAAAAACAAAACAAAAAAAAGCCTGTTTCTTGATGACACATCCCTGATTCAGTTGATCCGGAAAGGGAAAGAGAAAAAAAAAAAAAAAAAAAAAAAGAAGCAGGAGGTTTCTTTGCCTAAACCTGCCAGTGGAAATCTGACACCGTTTGGTGGTTTCAGTGAAACGCTTTATTAAACTTCAATCGCTCTTTGAAACCGAATGGTTTCGATTGCCACACGAAATGAAACTGCTGTCGTCTGCTCACTGCTGGGATGTTGGCGAGACAATCCATTGAAAAGTGCACTGCGGCTGCAGAGAACAGATAGCACCGTCTTTATAACCAGTAGCCTGATTTTCACCTTAAATAAGCACCTGCTCCTCCCACTGCCTCCCTCTTTCAACCTGTAAAAAAAAAAAATTTAAAATAAACCACAAAATTCCCAAACAAATCTTGCTTAATAATAGCAGTAGTCTTGCATAATAATAAAACAGATGGTGCCCCTACAGAAATGCTCTCCTGCCTCTCACTCACCCTTTTTCCAGTGAAAGTTTGGCAAAACTTTTATTGCTAATATGAATAATTTCTCTTGGAAATGTAATAATCTGCTAATACGTAATAATTTGTTAATATGTAATAATTTCTCTTGGAAATGTAATAAATTTTGCTAATATGCAATAGTTTCTCTTGGAAATGTAATAATCTTTGCTAATATGTAATATTTTCTCTTGGAAGGCCTATGGAAAAAGTGTAAAATATCCTTTTCACTGAATTTTTTTTTTCATAGAAGTCAGCTGCCATTTAATGTCTTTTTTTTTTAATCTGCCATGACATTACACCAATACCTGCCTAGGACCGGGCACTGCACAGAAGAAATATTTGATAACAATTTACTTTGAAAATCAGTCAGTCTGAAGGGTCAGGAAGACAGAGCACACACAAAAATGCTGGATAACTGAAATAACCACGAGCTCAGCAGAAGCCAGGGCCTTTCCAGGAATTTTGGAGACCACATCTGGGCATGCATTTGTCAAACTTGTGTGTCCAGGTGCCTTGGCAAGGGCCTTTCTTGGGGTCTCAGCAGCACAGAGCTCTGAGCATCTGATATGGAAAAAAAACCCAGAAAACAAAAAACAAAACCAACAAAAACAACAAAAAAAAAACCACAACACCACAAAAAAACCCAAAAGACCCCTCAAAAAAAAAAAAAAAAGAAAAAAACAAAAAAAAGCCCACAAAAGAAAAACAAACAAACAAACAAACAAAAAAAAAACACAAAAAGAAAAACCCCAAAAACCAAAACAAAAAGACAACAACAACAACAAAAAAAAACACCACAAACCCCCCTTAAAAAAAAAAAAAAAAAAAAAAAGGAAAAATCGGGAAAAAAAAAAAAACAAAAACCAAAACAATCCAAAAAACCAAAACTAAAAAACCCAAAAAACAAAAACAACAAGAAAAAAAAAACCACAAAAAAAACGACAAGAAACCAACCCGCCCCAAAAAACAGAGAAAAAAAAAAAAGCCCACAAAAAAACCCAAAAAAAACAAAAAACCAAAAAAACCCCAAAAAACAAAACCAAAAAAAACCCAAAAAAACACAAGCCCCCCCAAAAAAGAAAAAACAGGGGAAAAAATAAAAAACAAAAAAACCCAAAAACCAAAAAACTCTAAAAACAAAAACTACCAAAAAAAACCCCACAAAAAACCAAAAAAAGGAAAAAAATACCAAAAAAACCAAAAAACAAACAAACAAAAAAAAAACATAAAACAAAAAAAATATACAAAAAATAACCCACAAAAAAAAAAAAAAAAAAAAAAACAAAGAAAAAAAAGAAAAAAACCAACAAAACGCCCCCCCCCCCCCAAAAAAAAAGCAAAACAAACAAACAACAAAAACAAAACAGATAATGTTCAGCAGTTGTTAAGTGATGCCACCAAATCCTGCAGCATCTGGAAGCTCCACTGAGGCCGCTGTCCTGACAGGGGCAGCTCCGTCCTATGCATTGTGTGGGGCTTGCTCTCTTGCAAAATGAAAATGTGACACTGACAAAAGCCTTATTGCAGGTCCGTGAGACAAAAGCTGCAGCTTTACAGACAGCCACTGCTTCTGTCTGCGATTTGACACCAATTACAGCTTCTTGCCCTATTTTCTGCCTCTCAGACAGTTTTTGAACTGCGGCATTGTCTTGTGTTTCATCTTTCCACTGCTCGGTTTCCTCATTAGTCTCTTGAACTGTGCTGAGAGCTGGAATAATTATGATGATGCTGAGTCCTCCTTTCAGCTGCAGAAGGGCATTGGAGGGCTGAAAGGGAGTGAAATTCCTCCCAGGGAAATCGTGCTGGTTTGTCCCTCTCACACTCTGGTTATATGAATGGGCAAACCCCAAACTGAAAATGTGTATTTTTGGATGTGTGTACCAAAGTAAAGGTTTGAAAGTCTTCGTCTACACAGGGACAGCAAAACTAGGGAGCAAAACCAGAAAAATATCTTTTTATTGCTATTCATAGTTGGTGCACCGAAGTCTGCCATTTTTTATTATTAAATTACCCTTTAAATAGTTTTTTTTTTTTTTCATATTTTAGTCCAGACAAAGAACAATTTTATGAAATCAATGTCTTCAGAAGAGTTTGTTACACTGGGACAAGAACTTATTCCTGCAACACAACATCTCCCCAAAATCGTCCTAGCTGTATTCCATAAATAAAGCAATAGAAGAAAATGGAAGGATGTACACTGGAGAATGACTTTTGGACTCTTTTCTACTCAAGAGGGTCCTAGCAGGAAACTTTATTTGCAATAATTGACTTGAACTCTATTGAAGAGTACTGGAACTCACAAAAAAAAAAAAAAAAAAAAAAAAAAAAAAAAAAAAAAAAAAAAAAAAAAGAAAGAAAAAGAAAAATCAACATTTCCAGCTAATCGGGGCTCCTTCATCCTCCACCTCAATGAAAATTTTGATTAAAACATCAATAGGCCTGACAATAAATTACTCAGAACTGCAATTTTTTTCAAATAGCAGGAGTCAGGATCACCTGGGCTATGTAAGAACCACTGTGTTTCCCAGCTCTGGAATTAGGCTCCTCAGGAATCCCTGCTCAGTCACTTTGGAGCCAGCCCCGGGATTTGGTGGAGGCTGCTCAAGACTGAACAATTCCAGCAAGATCTTTTGGGCTCATCAATCAGCCTTTCACAGTGAAATGTTTTTCATCAGTTTGGTTCCAATAGGCTGTAATAACCTACAAAGGCAGAGATGAAAGCCCTGCATGTCAACAGAACAACTACTGCAAGTGTTTTAAAAATACTTACATTAACAAATGTTAGCAGAAGGCTTTCAGGAGGAAATATTTCTGCAAAAGGCACAAAATCGTGACTGCAGCTAAAGCAGGATGATTGGGCTGAACAGAGTTTCATTGCCTGCTCTTAGCACGGTGTGTGCTGATGGCTGTAATTTAATTCTGGAGCCAAATCAAGGCAACTCATCATGATACATCTGCTGAGTTTTGAGTATGTGTGGAGCAAGCGTGTGTGCTTTCCTGAAAGCTTTTCCTAGAAGCAAAATGCAAAGATTTATGCATCTGTTTTTGTCATCTTTTGACACAGCTGATGAAAGCCAAGGCATAGCCCCACACAGGAATTTTGGTTGGGGCATAGGTACTGGCAGAAGGGGAGAGAAAATATTGAGAACTTCCATGGTGAATTATGAGGCAAAATTTGGCAAATAGCAATTTCCAGTCACAAA
This sequence comes from Melospiza georgiana, assembly GCF_028018845.1. Classification (NCBI taxonomy): domain Eukaryota; kingdom Metazoa; phylum Chordata; class Aves; order Passeriformes; family Passerellidae; genus Melospiza; species Melospiza georgiana. The sequence continues at coordinate 4,313,771 of NC_080465.1, read as the reverse complement.
TATATTTATTTTTTAAATGTCTTGAAAATTGTTCTTCTTTTTCTCTATTAATTAATCCCATTCTTTGTATAATAAAAATAGTGGATGAGTGAGTAGTATGAGTCCTTGATTATTTTGATGTCAACCAACAATGCAGATTTGCAAGTATTTCCCTTTTTTGGGGGTGGTTGTTGGTTTTTTTAAATTATTTGTACTGGTGGTAGCAGTGCAAATAAGTTTGGAAGTGACCTAGACAATAGAAGTTGAAGGACATTTTAATGTCCAGCCTATCATTACCTGCTGATTGCTTTTTCTCCACAGACAGAAAGCCTTTCTAAATGTCAGCTTCAGGCTATCTCAGCAGGAATTGTGGATCGTAATTAGACACAGCCATGTGTTTTCAGTTTGAAGAATTCAATTATTAGAAAATGTAGCATCAGAAAACAACGCAAAGGCAAGCATTCCCAAAAATGTGATGTCCTGCAGAGGAAGGAGGTGACAGATGTGACCAAGGCCAGGCTGAATAAGTAATGCTCTGTGGAAGCTGTGTGAACAGGACTTGATGAATACATAATTTCCTCCTAGCTAATGTTGCTCCCTTGCATTTTGGGTTGTCATTTTCTGAGCCACAATTTAGTTGCACTTGGAAATGGACCTTGGCTTTGATGGAGGACACATCTCCTGAGGTGCAGGACCAACACGTGGAGACCAGGGCAAGCCAAGGCAGCAGGAACCACTCATCTCATCTTTGCCAGAAAAGAGGAGAAGGCACCAGCTAGAGGACTTGGCAATCAACAGAAAATGGGCAATTAGGGATAGCTAATGCACCTCTCTCTCCTCCTCCATGTGGTGTTAGGGAGGGCTACAGTCCTGACACTGCTGTGGCTGCTGCTACAAGATTTAAATCAGTTTGTATTTCATATTCCCTCAGATGAAAAATGGGCACAGCCCTGGTGGCGGAAGAATTTCAAAGCCATGTTAGGACTTTTCTCCTTCTTTTGTGCACCAATGACCTTGCAGAGAAAATTAATATTAAATGTTCAGGACACGACATAAAACCACCATCCAGGTGGGCTCAAAGAAATCTTGAAATGTTGGAGATTTCCAGTGCAAGTGGAGGCCAACCTGCAAAGATAAAACTTGTCCTTGGTCTTGCTTGATTTCCCCCTCATGGCGTTTCTTAAACTACAGTAAACAAAGCATTTATGCTTTACAGGGTGCAAATTTCTGCGTCCTTCAGCAGCTGCTGCTACTGTTCCCAGCACAAGTTTGGCTACTTCAGCGTATTTCTCCAGGCAAACTATAATAATAAAATGAATGTACTACGTGTATTTCTGTAAACAAACACACATATGCATGAATCTATTCCTATTAGCCATTGTGCAGGAATGTATTTCTCTCAATTGGTCTTTAACCATGCTGGGGATGAAGTGGTGGATCTGACAGGAGTCTCTTGTGTGTGTTTTAGCTGTTCCTGTTGCTGTTCCTCAGCTGGTGGAATATCTCCAGAGCAAACATTGCCAGTGAAATGGTTCCTTTGCATCCTCCCGAGAAGGAAAGATGAGGAAAGCTGCCTGTTACTTGTTAAATATCAAGGAGACAAAACTACTTTTCCTCCTCTTTTGTCTCTTTTTAAGGAGGAACGGAAAACCACCTTCACTGAGTGCTTCAGCCCCCTGTTTGCTAGGTCATATTACATTGGATCATAGTGCATTAATCTCCAGGATTTAATGGCACAGTTTCCTTTCAGCATAGGCAGTAGCTCCTGCCCATTTGGATAATTCCTCACTTATTTCCATTTCACATTTTTCTTTCCTGCATTACACAGCACACCTGTTTCCCTCTACCTGAAGGAAGGAGCTGTTTCTCACCCTGCTTTCACAGACAGAGGGCTGTTGAGCACCAGAAATTAGGGAGGCTGGCATGGAACATGGTCATAACTTCTCAGGACTTCTGCTGCTCAGAGTGAACCCAAGATGTGTCAGAAAGTCCCCTTTTCCAGGCCAGCAGTTGAAGAAGGAGTCAGAGATCTTCAGTTCTCGTTCTCAAGGTTGTTTCTTGTTTCTTATCTATAAAATACTTTCTCCTGGCCTACCGAGGTCTGCTCAACAGGACAGGGCCGAGGCCCTCTGCCTGTCCCAGGGCAGTGTTATCATTTTGTACTAAAAACTGTACAATATTTTCAATTACTTTCCAATACCCATTTCCTATGTTAGACAGTAAGCTTCTACTTTAAACTAATCTAAAAGTTCCAGCACCACAACAGAAGATGGAGGCCAAGAAGAAGAAGGAGAAAGGCTGGACATGCTCAGATTCCTCCATCTTGCCCCCTGCACCCCCATTCTAAGAACCCCCAAAAAATCTACTTTTCACCCCATGACAAACTAGCCATTATTCTACTTAGACTTTCATGGCCTGCAGATCCTCATGTAAGGTTGGTAATTTTTTCCATGGGTCATAATCACAGTCACAGGTGCCTTGGGCTCTGTGCCAGGGTCTCTGAGCCCCCAGGGCAGCCAGAGGGATGTCCTGAATTCCAACAATAACTCCAAGTGACCGAGTTGAAGGTTGTTTTGCCTCACCTGGAGGAAGGAAGGAATCAGTTTGGAGGCACAAGGTTTGGGAAGACAAGGCATTCCTACACTGATATTCCACAACTTACTGACTACTTCATTCACAAAAGGCATTTTTCCTTCATGCCACTACAAAGTGAAGGGGCAGAGGAGAGGTCCAATCCCTCAGATATTTAAAGCTCAGCCTTTATTGCTCAGACATTCCTGCTGCCTTCTGAGTCAGCCTTACACCCATTTTGCCATGCAGGACTGACCATTATGCAGAAATTACCAGGTTCTTCAGCCTCGGGAGACTGAAAACAATTTAGCTACACTAGCACGTTGTTTTCCCCTCTGTAATTAAATATCTGCTGCGCTGACACTTGAAAGATCATTCACTTGCCAAGGAAGAGCAGTTCTCTAAAAATATTTGCAGAGAACTCGTTTCTCTGCTGCTCTGCAGTGAAATTTGTTATTTTTGCTCTGCTTTTCTTCTGAACCCTTCCACCCTCAAGACAGAAGACAAGGGGAAATCACATCTCCTAATTACAGGCTTTCTGTGGTGCCTGTATCATCCTTCATGCTGGTACATACTGTGCTAAAACAAACATTATTCTGTTAGCAAAAGAAGAATTTGTGCCGTTAACCACCTCACCCCATAATCTGGGGAGTACAGATTTGCAAAGCAGGCTGAGGGCAGGCTGAATTTGTGGAAAACCTGTTTCCCTAGAAATTAATTCTAGGGAAAAAAAAGCTGGTTTTCCATGCAATTGCTCATGCATTACTGCCATCTCGTGGTTCCTTCTGCTGCAGCTCTGCTTTGACAGCAAAAAAAAAAAGCAGGTGGGAAGAGCCTGCTAATCCCAGCAGAAAGACTTTGTGCTGTTAAACTCCTATCCTGCCAAATGCCTACCTAGCTGCATGAGTAGGCTGTGCTTAGGTCGTCTGCCAAAGCCTGTGGGAAGAAGATTTAGGGCAAAAAGCAGTCCTGTAAACACATGGATTTAGGGAACTTCCAAAAGGAAGTTTATCCTGCAAAGGCAGCAGTCCAGCTGTATGTTCAAACAGAAAACGAACAACAAACTACTATCTTCACCTTAGAAAAAAAAGAAAATCCAAACACAAAATACAAAATTAAAGAAAAATTTTAAAAAATCAAAACAAACAAAATCCAAACACAAAATACAAACACAAAATACAAAAGCTAAAATAAACGGGCAATTAAAGAGTGGTTGGATTAGGAAGGGGGCACAAAAGCAATTTAAAAGCTGTTGGGGTAAGTGATTTGTGAGCAGCCTGACTGATTCTCAGTTTAGCCTCTTCCTCCTTCCCCAAACACCCAGAAGCTGTAAATGCTTGGCCCCCACAGCTCCCACTGTTCAGAATTTCAAAAGCATGGAATCATCATCTCTCTTACAATGATAGGGGGTGTGTAATGGGATTTGAGCTGTGTGGGATCCTCCACTGGCAAACTCCAACAGAGCCAGATTACAGCTGCAATTCCACAGGTTTATGAATCACCTGCTGAAATCAATGGGACAACCAACGCGCTCAGGATTGCACACGTGCTGACGTCTCTCCCTGAGTCAAGGCTGCACGGGGGAGAATAAATTACCCAGCCAGATACAGCTGACGTATCAAGGGAGATGCAAGTTTGAGATTGGGGCATCTTGATTGCCCCAAGATGCTGAAGGTGTTGTTGGGACAACACGCACATAATCCATTAAAAATCTTTTCATCTCTCAGGCTGGTTTGCGAGTTGTTGACATCAGAGTGTTGCTGCACAAATATTGTTTAAGGCTGAGATGTGATTTCTGTCAACAGATTTGGGGGATAAACTTGTGCTCATACCTGACTGATGACCCCAGAGGATGTTCAAGTAGTGCTGGTGTTTTCATTTTGTATGGGCTGAATTTTTTTTGCTATCTTCAAAAGATTTGGGAGTACATTTGCCATGCTTCCACCAAAGCATTCCACTATGCATTTCTCTGAAGACAAAACTTAGATTATTTTTTTTAACGACATTATTATTGGCAATAGAATAGAATATATAGAATATATAGAATATGTAATACAATATAATAAATATAATATAATATAATATAATATAATATAATATAATATAATATAATATAATATAATATAATATAATATAATATAATATAATATAATATTGTTAATAATTAATATATAATGAAATGGTATATTATATAGTTATATAATTTTATATATTTATATATTATTATATTATATTATATTATATTATATTATATTATATTATATTATATTATATTATATTATATTATATTATATTATATTATATATAAAGTTATATATATAGTAATATATATATAATTTTTAATATATATAAATATAAAGTTTTGCAATTTATGGTGATTTTTAGAAAGAAAATCTCCTCCTGGCTCATGCTTCACTTCTCAATTGGCTGAGAAGGCTTTGAAGTGTAATAGCTATGCACTGGCAAAAAAAAAAAAGTGATCTCTAGGCTTGAAATAGTATTTTGACCTAAAGGATTGGGTTTCCTTTTTGTTTGTTGGTCCAATGACAGGCCATTCACTGCCTTTCATGTAGCATAAAGCAGTTTTCTGTACCACATAGCCATCACTGCACTGAACACTTATTTTGCTGCAGGTAGGAAGTCAAATGTAAGAACTTAATACCTTACAACAAGTGCTCTGCGCTCCCATGAAAAGGGGTTTGGTTTTTTTCAGTTTCTTAACATAATGTAATATTTCCCTTGACAATTTGTAGATTAAGCACCCATTTTCCTCTGGCTCTGAAGCAGAGAACATGCAGTGAAGAAAAGGCAAGTCTGTAATTTTATGTTGAAATGTCAAGCTACTCTGGAGCTGGGTATTTTTCTTTGTTTTCCTGTTTCTCACTCTATATATACTCTTTTGTTGTTTGTTTTGTGTTTTTTTAATTCACTTCACAATGTTCTCACGAACACTTCTTAGGAAACTAGGTGAGTTCCCAGAACTGTGTGTACTTTTTAGTTCCAGTTTGGACCACTGCAGCTCTTGAAACATCTGTGGATTGAACGAACCCTCTCCTTGAACCAGGAGTCAAATGTCAGTTGCAATAAATAAAAAATACTGACCTTGGGAAGCGGAAATAATACTGCATCATGTAATTATTTCTTAGGTTTTTCTCAAAAAATCTTTGTGGTACCAACTAAGAAATTAGCTCAAAATGTGCTGAGCTCCAAAATGCCATCAGAAAAGAGTCAACTTCTGTCTTAAGGAGTCTGCCTGTAAAAGAAATGGCTGGGGGAACAACTCTCCCCAGAAATATGTAGGGATATTCTGTAGCTCATGGCTGCTTCACCATGACCAAACTGAGCTGATTCTGCAGAAACTCCAGCCTGAGTGACTCCTGTGCTCATGACATCCTTCAATGGACAGCTTTTTTTTTTCCCAATAACAAACAATTACCAAACACAGAAGGCAGGCATCTTCAGTTTGTAGGAGTGGCATTTCTCAGAGCATCTGCATGGATGCTCCTGAAAGCATTTTAGCATATCAAAATTGCACCAGGAGCCCTCGTGAGTGAAAGAATGTCACATTTTCCTCCTGCTGGTAATCACAATGGTGCCTTCCCCTGCCAGGCAGGTGATGCCACATGGTTTTGCAGAGCTCTGCAGCCTCAGACTGCAGAAGAGATGATCCTATTAAAAAAACAAACAAAACAAAACAAAACAAAACAAAACAAAACAAAACAAAAAAAATAAACCACACCCAGGGAGTGGCTGGGGAAGAGCTGTAATGAGTCATGGACTGCAGCAAGGTACTTCCTGCCCATCAAGCCTGATGGGACAAACGCAGGAGATAAAAAATTTGAGGGCGAAATGAAAAAATATCGTGATAAAGAAAAAACACACTGATCATTGCAATTTTGTTTGGATTTGCAAAAATAAAGGTTAATTCAAGTGATAATAACAGCTATTGGCATTTACGACGAATTAAATTTATAGTGACTACTGCATTCGGGCATACTTAAATAAAATTAATATCTACAGTTGCTTTCTATGTCATGTGTTGAAAAGGGAGTGCTTTGTTCTCACCTGATTTTTGTATGTTCCACAGTTTTTTGCCTTATGCTTTGCTGGAGGAGATGAAGGGATTGATTTGCAAGACATAACTTGCCAAGATTTGCAGAGACAAAAGAAACTGAGCTAATTATAAGGGCTTTGAAGGTAACTCAAATAATTCCCCAAACCATATGCTGGGATATCAGAGAGTAATGGCAAGCTGGAAACATCCAGCAAAATCCTGAGGCTGTTAGAAATGTGATACCACGCTCTGAATCCTGCCAGTGGCCTCATCTGAAGGTAATTTTGAGCAGCACTGAAACACTCCAGGTTTCACCACGTCCTTAGAGCAAGGATAGAAACCCAGCTTGTCACGTTTTTGAATCTGTCTGCCTGCAACCCGGGCTTTCATTCCCCTTTCAGCTCCAGCAAATATCACCATTGTGCAAGGGATTTATCTAATCAAACCTGTTCAGCACATGCTTTTGTTGTGTTTATGCAGGAGGGCGCCAGGTGATCTCACCTGCGCGTTCTGCGCGCGTTGGGGGTGAAGCTCCCCTGACTCACGTCCTATAAATCACATTTTTCATGCCTTCAGCTCAGCCTCCTGGGTGGGTTTAGCCAAAGTTTGTCAAGTGTGGCTACTGGAAGTGGAGCTGGCTTTAGGAGAAGGGGTGTGATTTCAGAGAGTGTTACGCAGCTCCACATCATGATGCAGGTGGCAGAAGATGCACTGGCTTGTTGTTTCTGGAAAAGAGTGAAATCACCTTTTCAGGGCAGACTAGAAAGTGCTGGTTTATTTGGATAAAAGAGTCACGGGAGGGAAACCCATAGATTATGTGCCATTAGACAGGCTGGTGTCTGTTGTGTGGAAATTCTGACTGTAAACTACTCTCATCATTGAGGAGAAAAACACGTAAATTTTATTCACTTCTAAAACTTGGGAAGATATCCAGAAAATGACTGTTGCAAATTTCATCTTTTATAAAAGATCATGTGTAAAATGTATACTGTTTAAATTAGGGGACTTCAAATCTATTTATATACTCTTTTCCCAAGTAGCAAGTGATAAGAAATAACATCAAGCTGTGGCTGGGGAGGTTTAGATTTACCTTCAGGAAAAGATTCTTCACTGAAAGGATGGCCAAGCATTGGAACAGTGGTTGGGTCACTATTCCTGGAGGGATTTAAAAGATGTTTAGATGGGGCACTAACATGGGTTAGAGGTGTCCTTGGCAGTGCTTGATGATCCCAAGGGTATTTTCCAACCTAAATAATTTTATGGTTCCATGATTTTACACACAGGTTGATGGATACACATAAAATTGTAATAATAGTTTTTTTTTTTACTGACTGCAACTCTGAAACAGCAAATGTAAAATTATGAAATGCCATAATATTTAGGTAGAGAGTACCTAAACCTCAAAAGTTTATATGGATGTGATGAATTAATCAGTTCACTGTAAATAAATGATTAGGCATGACAGTACTGCACCCAGCTTTAGAGCATTACAAGAAGGAAATTGTTCAAAGAAATACATAAGGATATGTGTGGTAAAAAAAAAAAAAATATAGAGATGCAGTGTCTAGAAATTTCCTTGGATACTCTCTTTCTGTCTTTGTCAGAGAGGGTATGAGGAACCACAGCATCAGAAAATATATTTATTTCCTTCAAGATGCTCAAAAGGCTTCTGAGGAAAATTTGGAAAACAGTGGTGTTACTGAGACCATTATTTCCTGGAAAAGTGTCTCATCAGAGAAGAGAGTGTCCTGAGAAAAGCGTATTTGAGACCACCTGGGGAACCTAAATACACAGGAGTCCCAAGCACCCTGCAGTGGCCACTCCACTCTCTGTCATATTTGCAAAGTTATGTCAGTCAAATAAAGTGCCAGGTGGCTGGGGAAAAGGGAATATCACACCCATTTTTGGAAAAAGAGAGAAAGAGAACAAAATTCTTGCCTGTCTTGGAGAGACATGGGATGGATGGATGGATGGATGGATGGATGGATGGATGGATGGATGGATGATGGATGGATGGATGGATGGATGGATGGATGGATGGATGGATGGATGGATGATGGATGGATGGATGGATGGATGGGTGGATGGATGGATGGATGGATGGATGGATGATGGATGGATGGATGGATGGATGGGTGGATGGATGGATGGATGGATGGGTGGATGGATGGATGGATGGATGGATGATGGATGGATGATGGATGGATGATGGATGGATGGATGGATGGATGGGGGATGGATGGATGGATGATGGATGGATGATGGATGGATGAGGAATTTTTTGGATGGTCACATTCTGGGAGTGGCAGTTCATGTCTCAATGTCCAAGTGGAGGCCAGGAATGAGTGGTGTTCCTGAAGAATCAGCCCTGGGACAAATACTGTTCAACATCTTCACTAAGGACCACAGAAGAGCCACCAAAATTATCACAAGGCTGCAACACTTCTCTGGTGAAGAGAGAATCAGTGTTGTTCATCCTGGGCACAAGAGGAGCTTGGGAAGAACATGCTCCAGATTTTCAGTATATTAGAGGGAAAGAAAGAAAGATGGAGAAAGATTTTTTTTTTGCAGCACATGTAGTGACAGCACAAGCTGCAGTGATTTTAAAGTGGAAGAGGGTAGATTTAGGGTGGATATAAGGCAGAAATTTTTTTTGAGTGAGAGGGGTGAGGGCACTGGAACATGTTGTCCAGAGCAGTCATGGGTTCATCATTATTGGGAATATTCAAGGCCAGCTTGGATACACCTTGAGCAACACAATCCAGGGAAAGACATCCCTGCCCATGGCAGGGTGTTTGGGTTAGCTGATCTTTAAAGGTCTCTTCTAACCCAAACCATGATATGCTTCTGTGATTCTGCCTGGCTTTTTCAGACAGCATATGCCTTTAATAGTATTCAAGCATTGTCTTAATGTTTATTATAAAATTGTGGTACTGCTCTGCGGTCAGTCAGTCAACTACATTGAAAATATTTTCTGTATGTTTCTCAAGCTTATTGATATTATATCAATAATATAATAATTATTTTCTCAATGTTTCTCAAGCTAGATATTATATCAAGCAGCTGCATGGATGCAAATAATGATGTTAGCCAAATAAATGTTTATAAATTACATTGGTTTTTTCGGTCTTTCTGAATTTCCTAGAGTGCTAAATGGATAGATTTTAGAAGCTTCAATATATTATTTTCTGTGCAATTTAATGGCATTTCAACAGGGGTAAGACAGAAAGCACAAATAAATGGAAGGATAATAATTAAAACCTATTTTTGTATTGCATGTACACATATACACACATGCAGGTGTGAGGCACATTATTTAGAAGTTCATACACTCATGCACATACTTTAACTGTAATATTATCTAAGAAAAATAGATCATTATACACATCAATTTTCAGGAGAAGTTGATGTTTTCTGCCTTTGAAAATTTCAATCATGTGTCTGCCACTCAAACATTCACTTTTTTGGCACGTTTCTCCAGGGATGTACAGGGAAGATCTGAGGGTCTGCTGGCCTTCCCATAGCACATCTCTTCATTGGAATTGAGTATTTCTGCTGGAAATTAGGGTAAGTAGAAGAAATTTATTAAGCTGAACAGTTTTTACTGCTTTTGCTACCTCTGCAAAATTCTGTTTGCGCCAGCATTTTTCAAGGGAGGCCTCACTTGCCATTCTTTGTTTACTTAAAGTGCAATTATGGTATACTTTCAGGTTTATGTGAGGAAAGAGCAAAACATTAAACTAATTATGTTAGTCATATATTGAAATATTATTGGAACACATTGTTCAGTGATGCTGGAGGGAAGAGGAAGAAGGGAGGAGGAATTTTGTGGAGCTGAGAAAGTCCCAAATTGCTTGCAGTAAGGATTTCTTAGCAGCCCTGTTCCTCTGCTTTCTCATTGATCACACCAGGAACCTGCTCCCTGAACCGGAGTTTTTATTTGGGTATTTGTGTTTTTAAAACTCCAGCTCAACGTGTATTTGAAATTATTTTTATCTATGATAAGCCTCCAGGGTAGAGGACTCTTTTCCTTTCATATAAGAAAGTGTTGACATAACATCATGGATGTTTGGGAGGCTCTGACTCACTCTGCAGAGGATAATGGGTGGGACTTGGATTGAGACCAGAATCCTTTCATTGGAGAGGGTTTTCAGTCAGTTTGCAGTCTGGGACAACACTGTGAAAAGCTGTTGACATCTCACTGTCTTCCAAAAGCCAATTTGCCCCTGGATGAAAGGCAAGCTATCATATTAATGTATTCTCCCCATGTGCTCAGATGAGGTCAAGTCTAGCTTGGTCATAGGAGATATTTATTTATAAATAATTTTTTGTACTTTGAATGTTTAGACTGCTCTTCTTGAAAGTAATATGGTGTTTGTAAGCTGTTTTCAGGAGGATTTCCATCCCTTACATGCTGTTTCCCTCCTCTTCCCCCACAGAAATCCCTTCCTGATCTAAGCCCTCTTACTGATAGTGTCCCTCCTTCATTTGCATCCACCTGGGGCAACAATTCCAGTGGTTTCACTACCTGTAAGTGTGCCTGGCAATTTGAATAATCTCCCTGCACAGCAAACAGCCAAGGACACCCAAACCCTACTTAAGGTTTGGTTAATTAAAAGATTGGGCCCAAGCTGCTCCGAGCAGGATAATGGAGCAGATCCCATCTCCCTCTGTCTCTTTGGTCCATCACCAGTATCTGCACTGCTGGAACCACTCAAGAGTCAAGAAGTCTGACAGAAATGAGCTTCACCTGCTGCCAGGGTTGCAGCCAGTTGGCACAGCACTGTCAGCTGCTGTTGGGTTCAAAGCAACCAGCTCCAACCTGTTCTGGAAGGTTGCTCCCCCACTCCACCGCTGTCAGGTTGTTCTCCTTCTTCCTCTCTCTCAAAAAATGTCTTTTTCCCTTCAGCTACCTCCGATGATTTTAGGAAAACCTAGGCTTTTCACTTTCCACAGCACATGTGTTCTACAGAATAAGTAGCCTGACATCTCTAAATTCAGTTTTATCTCCACTCTGCTGTTGCAGGTTGCAGGTAAATTCAGCATAGAGATGCTGACAAGTGACACTGATGAATTCTTATAACAGAAGAGGCAATAAATACTGGAGGAGGTACACAAGAAGTTGTATACCTTGCAGAAATTGTTTTAAAAACATGAGCAGCCTCCGCCTAACCACACAAAGAGAAGGACCAAACTGCCAGGAAAATAGTTTGTGTGCTAAACTGACTTCCACAAGCAACATATTCTACCTTGGTCAAGCAATACATGAAGGAAGGGAAATAAGCTGCATTTTTATTCCATTAAAAAAATGAGGGAGAAGAGGGGTAGAAGGTGCAAAAAGCCAATTTCAAGAGGAGAGTCTGCAAGGAAACTTAGTAAGGAAGGCTGTGAAAATGGAATTTTTAAATAGCAGATGAGATGTGATTCCAACCTCCAGAGAAAAAAAGGAAAAATGTTTTGGTTACAGTCTTTGGAAATTAGGGCAGGACAGAAGATTCTGTCAGGTGAAACAATAAATCTGGTGTGAATTAGGAGGACTGAAAACTTAAACTGGGAGGACTAAAAGTAATTTGTGATAGGGAAGGGAAAATGCATTTGCACAATGAGGAACAATCGAGAACAGATGGAAAGGGCACGTTACAAAACCGTAATATTTATTTAATTAACGCTCAATATTTATTCATTACTTTCACACCTGACAAGTTGTAACAACTTTCCACTAACTGGAGGTTGAGAACTTAAATAAAAATGTAAAACAATCTATGCAGAACTGTTTTTTCACACACAGAGACTCCAAAAACCTGTCATGGCATGGACCTCTGGATTTCTTTTCTCTCTTTGGCACAAGTATCTCTTTGTAGCCAAGAACCAGTGAAAGATAAAAATAATATACTGCATAAAAAACCGACAGGTTCACTAAAATCATACCAAAGCTGCTGCAACTATTTTGGCTGGCAAACAGAATTCTCATTCAAACAGAAAAACTGTGATAGTTCATTATATTCAAAAATTAATTAGAAGTGTGGTTGGACAATCACAGCCTGTTGAGCTGGTATGTTTAAAGAAATTGCAGTCCTTGATCTGTGTGCTACCACCTCTAAGCAGAAACAGAGTAAAATAATTATTTATCCTTTGTGTTGATGTTGTCATATGAAATAAATTTCTTCATGCTGTGAAATCAGTAATGTTGCAAACATAAGCTTTTGTTGTTATGTCTGAAAAAAAATAATTTTGGAGAATATTTCCTTGGAAAAATAGAGACAATTGGGAAAGAAAAACAAACAAATCAAGTCTGACACGTTATGCAATGCAGATTCCCTTGGGTGTCAATAAACATGGCAAAGCCAGGGAGGGTTTTATGGATCAGAAGTCTAAAGAACAAAGCTCAACGTTGCACCTTGACAAAAAGTGTCTCATAATGAAGAAACTAAATTAAATGTTTCCTCCAGTGAGCCCCAGTAACCAAAGCAAACAAGGGAATAATAATGAGCCTTGGAAATATTACCCATGAAAGAGGATCATGTAGTTTCTTTGATGAAAATTGAAAATCACCCCAAATCAAACAAGCCTCTGCACATCGTCACACTGAGCTCTCACATTTTTGGCTGCAGGCACATTTCATATGTAACCTGGTTTGACAAGTTGTACTGGAAGAATGCCAGGGCTAGGAAATCTACCTCTTTCAAACTGCATAACTGCTATAAATATTAACTTTTTGCTCTGATTTTTTTTTTCTTCCCCATTGAAATACTGAATGTTGAGGTCCTTCCTTTCCTGGACCAAGCCTGAACACTCTTCTCCAAAACCCTTTGTCCCAGAGGTGAGCAGAGAATGATGAATGTTAAAATGTATATAAAACAAAACTTGACCTGGGCAGCAAACTCCAAAACTTATTTTGAAGGCTGTGTTTTGCGGGCTGTCAGGATAAATTCTGCCTCTGCCATATTTTGTGCAGTCAGCTGAGTTCAGCAGAATTGCACAGGATGTATACAACACAGTTTGCTCCAATAGCTTCTGCCATTATCTAACCTTCTTCAGTTTTGGGTGTAATCAGCTTACAGTCGATTAAATCCTGTGCCAGCAGATCCACAGAACCTCCAAATTCCTCAGGACAGCCTTTTTATTCCAGGTTATAAATATATACCCTGTGCAGTTGGGGATAAACATCTAATTTCCTAGCACAGGTTTTCCAAGAAGTTCTAGTTCATGGAACATTTTGATTATTTGAATAATGATAATTATACAAAAGAGCAGTGCTGATGAGTGATGGACAGAGCAACACAGACTTTTGAAGTAGACTAAATTTTACCTTAATTGCCACTTCTGTTTAAATGGGAGTGCCATTTTGCTAAGGTTGGCATGTAGTTAGTATTTTCCCCTTATGTTACTCTCAAGATTTTAATATTGGGCTGCTTCTGATTACCCTTGAAATCAGACAAGGGGAAATGGCCTCAAGTTGTGCTAGAGTAGATGTAATAAAAATTGAATGTTAATAAAAATTTCTTCATTGAAAGAGTGGTCAAGTATTGAAAGAGGCGGCTCAGGGAAGTAGGAAAAGGGAGTTAAAATGTGGATGTGGCACCTGGGGCCATGGTTTAGTGCTGGGCTTGGTTAGTGGTTGGATTCACTGATCTTAAAGGTCTTTTCCAAATTAATCAATGTTTTCATTCCATTATTTGATAGCTACTGAAGTTCGAAAAGAAGAAAGCAGAGGTACACTAGAAAAGAGACTGTACTGAATTTGATTTTTCAGTGTTGTGGGTGAGTTCCATGGAGACAAGAAGTCGGTAAAATTGAGTAAAAAAAATTGAGTAAAAAATATGTATAAAACACTGAGGACTGAGAATGGTGGTGAGGTCTCAGACAGACCCCTCGTTTCCACAGTTGATGTCAGATTTTTTTATTGCCCATGTTTATGTCTCCTTCTTTAGTGGTTTGGTCTCCCCATGAAGCCATTACTCTTCCCAAACAGTTTATAGAAAGACTGGATACCTCACACAGTCCTCTGCATGAAGGTGACACATTAGAGATCAGATAATTTAACACCTAAATTTTGGATCATTAAACCTTTTAGCAGGAAATTTTTTAACTTTGCTCTTCAATTGTGGGACTGGGGACCAGAGCTGTGTCTCAAGTCACTGTGTCTGCAAGTGAAAACCACGTGAAAAATGCCATTTTACAGCACACTGCACTTGGGGAAATGAGCATGAAAATTGTATTTTATTTATGTGTTCAGAGGAAGCTCTTCAGAGGTCTGTGACTCAAGTCAAATCATAAGTAATTTCACCAAAATACCTCAGATTTCTTCAAGTCCAGCAGTCAAGGCTTCTCAATGAATGTGGAAAATTTAAGTGGATTCTGCTTAGATGTTCTAGTACCAGAAATCTTGAAGAAAAAAGGTTTTATCTGCTGGAGGAGACTAAGAAAGCAAAACAGCCCAGAAGCACTTGGGAAAATACAGTGCTTGGATAAAATTGTTTTGAAAGGGAGCGCAGAAAAAAAATGAGACTAGAAATCATTCTGCAATGTCAGCTCCATGACTTTTGTGTGCCTTCTGCTCGACAATTTTCACTTTTAAAGTAGTAGATGTAGGGTGTGGAAAATGTGTTTCTTTGGAGAAATAGACAATGGTAACTGAATTGCTACCAAAAAAATGAAAGGGAAAATAAGAAAGAAAAGAAAAGAGATTATTTTGGGGCCTGAGATTTGTGTAACGTACATTTTTGTGAAGTTGGCAAGACTTGTGGGTGCCTGATGATAATTGCAAGGGGCCCTACAGGCACAAGATCAAGCCAGGACTTACCCCTGTTAATCACAGAAGATGTAAAAGGACAAACGTGGCACTCAATTAAGGCAGGCTGTTGGAGAAGAGAAAACAGGTCACACAATTGGAAGATGCTCCTTTCCTCTTCATGCCTCTTGGCAAGGCATGGCACCACAGCAGGCAACAGTGGAAGATGCCCTAGAAAGGTTGCACCAGGTCAGCATGAATAAAAATAGGGCTGGGTTAAGAAAAGATGGATGCAGGAGTCAAAAAATCCCATGCCAGGATGAGTATTAATCACAAGACTGATGGTATTCAAACAATTTTGGGAGATTCAAAGCAGAGGTTCATCTTCTAGGAACAGAGCTGACAGATTTGTCTGAAGGTTGGATTACTCATAAAACTTAATAAATCATGGAAATGTAGGAAATCTGTCAGAACATAACCCACAGAACAAGAGGGTAAAAAAAAAAGACTCCCCTGAAATGTCATGGTTAGGTTTTCAGAATTAGCTTTTCAACACATGAACTTGCATTGAAAGAGGGCCTGAATTTAGAGTACCAAGAGTTGGGAATCCAACCAAAACATCACCTTTGAATTTAGGGTTTGCACTGAGAGTTTTTCTCACAAATAAGAAATGGATCATGTGCCTTCCCTTAAAGCTGCAATGATCCCATCTGTGAATCAGCTGGCTGGAATCTGCTTCCAGTAAAGTCAGCAATGGAAGCCAAAATATCCAAGGAAAAATGAAATCAACTGCAAAAGAACAAAAATCAGTGCCTTTAAAAGTAGTGCGGGATGAAGGATTTTTATTTTCTGGCCAAAAGGCTGTTGTTGAGATAAAGAATTAAGAATTAGAACCAGGAAGCTTTCAGAGCTGCCCTGAAGTTATCAGAGCCCAGAGTACCCCTCTTCTATCTGAGATGCCATTTGGAGATGGCTGAGACCTTACAAAGGTTCTCAGACCTGTAAATGGCATTAAAACTGGAAATGTGAGCCCTCACAAGAGCTTGTAAGACTGTGAGCACTGCCAAATGTGTACCCAAACCTTCAGCTTAAGTCTTCCAAATTCAAGTCTTCCAAAGCTAAAGTCTTCCAAAGCTTAAGTCTTCCAAACAGGCTAAATTTGTCTTGCAGCTAAACATTTCTGGTCGGCCTAATCATCAGGAAAGACAACTGGCTTTGTACAGAAAATCTATAAAAATAAAAGTACAGTGGTAAAAGGGATCTCATGCAGAGGAAAATCTTGAAAGGTTGCATCCAAAAATCTAAGCCACTGGTCCTATGGTCCTATTCCGTCACCCAAATTACTAAATAGGACACAGCACTGGGAATTGTCTGGAATCACACAAGTTTGCATAAAACAAAGGAGTTTTGCTGAAATTTAGATTTCAGTATAAGTTCTTAAAACTGCAGTGAAAGAACTCTGGATTTGTGTACTAAGCCAGTTGTGTTCACAGAGGACACCTGGTGTAATTTCGTGTTTGGCACCCTCAGTCTGTCTTTACATATACAAGTTCAATATTTATCATAACTCACTCCACAATTTACTCCACTCCCAGTAAAAGGAGAGGAGACTTCTCAATTCACTGGTGAGGAATAAAAAAAAATGGATCTTTAGGTGTAATAATTTAATCAGCATGCAAAATTGGCAGAAAATCCAACATTTGCAATGCTCTTATTTTGCAGTTCTGAAGCACCATGATCACATTTTTAAGAGACCAGTTCAAAAGATCTTTATTCTGGGGAAAAAAAAATCAGCAATCAGTTCAAGAATTAATGACATTTCCATGGAGGAAAAATTCAAAGTTCTGGAGGTTTGGTTTAACCTGTGAAGGAAGTGTTTACTCAGGGTTTTAGAAGAAAAGCAAAAGTGCAATGAAGGAAGATGATTCATGGGTGAGGAAGTGTCAAGCCTCCTCTTAGAAGGCAAACCTGGAATAAATTTGTAGTAAAGAGAATTTGGCAGTGAGGAAAGCAAGGAAACAAGGCATCTGCAAAGAGGAATTTAAATCTCTACAGGCTGTGGATCAAAATTAGTTGTAGCAATACATTTAGGGGTGGAAGACATCACAGTGAGTTAATCCAAAGCTGTATAAAGTGTCTGTAAGACTCAAAATATCACTAAAAGTACCAAAATATGAAGTGAAGAGAAGCTGACTCCAAAATGGCAGGTCCCAATGCTAAATAAATCATGCAAAACTCAGATTAGCAGCAAGCCAGCAGGAATTTACCCCTTTTGAGAGGTGAGTGAGCTATTTTGATAGCATTACTCCCAAAGAGGTGTAAAGATTTAAAAAATCTGGCTGCCGAGTCAGAACATCGTAAATGGAGTTTATTTAGATATCTTGGAGCAGGATGTGTTTTCCTGTGCCTGTTAGCACAATACAGAGGATTAACCCAATTACAGCTCCTCTCACCTTTCTGCCCATGGGCAAGGACAATGAGAGAACATATGAAATTAAATTTACTTAATATGTGAAAACCCAGAGTGTCTCCTTTTTCAGTTCCACCTGGGTCCATTGTGCTTGTATCAAATTTATGTCCACAAGGTGATATCTTGAGCCTTCTCTCTGTAAATTATTATAAAATTCACACATAAATCTACTATATTCTGGTGCTGTTCTTGCTCTGTGATGATCCCAGGCTGGTTGAGTTGGAGGCAAAGGAAAAAAAACACCCTCTATGAGCTTTTCATGAAATTTATAACCAGAGAAAATTGTCTTGACTAGATAAAGAGATACAGTTCAAACTAAGAGTTGGGATTATGACACTACTAAAGGCAAAACTACGGAGAAAAAAAAATATGGCAAACAGAGAAAATAGCAAAGATATCTAACTAAACACTGCAGATGTTTCTGTGTCCTGCACAGAGGCACAGAGAGTTCATGAAATGGAAGGAGGCATCTGCCCATCTGTGCATGGATGGATTAAATGGGCTGGAAAGGAAGAATCAAGATCTGATGTTCAATTCCCGAGAGAAATTTTTGTCCATTATTCCCTTCATGATGGGCAAAGGTTCTCTTTATACTTGGGATTTTCACCAATGGTGTTTCCTCCCTCTACAGCAGGGTCACCAGTGGTTTGTTAAGCACTAGGTTTTAGCAGATTGTCGAGTTTGCTCTGAGGTATGACCTGGAAAGAAAGTGAAATTGTCACTCATGGCAAGTTCTACTAATGCCACACAAGTGTTTTTATTTTCTTGGCACCTGGGCTTTTAGAGAAGGGAAAGTGAGGATTAACAAAATAAAATCAATTAGAACTCTGCCTATAATTAAAGATTACAGATTAATGTTGACAAACTCATCCCTTGAATTATTTCAGAAGAGTTACCAGAGGTCAAAACAGTAATAGTCTCTGTATCACACCATATCTTATCAGGGATTAATGTGCTTTCAAAGAAAAGTTCATAAAAGCCTCCTTTCATCCTGAGATTTGCTTCCTAATCAGTTTCAATCAGATGAACTTTCATAACGAGTGCCCTTAGTAGTTAGACTTTTTCCCAAACAACAATGGGTCATTTGGTCTAATTGCAGTATTTCCCTTGGTGCATGAAAAAAAGGAAGCTTGCCATGACAAAACCAGAATTTTACTTAGTAATTCAGAGGAGAGTTTTGTTCTGTGGAAGTAAAAACAGGGTCTGGGTAGCACCAGAAGAAAGTGTATCATGTTTAAGATAAAAGTAATCTATTTTGTGCTTTCAGCACTCTTTCAGAATAGATTTTGAAAATTTATTTGTGGCATAGGTAGGTTGTAAGGAACGAGCTGTAAATGTAAGTGTGGCCCCACAGGATAAATACAAAACACCAACAGGAGTTTTTACATAGCATTCAGCCCAGGATTCCTGTGACCCAAAAATGGGCATGATTAAGGAAATGATGGAGACACAACAGACACCAATTTAATGTTAATCTAGCAAAGGTAACCCTTTGAAAACATAATTTAATGAAGCAAGATGGTTAATCCAGGTGCAGAATGTGCAGTGTCCAGCCAGATGCCTCCCTATCAAGAGATGCACTGTAGGGTTAAACTCCCTTTTTTATCTGCTGCAAACAGACACCGTGTTGGGGAGAGTGGCAGGCAGCCCCAAGCCCTGGGGAGAGTCATTCCATCTCTTCCCATCTCTGGCATGCTCCTCAGTATTGCTCACATCTAATTTCACAGGAAGTGGTTGGACAGAGGATGTGTCATTCCAGATGCATTTGCACATGAGTAACTGAATCTTGTGACCTTGACTGGCATCCTTAGAAATACCAACAATAAATAAGCCCACATGTACTGCAAGAACATAGTTTTTTTACCCAAGCAAACGCATTTTTTTTGAGAAGCATGGGCTTTTCAGCATCTACTCCACAGTCTATTGCATGAACAGCAACCAGAGAATGGAAAATATGTACTGCACTGTCATGCTGTGTTTTAAAGTCTTTTGTAAAGCATTATCAGCTCAAGGTGAGCCACAGTGACTGCAGTATGTGACTGACTCAAGTCTTTCCAGCAT
This sequence comes from Melospiza georgiana, assembly GCF_028018845.1. NCBI lineage: Eukaryota > Metazoa > Chordata > Aves > Passeriformes > Passerellidae > Melospiza > Melospiza georgiana. Next base: position 4,293,905 of record NC_080465.1, on the reverse strand, counting down.
GCCCTTTGTCTCATTCCACTTAACTCCTCTGATTCACTGCAATTTAGATTCTATTAGCACCAAAAAAAAAAAAAAAAAAAATAGAATAAAATGTGCAGGCTCTGAGTCAGCCTGCCTGAACAGAACCATTTCCTCATTGGTGCTTCTCAAGAACCAGGAGGTTTTGATTCTAGAACAAAACCCTAACCCAGTTCCCAGAAAGAGAGTGATCTTCACACTCATTTTCCCAGTGTGCTTCAAAAAACAGTTTTTTAAGTATATATATGCACACAGCACACATCCATATTCTCAAAAGTATTCACAGATCAGAAATTAACTTGACATTAAATCCAAAAGTAGTTACTGCAATGTAAGAGCAAGAATATGTATGTTGCAAAAGTGGGTTTAAACCACTGTAAATTCCATAATAATCATGTCAGTGGAGATGTAAGCTTTGACTTGGAAAACAGGATCCCTCACCTTGAATTCACAGAATTTCATTAAAAGCTAAATTGGACTGCTGTGGGGAGGAGTGGGAATTGATCACAATCTGAATCTGAGTCTGAAGTACACAAACAGAGCTGTGTCTTCTCTGGGGAGAATGTACTTGGCATTCAGTTGATTCTCAGCTTCTTTTGGAAACCCTTCCCAGCCCACATCTGTAGAGATACTTTATATAAGAATACCTCCATAACTCTGGGGAATTTTAGAGAGCTGGATTTTTCATTCCTGGTTAACAGTGGACAGCACCATAAATGTCCTTGAATGTTGCAAGGAGTCATGGTCACCTGCCATGGTTCAGTGCTGGGTCAGCACTGATTGATTGGAATCAATGAGGAATCAATGATCTTAGAGGCATTTTCTAACCTTAAAAATGCCCTTCATACCTCCTTCCTCCTTTCCTTTCCTATTTCCTTTTCCTTTCCTTTCCTTTCCTTTCCTTTCCTTTCCTTTCCTTTCCTTTCCTTTCCTTTCCTTTCCTTTCCTTTCCTTTCCTTTCCTTTCCTTTCCTTTCCTCCCAAAAAAATTTAAGCCCAAACAAAAACAGACCTAATGCTAAGAAAGTAGTTTTACTGTGCACAGTCCATAGTACACAAATTTCTGTGACAAAAATGCTCATTTTGATATTACAGTGTGGCACACTGAGTCAATAAGAAACATCTAGAAGTTCTCAAACATATATTTTATAACCCATGTTTTTAATAGCCCCCAAATGCTAATAGAAATATCATTCCCTTGCAACCCCTTCCAAAACTGTTATGAGATTGTATTTGATAGACTAATCCCCCCACCTTCTAAGCATTTAAATAGCAATAAAAACTCTTCTTTTTTTCCTTATAGCACGAAAGAGAACAGGACCACCAACATTTTTTGCCTTCTGGTCATCTGGAACCAGTGCAATTTCTTTCTCTCTTTTTTTTCTTTATCTTTTTTCTCCTTCTCTTCAGTTGAAAACTGTTGGAGTTTTACCACCAGCTTTTAAAGACTAACTTCACAATACAGTAGAAGAAAGATAAAAATGCAACAGATTAAAAGTAATTAAAAAAATTACCTCACAAAAACCAGAAAGTTCACAGCTCAGGAGCTCCCTTCATAATTATATTCAGAGTATTTGGAAAAATGTGTGTATTAAATTGTTTTAGTTTCTATCAAAATATTGAAAACATCTATATGGTAACAGCAGTTATTTACCCCAATATTAAGGAATGTGCTGAAAGAGTCTTTAAAGGCAGCCAAATAGGAAAATTTTCACAAACTGAGTTCCTAGTGAATTAACAAGAGGAGGCCACATTTGCTTTAATAATCTGCAACATAGATCTTGAAACCATGCTGCCAACAGAAAATGGTTTTTTCCTGAAAAAAGTGCAAACATATTCTGAGAGAATACCTTAAAAATTCTAATCAAATTTATTTTTAAACTATGAATGAATAGGAAATTTGATGCCAGGGTGACTTTAGGAGCCCTAAAGATTTAAAACAGCAGATACCATCAATCTGGTTTTCCATATCTAGTAGTTTAAATATTTATTGACGCTGCTGATTAACACAATCTACTTTTAAAAATAGGTCCAAAATCCTGTTGTTCCTTGACTTGTACTCTCCAAAAAATCAGTGGGGTTTTTGCATTTTAAGATGTTATTGGTTGGAAAACATAAGGTTTCTGCAGCTCTTTGTGGTGTAATTATCTATCAAAAAACCAAAACAAAACAAAATAAAAAAAAGAGCAAAGAAAGCTGCATTTTCCTGTTTGCTAGTCCCACCCAAGGCACTTTTCTCACCTCTGTCCTGTGCTGGAAATTATGACAGCTCACTCTGCCTTTGATGAGCAGGATAAAAGTGAATTGACGCAGAGTGCCACTCGGTTTCACGGCTATGACAAAACTCATGGCGTAACGTGAGCAATTACCGACAGCTTTTGAGTGCTGTGAGTAAACTTCTTGTTAGAAGAGGGTTTGTCTCTCCTGAGAAGCCAATCCCGCAGGCTGGAACCCCTCACTGGGTGTCCTGAGCCTCTGGTTATTTGTGCACCACAAATAACCACGTCACCCCAGCGCCATCACCTCCAAAGGAAGCGCTGCTCTGTGTTGTATTTGTGTTTCCCCCAGATGAAGGGAGAAATGATAAATCTGATTCCATGTTCTTCTAAGGCTAATTTATTATTTTGTGATACTATATTATATTGAAGAATGCTATACTAAACAATACTAAAGAATACAGAAAGATACTCACTGAACGCTCAAAAGATAATAATGAAAACTCATGATTCTCTCTCCAGAGTCCTGACACAGCTTGGCACCGATTGGCCAAAGAGTGAAAACCAGATTCACACCAGAATCAAATGAAACAATCACCTGTGGGCAGATAATCTCCAAACACATTCCAAAAGAGCAAAACACAGGAGAAGCAAATGAGATAAGAATTGCTTCCCTTTTCTTTGAGGCTTCTCAGCTTCCCAGGAGAAAAATTCCTGGGTGAAGGGATTTTTCCAGAGAATGTGAATGTGACAGCTCTGGCCTTGCCAGCACCTGGAAATGAGGACCTGATGATTGGGAAACTCCTATGACCTAGGAGAGTACCTTGTCAAAGTGTCTGAACAGAGAGCTTCTGGGGAACAATTTCACATGAAAACTTGAAGTTCTGGAAAGATTTTCTGCCAAATGCCCATATCCTCTGTGGAACACGGTGATTTTTTGACATTGTTGATTCAGAAGGCTGCTTGCTATCACACTGGAAATCCAGGTTTTGTGTTTCTCCCCCTACTAAGGACATCTTATCTCTTTTCCTGATTCCTAGATTCCTGATCCCTCCTTTTTCTTCCAAATGCCTGCTGTTTACAAGAGCTGAAGATGAACAGAATGGCATCTAATCTTAACGTGTCCAATTTTTATTTATATTGTGGAAAAGGATTGTAGTTTTGGCAGCTGCAAACCATTGTCACAGGATCACAAAGCAGACATTGATTTCCAACAATTTACACTCTTCAAAGTGTGGTGGTGTAAACCTGGAATAAGTTCACTCAAATGGAACATTGTTGGGACAAGAGCATTGGCACCTCAGTAAAAGCTTGCTGCAGGTTAGACCCTAAAACACAGCCAGAAAAAATGTTCTCATTACCTCTTGAGCTCTTAAGTAATCCAGAGGATACAGAGGTAGAAATGCTGTTTAATTTCTTCCTATGTACACTGACAAATGCTGGCAACACCAAAAGTGCTTTTAAGGTTGGATCAATTTTTTTGTGCAGTTTAAAACATTTTAATCTATAAAATTAAACTTGAGACACTTTTCTGCAGGAAAATGTCCTTTCCTAGAAAGTCTTTGTTTTTATACTCTCAATCTTAAAGAGGAGCAAGTTGATCAAAATTTTTTAAAATCCAAATATAAAATGAATAATTTTGTTTCAGGTCAAGCAAATTGTATGGGTTAATCTGCAGTGTTTTGCTCTTGTCTCAATTGAGAAAAACAAAAACATTTTGAGATATCCTGTTGCTGAATTCAAATTCAATCAGGAGAGTGCTTTTCCCATTAACTGCCAGGCTGATTCATAAAATTCAGAGAGGCATCCAAAATTCTCTCATTCCTTCCCCCAGAAATGCTCAAGGGCCATCTAGGCTGAGAAGAATTGCATAAAAAAAAAAAAAAAAAAAAAAAAAAAAAGAGAGAGAGAGAAGTGGTGAGAAGATCTTTAGAGGGGAAATACAATCTGTACCTTGGCAGATTTGTGATTCTTGTGTAGTGTTGAAAGGGGTCACTTTGAAACCAGGCCAACGTGTGACTCAGATCCCCTTGGTGGGCATCACCATGGAAATTTAGTGGGTTTACACATTCTGATTATTCACTTTGAAAGGAATTTATTTGCAGGCTGGGACAGGATGGCTTCCAGTGTCAGTCCTGTTCTTAAAACCCAAAACAAAGCAATAACCAAGGCTTGCAAACAAGCTGTCTCTGGGGCTCTTTTCAACACATACTTGTAAAAAGCAGCATTCCAAGGGCATCTAATTTTGACGTGGGGGCCATGTTATATTCCTGAGTAAGGTGAGATGCCAAGGCTTTCTCAGAAGCACTGGCAGGAGATACAAGGAAAGCAGCATTTGTTATCTGTGCAGGAGGATTTCCACCACGTGGGAGGAACAGCGCTGCCATTGTCCCTCAACTGGCAGCAGAGTGCACCCAAAATGCAAGCCAGCAGGAATGCCACCTTCCTTTGGCACCTGCAGGATGTTGCTGCTGCTGCCACATGGCCAAAAACACACCTCTGTGTGTGTGTGTGTCCATCTGTTATGAATAAGAAGCTTGACTAGGCCAATATTCAAGCAGAAATCAATTTATTAATTAATATGATAAAGCATGAGCAATACAGCGCTGGGTACAGTGGGGGAAGTTTTCCCTCCCACCGCACACCGATAGTTGAGGCTCACAGGTATTTATAGGGGTACTCATCAGCTTTCTCAGTAGTTTCTATTCTAATTTTTACTTATCAGTAGTTTTTATTTCTTAATTTTTACGTCGCAATTCTATACACTATTGTGATTTGGTTTTTCTCAGGATGCAATCCAGAAGGGAGTATCCCCAGACAGTGGTGGTTTGGTTTCTAAAAGAAGGAAAACGAATCTCATCTGGTGAAGTCCAGCTTCCCAGATGTGGGTCCACCTTTTAATTGCAAGGACTATAAATCTCATAACAGTGATGTCCAGCTTCCCTTGGTCGAAATCATAAATCTTTGAGGTGATGTTCATCTTTCTATCTCATGATGTTTTTCTCTGCTTCAATAAGGTGTGAGATAAGCATATTTCTTTTATATATATTCCAAAGCTATAGTTTCAAGGATACAAGCAATATTCTAAAATTATACTTCAAAAGGTTATTATTACAGAACTCTTTAAGGATTAACTACAAGCAAAAACCAACATCTTTAACGCTTTAATTCTAATGCTCTTAAATTAACTAAGACTAATTGCAAACAAAGGATGGGTTCAAAGGTTTTCTTCCACGCTTTATTTTCCTCAGTTATTATTAGAATCCCGAACTGTCCCATTGTTGGTCTCCACACATATCACAATCACAAATACACGCGTTGCCTGTATGTGCCTGACACGGAACGCAGCTTGGCCCTTCACACACCCAGCCTGCTCTGCTCTCCAGGGGAAGGCGAGCCTGGCGTGCCAGGCGGGCGGGAGCAGCCAGCCGCTGCTGGCTCTCTCACCTTGGAGGGCTTCTCTCACCTGCCCGCCAGGCACCACGGCAGCTGCCAGCCACAGCCTGCACCCAGCCACGCGGAACGCTCCTGTTTGTGCCCCGCTGCCATGGGCTGGCAGCTCCTGCGTGGTGGGAGGAGGGCCTGTGGCTGCGCGCAGCTGGTCCTGGCTGATGGGCACCCACCGAGGGTACACGCAGCCAGGGGCTGTGCCCACCCAGGGCATGGAGCCTGCTCTGGGAAACACAAATCTCGAGGAAATCAAACAAATTGTGTTAATTTAGCCACCGTAATTCAATTTATTACAGTGGGGAGGGAACAGCGCGCTTTTGGCTGTGTGAAATTTGGGTGTAAATGGAGCAGATTTAGGGCTGGTCTTTACCTTCAGAGCAGACCCACAGATGGTTTTGGCTGCAAGGTGCTCGTGTGGGAGCAGTGGTGCTGCAGGTTCCTGCTCCCTTCTCCATTTCTGAGTCATCTTTGCCTTTGTGTCTCACAAGGTCGCTCACCTGTTGGTAGCACCTGAGCACACCTCCGCCTTTCTTAGGGACTAAGGAAACACACAGGGAGGTGTTACTGGCAGTCAGGTCAAGCATATTTGCTTCATCAGACTGAAGAGGAGAGAAAATATTTTTTTAAGAATAAAATAAGTCCATGAAAGTAGCATGTAAACATTTTTAAAACAGTGGCTCTGTTTAAAAAAAAAAAAAAAAAAAAAAAAAAGAGATGTCTTTTTTTAAAAAAAAAGATGTTACGGACATCTTTTCATGAAAATCCTTTCCTTGGGATTTTTCCTCCTGAGAAGCTGGGAGGCCTCAGGAACAAAATGTAAACAATGGTTATCTGCTGCTGTGGAATGCAACAGGTGCATCTGTGATTGGCCCATGTTGGATGTTTGGAATTAATGGCCAATCACAGCCTAGGTAGCTTGGCTCTGTGTCCGAGCCACAAACCTTTGTTATTCATTCCATTCTATTCTATTCTTAGCTAGCCTTCTGAGATGAAAACTTTTCTTCTATTCTTTTAGCATAGTTTTAATGTAATATATATAATAAAATAATAAATCAGTATTCTGAAACATGGAGTCACATCCTTGTCTCTTCCCTCGCCTGAAAACCCCTGTGAACACGGTCACAGTGGCTCTAATCTTTTGAGACAAGATGTATGGGTTGGGGGATTCTGGTTTCTCTCTGTGGTGCTCAGGTGAGTGGCAAGGATGAAAATGTAAAAAGTAACATATTTTGTCTTTAGGAATAAACCCTGGGAGTGAGTGTTACAGAATGTTGTACTCCTCTTTAGACTTCATAAGAAACCCCTGACCTAAGTGTGCCTAAGATTCTTGCATGTACTGACAATTACACCTTCAGCAAAAAGAACAGTTCATGAGGCTGTGATTAAATCCAGCGCATCTTCCTGTCCATGCTGACATTTTAGGCCAGTACCAGCTTGGAATAAGGAGAACTTTCTGTTGAGCTGCAATGGGTAAATTAAACCCATGTATCTTTTTTTTCTTTTTTTAAATAAACCTGCAGTAAATGGGCAATGCTTTCCCTCAGGGAAATGTTCTCATCAGCTTGATTCATGGAAAGTTACTCATCTTCCTACTTAAGGGAAAGAATATGTATTTAATTCCTGAGAATAGACTATTACATCACATGAGCAAAGATGGTTTAACAGGAGGCAAAGCTGTGAGAACTTCCAAAGGCAGCAAAGTTTGCTATGCAATGAGATGCTCTTCAGACGGGTTTGTGTAACATCTATAGGAAACACTTCCCAATTAGTGTATTAAAAACATTCTTGTCCCATGAGATGACCTAGTACTACTGGCCTTTTCCACCGCATATCTTGCGTGAAGTGCAAGTTACAGCAGATATTCTTGCATTACTTAATTATTGTCATCACTTGCTTGAGTCACTCCATTATATTATTTGTGGTGTCCCATGAAAGTCTTGTAAAAGTGCGCTTGCACATCATTATTACGGGGTACTGGTGCTAAACTGGGGAAGTGCCATGAGGCAAATGCTTAATAAATTGTTGACCTCTGAGAAATTCATGTTACAAACAGGTTATGTGTATTGGAAATATAACATGGATGAAGAAGTGCCACCTGAGCTCGTGTGCTCTGGTTATTGACAGAACAAACTGGTATGACAATAAGTTTTCTGACATACAGGACAAAAGCTGACACAATTATTTTGGTGAACAAAATTCACTGTGACTGAAGCCTTTTCATGTGGCTGAGCACTGTTCTTACCTGACACTACCCGCCCTTGTCTGATCTTAAACATGGATCAGAAAATCTTGCTGAGGGGTTGCCTGGAGTAGCAAGATCATCTCAACATAATATAGTTTTAACATAAAGGGTTTGTTGACTTCTAAGTGCATGATTATTTTTCTTTAAAAATAAAAAAAGCTTAAACTGGAATCTGCAGAAACTGGATTTTCCTCTGCCCCTCTGCGGCTTAGGAAAACTTAAACTGTAAAGGCTGTTAAAAAAAACCTACAGCTGCAAAGGCTAAAAGAATGACTAAGGTGTGGGATTAAGAGTAGGAAGTTTTTGCCTTCGATTTTGCCTTATGCAGAACACTTTGTTAGTCTGAAGAATGAGAATAAACCTCTGCTGTGCCAGCAGCTCCTTCTGTGTCTTCTGGGAAGTCATTTAGACACAAGCAGATCCAGCAACTTGGTTTGTTCTTGGAGGAGGCTGGATGTTACAGGGAAGGGGGAGACCTGTGCTGACAGGGTGCTGTGCTTGGCCTAAGAAGCCCTGTTCTCACAGGCTGGGTTTGTTAGGCTGAAAATAAAGTCATGGCAACACAGCCACACGTGGCACCTCTCCAACACGTGGCTCACAGGAGCTCGGGTCTGTCCACACATGTCTGTGTTTTTTAGCAAGTTTTTTGCTTTTTCTGGTCTGGCTGCTCGTGGTGAACATCTGTGTTCCAGGTCCACAGCTGACACACTTTAGTGCCACAGATCCAAACCTGATTTTCTCAAAGTCCTTTTCCAGCTGCGGTGTCACCCTGGAGAGGAGAGCCATAAAATCTCCTGGCTCCTAAAGGTCTGCTTGGTGTGCCCAGGACTGCTTCACACTTGAAAACACTGAGCTAGAAATTTCCTTCTCCATCCAAGCTGCAGAGCTGGACCAGTGGGTGCATTCAGCACATTCCTACCCAAACAGTCCCTGCCCAAAGCAGTGCTTGTGACAGCTTTTTCAACCAGAGCTTTGCTGGTTCATGTACTGGTTAGACAAACAGACTGTGCACCTGATTAAAAACACAGTGGTCACCAGAAAAGCAGGTTTCCTGTCCCTGTTTTATCTCACGGTTTGTCTTTTGTAGCATTTATTGCAGTGGGGATGGATATGAAAAGGGGTTGATCAGGTAAGGCAGAGCCAGCAGGAAGAGCATGGCATTGAACATGAGGATTTCTTATGAAAACTCAAAGTAAAAAGAAAAAAAAAAAAGGTCATGATATGATTTTAAAAATTCAAAAATAATAAAACAATTAAAAAATAATTTACCTGAAGGGGAAAAAATATATGTGCTTACCTTAAAAAGTCCTTTAGAGGAGGGAAGACCTTCCCCTGCAAATCAGAGTAATGGGGATTTAATTGTGGCTGATGTGGATTCAGGAAACATCCTTCTCTTCTTCTCTGTTTACTCCCACCCATCTTAAGAAATTTCCAGCACAGTTAATCACCTCCTACCGATCTGCACTGAGTGGGAGAGTGGCCCTTATCTTGGAAGGCAAGACACTAAGTAGAGCAATATGTTCTGCACTCTCATGTCAGAATTACCCCTGGGGTTTCTCCCTCCCTGTCAGGTGGCAACGACAGCTCCCCCTTATCACACAAGGGTATGGGAAGGAAAGATGCTTCTTCTGTTATCTCTGTTATTACTGAATTTATAAAGAAGGAAGGAAAACTGACACCACAGGAAAGGCCATTCTGGTTGCAGATTCTTATGACAGTTTGCATTTTTCCTCAAGAAGAACCTACCAGGAAAGGTGGCCTAATATGGGCTACAGTCTGAATAAATTTGGGGGTTCTTTCCTTCTCTGTCATGGTAATTTAAACATTTAATAGTTTAATACAGCAGTAGAATCTGAAAAATATACAGAATCTGTATGAAGAATATAAGTTTTTTATGTCCCTTGCTGTATCATTATTCTGAATATCACTGTGGTTATTGCAACAAAAAGGTAGATTTTCTTTTCCATTTGTAACTTGGCAGAATAGTGGATAAATATTTATTACATAACATAGAAACCAAGTCTCCAAAGTTCTTTAAAACAAATAGTTGCTGATGGAGTGCACGCTGCCCAACTGATTTTCATGTCCAAAAAAAATTCAAATGGATTTCATTCATTTTTATGTTAATTTTGTGTTCCAGCTAAAAAAAATATTTTAAACAGAGCTTACAGATTTATCTTCTTTTCTTCTGATCGCATCACATCTAGGGTCTTTCTGCACACAATATTGTTCATCAAAGCACAAACACTCCTGGGATAGTCAGATTCAAACTGATTCAATTCTTGGTGAAGGAAAAGGAAAATCCAACCCGGAAAGCACTGAGTTATCTAAAATTAAACAAACAATACCTTGACATGGCAAAACTGTAATTCTTTCTTGAAAAGATTTCATTGGGCTCTCGTTCTCCAGCTAATATTAATGTTTTTCAATTACGTTTGCTTGGTCAAAATATCAGACAGACAAATGCATTAGTTCCACATATGTGGGGATCCTGCTCTGATTCCTAGGGACAGATAGACTGACTCTCAGCTAATTGGATCTCGTGGGTGGTTTTATCAAGATCTACTTCCAAATAATCATCTAGACAACACCAAGTCTGACTTTGGTGGGTGCATCCCCTGAGCCATCAGCTGGCTGCGAAGATTTCTGAAAGGAGCAATAGGAATGAAACAAAGGAAGGAGCATGCAAAACTTGCAGAAAATCTTTGTATCTTCTCATTTAGTATTATGTCATGACAGCTATGACAGTAGATTTCCACCTCATTCCTTCAACTGCTAATTAATCATTCATCATTAAACCCACTCGGGAGCACTCTAAGAAAGGACCTGTGACTCTTCTGGCACAAAAGTGACAAACAAAACATCCTGTAAAAAAGAAAAAACAAAACTCTGACTGGAGACAGGGGAAGCCCTACCCAAAAAGGAACAATATAATTAGATCTCTTATTACGGTGTGCTTGTGTAATTCCACCAATGAACAGGAAGGAAGTGCAAGGTAAATAGCAGCTGGCAGCCACTAGATCTGGATATTTGATATTTGCTCCCAAAGAGAGCAGCAATGGCGCAGGTGCAATAAATGAGAACAGCTGGGCAGCACCCCACATGCTGTCCTGCTCTACTTGTGAAAAGCATCTGGAATTCAGCAATTTTGCATTTTTACAGAGTTTGAAATTAAGGACAGTCTTAATTGAGTCACTTTCTGAGAGATTTTTATCTTCTACATTATTATTTTCTGCACAGCAGATTTTTTCTTTTTTTCTCCTTTTTTTCAATATACAAAGTCTTGTATGAACCTGCATTTGACTGAGGGGGATTACTCAAAAAAGGGGCAAATTTATGTCAATGTGTTTCCCAGTTGGAGCAACTGTGAATCCTCAAAAGATGTCTCTATGCAAAATAGAAGAATAATGACATAGGCTGCCTAATTCTTGGCTTCTCTGAATTAGTGCTGTTGATTTGGGATTCTAGGCTGAGCTTTTTCATGTCCAAAAATTGAGCTTTGTGTGCTTGAGCCTGTGAATGAAACAGAAGTCATGCCTGTTATTTTCAGAAATATTTCTAGATCTGCAGTGTCTGAAGAAAGAAACTGAAACAAAAAAAAAAGTGCAATAACAAGGCATTACTCCCTTTGAAAGTGTTCTTCAGCCTCTTTGTGGAGCAGGTCTGTGCACTCTATTAGTGCTTTTGGCTCTAATTATTTATGCCAGCTGTTTGTCCAGATGAATGCACTTACCAAATCCCAAAGGAGAAAAAATTAGCCATTTGCTGAAAATCTTTAATTTTCCTCGTGTTTTTGTTGTGTGTGACAATTTCCAGGTCCTTCTAGAAACAAGGATTTTGATGTACATTTCCAGGATTCCCTCCTGTGTTAAGATTCCAGGTAAGTTATACATAAAAAAAAATCTCAAGGAAATTCAATGTTTCAGTGCTTTTTCATGCAGTAGCTATAATCCTAGAATAATTAAATGTTCCTTGAAGTTGGAAGCCTGCAAAAACGTTGCTATGCACCAGACATAATTTCAATTACAGCTTTGTCTTCCTAGTCTCCATAGTTTGTCTTCTAAGCTGTAGTTTATTATGCTGTCTGCTTTTTTTTTTTTTTTTCTCACAACTAGATCCAGCTTAATGTGCTGTAATTAGAGTGTTTGCCATTTAAGGGCTGGAATGAAGAGCAGCTGTGGACTTCAGGTTTGTCTAGCTAGAAGAAAAGGAGGCTGAGGGACAACTTTATGCCCTTGTCTGTCTAGGCCTGTAAGAAGCAAGCCCAGGGTTAAATATGGGACAGAAAAAGGGCAGAAATTCTCCTCAGACTCCCAGAAGTGCAAGGAGCTGAGGTTTGCTGTTAATTGACCTGACAGATGAAGGCTCATCCTGGTTATATTTGCCCATCATCACCTTTGAACCAAAGCTCACAGCACAAGAAACACCTGAGCACGTTGTGCATAATCCAGTCCAGCCCAACAAGCAGTATTGCTGGTTTATTTCTGGTTTATCCCTGATTATTAAACCCTTACAAAGTGTTTTTACCCCTGCAAGATGGTGAGCGTCTTGCAGTGGTACAAACTAAAAATCACTTCACGTGGACATTGAGGAGCATGAGTGAAAGAGCTTCATGTAACTCAGATAAATGAGTCATGCCACTTCCTCGGAAGGAATAATTGTCCCAACAGTGTGGACATTCACAAAATAAAACATCAGGGACAGAAACACTGCAGAAAGATATGAAAGATCCCATGAGCTAAACCCCCCAATTAAAAAGAAACAAGACTCTGATGGTCAGAACATTCATCCCTTGAAAACAACCCATGCAATCTTATTATAGTTAAATCAGTAATCGATCTTAAAGTTCTGCTGTATTTGCATATAGAGAGAAGATTTCCAAATTTTCTCTGTCACAGAGTGCTGATAGTTAAATTAGGATGTTTCTGATTTGATCTTTTTCATTTTCACTTCCAAAATAAATATATTTTAGAATTACATGCAGGTATTGAACACACCATTACTTTTTTATTTTCTTTTTTTTTTTTTCCTTGTTTCTTTTCTTTTTTTTTAAGTATTTACTTCAGGTTTTAAGGCAATAGACTAGACTTAAGGTTGAAAACATGGATTTTTTTTTCCAAAATATTCAGAATTCCTCCCTGTCAGTATGAAAGCCAATGGGAACTGATATTTATCAGCTCACCTGACAGACTAAGTTATGTGTCTTTGACCTGTGGACGAAAATGGAATATATGGTGCCTCTGCTTTTTAAACTTGACAATTATATTGTCTAAGCTTAGATCTCCAGCTTAAAATAAAAAAAAAAATGGACACAATATGGGGTTCAAAGTGTTAATAAACACAAATTTGGAGGAAAAGTAAAGCTCACTGGCAAGCGGGAATGACTCTCATTTTATTTGGGACAATGAGACTCACATTATCCCAAATCTGCTTCTGCCTCAAACTGGTGAACTTCAGCAGCACTGGAGTTTCTCTGCCACTCCCAGAATCCAAGCTGGTCGCTTCCTCAGCGGAAAATTGTGGGAAAGGGTTTGCTTTTCCCTTTTGGAAATCTCAAATCTCTTGAGCGCAGTGCTAGGAAGCCTTGCGGCTCCCGAGTGACACCACAGACCTTGCTTGTCCTGGTTTGACCTCATTTTCTGCCAAAATCCTTCTGCTGTTTGCTCTCCAGGTTCCTCCTGGCTGTTCCCCGAGCCACATTTTGGGTGCCAAACGTGCTCATTTCTCAGCGTGCAGGGTTGCCGTGATGAGCCACAATACAAAAATTTAACAAACTGAAGGCCCAAGCCCTCATGTTTTCCAGGCCTGAAAGAAAAAAAACCAACCAAACAAACAGCACTTAAATTCTGATACAACCCATCCGGAAGACCAAGAGGAGAATCAAGGAAATAAAGACCTGATAAATTTTGGCTCAAAAAGGAGGAGTTAATGTTTTGTTCCCATTTGACTGGAATAAGGATACCCTGGGCCTGAGTAACCTGGTTTAGGCCATGGAGTTCCTTTTGTTTGGAAATAGCTGTATTCACAGGAAATATCTTTTGAGAAGTGTTCAGCAGCCATTGTACTCTGTAGAAAACATCTATAAATCCTCTAAGCCCCATTTTGATTTCCTTCCACCAGTTTTGGGTGCCCATGCATGGCTGCAGCTTCTCTTTGGTGTTCACAAGGCCCTAAAAGCCAACCTTTCATTTCTTTGAGAAGATTAAATGAAATGAAATGCATTTCATGGCAATGAAATTTTACATTTGTATGCAAAATGGAGCTTTTTAAGAAAAAAAGACAGCCGCCACTTTATTTTGCAGATGCATGCATTACAATATAGATTATTTTAGTAATGTTGGGATCTGGTTACTTAGTAATCTTCATACAATCTGGCTCTATCAGTACTTGCCATGAATGATCATTCTCACCATTTCAACAATGTGCTCACAAGAAGGCCATTTTCTGGCAGCATTGTGAAAAATCTATTCTTTTAAGCATGAAAGGAAAAGATCAGCAAAATGCAACAGCCTATCTGCCTCTTACTCTTCACTGTTGTGAGGTCTAAGCCAACAGATTTCCTCTTTTCACAGTATATTTTAAAGGACAGTTGTTGGGGGCCAGATGAGGTATTTTGGTATTTTTTTAAATACTGTACCTCCAGGTGTTTAAGGAGTTCCAAGTTCAGGTGAAAGAAAGCACATTATTGCACAACAAACCTGACAAATCCCTTTTATTTGCTTTAAAAAGAGGCATTTGAAATCCCAGATAAATTTTTTAAAACCAATAACAAAAACAAACAAAAATATTCAAAATTACAAAAATTTAAAAAAAAACCAAAAAACCCACACAAACCCCCCCCCCCCAAAAAAAAGAAACAAACAAACAAACAAAAAAAAAAAAAAAAAAAAAAAAAAAAAAAAAACCAACCAAATACATCCAAAGGTGAATATTGTTCATGTCAGTGAATTATGGGGAAAGTTGTGTGCAAATATGCAATATAGACATGTGCTGTGTAGGTGCCCTAAGGGCTAAATCTGCACCCCACAGGCAATCAAAACCAGCAGCACCATAAACTTTTCCCTGCACTTCAGGTGCATTTGGGTCATGTCATGTGTGGTGAGGCCTTGGTTCAAAATAGTAGCAATAATGTCCTTAATTAACATTTAGCCCTGGAGGGGAAGCAAAAAAGCTGTCCCCCGTTACCAAAATTGAAAGAATAACACTCATGCCTCTACAAGGGTATTTGTGCTTTTAGTGACTTTTTATATAGCAAAAGATGAGTTAACAGGGTAAGAATTCAAGTTATACCTCAAAAACAAACACCTGGCAAATGACTGGCACATCTGGAGCACACCACAGTATTTTAATCACATTTGGCTCGTCACCCTGTCCTTTGCGGCTGTTATGGCACAGAGGAGGATAATTAAAAGCAGCAGATTACCATGGCATTTAACGGACTGCTGCTGAACTATTTGTGTGTTTGTGATCCAAATGAAAACTGTTGGGCAAGTTATGGCTTTGGAGCAGGAAGCTGTTTATGAGTGACAGTGAGTTTATTGAGAGTATTTATTTACCTGGTGATCTGGGGTAAGAAGTAAAGATTTCAGGACACTGAGAAGCTGTAGGGATCATGGTGTAGTTATGTTAGGAATGTACTTTAAGCAGAACAAATTGTGTCTTGACTAAAGGAAAATAAAGAATACATACATTACCATGCCACACTATGAGCTATATCAGCTGAGGCTCTGAGTCACCACATACAAAAGTAAAAGAAAACTGGTTTCCAACAACAACAACAACAACAAAAAAAAAAAAAAAAAAAAAAAAAAAAATGATAGGAAGGAAAGAATGAAGGCAATGAATTGTGGTAATTTGACTGCTTTTCTGATGCACTGAGCTTATCCCACAGCTCAGGTACAGACAGGTTTGCAGGCAACTATTACTGCTATTGATTGGAAATTGCTGTCTCAACTATGAGCTACTGTTAGCTTGGAGTTAAAAGTGAACCAGCCAAGGACAGAATGTTTACCTGTTATGAGAAGACTGTCTGAGAATTCTACTGTTTATAAAAATGTGCCTGAGAACCAAATTATTTACAGAAATAGACTTGGGAACTGCTGCTTTATGGCTGCCTTTTACTTTTCCATCAGCTGTATATTTTCATGGCCTCTTTCTTTAAGCCATGTTTGAACCAAGCTCTCCACACAGGTTCATTTCAGGACTGCAGGTGACACACAGCAGAGATTCCCCTTCAGCCTCCTGGGATGTTGCTTGCCACTTTGTATGTCAGCACACAAATGGTGAAAAATCGATTTTTTTTTTTTTTTTTTAATGTGGACAACCATCCCTCCTTCTTTCCTAGCAACTGTTTATGACCACATTCCTGGAGAGAAAAGCAACCTTTTCAAATGTGATGAAGACCTATTGTGATTTCCCCTAACCATGCCAGGAACTACATGGAAATTCAAAGACTTTTATCACTTTCTAGTGTGGTCCAAATAGATAGTGGTAAGTAATGTCTGGTTAACGTGTATAAACTGAAAAAATAAGAACTCTTTGGAGTTTCCATTCTGTCTTCCCTTATTTTGATCATCATCTAAAAAACATTTTGTCTCAAGCTCATAAACACTTCACATTTCTTCGGTCCTAAAATCTCGGGTTAATTGGAAACAATTTCAACCCACCAACCACTTCAACCCACCAAGTGTTCAGGTATTGTGTATTAGGTTGTCTTTTTCCTGAAATACCTTGAAACAAGTATGATTTTGAAGTGTGGTTTGAAATTTTTATGTTTCCTTAACTTCTGAAGGCAGGAAACGCATTTGCATTAAGTGTTCTTGCAGGTTTTTTTTTTCTTTTCCATAAAAATGTAAGTAAGAAACTTATTTTTGTTACTTAAGATAAAGCATATCTTACTTAAAACAAAAAACAATGGCTCTCACTTATGCACCTGTCCCCAGAAGCTGAAATTTAAAGAACAGTGGGTGAGAAGTTGTTTCAGCCCTGTGATCTGAAAGCTCCAGAGCAGTAGAAAACCACAGCAATATGAAAAGTGCCAACATCTGAAAAATTCTTGCAATAATGGCTAATGAAGCAGATGTTTGGAGTTAGTTAGAAAGCACTAAACAAGTATGAGCTCTCTGCATTGTGAGTGGCAAAGATTTCTTCCTCTCCATGGCAGGGAGGAAATTAAACAGATGAGATTTGTTCCTCATCTTTCCTTTTCCAGGAAAAATTCAGGTAAACACCTGCAGAGAAAGAAATGACCACAGAGATAATTCCCCTTTTCAAAGCAGCATAATTACATGCTGTTCCTCTCTCCAGGTATATCACAATCAACAAAATCATCTACAGTATCATCCAGGCTTCACAGGTGTGGAGAGAAAAAATAAGCAGTCAGGGAACCATTATAATATTTTTATTTTATTTTGCATGGTCTCACATTGGATATGTTTTGTTTTAGCGGGGTGGGGGAGAGACACAGGGGTGGCTGGATCAGGAGTTGGTAATTAATTATTTTTAAATTAACCATTAAAAACTTTTGTTTGGGATTATACTAGACTGGTTTTGTGTTTCTTCTCTACTCCACTGCTAACTAATTGTACAGTAACTTTGGAAAGAAATTTAAAAAGTCCTAAATTTTATCATAATGTAACGCTAAAACATATTTTCACTTATGAATTTTCTTCTAAAGAAGTTTTTCAGGTCATTTGGCATAGAGATCCATTCAGAAACAGTATCTGCTTCCCCACCCACAGCAATACCAAAAAGCCATATCACATGAAATATCAGTTTTCTTCACTCACAGTGTCTGCCAACTAAATTCACTCAAACTGTGAGAAAACTTGGGCCAGATTCCAAGATCCCACATTTAAAACCTTGGTGATGCAAACCATTGATCAGAAGAAAAATCCTCAAACCATATGAATGTATTCTTTTGTCAGCAGATTTATTTTCACACACTTTTATTAGATGTTACACAAGGGAACTCCTAATGTCAATAATAAATACTGAGGGGGGAAAAAAGTACATTTAGCCTATAGAATTTAGTAATTATTGGAACAAAAGAAAACAACTGAACTTGAATTTAGCATCTGCAAAATTCACATCTATAAGCTTTATGATAGTTTCTTAATATTAAATAGGCCATAACATAAAGAACTCTAAAACTCAAATGGTATCAAATAGACCAAACAGAGCAATAACCCAGCAAAAATATTTCTGTTCTGTGAGGCTCTGTGCTTGAATAAAGGGAAATTATTACAGGGAAATTAGTGCAAATCCACCAATTCACAGATGTGCGAACAAAGGGGAAAAGAGAGGTTATGGATAACAGATAATTATTTAAATACAAAGCCTCCTCTTAATAAAAGAAGCAATCTAACATTTCTTTTCCATGGCAATCAATCTTTTACAATTAAACCTACCATCAAGTACACATGGGGGAAAATCCCTAATTACACCACAATAAGGCATCACTTTTGATTTATTCAAAAGTGGTGTTCAATATGATTTATTCGATGGTGTTTGTTGGCTGGTCATTACATTTCAAGGTTGCATGTTCATTTTTCAGTCAGACCGTGGGGGAAGGATAGTTTCTAACTTCAGATTATAACCGAATGCCCAGAAGATTTGATCCCTCATGTCTTCATCTTGAGACCAGATTTCAGCAGCCAAGACAAGGATTAATAACCAAGGTGGCTCATAGGAGTGGTGATCACCGATCTGAACAAAGATGCTTTGGCTTCTCATTCTATTCCTGTCATTAACACACCTTATAATCAGAGACCTGACATTTTCCTATTGAATTTCTCTATTTTTTTCCCCTTGGTCATGTCTGTATAGCCTGATCAGTGTGTTCAGCTTTGAAGTGAAGCAGTGAATCATATGTGTGTTTATTGCCAGAACAGGCCAAGGGACTTGGTGCTGTGCAGGATTTAAACTCCAAGATTTGTACTTCTAAAATGCATGTATGCAGTTAATTAACATCCATACTCTGCAGTGGAAGTCTGTTTCTAGGAATCGGGGCATGAAATCTAAAAAGTCCTAAATTTTGACTTAATGTAACCCTAAAACATATTTTCACTTATGAATTTTCACCTAAAGAAGTTTTTCAGGTCGTTTGGCATAAAGATCCATTCAGAAACAGTATCTGCTTCCCCACCCACTGCAACACCAAAAACTCCATATCACATGAAATATCAGTTGTCCTCACTCACAGTGTTTGCCAACTGAATTCACTCAAACTGTGAGAAAACTTGGGCCAAATTCCAAGATCTCACATTTAAAACTGTGGTGGGGTTCTCTTAGGGGCTTCTTGTTTCAGTTTTGGGACTTTATTTGTTTGTTTTTATAGATGTCTTTCTTCAGATCTCCCCACTGGGCACAGGGGCTCAGGGTGGGAAGTTGTGTGAACATCTTTTACAGAGCTGATAATGAAAAGCATTAAAAACATTTACTCTAAGTAGTAAACCAACTGATTCTGCTTTTCTGCAGAGCCCAGGCTGAAGACAAAAAATGCCAAACTGCTTTGTAAGCACAGCATAATGATCTAGGAAATGATAGCCAGGAAAAGCCTCTAGTTAGTGCCCAGAAAATCCCTAATAGGCAGCAAATTAACCAAGGTGAGTACTTGGAAATCCGAGGAAATCTAAACTTTTCTCTGACTGCGATCAACAAAAGCTTGAGAAGTGTCTTCACAAGAAGTCCTCAACACCAATATTACCAAACTCTATCATGTTTTTCTTTCCTTGCAGCCTTTCCCCTTTTGCCCAGATTCCTGCTATCAAATACATGCATTCTGCTTGGGAAAGGGTAGAAATGTAAAGCCATGCAGTGCTATATGCCTGCTGGGAATCTACCGTAATCTGATTTAGATGAAGGTTCTGGAGGAAGCCAAAATTCTAAGTCTCTCTGCAAGTTTTCAAAGGATGATACTGAAGATACTTAGAGCCAGTCCCTCATCACAAAGCTGAATACTGTCCTGCCTGATATTGTGAGCAAATTAAAAATTAAAAAAAAAAAGGTGTTGTGAAAACAGCTTGATTTGTTTTGCACTGATAAACCTTTATTTGCAAATATTCCAGTGCTGCCAAGGGATTTGGTAGCATTATTCTCCTGTTATTGATCAGGGATATTAAAGCACAATGGCTCTTTCAGCTTTCACCTAGCAGAAATACTTCTGCCTGGCCTTTTGCACTTCTTCTTCCTTTAAGAAGCGGTGATATTTACACTTGGTATTTTTCAAATTTTAACTCAATCTCCGAACTCCCTTTGAAGTCAAGAGGCTGAGTTACCAATTAAAATTAATTGCTCTACCTTGGCCTGCATTATTTTATGGGGATTATGGCAAAGCAGGCCGCTGAAACCCTTTGAGAGTGGAGGCCAAATGAAGATTCTCTGCTGCTCACACACCAGAGCTCGGCGTGCCCTGCTGGGAAAAGCATTCCCACGGCCCACATGAATTGCAGGCAGCCTCCCCCTCCACAGACGTGTGGAGTTAATGGCTTTTGGGAGAAAACTGGCCTGTGACAAGCAGGGATGAGGATCCTGGGCTCCTGTGGGAAGCAGAGGCAGCTCCAGTGAAATCATTGGCAACTAGCCCCAGCGCTGCTCGTCATCACCATGAAACAGCCAAGTTAAACTCTGCCAGCTCTTCAGTTGGGCTTTGCCAGCTTTTTGTTCCACAGATTTTGTTTGGCTCTACCTTCAGAGATTGCTATTCTGATCAAATATCTTTTCTTTCTTCCAAAGAAGATGCCTACTTTTCTCTTTTTTTCCCCCTTTCCATTCCCATGTGTTGTGGAGCATTCTGGAGAAAAAACCTTAAAGCTCATTTATTTTATTGCCATTGTGTATTTGCAGAAAAGGTATTTCACCTCTTTTTTTTTCTCTAAAGCTCTCGCATTTAGTAGTTTACAGTTTAGCAAAAAATAGTCATGTATTATATGTATTTTGACTACAGTGGAACTACAGGGACAATCATAACATTCCTTGGATCTGACTGTTCATAAAATCACAAGTCTGCAAATCAACTCTATAAAAGTCATTAGCACAACGTCTTGTGCAATCCTGCAAGGATTTCAAGGAATATGCAAAGAGACTGAAACCTGTATCTGAGCTTTTTGAGTACATCTGTGATGACTTTAAGATCACAATCTCATACATGGCAGTGCATGTTTTCTGAGTGCCGCACCACACTTCCTCAGGAGCATTTCCTCACAAAGTGACAGGAGAGAAAGGGGAAGGCTCCATGATTTTCCCCAGCTCCATGAGGTCTGTGGAGATTTCCCCTTTTCTCACAGAGCACATGGTCTCTACCAGATATTCAGTGCAGGCCCCATTCACCTCACGCCCCAGAGGTTCATTTTGCCTGTCAGGTATCAGGTCTGTATGCAAATATTAATTACCATTCGAGTCCAAGCACGTTAAAAGATAGATTTGCACCCAAGAAGTTCCTCCTCAAGTCAGGGAATATTAGATATGTTCCTTTCTTTGGCTGTGGTTCTCATTTCCTGGTGTTTACTGGAAGTTTATGTGATTTACGTGGTGATGTGAAAACAGATCATCATCAGAGGTCATCTGCCGCTGGAAGTGCCTTTTAAAATACATTTTGACAGCCAGATTGTACCCAAGAACAGAGTTAGTTTTGCACCACAAAAGAGAGTCATCTAGACTGAAAAAAATGTGAGGAAATTTACACTTACCAATGTTACTGTGTTCTGAAATGGATAAAATCAGTTTCATTTAACTAAGGCTCCCATGATTCCTATTAAGAAGGGAGGAAGAAAAAAATCATAATAAAGGTTAACAGCCACAAAACCTGTTTTTATTCTTCTCCAAACCCACAGCACTTATCACCTCCATCAAGTGAGAGACTCGAGCAACTCCTGTTTTCCCCTGTGGGTAGAAAAAGCCTCTGCAAGCTCTCCCCACCACAGGGCTGACCCACACGCGGGGAGAAGGATTTCCCAAGCACTTGGGGTAGGAGTTTTGAGATACAAGGCTTTCCCAAGAGGCTGGGATCATAGGTCTGTTGATCAATAGGGCACACCTGATAGCAGCTTTTGAAAACTTCCTCCTGAGATAATTCCTGTGACGTCTGTTCTGATCCTGCCACGGCTGCAGCTGGGATTGCAGGGCAATCCACAGCCGGGACATTAAAGCAGGCTTTGTTTTGTGTGTCAGGGCAGATAGCCTTATCTCTGCACAAAACTCTGATAAAACTGAGGTGGGTGATGGATACAGATGTCTTCACTTCTAAACCATTTAAAAACCTTTTTTTTTTTTTTTTTTTTCCCCAGAGGCAGATCTCAGCAATCTTCTTTTCTTACCAAGGATATGCACCCCCTCTGTGTGTGCAATCCCTTTTCCAGGGGTAAATCAGGAACCACGGGGCTGCAGTTCAGATCCTAAGTGGGTCATTGACAAAGTGAATGCCTCGAGAATGCACTTCCCCTTTGTTGGGAAAGCCTCAGCTGCCCTGATGTGCAGGGAGGTGTTTTCTCCATTTGGGGAAAGAAGAGGGAAAAAAAGACAAAGACAAAGGGAAAGACTGAATTAGAAAAATGAAAAGAGGAAAAGAGAAAAGGAAAGAAGGGGAAAAGGCAAAAATGGGAAAGATGAAAAGGAAGAGGGAAAAGGGGAAAGGAGGAGATGGAGGAAAAGGAAAGGAAAGGAAAGGAAAGGAAAGGAAAGGAAAGGAAAGGAAAGGAAAGGAAAGGAAAGGAAAGGAAAGGAAAGGAAAGGAAAGGAAAGGAAAGGAAAGGAAAGGAAAGGAAAGGAAAGGAAAGGAAAGGAAAGGAAAGGAAAGGAAAGGAAAGGAAAAAAAAGGGGCCCAAGAGAAATTGTCAAAATATTGTTAAACTGCTTTCTGAAAGGAAAAGCAAGCTCAACAACAAGTTGGAGTTATATCTGGCACTCAATAGCTGAAACACCAGTAACAATTTTACAGTGGTCATTTTTTCCCCTGAGACATCTGCATGGTCAGAACGATTCTTCTTCCCTCCCAGAACAGGATTTACTAACAGACAAGTGCAGTCTGGCTCTGGGGCAATGTCCTGCAGGGCAATAAATATCAAGGCAGTGTTGCCCCCGTGGTGTGATCCCCCCTGTGCCATCCCCAGACTGCTCCTCCTCCTCCTCCTCCTCAGCCACTCTGATAGAGTGCTTTCACAGGGCTTTTGGTGCTACAGGAACTCCCCTCTCAGACCACATGAGACATTTTAAAACATACAATATTGTCAGACACATGGAAGTCACTGTAAAGCAGACTTCCATGCCTCCATCCACTGGTAAAGCTGAATTTTATAGCAGGCTTTTACTTCCACTAATAGGAGACCTGCAAGGAAAGGCTTTCTCCCTCCTGGCTGCAACTTTTTGGGCACAAGGTGGAAGCTGTTCCCTGAGATGTGATGGGAACAGGCTCACTGATAGCCTTGGATGTGCGAGCCAGACTTCTGTGTTCCATTACTACTGCAAGCCATTACCACTTTTCAGCTTTGAGGAATGCCCCTTCCTTTTATTTTTAACAGAAGTAACTCCCAAACACAATAAAACAACATATGCAAACTCTCCAGTCCTGCCTGTTGCCCCTTCCTACTTATTTCTTCTTTTTGCTGGATGCCTACAGAATGCTTTGCTTCTGCTTGTAAACTTTCGGGAATTTGTTTCCTCTGTTTTCTTTTTCTTTTGAGGAAATGTTTTGTATTTTAGATGCTGGACACCATATTTTTATGTGAAAAGAAGATATTTCTTATAGATTACATCAATGAGGCCTTAAAAAGGACGTTTCCCATCCTCTTTCCTCCCCTTCTGCACTTGAAGAAGCTCAGATGTCAAGACCAGAAAAACAGTGTGATAAAGAAAGGGAGCAAAGGAAGCACATGTGTGGAGCAGCACCTGTAATTCTGAGCAAGAATTCTTCTGGCTAATTGTGCCAAGGTGGGCTGTCACCCTTATCGGATGCAGAAATACCTGCACCAGGTATTTCTGGAAAATCAGATCATTAGGAAGGAAAAATATATTATAAAATATATTTGGTAGACAAGGTGAAGGACCCACAGGCATTTATCAGGTGCTGGCAATACCTGATGGCAGATGGTTTAACTGAGGCTTTACTATCCAGTAGAATTATGATAATGCCTCCAGGTTTGATGTTAGGAAGCCACAATGAGGTGTCAAAAAAGGTACTGGAAGGCTCCCTATTTTCCACACCAAGAAATCAGGAGGAGTGTGTCATATTCTAAGTATTCCACTTTGACAGAACAATTACTGTAGATGCACCACACTGGTTCTTTTCCTTCTCTCTTCACTGAAAGCACCATGTAACTTGCTATTTGATTCATAATGTGAAATACAAAGCTGTGTTCCGTGTCAGGTACATACAGGCAACGTGTGTATTTGTGATTGCAATATGTGTGGAGACCAACAATGGGACAGTTGCAAATTCTAATAATAACTGAGGAAAATAAAGCATGGGAAAAGGCCTTTGAACCTGTTCTTTGTTTGCAATTAACCCTGGTTGATTTAGGAGCATTGGAATTAAAGCGTTGAAGATGCTGCTTTTTGCCTGCATTTAATCCATAAAGAGTTCTGCAATAATAACCTTTTGAAGTATAATTTTAGAATATTGCTTGTATCCTTGAAACTATAGCTCTGGAATATATATAAAGGAAACATGCTTATCTCACACCTTAATAAAGCAGAGAAAAGCAGCTTGAGAAAGGATGAACATCAACTCAAGGATTTATGGTTTCGACCAAGGGAAGCTGGACATCACTGTTATGAGATTTATAGTCCCTGCAATTAAAAGGTGGACCCACATCAGGAGAGCTGGACCTCACCAGATTGGATTCTTCTTTCAGAAACCAAACCACCACCACCTGGGGATACTCCTTTGAGATACATCCTGAGAAAAACTAAATCACAACAGTGTATGGAATTGTGACGTAAAAATTGGGAAACTGCTGATGAGTAAAAATTGGGAATAGAAACTGCTGAGAAAGCTGATGAGTACCCCTATAAATACCTGTGAGCCTCAACTATCGGTGTGCAGTGGGAGGGAAACATTCCCCCACTGTACCCAGCGCTGTATTGCTCACACTTTACAATATTAATTAATAAACTGATTGCTGCTGGAATATTGCCCTAGTCAAGCTTCTCACTCATAACAATAACTGCAGGGATTTCTCAGGTTTCTTCAGCCTCTTTCAGTGAGGAGAGTGCTGCCTCTACCCCCTGGAGCTGAGCACAAGGAAGGAGGGATAGGAATCCATGTGGGAAGGGGGGAGACCTGCCTGTCCTGCCACGGATTTGTGAGGTGGATTTTTCCTTGTAATTTGGTCGCAGCAGCCTCTGGCGGTTTTTAGGGAATAGCAGTTTGCTGTGGAAGCACTTGCGTTAGAACAATCAGCATCAACTCACAGCTGGAAAATGTACTTAAATACAAAACTGCTTTCTAAGCCTAGAAAATTACCTCTTTTCTCCCCTCACACCTAAGTTTACCATAAAATAAGAATATCTTCCCCAAACTATAGTTTTTATTTCCTTTTTGTGCTGGGGATTTGCTTCAGGTAATGTCTTGTTCAGAACACAGTAAAAACAAGGGGCTGCAACAGAAAGTGAGGGCACATCTGGCCCCTGCTTTGAAGGTTTTGCCAACCAAATAGTGAAGGCATGTGCAAAAAAAAAGTGACATTAACCCAATTTTATAGATTAGAAGCCAAGATGTAGAAAGATTTTTTTTTTCCCAATATTAGCAAGGAGCGGGGGTGAGTGGGGATGTAATTCATGACCCATGGAGGGAAAAAAGTATATATATATGTATGTATATGTACATATATGTATATATTTTTATATATGTGTGTATATGTATATTTATTATATATATATGCATATATATCATATATATCTATATGTGTGTATATATATATTATATATATGTATATGTATATATATGTATATATATATTCTTTCCCAATATTAGCAAGGAACAGGGGTAAGTGGGGATGTAATTCATAACTTATGGGGGGAAAAATATATAAAAATGTATGTATATGTACATATATGTATATATTTATATATGTGTGTATATATGTATATATATGAGATATATATGCATATATATCATATATATCTATATGTGTATATATATGTATATATATATTCTTTCCCAATATCAGCAAGGAACAGGGGTGAGTGGGATGTAATTCATGACCTAAGGGGGTAAAAATTATATATATATAGATATATATATAGAGATAGATAGATAGATAGATAGATAGATAGATAGATACAGATATATATAGATATAGATGTATATGAATGTATATGTATATATTTATATCTATATATGTGTATATATATTATATATATGTACATATATATTATATATGTATGTACGTATCTATGTATCTACGTATTTTTTTTTCTTTCCCAATATTAGCAAGGAATAGGGGTGAGTGGGGATGTAATTCATGACCTATGGGGGGGGAAATTATATATATATATGGATGCACATATATATGTGTATATATATGTGTGTATATGTATATATATATATTATTTTATATATCTGATGTATGTGTGTGTGTGCATATGTGTGTGTGTATATATATATATATATATATATATATATATATATATATGCACCAGACTCAGTCTTCTGTTTCAGCTTTTTCTTTTTTTAATCCAATCTTGCACCTCAGAAAGGAAGTAAAATAATCCTGATTATGAGCACAAAAGCGTGGGCAAAACCCCGCCAACCATTTCCCTGCTGCATTCTGCATTTTTAAAAACATTATATGCACATGTTTTAAAAACATTTTTAAAAACATTAAATCCACGTTTCAGGCCTTATAATTCCGAGGGGCGGTGGGAGGAAGGGGGAAAAAACAGGACCGTGCTGAACAGTTGTGTGCTATGAGAAAAATCCACAGTGCATGAGCTCTCCCTAGTGGGATCACAAATCTCTGCAGCAGAAAAAAAAATTCTGCTTGCACTGGGTTTGCTCCATTACTTCCCTCCACTGTGTATTCACAGGGGTCATTTCCTGACAATTAATTATTTGCCAGGAGAACTAATGATTCAATGAAGAAAATTAATTTTGAGATTCTTTCTGTGACTCTCTTGGACAAAATCATAGGGGGTTTTTGGGAGGGGTCAGGTTTAGTTTTGGGGTTTTTGTGGTGTTTGGTTTGGTTTGGTTTTTTGGTTTCATTTTTGGGGGTTTGGGGTTTTTTTTTCATTGGTTGGTTGGCTTTTTGGTGGTTTTGTTGTTATTGCTGTTAGTTGGTTTGGGTTTGGGTTTTTTTTTTTCTCTTTTGTTGTTTTTTGTTTGGAGGGGGTTTTTTGGTTGTTTGGGGTTTATTTTCTCTTTTTTTAAAATTTTTCATATTTTTTCCCTTCTGTTCAGTAGGAAATTCAAATTCGTGTGCTCTTGCAGTCTATCAGCGCTACTCATTTTAAATTTTTACAATTTTTGTTCACATGAAACAAACACCTTGTGAAGCAGAAACCCGCTTGCTCCAGTACACAACCTTACAGTAAATAAGGTTGAGAATAAAAAGCTCTTTTATAATATCAATAATAGGGGAATAGAAGCTCTTTTCCAGCACTCTGCATCTGGGAGTTGAAAAAGACAATGGTTGGAACTGACCATGATTTTAGATGAAGGATTATCCACATAAAGCAACGCAGAGACAAATGAACAAACCCCTTGACACTCATTAAAAACCTTCCTGGTTTTTTGGAACTGTGCTTTATTGGTGGCTCTGCAGAGAGCATGGTTATCCCTTTCTAAAACCACAATTATGCATTTTTGGGGGATGTATTTCCTTCCAGAGGATGAAAATCGAGAGCTGCCAATTTAAGGCACACATTAAAATTAAAAAATTAAAATTAAAATTAAATTAAAAATGCACATTAAAATTAAAAACAAGACACATGCATTAAGCACAGCAGAGGATGAGCTGATGATGAGAGGGGCATTTCTCCACCTCCTGGAATCATCCAGGAAATTCAGGATGCTGTCCCAGAGGAAGCTGTTGGACTGCACAGAATTCCCTGGGAGGAATGTGTGAGAGGAGCTGCACAGAATTCCCTGGGCTTTATCCTGGATGAGTTAATGCTCTCTCTGGCTTTAAACCCCTGAATGTGTGGATTACAAAACCATATAAAAATTGGGAGAGATTTATTCCTAAAAGTTATTTATTGCACCAGTGTGCTGAAACAGCACAACATTTGCTCTCCCAAAAATGAAAAATAAAGTAGCTTTAGTAACCACATCTAAACATGGGGGGTTTGGTTGATTTTCTCTGTAATTGGATTAAATTGTATTTTTTTGAGATCAGGCCTGGACTTTTTGTGGACAAATTTTCAAAACTATGAAGACACTTATTTTCTAAAATGTACTGAAATCGGATGCTTCAGGTAACAAACCTATGGCTGTTTCTTAAATAATCAACCCTTTTATATGGTAGCATTGTATTTACCATAAACCTTCAATTTAAATAATTAATCTGCTACTGCATTAAGTTACTTGAAGAAGAGTTTGAATTTTACTGAATGAGTATCTGCATTTTTTTCCTTCTTTTCATCCCTACTGAAATCTCTTCAGACATTTAAAAACAGCATATGCACACAAAGCAATCAAAAAATAAAAAGTTATCAGTTTCCAAATATATTTCCTTATAAAATCAAATTCTACATCAACTCAGTGAAAATCAAGGTCCAGTCAAGCACTTTATCCTTTATGGTCAGGGGAAACTGTCCAATTGACTTGAAAGAATTTTGAAGGAAGTGCTGGCTTTAAATTAAATTATTATCTTCTTTGATATCACTGTGGCCTGGAGAAGAACTTGTAGATATTTTCTTTGAGAGCGAACCAAAATTTTCCAAGGCCTGAAAAACTGCATATGACATGATGTTCAGCTCAACACCTTATCACATATTTCACTCTCCTCCTAAGTGGGGTGCTGATTTAGAAATAAATACTCAACTTCACCTTCAGCTGCTTCTCTACCCTAAATTTTCCTCTTTCTTTTATGAGTAAGAACAGTGGTAAAAGGATCCTTTTGTTATCATTCCTTCCTATTCTATTCTTAGCCAGCCTTCTGATGAAATCCTTTCTTCTATTCTTTTATTATACTTTTAATGTAATATATATCATAAAATAATAAATCAGCCTTCTGAAATAACGGAGTCAGATCCTTGTCTCTTCCCTCATCCTAATACCCCTGTGAACACCATCACAGAAAACATGTTTAAAAGGCACAAAATTTTGCTCTATCTGCTGTATATAACAAATCTGTGAACTGCAATTTGGGATGGCTCATAAGAAGTACTGACACCAAAAATTCAAAAGGACATTTGTGCATCATTACAAAGACAGGAGATTCTCCTTTGGGGAAGAAACAACTCATGTATTTTGAGGGGAAGTGAGTTTTTTTCCTTCTTTAGTTCATATATGGCATATAACCCCTTTGGCAGAAGGTACAGGATTTATTATTAGGTATTTTGTGAAATATTATTAGGTATTTTATACAATATTATTAGGTATTTTATAAAGTATTAGGTGTTTTAACTCCTGTGGGTGCAGAAGAGGGAGGAAAAGATGGAGAAAGCCTTTGGACATCCTGACTTTGCTGTGTGTTTCTTTCCAATGCCTTCCTACCAGATAAAAAGTCACAACCGGTAAAAATATCTTACACCTTCATATAATAAAATAATAAATATATAGTAAATAATAATAAAATATCACCCACACCTTGACTCATTCTAACCAGCTGCTGTGCCAAGGGCACAGGAATTTGGCAGAAAATAATTCCCCCTTGCTTTCCAGCTGGTCCTCAGAGGGGCTGGGTATGGCTGGGCTTAATTTCTGATTATAAACAACTTGGCACACACAGAGTCTGGTCATATCCACTGAGAGCTGTCACAGGCAGAAATTCACAAATACAGTGAATTTATGGTGGTTTGCCAATGTAATCCCATAGATCTGGCTGCGTTCAATCAGCGTTTGCATGATCAGGATCCACGAACAGTGCAGGTGATTAAGGTGATAGGAAAGCAGCTACAGGATAAATGCATTTACTGCAGAGTGTTGATATCCATCATGACAGAAAATACAGTGACAGGAATCTATTTGTGACACGTGGACAGACAGAAATATCATATAATAACATAAATGGATATTCCTGAGAGTGCTCCAAGGCAGCTGGAGGTGCCAAGCTCACCTGAAGGTGTCCTTTTGTTGTTGTATCAAAAGAAAAAAACATTTGCAGCAGTATTAAAATGCAAAGGTTTCTACGTTTCTGCATCCCACCATTTCATTAAAATATTAAATTTCCACCATTTTTGTAAGTGTAACAAATTATCATATCTAACACATACTTTCCAATTAGAAGAGGAGTTGTTTAGGTAATTTTTCCCCCAAAAAACTGCCCCATTGGAGTTGGTCCAAAGCTTCTTTGCCACACTTCTTATTATGTCTCCTTGTAGGCGCTCTACTCAAAAATAAGGCTAAACAGTATTTCAGGAACGTGTTAGAAAGTTAGATTATTGGTCTAAAATCTAAGAGAAAGGGCAGAAAAAAATACCTGGAGCTACATAACCACATACAGAAGTTCTAAAAGTCACAAATATATCAAAAATACATTTAAAAAGCAAAAAATCTTTAGGCATCACCTTCAGGAGGAGAGACGCAACACAGCCCATTGACTGATTCCAAGCAGGCAGAGGCTCCCACTGTCACCTCCTTGCAAAAACCCCATTTAAAAAAATCCACGTTTCACAGGAAATGGAGTCCAATTTTTTCCCCTTATATTGCCATAAGTGAAGTGCGCCCGCACAGAGGGGTTGAAATGTGTGTTGAATACTCGCTGAAGGCTTGCACTGGGGAAGAAATAAAGAAAAAAAAAAAAAAACAAATAAAGAAATAAAAAAAATAAAGAAAAAAAAAAAAACAAAACAAAAACAAAACAAAAAACAAACAAAAAACCGAACAAAAACAAACAAAACCCCCCCAAAAAGAAAAAAAAAAAAAAAAAAACCAAAACCAAAGCAAAAATAAATAAATAAATAAATAAACCAGCAGAAAATAATCCAGAGTCTGCACTTATGGGACCACAGCAGAAGGAACTGCCTGCACATTTAACATATGTAAAAGCGATTTTTCAGCTGGAGGAGCCTGGCAGGGGACAGGGGATCATTTCTGATGCACAACATAATGGAAAAGAACGTCTCAGATGCTGGACCAGGACCATGCAGCCTGGGGACAGCTGGTGGGACAGGCATTCCTGCCCCTGTGTGTGTGCACACATCCCACATGCGCACACCTGCACGTATTAGGCTGATTTTAATTACATAAAACGGAAAATATGCTTGCCTTTCCTATTATTTTTTGAGTATGTGCTGTCTTTCTTGGGACTGGCAGGGCAAAATAAATGTTGAAGTGTAATCTTGAACAAGAAAAATGCCTGAAAAAGAAAAACTCACTATCATGATTCATGGGGAAAAGGGTTACTAAAGAATGCTATGCTAGGAGAAGGAAAAAATGGACATTAAAGGCAGAGAGGAAACATATTTTTGGTACAAATGTGTTTTCCTTCTCTTCAGTCCCCCCTTCCAATCCTTTTTTCAACACCTCAGTTTTAATTTTCACCCTGTGTGTAGCCTATGAATCAGCTGAAATGGAACAATGCATTTTGTTTTCTCTCCTCCTCCCCATTCATTAATAAATGTCATCCTTCACTTTTTTTTATGGGGTACTTTTTTTATACTTTCCAATTAATTATACGTAAGATTCTAGTAAAGGTCAAAATTCGCTTGGGGGCTAAAAATTTATAATTAAAATAAAACTAAAAATTAGCAATTTTTTGGGGAATATCCTTCCAGTGTCTGGCTCCTTTTCCCTATCAGGAAGAGGAAACAACATCCAGGCATCCTTAGGAAACAGGGGACAGCAATGATGAGAAATCCTGGCCCTGGTGAAATCAGAATTTGCTTCTCCCTGTTTCTTTTGCGCCAAGCATTTCTACCCTTCTCTTACCTATGGTTTAAAAAAAAATAATTGTAATTTTTATTGTGTCTCACACTGAAGAAGAGTGTGACATCTTAATAAAAATTACAATATCTAACAAAAATTACAATAACTAATAAAAATTACCGATCTAATTGCCCCAGAACACTGTTTTAGGGAAAATACCAGATTTCTAAGTGGTGGTGGTGGCCTCCTCTCCTGTTGTTTGTATCCATTAACTCAGAAAGGATGGCACAGAGCGGTCAGCACCTCTGCAAATGCCTTTTGCTGCACAGCCACCTCCAGGCTATTTCCCAATTCGACAATCCATTGCAATCCATTGGCATCCCCTGTCCTGATATTTGGGGTTGTTTCCCCCTTTTCAACCCTCTGGCAGGGTAATATATTGCAAGGACATGAATAGCTGGAAAAATTGTGAAGAAAAATCACTTCTTCACAGGGGTTTATGTGAATTTCACTCGTCACATCCAAAGGCTAGGACCAAAACTATTAAAATAATTGCTTAGAGTAGCTTTTTTTAGGTGCATTAAAAATGAGGCATGGAGGAGGGAAAATTCCATTTTTTTGCATTTTTTTCCTTTTTTTTTTTTTTTTATTAGGGTCTGATGCCTGTCCTGGGCTGCCTGGAACAGGAATCAGGCCCTGGAACATCATGTGCTCCTCATGGCATGGTGGACACGTGTGATCACAGCCTGTCCTTGTCACCACGCCAGAGAGGTCAAGCCAGGCAGGAATGTCTTCCAGATCATCAGAATTAAAAATATATATATAATAAAAGTCGTATTCTGCAGAGGCTTCATGTTCTGCCCATCCTCTCTGTCTTGGTTATTTCATTTTATTTTTTTTAAAATTCTTAAAACCCTGCATGTCAGACAGGACAGCAAATTTAGTGTAACAAATTACAGGCTTAAAAAATGACAGATTGGCGGGGAGAGGTGGGAATAGCTTCTCTTCAAGTCATTCTTTCTCAATTTGCTCAATTTTGAGGCAGGGGATTGCCTGGATGGCACAAGAGAGGTGACTTGAGAAGGAGGATCCTCTCAGCTCTAATAATGCAATGTACCCTAAACTTTTGCTTTGTGCTGTTTGTTTGTACCTTTAGGAGAAGAAATGTCTGCTTAGATTATATCCTTGTCAGACATCTGCCTGCCAGTGCTAACTTTCTGCGCTGAAATTATCCCATAATTAGGAGAAACTGCAGCAATGAGCCCTGATCCCTTCAGACCCAGCACCAGCAGATGCTGAGCACCTCCTGTGAACTAAACAGCAACAGGAACCATCAGCACTCAGTGTTTGCTGTATGAGGCTCTGTCCTTTCCTGGGTAAATGGAGACACCATTCAGCAATAGAAATATTTATTAGCTGCCTTTCTGGTCATTATGAAGAAGTTAGGAAGAATGGTGTTTCCCAGACCACGATGCCCAAAAGGAACAAGTTTTCAGAAAACTGCAGGAAGGAGGTTTGTGTGTGTGTGTGTCACAGACATCTTTTATGAAAAATCCTTTCCTTAGGATTTTTCCTCCTGAGAAGCTGAGAGGCCTCAGGAACAAAATGTAAACAATGGTTATCTGCTGCTGTGGAATGCAACAGGTGCATCTGTGATTGGGCTCATGTGGTTGTTTCTAATTAATGGCCACTCACAGTCAGCTGGCTCAGACAGAGAGACACAAACTTCTGTTATCACTCTTTCTTTTGCTATTCTTAGCCAGCCTTCTGATGAAACATTTGCTTCTGTTCTTTTAGTATAGTTTTAATGTAATATACATCATAAAATAATAAATCAAGCCTTCTGAAACACGGAGTCAGATCCTTGTCCCTTCCCTCATCCTCGGACCCCTGTGAACACTGTCACATATGTGACCAGGCGAAAGGGATCATTCCAAAGTCTTTTCTGCAAGAGGCTTAACATATACATAATCTCCAGACTGTATGTTATGTACTGGCCCATCTAGCTCTCTGCTCTGAGTTCCAGCCACGTGTTTCTCAATTTCTCTGAGCTGTTTGCTTAAAGCCACCATGCAGGTGGCCAGTGTTATCACCCCAATGTGGGTGGACATTCCCTTTTGTATTCCATATGGTATTCCATAGAGCATTTCAAAAGGACTCAGCTTTCCTTTACCCCGAGGTTTAGTTCAAATTTGCAATAGTGCCAGTGGAAGAGCTTGGGGCCAGGGTAGATTAACTTCCTGCCCCCGTCTTACAATCTGCTGCTTAATCAAATGATTCATTTTCTCTACCTGGCTACTTGATTGGGGCAGTATGGAGCGTGAAGTTCCCAATCTATGCCCAGGTGGCCACTATTCTGTTGCACTGCTTTGGAAATGAAATATGATTCTTTATCTGAGGATATCGTGGCTGGAACTCTGAAGCGTGGTATTGTTTCTTGTAAAAATAATCTGGTCACGTCTTGAGCTTTGACAGTTCTGGTGGGGAATGTTTTTGGCCACCCTGAAAATGTATCTAACAATACCAATATCACTAAATACTGATACCCCCCTTTCCTTGGGAGTTCTGAAAAGTCAATTTGCCACTGCTGTGCAGGCCCATGGCCTCTCCCAGTCTGACCGAGTTTTGGCCGGGGGGTATTTTGGGGTTAGTCTGGAGGCAAGGATCACATTGTCGGCTCACCTGAGTGATAGTTGCATGTAAATTCCTGGCAATGATTCTTTCAATCAGGTATGTGTTCTAGAAAGCCTGTGGAAACTACTACTTAGAAGTTAACACTTCCTTTCAATGCACTTTGTATCACTGGCAGCCTTGGTTATTTTGAGAAAGGAGCCACACTCTATAAAAAGCTTTTAAGTAGTTAGGCCCTAGTGTGTTTTCTAGTGCCCTTCCTTCACTAGTAACCACGAAAATGGGAAGGGATTACTAGCTCTCTTTCAATGGTAGCCCACCCCTTGTAGTTGTACGTCTCTTTTGATTGGTATTATTATATTATGGCTTACCTTTGAGGAAAATCTGTACCTCATCCTTTGCTGCTTTCTTTGCCTCTCCATCCACCAGCTCATTTCTTCCCTCCAATTTTAAGCTCACTCTCTGGTGTGCCTTACTATGCTTTTTCAGGCAGATGAACTGCTTCCAGCAGCTGGATTGTCTCTTCTTTCCCTGTGAGGTCAGCAGTCCCCTCTCCTTCCAGATGGCTCCAGGTGCATGCACAACTCCGAATGCACAATTCAAGTCTGTA
Source organism: Melospiza georgiana (assembly GCF_028018845.1). NCBI lineage: Eukaryota > Metazoa > Chordata > Aves > Passeriformes > Passerellidae > Melospiza > Melospiza georgiana. The sequence goes on along the minus strand of NC_080465.1, from coordinate 4,258,771 downwards.
TAGATGTTTATTTTCTTTTCCTTTTGCTGTTTCTAAGGCACGGATCAATGCATTTATCTCAGCCTTCTGCGCAGAGGTCCCTGTTGGTGAGGGTCCAGACTCTATTACCTCTCTGCAGGTAGTCACTGTGCACTTCGCAACGTCGCTTTCCACTGGCAATGTAGCTGCTTCTGTCAGTGAACCAGGTCTCTGCATCATCCAGAGGAGTGTCTTTAAGTCTGGGTGGCTGGAGTAGGTAGCAAAACATCCCTAATGTGCATTGCTCTGTCTCTGGTGGTGGTGGGAAGGGGATGTGTGGATTTTTTTGGAGTGTTTCTGCAGCCAGAGAAAAGTGATGGTGCTGCTGTAATTTAAGTTTTGCCTGGTGAGCTACAGGCACAATCAAAAATACAGAGATGGTTTGGTGCCCTCCTGACATCTCCTGCCTGTGCCCAGCACGAGGGGAAGGGAAGAGGTTTTCCTGGGGTGATCCCAGAGGGAAGTGAAGAACTTTTTGAGGCGTATATTTGAGGAATAAATAATTTGAAGTACAGTAACAACACTACTCCTTTCCCCAGGCAGTGGTAAAAGGGGAATTATGGAGCAGGGGAGTGAGGAAGACCAAGGGTCCATGGAGCTGTTACATTTACAAGCAATCATTATTTGTTTTTGCAGCTCCAGCAGCTCCAGGTGTTGCTGCTCCAGGCCCATGGAGGGACCCTGCCTGCGGCTCTCAAGTAAGATTTGTTATTTAACGTGCTCTGGATGTGTATTTATCACACTCCAGAGAAGTCTCTGCATCTCTCAGCCCCAGACAGGGCTGTGGAGTGAGGGGGAAACAAAATGGTTGCTTCTTCTCCCCTCTTTTTGTCATCCTTACTGGAATTCCATGGGATATTTAGTTTTGTAGCAAACACCTTATGATTGCAAAAATCTGTTGCAGGAAGTAAAAGAGGAAGCAGGAAACACCTCCTGAATAAATTCCTGTCTCTGAGACCCCTCCATCCCTGTTCTCCTCACCCCTCTACCCCTAAATGTGTTCCCTTCCACTACCCTTAAAAGCACAAAATCTGGGACAGAATTGGACTGTGCAGGTGTTGTGTTCTGGGAATGTCACGGTGAGGGAAGATTGGACGCTCAATATGAGTGACCAGCAAGCTTCATTTATTGATGAGGGCATCAGATATTTATGCACAACAAGTAATAAGCTCATACATATTCTGTAAGCCAAGCAGTCTGTTGGTTATACCATTAGATATCAGCTCTTCCTCACTCTTTGGAACTTACATCTCCTTTTTCTCATGTCTCTCTCAACCTTGTTATCGTACCACAGCTATGCTCAAGGCCACAGTGTTTTGCAGCTGCAGGGACTCAGATTAGCTGGGTCCTTGTCACGCAGCTATTTCTCCACATGGGAATGTTCCAAAACCAAGGACATGGAGTTCACAACCTCTCTTTGGAGGTTTCTCCTGCATTGTGGAGGTGTCCAAGGCTTGGACTGACCCTGGAGCAGCCTGATCTGTGGAAGGTGTTTCTGCCCATGGCAGGGGTGGAGCTGGATGAGCTTTAAGATCCTCCCCTCCCAAACCATTCTGGGCTATTTCTTTTAAATTACTTAAAATAATAATAATTTTGGAGGTGATTTCAGTGCCGTCCCAAAGCCCAAACTCACAACCAGCTGCTCCTTGCTGTTGCAGTGGTTTGGCCCCCTCAGAGAGCCGCGAATCCCTGATGGAGAAGAACCAATCCCTGCAGGAGGAGAAGCAGAAGCTGAGCCAGGGGCTGAGTGAGGATCATCCTAGTAAGTTCATTTTCCCAGGAGAGCTCTAAATTGCTGGGAGTGAATCAACAGCAATTCCAGTATTTATGACATAGTGAGAACCTATCTTAAGTGTTCCTTTCATGTTGATTCCAAACCAGTCAGAACGAAAAAGCTGCCTGAATCTGTTGGTCTTTAGTTTCCTTTTGGAAAAATCTTCAGCTGAATCTTTCAGCTCTTTTAATACTTTAAATATTTTGTTTTAATATTTTAAATAGCACTTGCACACTTGTGCTTTCCCTTCCCCACCCTGCTTTTTTCTTATTGCCTGTAGTGACTATCCCTGAAAAAATGCTGTGAAATCCAAACTGGCCTTGGATTTCAGCTGATTTATGGCTTCTTATCTTCTACAATTCTGACATCTCTAGACAGAGCAAGAAAATGAGAAGATGAATGCAAAACTAGAGCAGCTCCAGCACCATGCTGTCTAAGTGTCCCCATACCCTTTTCCCGGGATAATGTGCTTGGGAATTCAGTGTTTTCAGTGGGATAAACTGGGTCCAATCAGCTGGAGTTTGTTCATCCAGAATTAATCCAGAGGCTGAGTGGGGAAGGTTGCTCTTCCCTGGCACAAACTCAGCATGGACTTGTTCCCACGTTTCCAGGTGCAAGTTGGATCTGCAGAAGCTGGTGGACACTGTGGAAGATAAGGAGCTAAAGGAAAACGTGGAGGCGATCAGGAACCTGCAGCAGGTGCTGGCTGAGCTGCAGGGTAAGGCTGAACCCAGGGAGCTGTGACAACAATCCCAGGAAATCTGGGATTCCACTCCAACAGCTTCCCTCAAGGAGCCCAGCAATTAAAATGTGAAATGACTCTTGAGATCCACTTCAAAAATGTCCTGGTGTGCTGTAATGCTGCAGAAAGGCCACTTGTGCTGCTCCTGAAGGGAAGGGAACGAGGAGTCTACATGGAAAAACCTGACACAGGAGCTTGGTGTGGATTTGCAGCCCCTAAATTGGATGGAGTGTTCAAAACTTTGTGATTTTTATGGACAATATAAATTTCAGGGCTCTGAAATTGTTAAATAGAAGCTTCCAGCTTTTTGTCTAATGAAGGAATTTCAGTTCTCCCTCACTGGACATTCCTCTGTTCTCTCCTCCTCCTGTTCTCTCCAGTGCTGGAGTTAAGGGAAGATTTCAAGGAATGTTTTTCCCAACTAGACATGGAGGAGTTTCCCCATATTCCTTGAGGAGGAGGATGATGGCCTCCTCTTTCCAGAGAGGCTCTGGGCAAAGGAGAATCACACTGTGCTTTGCCATAATGTGCCAACAGACTGTTATTCCCTTCATTTTATTTCATATTTCCCTTTTCACCCAAGTTTTCTCCTCTCTGTCCACCAGAGCGAAAGCGCTGCCACCACAGAAGCTGCTGCAGAGCTGCCAAACTCTGAACAGGATTCTCCAGGTGTAAGTGAGGGGCTCAGCAGTGCACACCTCACTGGGGCATGGTTTTATCTCCTCACCTCTTTTATCTGCTCCCTCCTGCTCATTTTCTAACCCAAATGCTTGATAAATCATCACCCTTGTCCGTGCTGTTTCAACCTCAATATGTTCACGCTCAAGAACCCGTTCTCATTTCTGAAGATTTGATTTTTTTACATAAAAATGAATCTGAAGTGCTCTGTGGAAATAATGTAATTCAGGAGCTCTGGACTGGCCTCTCCTCATGGCTGTGTCTCCTGCAGGGAGCAAAGTGGGAATCCAAGAGAGCCTCTGTCTTCAGCACCCAACACACCCTGTGTCACAGGGCTTGCAAGGGTTTTTCAGGGTGAAGAGAGAGGCGAGAATGTTGACCTCATGTTCAGAAGGCTTGATTTATTATTTTATGCTATATATTACATTACTACTACGCTAATAGCAATAGAGAGAAAAATTCTCAGAAGCTGGCTAGCTAAGAATAGAAAAGGAAGGAATAAACAAAGTTCTGTGTCCAGGCAGAAAGCAAGAACAGCTCTGCCGTGAGTGGTCAGTAAATCCAAACTTCCACAGGAGACCAATCACAGGTGCACCTGTTGCATTCCACAGCGGCAGATAACCATTGTTCACATTTTATTGCTGAGGCCACAGCTTCTCAGAAGGGGGAAAATCCTAAAGAAAGGATTTTTCACAGAAGATGTCTGTGACAGCCCTGCGCCAGGCACAGCTCTCCAGGGAGCTGCTGGAGCTCCACAAAGCCCTGACTGTGAAAGAGGCTATGGCCAAAAAAAGGCCTCAAAAAGATACTCAGCTTGGGCCCATTGAGTGCCAGTACCAGGTAAAGCTGAAATCCTCCTTGCTCAGTTTGTTTTCCCCAATGGGGAGGGAAGGGAGGAGGTCTGTCCTCAGGAGTCTGTTCTGGTTTGGGTTTATTCCATGAGCTGGGTCACTGCTGTGCTGGGATCTCTCATCTATGGAATGATTCAGTCAGGATGTAACCCCAGTGACTCTGTGCACTCCAAAGCTCCAGAGTGTGCTGGGCCAGCCCCTGTGACCCTCACACTGCTCTGAGATGAGGTGGTTCAGCAGCCTGCTGTGAAGGAACCGGGTTTTTCAAGGTTGCTTGACCGGTCCAGCTTTTGTCTCTGCCCGGTCACGCATAGGACAGCTTTGGGACAGCCCGCACTCCAAAGGACCAGTCTGCACTCCTCAGATTTTCAGTCTTCAGTATTGTTTATTATTTCTTATCTACAGAATTTTCTTCCAGCCTGACAGAGTGTTGTAGTGTGTTCATTAAGTTCATTTAATTCCTCCCCCATTTTATGTATCTGCTCCCCCCCGTTTTGTGTAAAATGGTTCTGCCCTCCTCAGTTTTCCCGCCACAGCCCGGCCAGTTCTATTGTCAATCTGTTAGGTTATATAATTCCTCCTCCCCTTTTTCCCTTATATGTAGGCTTTTCCTCCTCCCTGGGCCAAGCCAATCACCCCCCCCCCACCCCCCCACTCCACCTAGCATTCCAGAAGCTTCTCCTCTTTGGGGGTTGTGGTTGGCTGTGGTCCCGGAACCCCTCCATACCTGGTACCTAAGTTAAGTTCATCCCCTCTTCTCCCCCCATTGGTCTTCTGTAAACCCCTCCCAGGTCCACCCCTTCCCTTTATAACCCCTAAGCACCCTTTGTTCTTGGTCATTGGCTGTTACATCGTGGGCTTTCCAATAAACCAAGTTTAGCCCTCGCGGCAAGGGTCCAGCTCCTTCCTTCTCGTCGTTTAGCGGCGATCCAGGCCGCAGCCAGCACAGCCCGCGGCCTTAGGGCACCGAGGGGCGCTGGCAGACCGTGCAGTGAGGTGTGGGCCTTACCCTCAGCTAGCCGGGCTCTGACCTTCTCTGCTCTAGAAGGCTGAATACACGTAGCTGCAACAGAGGTCTGACCAGCAAGGCAGCCAAGGGCACTCTGACCTCCCACTGGGCAGTCGTCTATTTTTATGCTAAAAACTACATATATCATATTTACCTTTATTTCCCAATACCTTTCACCCATATTAGCAATTGCACCTTCACTAAGGACCAATCCCAAAGTGCCAACATCACCACAGAAAATGGATGACAAGAAGAAGAAAGAAGACGGACAAGACACGCCCTGATCCCTCCATTTGTTTCCACAACCCCCCTGCACCAAAATCCTAAAATCTGTATTTTCACCCAGTGAATAATTAATTCTTACACCATTTATCCCCAAGTGATTCTCTCGTCCTCAGACAGGTGGTACATCCCGTGCAGGGTCAAAATCCAACCACCAAGCACTCCTGGCAACATTCCAGGATTTCTGAGCCCCCCAAGGGTTGTCTCGGTAACTCTGGACATCCGGAGTGATGTCCTGAGTTCCCACAGTTTCTCAGTCTTAAAGCTTTGTCTCAGGGTGTCTTTCCAAGGGATCTGAAATTGGAGATCAGCAACTTGCAGGAGGAAAAGGAGGAGCTGGTTCTTGCTCTGCAAATAGCAAAGAAGGACATCAACCAGGCCAAGTAAGAGGGCTCTGCCTGCAGCCCTGGGGGTTGTCAGTGTGTCTGCAAATCCAATGTCTTGCACTTCCATGATCTGTAAAAACTGTTTTTTGGTGTAAAAATGTCCCTTTAATGTGCCAGGAGCTGCAGAGAAGCCTCCTGTGGGCTTTCAGCAGCAGCAGAGGTGGCAGAGGTGACATTTGGATTTGTTGCTGCTCCTCTCCAAGCTGAGCGAGCGGCGCCGGAAAAGGCTCCAGGAGCTGGAAGCACAAATTACTGAGCTCAAGAAGAAGCTGAATGAGCAATCCAAGCTCTTGAAGCTGAAGGAATCCACAGAGCACACGGTATCCGAACTGAACCAGGAGATCAGGGTAACAAATAGGCACCTCTGACTTGAGCCATTGTGGGCAAAGCAGCTCCCAGGTAGGAATCCCAGAAATCCCTGACAGGAATCCCACTTAGGAATCCACTTTCTGTTTATTCAGACTGCAGGTTTTGGCAAGATTCTTGTGGCTACATGACCGCAATAGGCAGGTGACTAGTGAGTTTTGGGAGGAAAATAAGTCCAAAGTGTCTTCTGGCAGTTCTAATTTATTGCCTCAGTCAAATAATTTGATTCCTCTTTGATTTCTCTAAATTGTGCCTGTGTTGATCTTCCTCTTATGCTAAAAAAAAAAAAATCTCTGTATTTTAGCACTTTGAGAGTGTCCTGAGTGTGGGAGCACAGCAAGATTTCCCATCTTCCACTCCCCACACCTGGCAGGCACAGGGGCAAATGGAGATTGGAGCGCTTTAGGATGTAAATCCTGGATAATTCTTCCAGCCACTGGTGTCTTTCAGGAAATGAAGCAGCAAAGGGTACAGCTGATGCGTGAGATGAAGGAAGACACTGAGAAATTCAGGCAGTGGAAGCAGCAGAAGGACCAGGAGGTGATCCAGCTGAAGGAAAAGGTGATCAAACCAGCCCCTCACACGATTCCTCCCTCCAAACTGCTGCTGAAAGGTTTCTTTAACTGGGAAGTTTCTTAGAAGAGCTGGGAATGCTTTGAAAAGAAGCTTGACTCGTGTGGCTGCCACTTTAACCACTTGGACTTGTTTGTGCCCGGAGATCTTCGAGCTCTTGCCACAGCTGTGACTCTGCTCTGAAGCAGAAGGCAAAATCAGTCAATATTTTAAGGATTTACAGTTATGGGGTTTGACCTCAGCATGGGAGGTTTTTAAACTTCCAAAAGAATGTTGGCTCTGCGGGTCAATAAAATCCAGCTGCTGAGTGCAATGGCCAGCAAACACCTGGAGCGCCACAGCAATTCCTGCCCCTCACTGCCTTGGGGTGCCCAGGCTGGAATTTTGGGGCTGCACCCTTTCTTTTGTCATGGAAAATGACAAAAAGACTGCAAAAGACTCTTGCAGCTGTTTCTCCTTGCAGGACCGTAAGAGACAATATGAGTTCCTCAAGCTCCTCAACCACTGGGTTTTGGGGGTTATTTTTCCAGAGCTGGCTTCAAACGAAGTTGAGGTTCTTGTCAGCGCTGAGGAAGCTCAAAGATAGCTGGCAGGCCAATGACCCCCGGCACAAAACAGAGGAGGTGAGGAGCCAACATCTCCTGGAAATCCCAACCAATTCCTAAAGTCTGCCAAGTGGGGCTGGAGGAAGGAACAGGATACACAGAAACCTGTGAAAGGAAGTTTAGAGGCTGGGGAAAAAAATAAATTCTCTCTGTAGAGAAACCCCCATTTTTGCTTTTGAGGGATCCCAGCTAAATTTGCTCCTTAAGGGGCCAGGTGGCTCTGGGGGCCAGGCTCCTGTGGCAATGCAGATGCCCAAGGTAGGAAGTGGGGAATGAGTTTGGGTGGTGCATCTACAAGGTTGCAGTTCAGAATCCTTTCAGGACGGCTTTGTAGAAGAAATTCATCTTCAACCTCTCATTTTGGGTGTCTTCTTCTGCCTCCAGGCATAGCAGGAGTTTTTCTTTTAAAGGAGGAATGGCAGCAAAGGAAATAAAGGCAGGAATCCTTGAGTAAAACCAGGATTACTTGAGATTTATTAACCTTGTGCTGTCGCTGTCCCAGCGTTTGCCCTGGGCTGGGAATCCCTGGTGTTTCCAGCTGTAGCAGATGATTTGCAGTCCCTGTTCAGCTCCTTGTGGAATCTTTTCCAGGCAGCAGCTGCCAACAAACACTTCAAGAATGCCCTGCAGAGGCAGAAGTAGGTGGCAGATAAATGGAAACAGAGCCAAAATCAGGGCACGGAAGGAATTGCTGCACAAGTCGAAGTGGGTAACAGTGGTTTTGCATCCCTACACTGGGAAAACTGGGATTTGGGGTGGGTGCTGCTGGCCTTGGTGGCTGGAGCACAGCAGGAGGACCAGGGAATTGCAATGGGATTAATCAGAAGGATTCAGTCCTGAAATTGAGTCCAGCCATTGGGTTTTGGAGGTTATTTTTTCAGAGCTGGCTTGCAAACGAAGTCGAGGTTCTTGTCAGCACTGAGGAAGCTCGAAGACACCTGGCAGACCTGCTGGAGGACAGGAAAATCCTGGCAAACGAGCTTCTTCAGCTGAAAGAGAAGAAAGATGCTGGAGAAAACCCCCGTCCAAAGCTGCGGGTAAGAAGGAAATTCCCCTTTTCCCATCCCACTCCTCTGGCTGTTCAGATTCATTCTTCTCTCTCCTTCTTGACCACCATGTTCCCTCCGAAGGTGGGGATGGATCCCATCCTTTCTGGGAGAAAGGGTTAATATTTTTATCCTCTCAATGTCAGGGACAAGAGGTGCTGAAGGAACTTGTTACTTAGTAGAATTTGGGAATTTTTTTTTTTCCCTGAAAAGGCAGGCAGGCTTTGGGACAGGCTGCTCAGGGAAGTGCTGGAATCACCATCCCTGGAAGTGTCCAAAAACCACCTGGATGTGGCACCTGGGGACACGGGTGACCCATCAGTGCTGGGTGAATGGTCGGACTCAACGTTCTGGGAGAGCTTTTCCAACCTCAAGGATTCTGAGGGATGCGCGAGTGGCTCACTCTCCTTAGCACAGGCTTCTGGGGAGGAACAATGGAACAGAAGCTGTGGGGAGACGCCTGGAGGCTTTCCTGGCTGGAATACCTGTAAAAGTGCGATTTCCTCCCCTGTTGCTGCCCTGCATCCCCGTGTGCTGCGCTTGCAGAGGCGCACGTACTGTCTGGCTGACCTGCAGGCTCTGGACACGGATGTCTCTGTCTCCAGCAGATTGAGAGCCTGCAAACAGAGATGGAGCTCAGGTAAGGCACTGCCCCAGTGCTCATCCACACAGGCTGGCACTGCAATGATGAGGGAAAGCCTTTTCGCCCAGTACAAGAGAAGTTGCATTGCTGTGCTTGCTTAACCAGCACCCTAACCCATCTAATTGTTTTAGAGCCACTGCCAATCAAATTGAAAATACAGATGCTGAAAATCTTTTTTCCAAAGCTCCAAGATTCAAAATCACCTTTACAGTCTGAGCCATAGTGATGGACAAACCTTTTTCCTCTGCATCTGCAGTCTTTAATCATATTTACACTGGGTGTCAGCAAGGAAAGCCTTCCAATGCTACCTGGAGCGCCTTTGGTGTTTGGTGGAATGGGTGGCCAAGCTCTGTCTCCACAGATGAAAAACATTCCCCATGGAAAATTGTAACTGAAAACAGAGCTGAGGTATAATTACACCAAGAATCTGCATCTTTATACACAGAGTGACATCTGAAGTTTGTCTTTGTTTTGTACAAGCCCAAAAATGCCAAATTTGATACAAAAATCCATTTTTACACAACCGAGAATTTCCTATTCTTGGGGTTCAAAGGATGCTTCAGGAAGAAATTTGGCCACAACACCCCATCCACCAGAGGGATTTACAGCAAACTGTAAAAGATGGAGGAATGGTTTTTGGTATTGGCCAAGTATCTACTGGCAAACTGACCAAATAAGTTGAAAATGGCTTTTCAGGGGGTGAAACCCCCAAACCCTTTTCAGTGGGTTTTCCTGGCTGGAATTATTCCAAAATTTGGGGAAAATACTCAGGCACTTAGACTGGCTGTTTTGAGCTGTCAGTGAGCACCTCTGAGGGAAAAACCTCCACTTCTATTTGGGAATGTGGAGTGGAGGCAGAACTCCACAGGGAGGCAATGCAGGCTCCAGGTGCTCTACTGAGCAGCAAAAAATCTCAGTTGATACTATTTTGCTTAATATTCTGGGAATGTTAACACTAGCCCAGAAACCAGCCATGTTTTTCTCCTGTGTTGTAAAGCCAAATCTACAGATTCTTCCCTAGGAGTGCCCAGATAGCAGATCTGCAGCAGAAACTCCTGGATGCAGACAATGGAGATTGGGCCAAGCAGTGCTGGGACAGCATTGCCACCACCCTGGAGGCCAAACGTGCCCTGAAGTGTCTCCTGAGAGAGGTAAACCCTGCATTTTCCTCTTTTTTCTCTGAAAACAAAGGCTGTAAGTCTGCTTAGCCACAAATAACAGGAAGTGACCAAAGGAATTTGAGTACAGCCTCCTCATAGTGGATGAGGTTTATTAAAGTAATCTATACTGGGGAGTGAAATCAGAAAAGCAGGGAAGAGGGGAGTGGAATAGATGAGGGTCTGGAGATGGCAGCTAAATGCTTGCACAGGAAAGGGGAAGGCAAATTTGAAAAGTGAAAGAGAAGAAAAAGTATCTAAAATACTTCCTGAGCAAGCAGGGAAGCAGTGGAATTGGTGTCAAGATGGGAAAAAGAAAAATTGGGGTATTGTGGGATCGGGGAAAGAGCAACTGAAGGACAGAATTACCTGTTGCTCCCTGGTGCTTGGAAACCAAAGGAGAAGGAAGAAGGGAAAACACGCCAAGTGCTGCAGGAAGGGAGGTGAATTCAGAACTGTGAACAAGACCCTCAGCTCCCTGGTTTGCACTTCCAAAGCGTCTGCCTTTGAATCTCCCCTGGACTCCTTGGTGCTGAGGGCTGCTCCAGCTCCTGGCGTGGCTGGAAGTTGCAGGGATGCTTCTCCTCCACACTGCAGCACCTGTGCCAGCAGGGAATCCCTGCCCCAAGCCATGCCTTGCCCTTGTTTTCCAGCTGGTCTCCTCCAAAGTGCAGCTGAGAAAACTGCAGAGTGGCCAGGCCAGCTGCTCTGATGTGCAGAAGATGCTCATGGAAGAGAGAAGACACATAGCAGAGACAGAGGCAGAGTTCCAAAAATCAGACTTTGGTGCAGGAACAGCAACACCAGGAAAAGGTGAATCACAGCTCATGGAAATCTTTGAGTCTGATCTCCAGGTCTGCTCAGCAAGGAAGGCAAAGGGAGATGTGCTGAAGTGAAGCTGGTGCTGAATATCAGCTCAAATTTTGTTGGATTTTTGCAGATGGTTCATTCGAAGCCAAAGAAATCTCTATATTTATCCTGTGCAAATTGGTTTATTCAGTAACTTTCCTCCTGCTCTAAATGAGGAGGTTACACCTGAGCACAAGATCACTTTTCAAATAGATCAGGGTGGAATCGTGCTGGAAGTGGCAGGAAATTTCCCTGAGCCTGGACTTTGATGCCAAGTGCTCCTTTCAGGAATTCACCCCTGTTTATTCCAACTTGCTTTTAGGTTCTGTGCCTGCTCAGACAACTCCAGCAGAAAGAAGCAGCAGAGAAGAGATTGGAAGATTCCTTGAATGAGCTGGAGAAACATCTGCAGGAGCGACTGCGGTTCCAGGTGCAGAGGCTGGGGTCCTTTGGGATTCCTGGAATTAGGAGAAGGATTGTGTGTTCCCTCTGCAGAAGCCTGCATGGGGTGGTCGCTGTACAGGCTGGAATAACCCTGGGGGGGTTTTCTCTTATTTATCTCCAATGAAACAAATTTCCTCTTGTCCTGCAAACTGGAGGAAGAGCTGGGAAAAACAAGGGAGATCTGTGAGAAGAACCAGGAACTCCTCTGGGAAAATGACACTCTGAAACCGGTAGAGCCTTGTACAGACCCCAGAGCCTAATGGCAGCTGGGTTTGATGATTTTGCAGAGCTAATTCTTGTCCCTTTTGACAGAAACTGCTGCTCCTCCCAGTTGCCAGTGGCCAGAAGCTCCAGCACATCCAGCAAAGGCCACCTGAGTCTCCTTCTGGTTGTGTTCCACCCAAAGTAAGAGGCTGCACAGTTTGTGTAGCACCTGAATTCTTGCCAGAGTTCATCTTGGCTATTGATATGGTTTTCTTTCTCCCAAGCTGCTTTTACCAGGCACTTCTTCTACTCATGGAAGTTCTGCTCTTTGAAGTGGCCCCTTCAGTCCTTTCCAGGAGACTCAAATAATTTACATTAGTTTTTTGGTTAAAAAAAAAAAGCAAACAAACCCCCAACCCTGTTTCCTCATTGTAGTTCTGACTCTGCATCCTCCTTCACAATCCAGATTGTTTTTCTGTAGCATTCCCAGTCTTCAAATTATGGAGCAAGGCATGTGTTTCACAGCCAACTTTTCTGCTTTGCATGGAGCCATATCGTAGTGCTGTAAAGAAGAAATGATTTAAAATTCTTTGGACAGGAGTGTGACATTTTTTTTTTGTCACGTGATGCATCAACAACTAGACTTTCAAGGATTTGTCACCAATAGTTTAAATTGATTGAATTTTCAATCCTGATAAATTAGATCATTTTTTCCCTCCCTCACCCCACAACCTTCTTGGCCGTGAGGAACTCTGAAAACTCTAATAAAACCCTATTAACATATAATAATTATCAATATTATTAATGAAACAGAGCTGATTTTTGGTGGCCTAACCCCTAGTGCTCCTGTGTTGCAGCCCTAGCGCTGCCAGCAGATGACAGCCAAGCCCCAAGCACCCAGCCCTGAGGTGGATGTGGAGGAGTATTGTCGTTCTCATAGCTCTAAAGCCTCATACCTTTTTGTTGATGTTCTCACAGGCAGGAGTGTTGTTCCTGCTTCTTTGTCAGGGCTCCTCCAAGGCTCTCCCTGACTGGCCAGCCCACCCCAGCCCATTTTTATCCCAGTTATCTTCATTAGCCACAGCTACTGCCCAATTAAGGACATCACAGCTGCAGCCCAATTAGAACAACTAGGATCAGGGCAAGGCCACTTATACAATACATAGATTTTACTATGGCTCAAAGGCCACCTATACAATACATACTAAGGTTCAATGGCCACCTATATTTCCCCCTTTTCTTTTAACAATTATACAATTACTATACATATAACCCACCATGACTCAAAGGCTGTGTACCTCCACAGCTCCTCAACTCAAAGGCCATGTTTCTTCACAGATCTTGGCTGTCTTAACCTCTCCAGCTCTCAGGCAGCCACAGCTCTTCAGGCTGCATATCTCCATCACATCGGGGTCACCACTTGTTGCCATCATGTTGTTGTTATCATATTTCTAGAGTGCCATACCTTCTGGGTGGTTTTCTCACAGGCAGCTCTTCACAGCAGTGCTGTTCCTGCTTCTTCATCAGGGCTCCTCCAAGGCTCTCCCTGACTAGCCAACCCACCCCCTTTTTATCCCAGTTATCTTCACCAGCCACAGCTGCTGCCCAATTAAGGACATGACAGCTGCAGCCCATTTAGAGCAACTAGGATCGGGGCAAGGCCACGTAAACAATACACAGATTTTACCATCGCTCACAGGCCATCTATACAATACATACTAAGACTCACAGGCCACCTATACAGGAGCTGCTCTCTGACCCTGGAGAGCTGGAGGGTTCTGACTGGCTTCCTGAGAAAGCAGGCAGAGGAACCAGGAGAAACCTCATGGGGATAAGATCCGGCTGCCCTTGATGCAGTGTCTGCTAGGGAAGAACCTGCTGTGTGCAGGGGGTGGGATGGAGCTTGAGGTGTGGTGTCTCCACTGTTCTCAAAGTGGCAGGAACGGGTTATTTGGGTGCCTGGGGATATTTGGGACATTCCCACAGACACAGCAAAGGTTGTCTGCAGTCAGCAAGACTTTCCTGGACAGGTTTTCCCTGTCCAAGTCACCTTCTTCCATGTTCTGTCCTGCTCCCATGTTCTGTCTTGGGTCTGAGCTGGCCACTGCTTTAGGGACAGCCCCAACAGCAGCCAGATCCATCCAGGGAGCCAATTTTAGGGGGAAAAGCAAACAAAAAAAAAAAAAGGATGGTCTGTTGTGGATCTCTGTTTCCTTTGGGAACCTGCAGCTTGCAGTCCTGACAGAGCCTCACCTTCCATCTGTCTGTGTCAGTCTGGAGCTTCAGCCTGTGGCTCAAAAAATTCCTGAGGCTTTTGAGGTGGGGACTCCCTCTTTTTGTGGAAGTGTGGCACAGAAACTGGGATCCTTTGGCATAACCTCCAGTCAGGCACTGAGTAGCTGAAGGTACTTATCCTTAGATCTTGAAGATGGGTCTGTAGGTGGAAGGATTTTATTCTGGATATTAGGAGGAAGTTATTCCAGGATGTAGCAAAATGCAGTGAAACGCCAGCAAAATGCAACAAGGGCAGCTTGGGGGTGTCCCCGTCCTTGAGATGCCACAGCTGGCAGGACCTGGAGCCTTCCAGGAGCATCCTGGCCATTGGATTCCCCTTCCCTCCCTCACAGTGCTCGTGCAAGGGCCTCTGTGGGAACAGGCAGTGTGGCTGCAGGAGGCAGAAGTTGGGATGCTCCACAGCCACGTGCAGGAACAGGGAGCGGGGCCTGGTGAGTGCTGCTGGCTCTGGGGGGCACAGGGGCTGCAGGGCCTGCATTTGGGCAGCAGCAAAGCTGGAGAAAGGGATAATTCCCACACGAGTCTAGTTTGTCCAGGCAGAGCATGTGCACTTTGCTGAAACTCTGTGAATGTCACTAATTAGTGCCCCTCTGGTAACTGAGGAAAATTTTCTGCTGCAGGACCAGACTCTGCCTTCAGGACAGAGTTTTGGAGATTCACAGCAAAAATTTTCGTGTTCCTACTTCTCATCCACAAATCTGAGGGTAAAAAGTTCAATTTTTCCTTTTGGCCTAAGTAAATTAAAGTTTTGTCATTGGCTTCAGACAACACAAAACCCTGACTCATTCCCAGATTTCTTTTTAAGAATGGAAGGAATGGTGTGGGGGAGGAGGTTGTAGCAGGAGGAAGGTCCATGAGAAATTGATGTTTCAAGTGGGAATTTTGCTCTTGGATCTCAGAGATGTGGAGCAGGGACATCCCACAGTGCTCAAACTGTTGCCTATTTCGTGGAGGCCTAGTCTGAGCTGCAGCATCCTGTGCTGTGGAAAACTTCCCAGCTGGAGAGCAGGGGGCTGTGGTGGGAAGGGAAGGGATGGATGCTCTGCAAGAGCTTCACCCTCTGCTGCCCCTCAGGAAACCACAACATGTGAGGAGCACAAAAGGGACTCGGGAGGGGTCCTTGAAGCTGGAAAACCCCACGGAGGTGAAAGAGTCACAGTGGTCACAAGGGTCTTCAGAGTGAAGAGAGAGGCGAGAATGTTGACCTCATGTTCAGAAGGCTTGATTTATTATTTTATGATATATACTACATTATAACTTTACTAAAAATAGAAGGAAAAGTTCTCAGAAGGCGAGCTAAGCTAAGAATAGAAAAGAATGAATAAGAAAGGAGCTCTCTCCAACTCTGTCCCAGAGAGAGCTCGGTCCTTGATTGGCCATTAATTGTACACATCCAACATGGGCCAATCACAGGGGCACCTGTTGCATTCCCCAGCAGCAGATAATCATTGTTTACATTCTTTTTCTGGGGCCTCAGCTTCCCAGAAGGGAAAGTCCTAAAGAAAGGATTTTTATGAAAATATGTCAGTGACAGTGAAAGCAGAAGAGAGCTTCTCCCAGCCTGTGTCTATCACTCCAACCACCAGGGTATTCCCAGGGGAGAACAGAGCTGCTGACTGAGGGTCTTGGAGGGAGATCACCCCAGAGGAGAAGCTGCTGCTGGAAAACTCTGCACAGCTCCAGGCAGCTCGTGTGGAAGCTGAGAGTGTGCTGAAGTCCTCAGTTCCCACACTGAAGTGATGCCACGAGCTTGCCACGTTTTCCTGCAGCACCTTCAGCAAAGAGAGAGGGGAAGTGAGGAGTTTGCAGGATAAAATCCTGTCTGCCCATGTTCAAAGTGACCTCTCTGACCTGGCACATCTCATTTCACCGCAGCTAAACAAATCCCCTTATTTCATATCTCCCACTATTCCAACTGCTGTCTCTTCCTGCTGCATCTTGATATTTTGTCAAAAATTTTGCCTTTTTCCTGACTTGAGTAAAAAAAGCAACCCTTGAGGTTGGCCTGGCACTTGGTGTCCTGCTGCCTCTGGTGGGTGACCCCAGCTGTGACTAACTCCAAATATTGTCCCTTGCTTTCCCCCAGGTCCTGCAGGACCTCACAGAGCAGGAGTTGCTCCTGAAGATTCCCAGCACTGCTGCCTCCCTGCTCGGGAGGGATGAGGAGTCCCGGGAGAACCAGAATCCCTTTGGGAGGATGAGGAAGGGGATGGTGAACAGAAACATCAGCTTGTTCTCAGGCTGCACCCACATCAAGGAGTAGTTTACCTGTCCTGGAGCTTTTCCCATCCCTTTATGACACACTCCTGGTGACTTTTGAGGGAGTTGGATTCTCCTGCTGGAGCAGCAGCTCCTGCCCTCAGCAATGGAGCCAAACTGCTTCTTTCTTTGTTGTGTCTCTGTAAATATTTGCGTGTTGGGGCCAGGGAGGGGTAAGAATTTTTCCTCTGAAATTCCTGGAGTGAATGGAGGTGATTTTCCAGGTGGGTGTTCCCAGCTGTTTTGCGGAGGAAAGAAGAAAACCCCACAACTTTGTCAAAGTTGTAAAGTTGGTGTGTTTATTACAGTGCTGGACGCATGCTGAGATTGCTCTCCTCAAAAAAGCCATGCGTGCCTCTGAGAACTTCAGGTCTCTTTTTCTCTCTCTCTCAAATACATATGCATACAGTTTCACAATAGGTTCATACATATTCATTTTTATGGGTTTCGTGTGACTTTTACCACTAGTTCCTTTTTATCAGAAAAAATTCTGAGGTCAGGCTGGCTTGCCCTTACAGCAGTCCCTGTCTCTCTCTATCATCTTCTGTCTCCCCCCTTTTTCTCTGTCCTTCGCTGAAGTAATTTCACTGAGATTAGGCCTTGCAGTCTGGCTAAATAACTATGGTTTCTAACCACAGACTCAACTCAAAAATGTACATTTCAGCTAAATTAAAATGGATTTCCATCCTGGAAATTTTTCACTTTGCTTCATTCTCCCCTTTCCTAAAAGGAGGAAGTAAATTCTTTTACTTCATACAAATTCCTATGACAACAAGTGTACTTCAGTGCTTTACCATGTACGTTTGATAATGGATAATCTTAAACTTATTCTAACTAATATTAACAAAACTACAATAGGATGACACAACTTATTAAAGATTCCATTTGGAGTTGGTGACCACCTATAGATCACATCTTACTAGTGATGATCCACATTTTATTTTAATCAGCTGGTGGGATGTCACTGGGGCCATGTACAAAAAACCACACTCAATAATCTTAAAAAATTACAAATACAGAAATTAGAATGATTTCTACTAGACAGAATAACATCATTGCTATCAATTTTTCCAGCAGCACAGGCAGTTCTCAGGCATACATACCCTTTTCCAGTATATACGAGCACAGTTTTCTGGTCAGTGACTGGATGAATTTCAAAGTGGCAAATACTCTGTTCAGTGTCCAAACACACATCACATCTTGGGCATTAATAGTATTGCTTTCGCAAATGAATCCCATCTGCTCTCTAGTAATGCAGGATTCTGAGTTTACTGTCTGCCACTTTCCATTCATCTTTCGTGCCCACACTCTATGTTCTAAAGGGCAGAGTATTTTTTTTTCATGGTTTAATCTTATGGCAATGATGGGATGGATAACATAAACAGTGGCATTATGTATGGTAAGCACAAAGGCAGTGGCCACATTAGAAGCAGGATCATAGGTGAAATTCACCATAGTCTACCAGGATTGAAACTTCCTTTCAAAATCAGTTGCATTATCCCACACAATTTTCCGAATTTCAGCTGGAAAATTACCTTCACCCCCTTCCTGTATGATCAGAGCTGCTGTTGCCTGCAGCTATAACTGTGCTTGTATACAACTAACAGCTAAAGGCACATTATCATGAACTGTACTAAGTGCTTCTACTATTAACTTGTGGTCTTGGTCCCCAGCTGTTTCTTACTTTGGCAGTGCTTTTGAAATCTGCCACTGCCCAGTTCCTAATGCCAATAGAGATGACTGTAAAGGCTGCTTCAATTTTGCTAGGCCACCTGCTGCAGTGGCCAGCTTATTCATCAGTATTTCTGAATCAATTCCATGTAAAAACTCTCAGTCCTGTCCTTAACATCTCAGTAAGATCCTTTCCTTTTCTGCTCCTGAGGTATACTTATCTTTGTAACCACATTGTCTAGCTCTTAAAGGATGTTTTTAGGAAGGAGGAGCAGGCTGGTTGGATTTTTGAGATGTTAATTTGCATTAGCAACTCAACACATTTGAGAGACCATTCTGGATTGAACAACAGTTGTTGTTCACCCACATTCCTCACTATGTAGGGGCCTATTCCATACACCTCAGGTTCAAGTTTGGGTTGGGTCTGAACTATTTGATTACTAGTGTGGGTTGTATAAGGTCCTGCTGTTGTAAAAAGTGCAGTGTCTATTTTAAATTTAAATGAGAGCCTGATAGCATCCTGAGCCTAAAGATACTTCTACAGGCTGTATCAAGGTGAAATTACACCAACAGTCTGATTCACTTCGGCTGTCACAAACTTCCTGGTGTTTGTATACACCAGGAGAGGTTGAGACACTAATTGCATCTGGTCTCTCATAAGCCGTCCCATTGACCACCCAGCACCCTGCTTTGATTTCTTCTCTCCTGATCTCTTCAAGTTTCCGCAGATCTCGTTCCTGCCGCTCCTGCTCCTCATGTACCTGATCCCCGTGAATTACTACAGAGGATGGGTTTAGATCTTTTACCTCAGAAGGTTTTCCCATGGATCCAGTATACTGATTAAACGCCTGGGACCAAGGCCATTCAGCATCGCTTTGGATAGAGGCACTCTCTAATTCTAAGACTCCAGTTATAATTATATACAAAACAATTCTGTAAATAAAATTTACAAACTACCCCCGGCCGCAATATACTCATTCTGTCTGAGTAGGCTTAATCTCAGTTCACTCTCTCCTGGTGTCACTCTCCAAGGAGCTCCTGGGGCCGTCTTCACTCCAGAGTGATGGATCCAGGCATTCTGCTCCTTGATCTTGATTGTGGTGAGAAGCACTTGGAACATTAGCTAAGGACCGCTAACGTGTCTTTAGCTTTCAGTTGTATACAGGATTTTTTAAGGCAAACTGTGTAGGTCTTTTCTTCATCCTTTCCGTAGGTTTCAGAGAATTTACCACCTGTACATAGATTTTTCAGCCCTACAGGAGGTGCACAGGGTGTGCTCTGTCCATGAAAACCCTGCAAAGCATCCTAAGCACAGGAGCTTAAACTTTTATCTCTACAGTCCAACAGCTCAATATTTTCCTAACTGCACGTGGCTCATCCTCCACTTTGTGTTACATTTAGGATAAACAGACATTTTTCTTCTTTTAAATGTACTTTTTAATAAGGAAGCAAGTTCAAGACTCTGCCAAGAAGATATTAAAGCAATTTTGGTATTCCCCCTGTCCTGCCCATGCCCCAGCAGATCGTTAGACAGATATCCATCTCTCTGACATTAATTAGAAGTTAAATAGCTGAACAGCCTAAGGATGATGTCCTCAGCTGTGCAACGAAGCAATCAGGAATTATTGTCCTGGTTTCCACCCCGTTGAAGCCTGTCTGTCTTGAGGTGGCAAATCCAGTATTTTCCTGGTAAATTGCTGTTTTGTTTCTTTTCCCACACAGGTTGCAAAGATTGAAAAGGTTTTCTCTAAGGAAGACATTTTGACCTTTATTATCACTCATTCCTGTTGTTCAGACCTGACAGAGTGCCTGTGAAAACGAGAATGATCAGAAGAGCAGAACAAATATTTTTCTCTACATATTTTCTGCTTAGAAGCCTGTGTAGCATTCTCATGCTAATACTGAGTTTTTGAAACAGAAGTTCAGATGTGTTATTACTCCTGGAGGGAGAAAAAAAAGCCAAAGTAATATGGTTTTTATGACTGAGTCTGGAATAATCTTATGAAATCTTCATCATTATCAAAGGAAAATGGAGTGTCTGAAGCTGGAGTTCAGAGAGCTATTTATTTTACTTGCTTTTATAAATGTATTTCTCTTGATACCCTGAACTGAGGAGGAGCATTGTTTTTTCTGTTTGATTATTGTTTGACACATTTGTAAAAAAACCTCACTGTGTGCGAGTGATTCACAGGCTGAAAGACAGGCATGTATTGAAATATACACTGACATATGTGACAGGAACCACAAATATATTGAATTTGCACACAGAAGTCCTTTTTGAGGCCCAATGTCATCATGCAGCTTCAGCAGGCTTGGGTAAGGGTGGAGTCCTGCCAAAATTTGAATTATCACTGCAGATTAACTGGTTGAGTGTCAGAATTTCACTCTTAAATGAGATTTTATATTTTTTGGTGACAACTCATTTATAAATTGCATCTTCTCACAATGTGAAGACTGCTGATTGCCTCCAAGACAATCTAACTCTGTTGAAAGGGTTCTGCCAGCACCAATATGCCATCAGCAGGTCAGGCTGGTTTCTTTCTCTAGGAGCTGATAATTTATAAATTATCTAATTTATAAATGAATAAATTTCTCTAGGAGCTCCATAAATGTGAAAAACCTTATTTCCATGAGCTCTGCTGTCCTTTCCATGCTGACCCCTCTTGCTCTTTTAAAATTTCCTGTGGATTTTGTGCCCATGAAGTAAAACAAACAGAAAGGAGGTGGGAGGGGGAAAGGCATGTCAGGACCTCTTTGAAAAAAAAAAAGCCAGATTTTCCAACCCAAAGGTGGCCTCCCACTGTCTGCAAAACCTTCTGCTGTGTTATGTGACCAGTGACAAGGGCAGGAGGGGGTTCCCAAATGTCCCAGCAGCCGGTGTTGAGGTGCTGTGGGTCCCAGGATGAGGTGAGAGATGAGAATTTGACTCCAAGTTCTCAGAAGGCGTAATATAATATAATATAATATAATATAATATAATATAATATAATATAATATAATATAATATAATATAATATAATATAATATAATATAATATAATATAATATAATATAATATAATATAATATAATATCTCATATTTTCATAATATATTTATAATATATTTCTATATATTTATAAATATATAATTATATTTATAAATATATAAATATAAATAAATATATAATATATTGTAAATATATATTATATATTATATACTATAAAATATATGTTATATTATATTATATTATATTATATTAGATTAGATTAGATTACATTAGATTACATTAGATTACATTAGATTACATTAGATTACATTACATTATATATGCTATACTAAAACTATAGTAAAAAGAATTGAGAAAAGATACATCAGAAGGCTAGAAAAGAATGCATAATAAGAACCCGTGACAGACTCAGAGAGTCTGACACAGCTGGACTGGGATTGGTCATTAATTAAAAACAATTCACAATCAAAGATGCACTTGTTGATAAGCAACCTGCAGACCACATTCCCAAGCAACCAGATAATTTTTGTTTGCTTCTTTTTTTTTTTTTTTTTTTTTTGAGGCTTCTCAGGACAAAAATGCTGGTGGAGGGATTTTTCAGAAAATGTCAAGGTGGGCATCGTGGGCTGCTTTCGGTGTTGAGTTGTGCCAACACCACTCTGGCTCACCAAGCCTGAGTTAACACCTGGATAGTGAGGCAAAGGTCTGGTAGATACGGTGCCAAGCTGGCTGGGAGACATGTGACTTGCAGTTATATCACTTTACACTGTAAAAGTCCAAACTCACTTTCATTTATCAGGTTCTTTAGGTATTTTCCTCCCTGGAATGAGTGTGTGTGTGGAGTTTCCTCCCTTGGGAAGGGGATGCCACTCCAAGGATCCTCCTCGAAGTCAAGAGGAAGAGATTTCCCCACAGGTGTTGATTGGTAACTTACATCAATCTCTACTCACCATTTTTAAATAGCACCTTTAATATGATGGCTTTAATATAATTGCTTTGACCTGGTGCACTGTACAACACAACACACTGCTAGTAATCTTAGCTTTTATACCACGTGTTTAAAAATTCAGATTAAAACTTTTAGTCTAACAATTTTTGTCACGATAAATAATTTGTTTTATGTAAGTACATCTCATTTGCCATCTTTAAGTCCTGCTGGACAAAATTCCTTAACCTGCTGGCAAAATCTGGGGCTGAGATTGGATCCAGGTACCCCCAGGCTCCTCTTTGGGAGGGATTGCCAGGGGCTCCTTGTAGAGCTTCTCTAGCATCCCTCTTGGATCTGCCTGGATGTATTTCCCCTTAATGTTTCCAGCAGAATTACATTTTGTTTTCTTCTCTGGGACTGGAGTGTCACACACTTGGGCAGAAGGGGAAGTATCAACATCCTTGAAGGAACATTATTTGCACCAAAATATGGAACCAAATAGCCAGGTAGTGATAATTTTCACCTCGCTTTTGCAAGATGTGTTTGCTCCAGTAAAAAAAAAAAAAATCTATGCCTTTCTTAACTGCAGCATGAATGATTCCAGATATGTTAATTTTGGAGTCAGTTAAGTTAGTTAAATTTATTTTTTTTTTTAATATTGTAAGTATAGATCATTATCTATACACATTTATTTTTCTGGAAGATGGTTAGCAATGCCTTGCCATCATCATCATTTTGTCAAAGGTAAATATTAATGTTTTTTCCTCAGCTGAAACATTGTCTCCCTCTTCTGCTGTGCAGATTTGGTCCCTTGCTTCACATTGCAAAGGCCAGTCTGACAAGTATTTTAGCAATTTATTTTCTTTACTGAATGGGGTTTGAGCAGCAGTCCTGTTAGCAAAGGTGTACTCTTTGTGTCCTTTTACTGTGTCCTCCAGGCTTGCTGCTCACTCTAAAATACAAATCCATGATGACAAATACCTTACCCTTTCACTTTTGTCACATTACCAAACTGGCTGTACAGCAGATTTTTGACGTCCGATTGAAATTTCTAAAGGCAAAGCCCACCTTTTCCAACCTTTGCACAAAATTCTTCTCAGCATGCGCCTAAAGTGTCCCACAAAAGGTCTTCATTTAGGTGTACATCAAACTTTAGGTGTTTATCAGAATTTAGGTTTTCATCAAAAGTGTTCATGACAATCTGCTTTTGTGGGTAACGCCTTCCATGCAATGACTGCACAGATTAATTTGCTGCAGAAACAGCCTTAGTTGTGCTGTAATGGCTGATAAAAATTAGCCTTTCTTCCACTGAGTTAGGTGCATTTACTGAACCTCTCTTGCTTCTGAAAAATAACCTGTAATTTTACAAATTTATTAAGTTTCATTTGATCTTTCCCAATGAAAATATCAAAACCAGACTTAATGAATAACCAAAGCAACCTTTTAAAAAGTTCCCTAAATGAGGAATAAAAATGTCATTATTTAACCAAATAATCAGTGACTTTTTCCCTATGTGTCTGCAGACATGGATACGGAGAATGCACTGTCAGGAGAGACTGCTAATTGGTTTTTCTTAATTTCTGGAGGTTTTAATGCTGTCTTTAACCAAAGCTTCTCAAAGAACAGTGAAACTTCAATCAGATCTACTCTGATTGAATATTATTAATTTCCCAACCATAAATTAATTTATTTCTTGAATAGCAAGGTTTCTGTGGGTCTTGGCGAGGTGATGTGCCCATGGATATTTTTATGTTTGCATACACACAAATATCTATGCGTGTATTTTCAACTTCTGGTAAGAATTCCTTTCATATCTTCTATACATAGGCAACAGATGTTCCAGATTAACACAGGCTCCTGGAATTCAGATGCACTTGACAGGAACTGGACTCCTCACCAAGTGATCAGCCACAGTTCTGTGTCTGGAAGTCATTTCACATCTGCTGCTTGTATGTGCTACGGCATGACTCAAACAGAGCTGCAGAAATTGGGCTTGCAGCTTAAATGATTTAATTTGATTTCTTTTTCCCCCCTCATTTGCAAGTCAGCCTTGCTCCATTTAGTAACAAATGGCTACACTCACATTCAGCCATGCAGCAAAAGCAGTGACAGCCAATGCAGAAAAGACTCTTTTTTTCTTCCCTTTAGATAAGAAAGTGCAGCTGGAAAAATAGAAAAAAATGACATTTCAGGTTCTGGATTAGGACATGTCTGTTTTCTGATGGGATCTTCAGGAGCATGGGCTCCTGAATTGTTTTTCCCTTCCTCCCCAGAACGAAAGCAGTGACATTTTTCTCTTTGGAAGTCTCTCTGCCGCCCTTCAAAACCAGCTGCAAAATGTGGGCATTTAGAAAGAAATGACTTGCCATTTGAAGAAACACACAACCCTGAATCTCTGTGTTGTTAATTTGCTACACTCTACCAAAAAAAAGAAAAAAAGAAAATAATTTATTGAGTTTCTTATCTTGAAGAGTGTTGAATGTTGATCTGACTGTCGTTCATCTGAATTCATGCAATCCATGAAAAGGAGTCTTCTTCCCCTGCCAAATGAGATATTTTCCTATTTCTACACTTTCAGCTTTCAAATCTCAATAGTTTAAAAGTGCATTATTTCTAAGGCACTCCTTTTCTTTCTCACTCTCTCTCTTTTTACTGCATCACCTGTCATGGACAGGCACTAAAGCCACAGGAAAAACAAGCACTTCCACCAACAACTATCTCTGCTTGTGCACAGCACTGTGAGAGAGAAAAAACGTGGGGAAAAAAGGAAGATAAATCCTCCCACTGCTTTGACTTTCATCAATAATTCAGGGCACTAAAATGATTCCATCTAGACCTTGTGTATTTGTTAGGTAAACCTGGTAATCCCAGTCTCAGGCCTTTGTCTTGCTGCCTGACACCTTATTACCTTCAGCAAGAAATATGGGATGGCTCCCCAGGCAAGGGAAGGGAAGATCAGTAATGACTTACATTGAAGGTATTCTTTTTCTAGCATTCATCTTTTCCCCCACTCAATTTTCGTATTAAAAGTGAAAAACTAAGACAGGGGCTGAGGACTTTTCTACATTCTCTCCCTGCATGCAGTCTCTGTGGATGGCTGGACATTCCTCAGAGGTAAAGCTCCTCAAAAACATTTGATTCTCCATTTTTACCCTGAAAAGCATCCCACATCAACAGAAGAAATAAAGGCTTCCTGCCATTACCTGCATGCAAATTATAAATTTCAACCATGACATGATTAATAAATCAGAGCCTTTGGGCTGGAAATCCTGTGCCAATGGGCTCACAGTTCATGTGCTCCTAATGTGGTGAAAAAACCAAAATAATTCTTCCGTGATTTCTGCTTTCTAAAATGGATTAATATATCAGTGTACTTACAATCAGCGCAAGTAATGCTTACATGGTTTTTTAGGTTAACAGTTGGTTATTGGTTTTGATACTAGGAAATATAGAGGAAAGTTAATTGAAAGTGTATTGATGACAAATGATTTGGATAATGTAGGGATATATGGTTTAATAATTTGATAAAGTCAAGATAAAAAAATGAATGCATAAAATGGAATTTAAATATTAGTTCATGGTAAATGGTAAACACAAATTCTTAAGTATGTGTTTAACTCCTTTCCCAGCCAAATTAATGAGTCTTAATTGCTTCTCTGCATTAGCATGTGAGAAATGTCAGCTGTGAATTTTAATTGTAGTTTTAAGAGTATTTGTGGCTCAGGTCTTGTTATAAATCCATTTTGAGCCCTGCAGGAAAGAATTTTTTTTTTTAATTAAGCCATAGATTGCAAGCCACAGTTACTACAATGCAAACTAAAGAACAGATTATAGCATAAATGTAAGTAAACAGCTGTGGAGGTACTAATATTAGGAAAAGCAGTAGTATCACACAATTAAATGCTGTTTATGTAAATGACAGTACCAAGCAAATAATTTGTAATACCGCTATTTTTCAGTATAGATTTTATATTGGTAGCACATCTAAATAAGATGAAAAATGTTATCTCTGGGAGATGGTGGCTGAAATAAAATAAACCTAAGAACAGAGAAGCACTAAGTATTGCCAGGTGGAAAATTTATTTTCTATTGTAATATAAATTAAAATTGGTCATTTGGGGGCAGGGGGCAAACTGTTCCAGAAAAGGCTCAGTGAAGAAAAGCTCTTAATATAACCAAGATCTAAAGGCAAATTACAAAGAAATTTTGTTATTTTCTCTCTCTCTCTCAAGGATGCCTGCCCCCACATTGCCTGATGAATAAAGGGAAGGAGAAACTTCTCAAACTGTTACTTTAAAGAGAAATTTACCCTTGTTGAGTCATGTCACCTCTTCAGACACACAAGACAATCAGGAACAATGGGACCTA
This sequence comes from Melospiza georgiana, assembly GCF_028018845.1. Lineage (NCBI taxonomy): Eukaryota > Metazoa > Chordata > Aves > Passeriformes > Passerellidae > Melospiza > Melospiza georgiana. The sequence continues at coordinate 4,232,637 of NC_080465.1, read as the reverse complement.
GTGAGAATATAAAGTGTTAAACCTTTGCTCTCCTTCCACCAGAATCGATTTAAACTCGTGGGTGGTGGGGGGGACAATTTTATTATTGGTTTCTGTAGGAAAAGTAATATATTGATGAGAAAACAGATTCTAACACTGCAACTGACATGGACCACGAGAGAGATGTGGGAAGTGCCAGGAATTTAGCTTTGAAAATGCAGCATGAAAGGTGGTGCTTCACCACTTGATGTCACTGTAGCATTTAATGTTAGTAATTCCTAGTAGCTGATGTTGTATCTGGATTTTGGTTTTTTAATTATCATTTTCATTGCAGTCATCGCCGCTGTTTTTAATCAAGAATGAAAGGTAGCCCTCAATTCTAACAATTAATCTTGTTGAGTATTAAATAAACAGCATAAAGTCTTGGGCAGCAAACTGTAATGAGCTGATTCGGGGATGGGTGGAACTTGCACAGTTCAAGGTCTGGAAATCTGTCAAATCTGCTACCGTAGCTGTTGGTGAAACTGATCAAGTTTCAATCCTCTTCCCTTTACATCCACACCCTCTTCCCCCTTCCTGAAATAGGTATGTCCTGACGCTGAGGCCCCTCGGCGGATCTTTCTCTCAGTGACAGGCAGCAATCCACATTTTACATAGAAACAGTTTTTATGTGACAACTGTTCAGAAAACAAACTCATTTCAGGCAGTGATTGCTTCCATGCTGTGTACACAGAATATCAGATAAGAGTTTCTGAGTCTCCTGTTGCCCCCAGGTATTAGGAAGATAGAGGAGAACAGAGGAGAGAAAAACAGAGGAAAACGAGGAGAGGGAGAAAGAGGGAGAGAGAGAGAGAGAAAGAGAGAGAAAGAGAGAGAGAAAGAGAGAAAGAGAGAGAAAGAGAGAGAGAAAGAGAGAAAGAGAGAAAGAGAGAGAGAGAGAAAGAAAGAAAGAAAGAAAGAAAGAAAGAAAGAAAGAAAGAAAGAAAGAAAGAAAGAAAGAAAGAAAGAAAGAAAGAAAGAAAGAAAGAAAGAAAGAAAGAAAGAAAGAAAGAAAGAAAGAAAGAAAGAAAGAAAGAAAGAAAGAAAGAAAGAAAGAAAGAAAGAAAGAAAGAAAGAAAGAAAGAAAGAAAGAAAGAAAGAAAGAAAGAAAGAAAGAGAGGAAGTGACCATGGTCACAGGGGTCTTAGAATGAGGGAAGAGACGAGGATCTGACTCCACGTTTCAGAAGGCTTGATTTACTATTTTATGATATAGATTACATTAAAACCATACTAAAAGAATAGAAGAAAGGATTTCATCAGAAGGCTAGCTAAGAATAGAATAGGAAAGAATGATAACAAAGATTTGTGCCTCAGCTCTCTGTCTGAGCCAGCTGACTGTGATTGGCCATTAATTAGAAACAACCACATGAGCCCAATCACAGATGCACCTGTTGCATTCCACAGCAGCAGATAACCATTGTTTACATTTTGTTCCTGAGGCCTCTCAGCTTCTTGGGAGGAAAAATGATAAGGAAAGGATTTTCCATAAAAAATGTCTGCGACAAGAAAGAAAAGAAAGAAAAAGAAGAAAATAAATAAATTCTCTAAAATGATAATATCCTGAAACTGAGGCTAGCAGATGAGAGCATGCACTACCAGCCAGACGCACACATCTCTTGATGCCCATGTGTAGCCAGCTGCAAAATTCCTTATCCAAAGGCTGCACCCACACAAATGGGTCTGGGTGATTCTCTAACAGATGTGTCTCTGCTCCTTTCTTGGCTGCCTTTCCAGGGCTGCTGTGGTGGGGTGACCTTGGCCAGCTGTCAGGTGCTCAGCGAGCTGCCCTCTCACTCCTCCTCCTTCTCCTCCTCCAGCAAATCAGCTGGGGGAAAATAAGATTAGAAGCTCACAGGTCAAGATAAGGACAAGGAGATTACTCACCAGTTACTGTCATGGGCAAAACATGCAGAAGATTAATTTAATTTATTGCCAGTTAATAGCAGAGGATGATAAAATCACCTTCCCCAACACCACAAATTGCTCTGGTGGGAATCCCTTCCATGAGGTGCCATTCCTTTAGGAGCTCCACTGTGGATCCCCACAGGCCAGGACCCCTCCAGGGGCTGTAATTTCCTTCAGGACATATTTCCCTGCTCCTGCCTGGGCTCCCCCAGGAGCTGCAGGGGCATTTCTGTTCCCCTGTTGTCACAGACATCTTTTATGGAAAATCCTTTCCTTATCATTTTTCCTCCCAAGAAGCTGAGAGGCCTCAGGAACAAAATGTAAACAATGGTTATCTGCTGCTGTGGAATGCAACAGGTGCCTCTGTGATTGGTCTCATGTGGTTGTTTCTAATTAATGGCCAATCACAGTCAGCTGGCTCGGACAGAGAGCTGAGCCACAGATCTTTGTTACCATTCTTTCCTATTCTATTCTTAGCTTAGCCAGCCTTCTGATGAAATCCTTTCTTCTATTCTTTTAGTATAGTTTTAATGTAATATATACAATAAAGTAATACACCAAGCCCTTTGAAACACGGAGTCAGATCCTCGTCTCTTCCCTCAGCCACAACCCCCAGTGACCAGGGTCACACTCTGTTCCCTCCCATGGGCTGCAGGGGCTCGGGGGCTGAGCTGCCCCAGGGCAACGTCAGCTCCAGCCCCCACAGCAGCTCCCTGGCTGTTTGTCTCACATTTGTCCCACTGCTGTCCCTCACAGCTGCTGAGCAGTGTTTTTTACCCTCTCTCTCACATGTGGTCACAGGAGCTTTCCCCCACAGCTGCTCCGTTCTGGAGCTGTCTGGCACAGGGGCATCCCCCAGTCTCGTCTGACAGGAGCCACTCCTGCAGCCCGCTCACCACCAAAACCATCTGTCTTTCTGGCCTCCAGTGTCCGCTGAACACACACGTGGCTTTGTGCTTCACCCCCCATTGATCTCCAAGTAAAATACAGAAATGGAGGCTCAGGCTAAAATTTGTGATGCACAGATTGTGTGAGCAAAGTTTCATTACACATAATTTTCCTCTTTTCAGTTTTCCCTTTAACTTTTAATTTTCCCTTTAAACTTTTAACTTTGGCAGTACTCTGTTAAATTCTGACATACACACCCATGTAAAGGAGGCTTGAAGGCCAGCAAGGTGGCTACTGTTCGATTCTACTGTTCAGTTTAGTCCCATTTCTAAATAAGTGAGTCAATTCAGCACTGGCCAAGATATAGCCTCTATAAAACTGGTCAAATGGGTCACAAACAGAAATAATTAATGCTGATAATTACCTTACACTGCTGTATTGAGCCAATTAACATACATCCCAAGCCATGTTAAGGGATGTTACCTTTATGGAGGAATTTTGTCTCTTTCACTTAAATTGTAAAATTAGTTCAGGGTTTTAAATTAAATATGAAATCTTGCCTGTGTTTTAATGTGTTGAGGATGGATGTGCTTTTTTTGCTTTTGCTCTTAAACTTGTGTATTAGCTGAGACCACGATATCTTTGGTGGAAGTAAGCTTGAGAATGAAAATGCTGATGGGAAAATGCATTTCTTTTCTTTCTTTTCTTTCTTTCTTTCTTTTCTTTCTTTTCTTTCTTTCTTTCTTTCTTTCTTTCTTTCTTTCTTTCTTTCTTTCTTTCTTTCTTTCTTTCTTTCTTTCTTTCTTTCTTTCTTTCTTTCTTTCTTTCTTTCTTTCTTTCTTTCTTTCTTTCTTTCTTTCTTTCTTTCTTTCTTTCTTTCTTTCTTTCTTTCTTTCTTTCTTTCTTTCTTTCTTTCTTTCTTTCTTTCTTTCTTTCTTTCCTTTTCTTTCTTTTCCTCCCTCCCTCCCTTCCGCCACTTCCTTTTCCTTTAACAGCATGAGATGAAGGAAACAGATCAAAGCTCTGAACCACGTCAGGCATTCCTGACTCACAGAGCAGAGTTTATGAGAATAATGTGTGCAGCTGTGACCCCTGACAGCCCCTCCTGAATCCTGCAGGGAGCCACAGTGCTGGTGAGGTATTTCTCTGAGGAAATGCAAGTTTGGCCAAGCTCCTCCTGGGCTTCTAACTCTCTGTTGTAAATTACTTTCATACAGAACCCACAATGCAGCGTTCAGCCTGGGAACCTCTTTTTTTGCCATGATGTTTTCAAGACAGACTTTATTATTTATTATTATTATTATTATTATTATTATTATTATTATTATTATTATTATTATTATTATTATTATTATTATTATTATTATTATTATTATTATTATTATTATTATTATTATTATTATTTTGCACAGATTTGGAGCTTTTCCTTGCGAGAGGCCTCCCTGCTGTGTGACAATTGTGTGCTTGCTCAGCTGCAGGTAATGCCACACCACCCTCTGCAGAGTGCAGGCTTTGCATTTCACCCTGTCCAGACCAAGGCTGCTTCTTCTGACAACTTCTGCCACTTTTCCATGCAGTTATGAAATTAAAAACCTGGGCATTATGCTCTCTGGTCCAAGTTATCCATCACAAAAGCTGAACTTTTTTCTTTTTCTTTTCTATTTTAATCCTGTCTTTTGTGAAGCATTTGGGTAGAGTGGGTCTTCTGGGTGCAGTGAGGGATACTAACTGGAAAACAGGAAGGATTGGTGAGATAAAGGTCTAAATCTCTTATTTCAGGATATGATGGGGTTTTTTTCTGTGTTAGACCTCTTGAGTCTCTGTAGGCCAGGAGTGGGTGATGATTCAGGCTCATGCAGGTGCTCATTCTGGAAAGCAGCTGACCTAAAAACTGTCGGGAGTGTTTTGCAAAATCCTCTTTGTGCCTGCAACCAGTGTTTTTGACAATGATGTAGAAGTCTGCAGCAAACAAACAAACAAACAAACAATAATTCATATTACTATTTTAAATGAATTAATGAAGGAATGAATAATAAATAAATAAATAAATATATAAATAAATAAATAATATTTATTAAGATTACTATTTTAAATAAATAAATATATATAAATAAATAAATATTTATTCAGATTACTATTTTAAATAAGTATATATATATATATATAATATTTATTCAGATTACTATTTTTTCCCTCCTCACATGCTGCACCAAGGCAGAGAAGCTACCAAATTGCATGAAAATTGTGACTGGTATCTCCTATTTTTTTTAAAAATTGTTGAAAAGTCCCAAAAAGGCATCCAAACTTCAGCGCTGTGAGTAGTCCTATTGATAACAGAATGGGTGATATTATTTACTCATCAAAAACACTTCATATTTATATCTTTTCTCTAAAGATAAAATCATTCTGAAAAATACAGAAGTGGGAGCTTATTTTGTCAGCCATTCACTGTATTGAGAAAATGAGCACAAGGCATTTCTGGCATTTCTGTTTACGAGTTTTGTTCACTCCCTCCTGGGAACCTTGTGCGTTTATTATTGCTTAACTTCAGGCCTGGTATTCTAACCTAATGATAATGAAACTTGGCTGTGACTGGTTCTAAGGCCCAAATTTTTGCTGCAAGGAACAAAGAGTAGCATGAAAAAAAGTTAATTTTTCTGGGAATTCCTTTCAAATAGATAATAACTTAGGATTGTGGCATTCATGTGAAAACTGGAAACAAATAAAAAATCCATGCTATAAAACATGTTCTATTTATGAACTGGTATCTTTTTATTACATTGTTTATAGATAGAAGAGATAAATCTGTGTAGCTAAAAGCTGTGTGATTATGCCACACTGTTTTCTGCTACCTGATTTCAGCTCACCCCATACATATACACAGAAAACCTGTGTGTTTCTAAGGTAGAAAACACTAAACACTAAATGTATTTATTTAGGGAATTTGAGACAAAAAGTGTTTCCTCTTTGCAGCTACTCAAACCTTACAAGCAGGTCGTAAATTTATTTTCAAGCTGCATAAACATATCAGGTAGGAAAGACTGTTGGACTGCTCAATTTCTGTGTAAAACAGAGATGGTGGAAGATCAGTGCAAAAATGAACCTGACTGGACAGAAAGTACAGAAAGTTACATCTTAGTTAGACAGGAGTTTGGTGTTTTGGGTTTTTTTTAGTAAATATCTATGTCTAATTAGTTAAGAAATATTTGACTGTAATTTTAGCTGGGTTTGATTTAGATCTGTGATGGCTGAAAGTAGAAAATTCTGATAAATTACCTCACTGCACCTTCAGAAAAGAACTCCAAGGACACATACCCCCTAAAACTCAATCAATTGCTGAAGAACAAAATTCAGAAAAGAGTGTTTTAATGGTCACCATATAACCAGAGATGAATTAGATGTCATCAAACAGGAAAGGTATCTTGAGAGAGTTGAGGAGTTGAAGGCTTATGCACCCCCAGAAAACTTGATTAATACACTGTAGGTGCAATAGGGGAACCACTTCATGGGTTTGTACACCACAGAAAACTTAATGGCATTGGTCTAAGTTGGACTGAAAATTTACTGTTTATCTGTACAAAACTTGGGGTATCCATTAAACAAAGATAGATGAAATCTTTTGGTAGTAATTAAAACACACAAATTACTTATGCCATCATTCAATAGGCAGACCTTTGGTAGTGTCTATAAAAAATCTTGCATGTTTTACTGTAAATAAATACCTGAAAATGGCTGGGTTTTTGAAAATGTCTACAGTGAACAAATTCCGAATTTTAACTAAATTTGTTTTATTAGGAATGTTCATCTAACAGCTTTTTGCTGTGAGATTTAAAACTCTTTGTTTCAGATTTCTCACTCAGCCGCCTCCTCTGTCTGCAGTCTCTGACAGAAATGACAAAAACTTATTGAGACTAATAAATTAAAGGGAGTAGATATTTTTATTCTTATAATCAAGCTCTGGATGGCTCTGCAGCTCATGCAAGGACATTACCCTGCTTGACACTGGAAATGTTCTTATTTCTCACTGACACCTTTGGGGAAATCATGCTGCTGGGCCTGTAAAAGTGGCAGCTCATTTACCAGAGCTCTTGATGTTCTCATCTCAAGGCCAGCTCCAAGCAACATCTGCTCCTGTGAGCACACTTAATAATGCTTGAGAGACCCTGACATGAACAAAGCTGGTTTTTTGGGTTTTTTCCTTTTTTGCAGCCCTGGAATATGGCATTCTGTACAGCAGGCCTTGCACAGGAGCTGCCCTTCACCCCAAGCTGCCAGGGAGATCAGAGGAGGGGAGCAGAACAACAGCTGCAGATGTGATCTCCTCAAAAGGTTTTTGCCTCATAACTCATCCCAGGGCTGGATGAAAACAGGTGGAGGAGAAGAAAAAATTACAACAGACATTTAACTTATTCACTTATTTGTTTGTATGCATTGCAAAATCACCTTTTGCTGTTGTTGCCTTTTACATCAGAGCAACAGTGAGTGAACAATTAGCCCCTGCTGGTTTACCCAAAAAAATTCTTCATGGAGATCCCTATAATGGGGATAATGGTTTAAAAGAGATAACAAAACTTTCACTTCTGAATAGTTCTGAGCAGCCAGGCTGGTTTTGTTAGTGAATATACAATAAGTAGATTTGATTGTTCATGGCTAGGATGGAGAAAAAAATTCCGTTTGGGTCAATATATTGTAGTTAGAATTAATCTCAATTAATTAGAAAAAAATGTTGTAGTACTATACTGTTATTATCATAATCATTTTTATTCTTATTTTCATCATCATTATTATTATTTTCATTATTATTCATTATCATCATCATTATCAAAATAAGTGTTTCAGTATAAAGTAAGATATATAGCTGGAAAACCAATAAAAACTTCCTTTTTCTTTCCCCCTTTCACTGAGAATGCATTCTTTGGGGGGGAAAAAAAAGGAAAAAAAAGTGTTGAAAGAGAACAGAAGTCTACAAACTTTTCATTGTCCCTAAAATCCTTACTTCAAGACCTTACAATCTACAGCAGTGAGATGCTGTTCTATCTTCCCAGTTAGGCTTTTTGTACATGCACAGTAATATGAGCTGTGGAATTATTATTTCTCAGTGAGAAAATCTCAGGAGACCATTTCTTTTCATAAAAATAAATTTTACTGACAAAATTACAACACATACATTCATTCTCTAATGACACTGGAATAGAAAACAACGGAGATTACAATTTTCTTTCAAGGAGTGTAATATTTTAACTTCATGATTCATTTTTCTGTTCCAGAGGGAGACAAAAGTAAACGACAGGTTCTTCTCAGAGGCTCACCTCATCATGGAATAACTGGATGTGATATGTGTATGAAAATGCATTTTCACAACTGCAAATCCATGGAGCAGCTCTGTTATCTCCCTGAATGCTACAGCCCAGTGTCATCTTCCAGCTTAGATCAGACTTTGTGGCTTGGGCAGTCTGACATACTCCTAAATATGAAGCACCAGAAATCCAAATCAGTATTTACTTTGGGAGCAATCAACACAAAACATAACAAACACCTCCAACATTTTTTTCTGTTTCGTAAAACTTTTTAATTAAACTCTTTTTTATGCAGCCTTTGGGTCACACAGGACAGCAATGCTGTGAATAATAATAAAAGATGTGCCAGGAAGAAAATATTGAATACAAATAGAAAAACTGCCAATTGGTGATTAAGTAAGAGTTCTAAGTGAGATTAGAACTGACATTGATTTCTGTGGTGGGTTGACCTTTGCTGGCCCCCAAGTGCTCCATCACTTCCACAGGAAAGACAGGTGAGGAAAACAGGAAAAAAAATTAAGATAGAGACAGATTATTTATCTACTTTACAGGCAAAACAGGCTTGACTTGGTGGAATTAATTAAATTTCCTGCAAATTAATCGTAAGAGAGTAGGACAGTCAGAAACAAAGAAATTATTAAAAAAACCCCAACCAAACAAAATGCCACAAACATTAACAGCAACAACAAAACACCCCTTCCCCCAAAAAAACAATTTAGAAAATTTAAAAGACCCACACACACCCCCACCAAAAAACCACCCCACATTCAAACACCTCTACCCCTCTATATGTAAAACCCTCAAAATTCTCCTTATGAAAACCCAGGAGATGGCTTCACATGCACTTCTTGTGCCTGTGTACATATTCACCTCCTTCAGTTTATGACCACTTTAAAGGCCTGTATTTTCACTGGGATTTCACAGTTGCATATTATAAATGCATTAGAAGGGTTTAATTTTCACGAACTGGCATTGTAAAAGCCTTTTCTTAACATAGGTATTTGTTACTGATATTTGTAGGTTTGAGTATTTCTTTTTTTTTTTTTTTAAGTGTTTTGATTAGCTGCATAAACCAAGAAGCATTCAACTGAACAAATCCTGTTGCAAAAGGAAGCACTGAGAACATTTCTGCTGTTCTGTTTCAAGGCCACGTTGAGGATGTTAACACCCTGGCACGCCACCTACATCTCGGGAATTCATGGCTTTTAAAAACAGGTATTTGCAGTGCTGGAGTCAGAGTGGGAGGATGAACACATATGGCACAGAACTGTGATTATCTGAAAAGTTTCTGGGTAAACTAAACCTATCTTTCATGCAGTGGAAGCACAGATGAAAAGCATCAGGTTGCTGCATCCCGTCCTAAGGAGAACAAGTGTTCCTAAATAATGCCCTTTCCAAGTGAACATCCTGCTGGGCTTGGGACATACTGTGCCTGCTGAACAAATTGTTTAGTTTTATCACCACCAACTGGATTCTTCAAAAAAAAAAAAAAAAAAAAAAGAAAAGAAAAAAAAAACAAAACCTGGAGGAGTTAAAGAGTCTTTTCTCTTGTGCATTCAGTTTGTGACGAGGTGAAGAAGCCATGACAAGCTCAGTTGCTTTAATTAAACGCACACCTTGAAATAAATATTCTCCATCTGTTTGACTTGCTCATCAAGGCAGGCAAAACAGAATGGATTTGCGGATTTCACAAACAAATTGGTGACATTTTCTGAAATTTGTGCATCCTATCTGTGCAGCCAGCAAATGGTAAACAGGAGTCACAGCTGCAAGGAGTATGGAATCATCCACTGGAGCAGGGAGGGAGTAATTTCCCACAATTTATTCCACTTGGTTTTAAAAATACTGCACATTTTGTTTCCATAGACATGAAATGCACTTGCTACAAAGTCAGCAGGACTCTGTCTTCTCAGAATGAACTTCTGCAACCAGAGATGGATCTTCTGAGCCTTATCTGGACCTACAGTGATGAGACTCCTCTCAAACAAAATTGCAGTTACACAACAAAGAGCAGCTGCAGGCTGGCATAAACTACTTGATTATCTGATTTTTGAGTCTAATTATTATATGATAATATGATATAATAGAATAAATTCTTTTTGGAGGTGATATTTTGAAGGTGATATCCTCAATCAAAGGGTGTTTTTTAAGCTTTCTCTGTCAGCTTAGTTGGTTTTGGTAAGGGGAAAACTGAAGGTGTGCAAAAAAGGACATCAAGGAGACCCTGACTGAAATTAGAGTTTAACCAAGAATTTCTCTGCTCTTTCCCAAGGTCTTGCCTACCATCCCTACTATGCCTGAAGTGAGAAAACAAAATGTTCTTTGCAGCTGCATTAAAGATGGAGATAGGAAGACATGTCTCAATACAGAATGTTCATTTAGGAAATGAAGATATGGGGCTGTGAATCAGCTGGCTTTTCCTTTTTTGTTTTTAGTTTTGGGGGTTTTTTTAATAGTAAACTGCACTGTTATCTGATTTATCTTACTGGGCCTGCTTCTGGTGATTTTAAGAAGTGCCCAAATGAATTATTCTTCTGAGCTTAAACTGGAAGTTGTGGTGGCTTCTTTGTGGTTTTTGCTCAGTGCCACGTACAGGTTATGCTGACATAGAGAACTCCTTCATGTGAGTTACTGGAGGATTACATTTTCCCTGTTCCACAGTTTCCCTTAACTTCAGCCCAGGAACTCCCTGTAACCTAGTGAAACTCCAGAGATATGATTTATTTGCAAATAAAATTAAAACCAGCTTTTTGGCAGAAGAGGATGTGACCAGTGCTATGCATCATTAAACACAATGGGAAATGAGGTGAGAACAGCACAGAGGAAGCCCACTATAATTTGTCTCATTTTCACTGGGTTTCTTGAATAATTGTGAAGCACTGCAACATGAGTACCCTGAGGGACCAAACAGGGAAGGAGCTTTAACTATTCCTGCTCTTTCTTCAGCTTTGTCAAGACAATAAGAAATTTAAGTCCAGGAGTGAAATTTTTAAGTAAAGTACCCATCTTAAGGTGCAGAAAAATGTCAAAGGCCTGACTGGATAACTGATAATGAGAAGTGGATTCCACTGATTTTCACTGCAGTTAAGTGTCCGAGCACTGAAAATCCAATTAGACTAGAACAGGGATTTTGAATGAGGCACTGATGGTTTGCAGTCCTCGGGTAAGAGAGTCTAAAATGCATAAGGGGAAAACAGTGTGCATGCATGGGCCTGTTAATGGTGGGAATGAAAACCTGCACTCTTAAATGTTTTGGGTGTTCAGGGCCACATCACCAGGACCATAAATGCCCAGCTGTGATGTAACTCTCCTCAGGAAAATCACAGCTACGTTTGTTTTCCTGGCGTCAAGATGTTTCCAGTAGGAGCAATTTATCGACTGTGCTGTTTTATTTTTGTTAAAATGTACCTATCCAGCAGCTGGTATGTGCTGAAGAATTGTGAGGCATCTGCTTGGATTCGGTTTGTTTTTTTTCTCTCAATCAGTAATTAATAATACCTCGAGCACTGGTATTACCATGCAATAATACCATGAGCTTAAAGCTTCTTAGCTCCCAGATGTCCTTGAGTGGGGGATGCTAAGTCCTCTTTGTTCTTCTAAAACAGAAGCACAGGATGGTTGGGGCTGGAAGGCATCTCTGGAGCTCATCCAGCCCAGGCTGGGTCACCAGGTGACACAGGAACAAATCCAGGTAGATTTGGGATGCTTCCAGAGAGGGGTACTCCACAACTTTCCTGGGAAGCCATTCCAGTGCTATGCCCCCCCAAGGAAAGAATTTCTTCCTCATGTTGTTGTTTAGTTTATTGCTCCTTGTCTTGTCATTGGGCACCACTGAACAGAGGCAGGAACTGCCTTGGAGACATTTATATGCAATAATTAATTCCTTCACAGCCTTGTCTTCTCCACACCTTTATTTACCACATCCTTCAAGCTTATCAATTCCAGGATGCATCGAGAAGGAACCTCCTTCCTTTTGATCCGGCTTGAAAATACACCAATGTAAAAAACACCAATCACTTGCTTTTAAAATTTTAAACGTTTAATAGTAATAAAATGGTTCTAAAATAGTCGTGCAATAAGAGTAATAATAATTTGGACTATTTGAATTAGGACAATATAAGACAATAATAGAAAAGGAGTTATGGACGTCTGGGTACCTTTTCTGGGCAGCATAAGAGCAGAAAAAAAGGACCCCTGTTAACAGAGGATTAACCCTTAAAAACAATAACCTCTTGCATATTCATACACCTCATACATGATGTATAAATTCCATTCAAACACAGGATTCTGTCTGGTCTGTGTCACCTTCTTCCTCTTAATCCTAAAGGCATCTTTAGGGTTGAGCAAGGCGGGAAGAAGTTCGTTTCTTCTGATAATGGGGCAATAAATTCCCTTTCTCTGAAAGATTCAGGTGTCCTGTGGCTGTTATCTCACTATGAGTCCTTTCTTTCCAAAAGAAGTATCCTACATAGCATAGTTTCTATTTTAACATTTTGTTATAACCTAAAACTATATTTACCACACTACTTAAAGAGAATTAATACACCATTACTTTCTAACACAACACATATAATATCCATTTTAATACTTGTGAAAAGCCAATCACAAAATACGCATTTTTCACACCGAGATTCCACCCCAAAGAACACTCGCCTTGAGGCAAACTCTCCACATCCCACACCCCCCAACCCTTGTGCCGAGCATCCCAGGGCCCCACAAGCCACCTGGGGCACGCCGTAAGGCCGATAACACCCTGCTTCCTTCCACCATGAGGTGTGGGAATCCACAAATCCAGAGGGTTTTGGGAAAGCTGCAAAAGGCAGGCGTCAGAGACAGCGGGACTGTGATTGGAGCTAAGCAGCAGCCATGAAATAGGTCAGCAGAAAAATTATTTTAAAAGTACAATAGCAAGGACAAATAGAACAGTGGTCTGTGTATTAACACTTGTATAGAATTACTCCCTAAACTGCAGAAAAGTTTATCTAGCAAGATATTAGGAAGTTTGAAGCATAATAATGGAGCTCTGTGCGTTCTGTTTTAAGGCTCACAAGCAGGTATTGTGTTTGAAATAAGCAAGCATTGTTTAACCAAAGGTACCTGTGCTTACAGTGGTTGGATAGAACTACTGTCAATGTGCTTTTGCTTTGTGTGATTGGTCAAAAATCTTATAAAATGAGTTGTGACATTGAGTTCTGTGTCTGCTGCCTGGGATGTGAGCTGGGGGCATCTTCCCATTGCCATAGCCATGTATTGAGAGTGATGCTGGGAAATCAAACAGCTCAAGGCAGTTCCTCAGCAGCCCCGTCCCGTTTGTGATTTGTACACAGACCCTGGCCGGCGAAATGAGGCACTTCTCTAAGAGCTGAAATGAGGGATGTGGGGCTCCAGGGGCTCTCCAAAATGCAGTTTATTCCATCCAAGGTGTCACAGCAGCTCAAGACTGTGCGTGACAGAGCTGTGCCTACAGCTGTCAGCTCCAGCTGCAGGCAGGCCTTGACACCCTTTGGTTTTGGTTACAATGCATTCTATACTTTTCTTTTGGTTACATTGCATTATATATTTCTCTTCGCTGAGCATCTTAATACAGTAGAACCAATCTACACCTTGTTATCTATAGCCTGTCATAACTACTATAATTACCATATTCATGTTACTGTTCTCCAATCACTAAAAGTTAGTATATTACAGTTTCAGTTAGGAGTTGTTATTCAGTTTTCTTGCAGTGGAAAATTCTGAGACCTTTTTTCTACTTGCAGCTTTGCTGGCTTGTTTGCCTGTGCTCTCTTTCTGCTTGACAAAAACATCTTGTTTGAGGTGAGTTTATCCTTTGCTCTAAAGCCATAAAAACCCCTTCTAACTAACACACCCTTTGCCTTCTTGGTTATGCAGTAAGACTGGCTCAGCAATTCTTTTCTTCCATATCCAAACTTGTTTCCCATCTCTCTTCTTTCATCAGACTCTACATTTAAAAATCTTTCTGCCAAGCACACATATCTGTGAGACTTTCTTGTCAAACTTTCATCCTTCCCAACACATTTCCACAAGGCAGGAGCCGGGAAGGAGGAGCCGCAGCCGGCCCGGCCCCGGACGGACGCGCTATCCCGCCCCGCCGCCGCGCTGCTTCCTTCCGCCGGGACATGGCGCAGGAGCTGCGGGGCATGGACGGCGACGTGGAGGACGGCGAGCTCTCGGGCTCCGACTCGGACATGCCCGGCGCCGGCTCCCCCGCACAGGTGAGGGCGGGCGGCGGCTGGCGCGCCGCGCGGGGAGCGCCGGGCCGGGGGGGCGGCGGTGCGGGAAGGCCGCGGGGGCCGCGCCTCAGGGGGTTTTAGCGCCGTGGGGCGCTCATTCCCGGGCTGCTGGCTTCTCCCGGGGCTTGTTGGCCTCTCCCGGGGCTGCTGGCTTGGCTGTCCCTGCGCTGGTGGCTGTCGCTGCGTTGGTGGCTGGCTGTCCCTGCTTTGGTGGCTGTCCCTCCCCGGTACCGCCGGGGCCTCCCCGCGTGGTGCGCGGGAACAATGGGGGCAGCGGCGACCGTGAGGGCGAGCGGCCGGGGGAGCGCGCAGGAGAGCCCCGAGCGCTGCCAGCTGCCAGCTCCAGCACCCCGCGGCTCTTCGTGCCTGGGTAGAGAGACCAGCGCTGTCCCCTTGTCTCTCTCTATGTCCCCGTTGTGTCCCCTCCGCCACCAGCCGAAGTCCCCAGGACAGGGAGGAGCTGCAGCCAGGCCAGAGGAGGCTCCGGCACGGGCACGGGGATGGAGCAGCTCTGCCGGCAGCAAAGGCCGCCACGGCTGCCATCGCTCACCCGGGCACCAGAAGCTTTGGCCCGAGCTCGGGGCGGCCTCGCGGGGCCCGAAGGGGCCGCGGCAAAGATGGACACGGACAATTGCCGAGGGCCGCGGGGACGGCGGCCGGGGAACGGCTCCCGGTGCCGGAGGGCAGGGCTGGCCGGGATCTTGGCAATGAGGAATTGTTCCCTGGCAGGGTGGGCAGGCCCTGGCACAGGGTGCCCAGAGCGGCTGGGGCTGCCCCTGCATCCCCGGCACTGCCCGAGGCCAGGCTGGACACCGGGACAGTGGGAGGTGTCCCTGCCGTGGCAGGATGGCACTGGATGGGGTTTGAGTCCTTTCCAACCCAAACCAGTCTGTGATTCTCAGAGGATATGAGGAACTTAATGTGTGAGGAATTTTTACTAAGAGTGTGAGATATTCACAGCAGTGTACAGACAGAGAAAGATTTCAAAGATCAGTGTGTGACACTGTATGCGTAACAAATTTTATTTTCTCCAGTTATTTTGATCTCTGTGATGTCACTCTGAGAAATGAAGCGCAGAAGAAGTTTTTTACAGAAATGTTCAGTCTTTTTTTATTGATGCTGTGTTTGGGGTTGTTGCATTACACTTGAAGCTAAAAGTTTGTATTTCATAAGGTGGTAAGTTGAATACTTCCCTTTTCTGACTGGAGAAAGAAGAAACATCACTGTGTCGATGAAAACAGTAAGACTAAAGAAAGAATTTTCATTTCACCTGAAAGTGAAGGAAGACATCTTATTTTGAACATATAACTTTATGATAAAAACTCAGTCAGGGAATGACCGGAATTAGGAGTAAAAGCATTTCTTGAGTATTTGTATATCATAAGACATAGTTAAACCATGGTGTCTTGTTGGTTTAAAGGAGGAAAAGTGGGTGGTTCTGTAAAGGTTCTGCTGTCCCCAGGTTGGTCATGTGCTGTCGTGACTGAGGGATCACAGAACACTCTTAGTCTGAGCACCATCCCAGTATTGTGGGTGTGATTTTGGGGTTTATTTTTTGGTCATTTGGTCTTCTCACTTAAAACTGCAGAGAGATTATTAACATCTCTGGTGTTACACAAAGTTCTGGTTGGTTGCTGTGTTGTTCTGGTGTTTTCCTGTTCT
Source organism: Melospiza georgiana (assembly GCF_028018845.1). NCBI lineage: Eukaryota > Metazoa > Chordata > Aves > Passeriformes > Passerellidae > Melospiza > Melospiza georgiana. Next base: position 4,216,614 of record NC_080465.1, on the reverse strand, counting down.
TAGAGCCTGCAGTGCGTCGTGCCCCGTTTGCGCATATTCACCGCTTTTCCAGTTCTGTGGTAATTTTTGCTCAGCGAACTTTGCCTCAAGGGGAAGGGCAGCTCCTGATGTTTTTCTGTGTCAGCCGTGCTCTATTTCATGCTCATGCACTCAAAATGCAGCAGTTTCAAAGGATGCTCCCGTGCTGTGGCCCAGGAGATGCTCATGGAGGTCTGCTTGGCCACAAGGGCCAGAATTACATATTTTATCTAATGGACGACTTGATAGCTCTTCTAATTTTCATTAATAATGTGTTTCAATTTGCTTTTTGATTGCAGAAGCTGCATGCTGGCAGTGACTCCTGCAGGCCCTTCCAGAGCAGCCTCTCATCCTGTGCTCCCAGTGTTCCTTACAGGACCACCAAGAGCCTGGACTCCAGCGAGGAGAGCGGCTCCGACTCCGACGACGACGGCTGCCTGTGGAAGAGGAAGAGGCAGAAATGCTTCAACTTCTCCTCTGCCAAACCCGAGCCCTTCCAGCTTAGCCAGAGCCACCAAAAACAGACTGCTGTGCGCGGGAAGAAGGTCAACAACATCTGGGGCGCCGTGCTCCAGGAGCAGAACCAGGATGCGGTGGCGACCGAGCTTGGGATTCTGGGCATGGACGGTTCAATTGACAGGAGCAGGCAGTCTGAGACTTACAACTACCTGCTGGCTAAAAAGCTGATGAAGGAGGCCCAGCAGAAGGAGGCAGAGACTTTGGATAAGGAGCTGGATGAGTACATGCACGATGACAAGAAGACGTGTCCAGCAGAGGAGGAGAATGGGCAGGGCTTCCTCAAACGGAAGAGGCCTGTGAAAGACAGACTGGGGGAAAGGCAGGAGATGAAATACAAGGGAAGGTATGAGATCACAGAGGAAGATTCAGAGGAAAAAGTGGCAGATGAGATTGCTTATCGGTGAGTTAAAAAATGGCGCATCTTCACTAAGTATTGGTGGTTGCTAGAAAGAAGTGGGGGGAAAGTTCCCCTGCTGCTAAATGAGGTGTCACACCGGATTGATGCCTCAGGTTTTGGCTTTTATATTTCTCAGATTCTGTGCTGCTTTAGTGTGTTCTTCTGAGCTTCATATTAGGGGATGGTGAGCTCTCTTCACAGAGTAGGGAGACAGAACAATTCCTGCTCTAGCTGGGGACCAAGAACAGGTGATCCAGATCTCAGGCCCAAGAGCATAAACAGCAGTGGAATGAAGAAAGAAAAACAAGCAGGATGGGACTGCATGGGCTGGAGCTGTAATTGGACAATTAACATCAATGTGAAAATGGAGCAGAGCTTATAAAAGTTAGAGACCCTGTGACTGGTTGTCCATTTTTGTGACCATTTTGCCTTCACCTGGGCTGTGGCCCTGGCTGGGCTCTTGTGCTGCCAAGGCCATTGAGGCCTTTTAATAAATCCCTGCTTTATTCTTTAACTCTGTCTAGACTCTCTTCTAGGTCAGCCTTCTCAAGGCATAAAGATGACAAAAAGCATTTCCAAAGTCCTGGGATAAAAATGCATCACTGTGGCTGGTGATCTTGCAGAAACATCCAAATAATACTGCCGAATTATTATATTTTATATACTGACGAATTATTATATTTTTATTTACAGAGCCACTAGGGTAGTTTTTATTTAGGAGCAGGGCAAGGAAAAATACTGTTTCTCATTATACAGATTTAGTAGTGGCTTTTTTTGGGAAATACCCAGTGGTTGTTTTGAGTTTGACACTAATGCACACATGCTGTGGTCACAAAAATAATCTGTTCTAAACCCTTGAAACTGGATAACTTGGGCAGTGCAGTGTTTTGGATGGAGTTAAACTGCCATGCTCCTCTTTGAAGTGGTGCAAGGGAAGAAAATTAGGTTAAATGGGAAATAAGACTTAGAAGATTCACTGACAGCTGGACATTTAAATAAAACTTGGGTTTAGTGGTTTTTAGTTTTTTATAGTTGTTTTTATAGTTGTTTTTATACATGTGGTATTAGTACAGCAATAGTTATTAATGCTGTTAATAGTTCTGGGTAGTTCCTCATTTATTAATTTGAAAAGTTTAAATATATTTCTTGCAATAAACTCCTTTTTGTTGTATACAGCTTCATTGAAATAGGGCAGAAGCCTCTTTTTTCTAATTGTAGTAGCAGTGGCACTGAGCTGTATCAGTAGGCTTCTGTTGTAGTGTAATTTTTTTGTTGTTTTGTTTGCTTTTTATAGATTATTGTGGATCGGTCAATAAACTGATTTCTTCTGTGTTACGTAGGTTTGACTGAAATGGCACATGATATAGGGGAACTTTTATACTTCCTGTTTTGTCCAGTTGCTGATTGAACTGTAAAAAGTTAATTTTAACTGTTAAATGCACAAGAAGCTTTTCTATTTTGATTTCAGAGGTTTATGCAGGTCTTTGCAGTTTCTTATTTGGTTTGATACTTCACATGTCAATAGAAGGAAAATAACCACTCAAGGCATTTTCATTGAAACAGGTTTTCAAAATGCATGCTTCAGGGAAAAAACATGATTCAGAAGCTCAGTATTTTGAAATCTGTTTCAGTAAACCATTTAAACCCATTTGAACGCATAGACTCTTCTGCACAAAATGAATTATTCATTGTGGGAGTTCCACAGTCAGTTATTCGCGAGGAATTATCCTGACAATAAATGTGCCTCTTTTTTATTTTTATTTTTCCCCTGTCTGTTCAGACTTTGTGAGCCAAAGAAAGACTTAATTGCTCGAGTAGTGAAAATAATTGGGAAGAGGAAAGCCATCGAGCTGCTGATGGAAACAGCTGAAGTAGAGCAGAATGGTGGGCTGTTCATTGTGGTAAGGAAAATTTCATCCTGTGGGTTTGCCAGGGATGGGCAGGGCAGCAGCTCTTCACTTGTGGAATTTTCACACTTGTAGAATTTTCACACAAGTTTCTCGTGCTGGACATGTTCTCCTGGAGTTTTGTGGCCTTCCCTTGCCATGAGACTCGCCTAATAAACATAAAAAAATAATGTGTGTAACCGCTAAAAAAATGATCTATGTAACCTTCCAGCAGGATTTGAGCAAACAATAAGATGAATGAACCTGGAAATTACCCAGGTTCTTGTGCTGAGACTGGTGTCTGGCTTGCAGGGATAATGTTGTGTCTGTTACTGTGCCTCTCCTTGGAATCTTTCCCTCATCCCTGAGGATGAAGGATGCTCAGGTTTGGATAAAACCCAGCATTTCCAACATCCCAGTTTCAGAATAACTCCCAAAAGGAAAACTGTTAGCTTTATTAGGGAACCACTGGATTGTGTATCAGGAGAGCAAAGCTGAGCACTGATTTCTGTTAAAAATAGTGTTAAAAAACCCTGTACTTCTTGTTTAGGTTGTCTGTTATTGTTCTTGTTAAATAATGAGCCTCAGAGGGAAAAACACAGTGGGTAAGGAAAGCTGTGGGTGAGGAAAAAGTGGGCAAGAATGAGGAATTCCTTTCACTTGATTACAATTTTTAAGTTCCATCACTTGAAAGTAGAGAGGAGGCAAAAAACAAGTAGGGGAGCACAATCAAAAAAAAAAAAAAAACCCTAAATAAACTAAATAAAAACCGAAACAAAACAAAAAAAAAACCACCTTCCTCTTTCAAAAAACAAAAGGCAACAAATTCCAGCTAGCTAGTTGTGTTAGAAGCATTCCATTGTCTTGAAAGTTAAATTAAAAAGTGTTCAACAGAGGAGATGAAGGGACACAACTCCTCGTGGCACAGGTTGCTTTGGGAGCAGATCAGAGTATACTCTTTGAAAGAAGGCAGATCACAAAAGGCAGCATGAAATGCAGGTGATAAAAAGATGTTCACATGTGCTGTTTCAAGAGCCTGCTTAAAACCTGACCATCCCTCTTGGAATTTTTAGATTATATAGTACATTATTTGTCAGGAAAGTATCACACTTTGCACTGGTATCATCCACTTTTTACTGGAGTAAAAAGTGCTGCAAAGTATACTGCAAATTTTAATTGAATAATAATAATAATTAGCACTTGTAATTTACAGAGGTTTCAAAGCTGAGCCCTCTCTATGCAGTGCTGTTGCTGCACTGAAAACTTCTGGGTCGAACATGTGGTGGGGAGGAATTTTAAAGTACAGGTTGTGTTTCCTGTGCTTTCAACAGAAATGCAAAATCCTGCAGCATTTTTCAAGTTGTAGCATTTCTGAGCACAGGAAATTATAAAAAAAGCCTGGGATTAACATAATTTTGTTATATTTGTTTCAGACATTTTACTGGGCCTATGTGTTAGGAATGCTCTGAGTTTTTAACCTACTGCATAACTTGCTGCAGATCGCTGTGAGAGTAGTTAGAATATTGTTTGTATTTTGTTTCTTCACTACCAAAATCAGGTTTAGTGTGTAGTTTTAATAATTTAACATTATATTCTAAGGGAATTTTTTCGTAACTTCATTATTTTCCTGTCCAGATTTAGCAGGTTGATTGTTGACGTTCATATGACTAATTCAGTCACAAATGAGAGACAGTCTAGGCTATTTTCATCTGGTATTTGACACACCAGAACTGAAATTGGCTTTATTCTGCCTCAACACTGAGTGTTGCCTTAGAGCTGTTTTTTTTTGCCAAAACTTAGCATTAAGCTTGCTATTCCTAATTTCCTCTCTCCCTGTTAAGAATGGCACCCGGAGAAGAACACCTGGGGGTGTTTATTTAAACTTGCTGAAGAACACACCGAGCATCAAAGAAGAAAAAATCAAGGTAAAAATGTCAGGAGTTCAAATGTACATTCTCATTTGGGTTTTTTCTTCCTACTAGAAATGCCATGACTGAAGCTCTCTAACTTCTAACAAGTGTAACTGTGTATTCCATTGAAACCAGGCTTTCACATTCAAAAGACAGGCAAAAGATAAAAAATCTACTCAAAAATTATTAAATTGCCATTAACTAAGCAGGGAGAACTCATTTTTGCGTGTTGTCAGTCTCAAAAACCTGTTGAGGAAGATGAGGTTGTGGAGTCTGGCAGAGGTAAATATTAGATTTTCCTGGTTTGTAGATTTCTTTTCTTTACAGCAAAGCTGTCTACATTGTGTTTCTCCCCTTGGAGCTTTGTGTCATTGTGCATGGATTGAGTGCAGGTCTCCCAGCAGAATATTTTTGTCCTGTATACTGCCAACTGTGGCACCAGGCAGAATTTCTCATTAAACCAGTTGATGGTCTGAACCTAATCTGAATTGCTCACTGGGCTCATCTGTGGTGCTCTTTAAATCAGTTTTGTAAGCTTGTAAATACTATTTCTCTGAGATCTTTTAACTTAGCGTAGAAAATACCAACTTTTTTTTTTGTGGCGTATGCTACTTTATTAAAGGAGTTTTTGTTAGAGTTTTTATTTTGCTTATAGGTGGGTACAGGTAATTCTGTAAACCTTTCCAGAGTCTGGTGCTGGGAATTGAGAAAAAAGCTTTGTGTCAACATTGAAATTGTTTGAAGAAAATAAAACTCCAACATCCTTCCATAGCTTGCAGTGGTCAGAAAAAATTTTTAAAAGTTGCAAGGCTGATCACTTTACACTCTTAGAAAGTAAATACTCTGTTTTACCCCTTTTCCTTAAATGCAGTCTTTTCTCACGCTTCTGCTCTCAATAACAAGTGGCTTAGTTAAATATCAACCAGTATCTTAAATATTTTCTTTTTATTACTTCACCTTTTTTTTTTTAGGAAATACCAGTAAAACGAATATGCAAATATATTTTGCTGTTTGCTTCTTTTCTTTCAAGGAAATATTCTATCTGGAAAACCAGAAGGAGTATGAAAACAAGAAAGCTGCCAAGAAGAGGAGGATACAAGTTCTGGGGAAGAAGATGAAGAAGGCCATCAAGGGGCTTAACCTGCAGGAATATGATGATGCATCTCGTGAGACTTTTGCCAGTGACACAAACGAGGCTCTGGCTTCCCTGGAGGACCTGCAGGAAGGGCACCACGAGGCAAAGATGGAACCTGAGGATACTATTGAAATTGATAATGCCCACGATTTGGAGATCTTTTAGTTACTAGTAATATTCTTGATAGCACAGTCTCTGTAAAAACATGTTAAATGAGGCTTTCTTGTAATCCCGTGGCTTCTTGTTTTCAGAGCATGGGGACTACTTGATGCTGAAGAGCAGGAGGTAATTCTTAGCTAAATTTAACAGCATGAAAGACTTTTAATTGTCCTGTTACTTGTTTGCTGAGTCCTCAGAAACTGTTAAGATTTTTCTAGATAAGAGCCCTGCGTCATACGAAGTGTTTTTAGTCACATGTTAGGTTTAGGAGTTAAGGCTGTGTGTTTTAACCAAATACTTCTCATTTAATTTGCTGGAGTACACAAAGTCATCAGGTGAGCAATGCTCTTTACTACACATGAACAGAAAAAACTGAATAATTTTAGTCTTGATATAAATGATCATATATTTTTAATGTGGCAGTGTATTGACAAAAACAGTATTTATAGGATTAAGACCTGTAAAAAGAGATTGGTTTGTGAAATAATTTTAGTGGTCAGTGACCTTTGAATAACAACTTTGTAAATAAGCAGTATTGAGTAATGTATGCTTCAGATTTCTGCAGTATTTTTAATCTTTTTATTCCAATGGTGATTTGAGCTTCCAGTCTGTTCTGTCTAAACATTTTCCATGATTAGACACACACCTAAGTTCCATGGATCTTTTTGTTTGCAGACAGACACAACTGAAAGCCTTCAGAGTAGTGAGATTTTACTGAGCTGTGTTTCCTTCAAAGGTCTGTAGACTGTACATGGATATATAAACCCTTTACTTTGCAGTTCTTGTTTCTGTCCTCCTCCTGTGTGCAGTGAGATGATGTTCAGCTTTCAGAAGATCTGGAGTTTTTCTGTGCTGACTCTTGCAGGGGATATTTTTTTTATTATTATTATTTACTTGATGCAGGAGGCTGTTGTGTTGTTTGTTAGTTCGGCTGAAAACAATTTTTATGTTGAGTGTTGTTTTTAATATAGCTGAAGAACATGTGCAACACTGATACCTATGTCTAAAGTATTGTGTCACTAATAAGTTGTGGCTTTTTTTGTGAGTAGACACTATTCAGCCCAACTTTTGCCCATAAATTTTGTTCACCTTTGAGCCCTTGAGTTTCAGAAGGAAAGTGTGTCACTAAAACACATCATCTGTTTATAAGACTGAACAATTCAGTACTGCCAAGAGCTGGCATTTAAAGTATTGCAGCATTTGAAGGAACATTTCTTACACGTAACGGCACATTCCATTACCTGCCTTACTAAACCTGGGTTTTGACTTTTCTGCTTTTTATCTGTTCACATGTCAGAGCTCCTAATTGTTAAAAAGTTAATCAGATGTGCAGCATGCCTTTGCTGGTAGTAGTTGCTCGTGCTGAAATAACAAAAATTCTTATTTTTTCATTAATTTTCCTAACCAGTGATGATCAGAGTAAAGTGGTAACTCCTGTGTGGGAAACAGAATTTTGTGCTGTTTAATTGCTTTGAGACTGTGCCATTTCATCCTGGTTTTGGGAACTGCTTGGGGATATGTCTTATCTGTTTTCTGGATAGAATCATCAAATTGTAACGTTGGTTTAAGCAACTTTTTTATCTTTACGTAATTTGCACTGTGTATTTTTTTAATGTTAATATTTCTAACTTTGATTTCCCAGGCAAGGGGTACTGAAACAGTGTGTAAAGCATTGTCTTTAACAAAAGGGTGATACGGGCATTAAGCAATTGGGGAGGGCAGTGAGGATGGGGATGGGTCTGGAGAGGGGGCCTAGGGGCTGGGGGCACTTGGAGCTGCAGGAGACTGAGGGGAAACTCCTTGGGGTCTTCTAAATCCTCAGGAGGGGAAGATGAGGGGCAGGCACTGATCTTTTCACTCTGCTTGACAGGACCTGAAACCTGAGGGTGGGTCAGGGTTTTCAGGTTTAGTTTGGGTATCAGGAAAAGGTTCTTCCCCCAGAGGGTGGTTGGGCACTAGAACAGGTTCCCCAGGGCAGTGGTGAGAGCACCAAACCTGACAGAGTTCAGGGAGGGTTTGGACAGGGTGGGATTGTTGGGGCAAGGAGCTGGACTGGGTGGTCCCTTCCAACTCAGCAGATTCCATGGTTCAGTTCCTGTTACCACTGCTACATCTGCAGTTTATTTTCATGAGAATGCTATATTTTTGTCAATAAGAGCTACTTTGCAAAAACATCAGGTTTACAGGACAAATAGAGAGCAGGAGGTGTTTTCCATGTGCCTCCAAAGAAAAAAACACTTTTTTAACAACCTTTATTTAATCTTCTAGTTTTATGCTTATAAAGATATGTCCAAGAGATATGTCCAAGAGACACATCCAAGATCAGATAAATCTGTACTGCAGGCATTTCTCAGGAGAGAGCCTCCAGCACAGCCATATATTATGTTCCTTATATTCCTCAGATCCATAGCACGTTTTCATACCTGATTCCCACTCTTTCGCATGACTGTTAGAATCATTCCACAGTTCAGTTTCCTCACAGTGTCCAAAAGAACTTTCCTTACGTCACGGTTGTTTTCTGTTTTCCCTGTCTTTCAGTGGAGTCCTTCCAAAAGCCAAGCCAGTTCAAGATGATGAGTAGCCGAGTCTTCAGGCTTGGTCCACCAGCAATCTTGTGTTCGGTATCAAACAGGTTGCATTAAGCAGCACCAGTTTCTGTGTGGTGCTGCAGTTGAGACAGAATTTCTTTCTCAGCTCCTGATTTATCATCTTCAGTCTTCCTGGGCTGATCCCTGCACAGGGATCTTGTTTTTATTTTTTTTTTTTCTGGGAGCAGATCTGTGTAGATTTTGGTAGCTGGTGTTCTGCAGACAAAAAATGCAAGCAATACAGGTTGGGGTTTGAGCTCTTCAGGTTTCTCTGATGAGCAGAGGTTGAGGCATTATTTTTTCTGGAAATAAAGACTGTACTGCTGGTACAAACACCACCCTCCATCCCATAAACTATACCAGCATAATGAGCCATCTCTGTTATGTCCAAAGAAGATGCTGAAAAAATGAGGGAAATGTGCTTTGGTCTGTTGTTTATAACCAAAGACCTTTTGCTACCTTGCATCCAAAATTCCAGTGATTTTTGGTACAACTGGAAAAAATTAGTTAATAATGATTCAGTTTAACTGTGGGTCTTGAAAGCATCATTTGAAGTATAATTGCAATCTTGCAGATTCTTCTTCCCCTTCCAAGTAGGTGATCTCATTAAGGTGTTCTTATGCTCTCTGGGCTTATTAACTGCTGTTCACCAAAATTCTCAACCAAGCATGGAATGACGCAGTTCAAGGTATAAAGGTGATGGGAAAAGGAGATGATTGTATTAAATATGACATTTTGAATTCCTTGTATTTTTTGAGTAAAGGTGAAAGCATAGACTGAGTAATAAAGACAATTCCTGAGGTTTTTTTTTATATTCTGAATTTTATCAGTCATACTTTTATCCCCTTAACTCAGACCATCCTATGACTCAGGCAAGTCTGTCAAAGGCAATATTTAAAAAAAAATACACTTATTTCAATGTATAGATGAGAATTCATGGCTCCAGTGCATAGAGGCTTACATGGTGACCTACTCCTGCTCCTCTTACTGGTCTCAGCAGCACCTCAGAGATTCAAGCCTTTTTCTGAGCCACTCTGGGGCTTCAGTGGATCTGGGAATGTCCATCCAGTCTTGCAGCTTTGGCATCACAATTTCTGTAAGGGATTCCAGGAATGTGGCAGAGACAATTTCCTGGCACCACCTCCTGGATTCAGCAGGCAGCTGGAAAAAAGTGGCTTTGACCTCTTGGTGATTCTGCACCTCATCCTTCCCACCTTACTCGTGACCTGCCAGACCTAAGAATTCCTTGCAGAATTTCTTTTTTTATTTAAAAATTACATATTTGAAAGTTTCTTGTCCCCCCCATCTGCAATGTGGATAGATGCCACTTTTTCAGAGCTGTGGGAGGAACACTCAGCTTTAATTATTACCTTTAATATTGCCCAGCCAAACGCATTTCTAGAATCACAAACATCTGGACCTAAATACTGACAAAAATGAGGAATGTGTATCTGAAGGGAGACTCTACACAAAATTTACCTATTCTAGATGCCTTTCAGGCTGTTTGGCTTCTTGTTTCTTATTTTGCTTGACCAGAAAGATTTATTTAGTTATTTAAAGAAACAAACCAAAACAACAATTTTGTATCATTACATACATACAGAAAAAAATACTATCTTGAAAACTTTTCCCCAAATAGAATTGAAAACTTTATTAATTGAATAAATTTAATAAAAGCTTTATTAATTGAAAAATTACTAGTGACTCAGTATATCAGCATTGTTGTTTAAGACCTAATCCCTTTGATAGGTATTCTCATTTTTCTGTGGAAGTTGCACTTTTTTAGTTTTTGAATCTGAATTTTTCATTTGTTCTATTGCTGATTAATGGTGTTTGGGTTTTGGTTTTCTCCCCCAATGGATAGTACAGCTATTTACAGTCATTATTTTACATTTGATGTTTAGTTACCACTGATGAGTTTTGTACTGATATCATTTCAGCCACTAAAATATCTTTATTCAACAAGAAGAACTGGGGGAAATAGATCCTGGAAGACCATTCTGTCTTGGAGCACCAGGAGAGATCTTACCACAGAGATGAAAGAAATACCTCAAAAAAAAAAAAAAGCTTTGAGAAATTTTAATTGATATACTCACACATTCCCATTTCCAGATGTTGGGCAACTGGGATTGCTTTTCCATTTGGAAAACTCACGAGCTGCTTTTTCCTCTTAGAAAACAAACTGGTACAGAATAGTATGTAATATTTAAAAGGCATACAAAACTGCACCAAACTGTTGTGTGGAGTACTTTCTTGCTAAAGAAAAATAATTTTAAAACCCCACCAATTTGTTGTTATGCTGACATGCTTTCCTTGTTAAAGAATATGGCAACCTAAAATATTTAGTACTCAGGGTTTTGGTGGAAAATCAGTGTCTTTGTAGATGTACAGGAGTTACGTAGCAGTCCAGTCTTCTTGTTTTTTCCTAAGTAGTGTCAAATCTAAAAAAAAAATTGCATTTATATTTACTTAGGAAAATATATAAAATTTATCTTGCACTTGTTGCTGCTCCATTAGGAACTTCTGTCATGGAAGATAAAGATCTGTGGTTGACACAGCCTTCTTTTCTACAGAAGTTACTTCTAATACTATTTCCATGCTTTAAGAACAGGTAACACCTTCTGGCAAACCTTATTTAATATAGCAGCATTATTTGGTTTTTATTTTTAATGTCATTCCTCTGAGCTGTTTTCTGCAAACTGCCTGATTTCTTCCCTTATACTCCCCAGTGAAAGGCACTGAGGATGAGTTTCTGTGCCAGAACATCCCCAGAACCTCTCAAAGGATTGGAGCTTTTTGCAGGCTTGGATGCCCCAGTTAAGCCAAAAGAGCGCAGAGCAGATGCATTCCTGAGCACCACAGCTGCAAAGTGCAATAATCTGCAGTTTGAAGAATGATGGAATGAGAAGATCAGGGAGCAAAGGGATTCCATCTTTGAAGAATGATGGAATGAGAAGATCAGGGAGCAAAGCAGGTAAAGAAGGGTCTGGTTTTCAGGATTCCTTACCTTGAAGATTGATTTTCCTGGGTTCTGCCTGCCTGCCTGGGCTCTCAGGAACGCTGTCAGCAGCCAGCTCTGGCAGTGACCTCCAGGAGTTTCCTGTAGATAGGTCCAAAAGCATTTATGGGATAATGTCCATGCCAAGGGCCCTGGCCCCTCGGGACTCCATTCCCTCCCTTCCTCCCTGCTGCGGGTTAGTTTCCTCTCTTCACAAATTAAAAGAGGGAGTGAGATGTGAACCTGCTGCAATTTTCTCTGCGCAGCAACCCTGCAGAAACTGGAGGGGTGTGTGCATGTGAGACAAGACATAAGCTAATTCTTGGAGCCATCTCAGCAGTTACATGAGGAGTTCAATAGATGAGATTAAAGCAAACATGAAAGAGGCTGTTTATGTAATTAACAGATCACTCGGCTGCTATCTACAAAACCAAAGTCCCTGCCCAAGTGATAGCCAAGAGAGAAATCAATAGGTTCCTCCAGCAAGCCCTTAAAAAAATGGGGAATTAGAATAGAAATAGAAATAGAAATAATAGAAATAGAAAGAAATAGAAATAGAAATAGAAATATTTTTATTAAAATCGTCTAGTTCAACTGCCTAACCATTCCAGAGCTGAGAAAATTTAAACCCTTTTATTCAGGCTATTGTCCAAATAATTTGTTTTAAGGCCGGGGTCAGGCATGGGGTATCCATCACCTCTGTAGGAACTCTGCTTGTGAACCTCCTCTGAAACAGCTTGGAGCCATTCCCACCCATCCTGACCCTGGATCCCAGGGAGTTCTGTAGCTCCTTCTCCACATCCCCTCCTCAGGAAGCTGTGGAAAATCACAAGGTCATCCCTCCAAACAGGACAAACCCAAATTCCTCAGTGTTCTTCATGGGACGTGGAACTCTGGGTGCTTTCCAGTGCCTTAATATGCTGCTTAAACTGTGCCCAACACTACACACAGAACACCCCATAATGCTCCTTTGGACTTCTGGGAGTGTTTAAGAGCTGCCAGTTTTATGTAAGGAAACTTAAGCCTCCCAGCAGTGAAAAGGAATTTATAGCAATGCTAAACCACCTCTGTGAAATTACTTGATTTCAGTCACAAAGCAATAAAATAATTAGGATTATTTGATTTTTATGAGGGAATGAGTTTATGTGGGAAAAGCAGAATTTTCTTCTTTGAGAATGTAATTACTTGCAATTTTCAGACCAGCACACTTTCACTGTAGTTCAGAAACTCCTAAAAAAGACATAAAGTAGATACAAGATACAAGAGCCTTGATACTTCAAGGTGAAGTAGGTAGATGTTAACAGCTCAATTTGTAAAACCTTTAGCATCTAAATGGAGAACACCACACAGTAGGATTTAATAAGCCTCTTTCAAAAGCCTAAGAATTATCTACAGACTGCAGTCCAGAGTTGGTTGTGCTGTAGGAAACAAGGCTGTGCCACAGCTTTCTTTTGCTGCAGCTTTAATTTCCTTACAGGTCTGATTTGCACAGGGTAGAAAATAGAGGAAAAACATTTCCATTGAAACACAACCCAGTGATTCTTGGTGGGAGGAGTAATCTCACTTGAGATATTTCACTCCTACTCAGGGCACGGGAAGAAGGCTTTAAGAGCAACATGTGAGAAAGTGTCGCCTGTAGTTTCCCTACTCCTTGCATGGGAATTTCTGCATGCCCACAATTCCCTCCAAAATATTCCAATTTAGCTCTGTGATTGTCCATAATTCCTCTTCCCCACACAAGCACCACAGAGCATTTGCCCCATTGGTCTCCAAGGATGATCAGACTTCACCAGCAGCATGCAGACCCCTGGGCTATCCTAAATGTTTCAAGGCTATCAGAGCAATGGTTTCTACACTGTTTATTGTGCAGTATTTTGGAGAAAGAGAGTTAGACCTTCCAGGAGGTGGAACTCAGCCTCACCTGGGAGTGAGCTTCCTTCCCATTAAAGGAAAAAAGGAAAAACTTTAAAGGTCTGTGGGCTGAGAGTATTGGAATTTTTTCAGAGATAGTTCAGGAGATCTGAGAGAAATTGGCTGGTTCTTCTTAAACTGACAGACAAATAGGAAAGAGTTATGTTCAGTGACTGGTGGCTCAAGCTGAAGATGTGGGAATGGCACCAAACTGAACAGTTGCATCCCTGAAGGAAATCCTGTGCAAGTGCTGGATAATGTCTGTGAATCAGGAATGCAAGGGGAGGAAATCTGCATCTGGTGCTGGGAGGACAGGCTTCCCCAGAGGAAGAGTAAATGAAGGAAATAGCAATTTGATGTCTGAGAAGTTAAGGAGATGTTATCAGCAGGATCTGGAGCCAAACTCAGCAAGCCCCATCATCTAAAGTCCTAAAATCACTAAAATCCAAAAGGAGGCACACACCATATCCCTGCCTCAGCATGGGCAGGAAAAATTATTTTATTTATACATATTTATTTAGTTACATCAAAAACTAATTTTAAAAAATTCTGACAGAGTGTGCCCTCTCTGCCCTCCTCTAAGTGTTGCTCCTGCCCAAGCATTCCCTAGAGGAGGACGGGCACAAAAATATCTTTTTGTCAAAAGGAGCTGGCTGTAGGGTTGTTTGTGCTGCTTGAACATGCTTATCAGACACCAACAGTAGTTACTCTTAAGAATAATGAAAATAAAAAAGATAACACGTTACCACTGCTTTCTGTTTCCAAGCAACTTCTTTGAAGGTAGTTTTACGATGTTTGTCTGCAGAGCTACAGTTGTCACCTTTATAGCTCAGTCAGGTAATTACAAAGAGTTACCCGGGAGGAGGAAGGAATAATGAATTTTCTATCCTAAAGCATGCAAACACTACTTGCAAGTGAAAAAGTTTATAGTAAATAAATCTGCTGATACATAAAGGGAATTTTTTTTAGATTTTTCAGGTATCTGTGAGCAGGATAGTCCTTTTCTACTTGGACTTGGCAGTTGATTCAGAGTGAGGCATGAAGTTTATCATGCAGGCTGGATAAAAAATAAATTACTTCCTTATTCTTTCTTGGTTGTTTCTATACCCTATATTTCTCCAGCAAAATATCCTTCCATATTGTTACACACGAGAGGAAGTGGTATTTTGCCAGGGGAAATCACAGGCAAGAAAAAATTAGCTACATCCTGAAAGGAAAGGCAGGGGAGAAATAAACAGATTTTGTTGCTTGAATTCTTTATCCCAGAACTTTGGAGATGATATCTTGCAAGTCCACTATTGCCTATCTGCACGCATATTTTCAGAACTAAGTCATCTCTGCAAGATGTTCAAGCAATCTTTGGCACGAGGCCTGAAATAATTATTCAGATATCTTTTTGGAACCAGCAGAGTACTGTTTGAGCCTTCGAGAAGTTTGGGAGATGATGGACAGATTCTCAGAGTTCTAGAAAGCACAGGAGGTTTCTTTTGTAGCCAGCACATCAGCACCTTGGCTATTACCTTGTTTGCATTACACTACTTTCTTTGTAAGGAGATATAGGAAGTGCATTATCCTTTAAAAAGCTCCGTAGTCAAAAGTTGTTTTTCCCACCCACAGGCTACTACAAGGCAGAGCACCTTTCATTCATGAGATAAGGTTTCTGTCTGCTAATTCCAAAATGGTTTTTTATCAGTAAGAATATTAGCTCAAGCTCTTTTTGGTGCCCTTGGCAGCATTTAACATCGTTTGCCATTTCAACAGTGCCCAAGAGAAGCAGAAAGTACCCACTTTTGCAAATGGGTACAGAATCAAATAAGAGCCTTCTGTGAAATCCTGTCCTCTGCTGAGCAGAGCAGATCACATTAAAGTTGGCATGGATGAGCAGTCATTTATCCCTGGGTGGAATTTGGCCCTTTGTGAGATGCCATTTGGAATTAATACCTAAATCTCTTAAACCATGAGGAACTAAGGTTCAGGATTCCAAAAATTCTTCATGTGCAAGGCAGCCGATTGTCAGTGTAAAATAATTTTATGTGTATTATTGTAAAATAGTTTTATAATTATGCAATTTTAAAAATATGGCCCTGTAGAAAATTACCAGAAGATCTGAAACCTACAAAGGTGTCACTTAACAATATTGATTCTCTTCTCATCCTCCTTCGAGAAATTTCTAAAGGTAATAAGATTTTAAATGTAGTTTTTTGTAGTTTAAGCAAGAAGCACTGCATGACCAAGAAGCACATGCCCTCAATGCAAAAATGAAGCTGATTTGGGGAAACTGCTGCAAACAGTGTCCATCTGGTGACAGCTAAGGCAAAAATTCACAGTGAGACACTCATAGATCATGGAAAGTCTTATATTTTGAGCCTCATCTGGCAGAAAAATAAAATGAAAAAAAATACAGGACCATGAATTTACAAGTATACATATAGAGCTGAAAATAGTTGCAGGCAAAAAAATAATAAAATAATGAAATTTTCTATTCTTGTTATAGAAAAAATAATCCTATCTTTAGTCCGTGCTTTGTTAATTTAGTAGCTGAGGGGACTGCTAAAGTCTCCCCCTCCCATCTCCACCACAGGAATTGTGGTCCTCAAGCTGAAAGATCAGATTTTGTGCTGTTGGGTCTTGGCTTATCTCAGCTTTATTCCTTAACTCATGCTGGGGCAGTGAGCTGATCTTTCAGAGAACTTTCCAGCTGAATATTAGAGGCAAACACAACACATTACTTTAGCCACTGAAGCCAAGTGGAAATAAACAACTTTTAATTTTCTGCAGCTAATTCCAGGGTGCTCTTGCACCATTTGTAGCAGATGTAGGAGAACTTCAAGAAGTATTGTTCTATAAGCAAATTTATTCTATGAAAGGCAGTTATTAATGAAAATTACAGGGTGAGATCAGTTTTGCTGAAGTAGCCAGCATCTGTACAATAAAGCTCTGCACCCTGGTATAGATCTTTCTTTCTGAATAATTAGTCCTGCACATACCTGTGCACTGAAAAAGGCTTATAATCATGTTAGTGGTAATTTAAAAGCTAAGAACCTGCCAGTAATGTGCATTTCCCTTCAGAAGCGAGAAGCAGCATGGCAAAATTAAATAGAGCCATAGTTTAAAAGTAGTAAAAGATAAAATAATAAAAAATAAAAAATAAAACTCCCTAAACTTTCAGAACTGAAATTCTTCTATACTTGTGGTTACAATGTTGTATTCATAAAGCCCAGAACTAGAAACCTGTGACCAATTACACACTGAAACTTCCTTCTCAAGTTTTGGCAAATCTTTACATTTGTTCTCAAATAATTTTTTTTTCTGAAATGATTTCTTGAGTGCTTGTATAGTTTTCTGAGGATCCACAGTCCCACCTAACTTAGGACCACAAACAGCTGGGCTGTGAAAAAACACTGCTATGACAGCTTTGAAATTGCAATATTTTTCCTCTGCCAAACGAGATTTTGGACAGTTTGACAGACACAGCTAAAGCAACACTTACAATGAAGAGTTTTCAACTATCAACTCCAGCAGCCTGAGCAAGCCTCCTTTATTGTGAATCTCCAGAGAACTCATAAAAAACACATACAGAATTTCCCCTGCCTACAGAGATACTGTAAGGCAGTCTTACATATCTAAGAAATGAAGTTTTCTTCTGGGCTTAGGAGGAAGACTCGCCTTAATTGCATTGAAATTGTTATGTGGCTTACAATATTTCCCTTATGTCAGTCCTCTGTATCAGAAATCCCTTGACAGGCTGAAGTCATCAAAATTCCTAACTCTGAGACAATATTCACAAGGCTTCTCCACGAATGTGACTTTTAAAGAATAACTCTACAGCCAAGATGCCAAACTTTCAAATCATAATTAGTATGTTGCTAAACCATAAGGCTTTTGTACACCCATGTCCTCAAAGTATGAAAACTGGTACTTCCAAAGCCTGAAACACCCCTAGAACAAACTCTGACACTCCTTATCTTTGCAGCCATGTAGAAAAGGCTATTGGAATAAAACTAAACATAAGGGCATGTCTGGACCAGAAGTCTGCTGCATGTTTATTGTATTTTATTAGCACTGCCACCCACAGCAACTCCTGTGGGAGAAGACAGACTGTTCCCATTCTAAGATTTTAGTGTTTTTATGGTCTCACAAAGCAGCCTGGCCTACCCCAACTCATTCCAACAGTGCTGAGAGCAGCTCTGCAGGTGGGGTCTCACCTGAGCAGGGCAGAGTGGCAAAATCCCCCCTCCCCTGCTGCCCACAATGGGGTCTCAGCCCAAGGCACGTTTGGCCTTTCGGGGAGCCAAATGAATATTTTGTGTTACCTCTATGAATAGAGTCAGTTTGGCATCCTGAGTCCTGTGAGGCTCAATGACACCTGTGTGATGCTTTAGACATAAATTGCTGACCAGCCCTGGTGATGGGGTCGGACCTTCTCCTCTCTGAGAAGCACTTCAGGAAGCCTGGAGGTTATTTTTGCCACTCATGACATTGCGGGTGTGTCGCCCTGATTTTTTTAAGATTTCAGCAAACTTTTTCACACACTTTCTGTAATTAACTTATTGTTTTGCATTCTTTTATGGAGGAGGAGAAATTTGATGGACTGCTGGTTTGCCCAGCGTCATTGGAGAGGTGACGCTTTCACCCTCCAATCCACTGTCTCTTTTAGAAAACTATAAATGTTAGAATCAGCCAATAAACTCCCCTTTTTCTTCACCTTGAGAGCAGCGGTGTGTGCACTCATGTTGTTTCGTGTCCTGTAGTGACACAGGTGGGTGTCTGATAACACCAAGGTTGTGGCTTGGATCCCTCTATGCGCCATTCACTTAAAAGCTGGACTCTGGCAATGCTTCTGCATCCCTTCCAGCTCAGAATTCTGTGCATGAGAAACGCCAATCACTTGTTTTTAAAATATTAAAAGTTTTACAGTAATAAAATGGCTATAAAAAAAGTAATACAGTTAGAGTAATAATAATTTGGATGAATTGAATTAGGACAAAATGAGACAATAAAAGCAAAGAGTTAGGGACATCCGGGTACCATTTTCTGGGCAGCACGAGCCTGAAAAAGGACCCACGTTAACAGAGGAGTAACCCTTAAAAGCAATACCCTATTGCATATTCATTTTGTCCTTCATTACTGTAGGCAATACATGGTATGAGGTTTTTTTCTGAAGTGAGGCAGCACTAGGGCAATTTGGAGCAGGCTGACAACGATTCTGCTGGTGAGCACCCACATCTGCACCAGAGGGGCTGGGAAACCTCGGTGCAGGCCAGATGTTCAGCCAGCACACGGGGCTCCCCTCAACATCTGGGCTGCTGTTTCTCTGCCCAAATGAGGTGTGATGTCCAACAAACACACACAAAGGCACTCACCACGTAGTTCCCAGGAGAGGCTGAGGAATAAGGTATCTGTAACAGCAACAGAAAAAACAGTGATTTTGGGTCCCTCTGTGCTGGGATGGGCTCCTGCAGCTGCAGGTGAGAGCTGATTCAATTAGAGTGACTAAGGACACAGCTAAAATCATGGGGAAATGCTTCTGCTGTCAAAATAAACACTTCTTTTCAGCAATTTCAAAAAATTGACTAAAAACCAATGAAGTATTAGAACGTTAAGGTATAAGATTACTAAGGCAATGTAGTTTATAAGGTGCATGGACTCAGGCAGCACATACTTGTATTTCAGTCAGCAGGACTTCCGTCAGCCAAGCACAAACTGAATTCCAATGTGCTTGAGAGATACCTAATTTTCAATACAATCTTGACCACAAAAGGCAAAGAAGCTACCACATCTTTCACCTTAGAAGATACTGGTACTTATTCCCATTTTTGATTTAGGTTTTCTGAAGGACACTGTCCTGGAGAAATCCTGTGAATAATCTTGTTTTCTTCTTTGTTTCTGCCTTTGCTGTTATTCTCCCCAAAGGAACACAGGCCAGTGCTGTTGTGGGAGCAACAAGTGCACTGACAAACACAAATTTCTCTACAGACAACTTGTCAGACAAATTACTGCTACAAATAAATCTATTACTGAACTTGCCAATTGATTTCAGGGACTGAAAAGACTTTATCAGCTAAAAAATATCAATTTTAATTCAGTTTATGCAAAAGAAAATAGAAGAATTTCACTAATAGAATTAAAAAGCCAAAATTGAGAAAACCAGGAAGAACTGTTTAGCAGGGCAAGCCAGAACCACCTTATCCATCCACAAGTACCAAAATGGACACTTTTAAACTAATGATATATGATCCCTGAATGAAAATGAAGAATTTCTGCCTTCTGGAGAAATACCAGAAATGTCCTCTTCGTGTAGGATGCCAGGACAGCCTTGATGTTACAGCAGGGCTGGGCCTGGCATGAAGATACTTCCCTAAACACAAGAGATGTCAAATATCTTTGTAATATTTACTTACAGAATTGGCATTGGTTGGGTTTGGCCAAGGTCTACCACCCCCAGGGCCCCTGAAACAGAAGAAGAATGATGAGACACAGAACCACCCTCATCCTCTGACCAGCTCTGGGGTAAAAACTCTGAAGAATCTGTTTCCAGAGGAAGGAAATGGCCTTTTTTTAAGCTAAAGTGTGTATACAAACCATAACTACACTAAGTTAAAATGCAAGAGCATTAAAATGCAAGAGAATTTTTGTTGTGGCACTGCTATTCAGTCATTTGGTGAGTTGATTAATTTATTGGACTCGATGATCTTAAAGGTCTCTTCCAACCTAGAATTTCTGTGATTCTGTGATACACTTCATACATGATGCAGAAATTCTATTCAAATACAGGATTCTGTCTGGTCAGTGTCAACTTCTTCCTCCGAATCCTAACAGCGCCTTCGAAGCGGGAAGAAGTCCGTTTCTCCTGATAAGGAGCAATAAATGCTTTTTCTCTGAAAGATTTAGGTGTCCTGTGGCTGCTATCTCACTGCCAGTCCTTTCTTTAAAAAAAGTATCCTACATAGCATAGTTTCTATTTCAACATTTTTTAATAACCTAAAACTATATTTAACACACTACTTAAGAGAATTAATACAGCATTACTTTCTAACACAAGACATATAATATCCATTTTAATATTTGCAAAAAGCTAATAATATATGCATTTTTCACACTGTGCTTTCTGTGAAACCTTGTCTGAAGCTGTCGCCCAGGCTGCTGCTGGCGCAGCGGCATCAGCACAGCGCCCAAGGGAGCGTCCTGGTCTGTGCTGCTTCCCTGGGCTCCTCAGGATCCGGGCATGGTGGGATCGAGGTGCACCTCCAGGGGCTGGAGGGCTGTGACCCAAACAAACAGAGTCCAGATCAGCCCCCGTGTTTGCAGAGCCGCCCGTAGCCCTCGCTCTGCACTCAGCTGCAGATCGGAGCCGGCTTCTCCTCAGCCCGGCACCTCGGTTCGGTGCGGCCATCCCGGGGCACGGAGCTCCGTCAGCTCCCGCAGCTCCCCCGGCCCTGCCCGCAGCTCCCCCAGCACTGCCCTCGCCCCTCAGCGGGGCTGGCCCCGGTGACCCGCAGCAGCAGCAGCAGCAGCAGCAGCAGCAATAGCAGCTGCAGCAATAGCAGCAGCAGCAGCGCTAGCCCGGGCGCGGCGCTGGCCGAGGTGCCCGCCGAGCCCGGCTGTGAGGGCAGGAGGGGCAGGGGGAGCCCGAGGCCCTGCCCGGAGCGTCCCTGGGCTTGGGGGGACGGAGCCAAGCTGCCCAAGAGGGACCCCGGGAACGGCCTCGCCAGCGAGGGGCTCCGGACGGGGCAGAAGGGGTCGGTGGGACGGGGCACAGGGGGCTCTGGACGGCGCAGAGGGGCTCCGGAGCCCGCGGGGGTTGTGCTGTCGAGGGCAGAAGCGAGGGCGCGGCTCTGCGGCTGCAGCAGGGCAGGCGGGGCCCGGCCGCAGGGCCGGAGGGAAGGAGCAGCCCCGGCCCAGCCTGGCCCTGGGGTTCATCCCCGCCGATTCCCCGCGGCTGCTCCGGGAGCTCCGGTTCCTTCCACCTGAGGAGCCCGGCAGCACCAGGGAGGGATTCTCTGGAGAGCTGCGGCACAGCGGAGGCTGGGAGACGGCAGCAGGGCCCAGCGAAGGAGAGCTCGGGGCTTTGCTGTGGGGCGATCCCGCCCTTACGGATCCCGGCTGGGCTGTGCTCCCACCCAAGTGTCTGGGGCTCTCTTGGGCACAGGGACTGAGGATCAAAGCCTCGACCTCCCACACCGGTGGGGACAGCGGGGAAGCCTCTGGGGACACCCGTGTGCAGCCTCTGTGGCCGGGGGCTGCTGCCAGGCCCTGCTGGAGCAGGCAGGGCAGGTGCTGGAAATGGTCGTGCCAGCTTCTCTGCCCCTGCTTCATCTGCAGGGACCCTTCCCTCAGACTGGGCTGGGCCGGGGGAACGCTGCCAGCAGCCCTTGCCCCAACACCTGGGACCCTCTCCTGACCCCCTTCCCCGTGCCCCCATGCATCCTTCTTGCATGTGTGAAAGGCAACTTCCATTCTGTGAGAAGCTCCAACACCAGCACGGCTTCCCAGAGCAGCACCATGTCCTGACTCTAGCTCAGGCCAAGCCAGCTCCCTTGCTCATCATCTCACAGCACTGTGAGGCTCCCAAGCAGCAGGGAGAGCAGACCACTCTTTGGGTGTGTTAGGAGCTTCAAGGCTTTGTACTGTAGAGTAGATGCCTCCTTCTCATGGTAGGAGCTGAGCAGCAGACAGGGCCCCCAGCAGTGAGATCCCGGCAGAGCAAGGCTGCCCGCACTGTGCAGCTCCTGGTTCCCAGCACCAGCTTGGAGGTCACTGAGGCTTTTCCTGCTGACTCACAGCCAAGCAAATGAGGTGTCCTCCTCCTCCTTAGTGTGGAAGAGCCCTTTGTGCCCGAGTTGGATGTGCAGGACCTTCTCTAGAGTCTGAGGTGTCCCATAGTCTGAAACTGTCCCTGCTAGGGAATGTCCTGCACCATTCCTTGGGTCTGGCAGCCAGAGAGCCTCAGGATCCCTCTGCCCACAGGGAACGTGATCTTGTGGCTGTTGGGGCTGATAGCTCTCGTTTTCTGTCTCCAAGGACAACATGCTGTGGGCCAAATAACAGGCAGGGCAACCAGGCTCTCCCCAGCTGACACTGCGTTGGTGCGCTCCAGGTTTTCTTGGCTGCTGTCCACAATTTTTGGGACCTGGAAGGGCCACAGGTGAGGGTGGTGCAGCCTCTGGAGCACAGCCTTGTCCTCGGCTGCCCTTCCCATCCCTCTCTGCTGCTGAAAGGTGGTTTCAGGTGTACCTGGGCTTGGGAGACAGGCTGGGCTCATGGGCCCTACAGACACCCAGGGCAGGCTGGTGGGCATGACTGGAGCTGTGCTGGGACACCAGAGTGTCCCCTGCTCGGGGACACCAGGAACTCTCCAGAGACAGCCCTGCCCTGTTTAGATTGTGCTGGGTGGGAGCCCTCCGTGGGGGTGACACAGGTGATGCTGCAGCCCCATGCCCAGTGTATGGAAATTTCAGGGTTCCCTAAACTGTCTATGCTCACCCCACAGCCATCTCCCCTGAAAGACCTCCTGGAGAAGGTTGCCCTTCCACCCCTACTACTACTTTTGGGTGCGTGAACATAATAAACATAGTTGTACTTAGTAATTATTTAAGAGTTGATAATGACAATGTTCCAGATGTGGGTGAGTTGATATGAGATATTTTCACTCCAGAAAGGACTAAATTATTTTCTAGATTATTTTTCTAAATTATAATTTTCTAAATTATTTTTTCTAGCAGCTGTGGAAGTTAAAACCCTCCAGAGCCCCAAACTCTCTAGATCTCTGTAAAAACAGAAGAGAGGCTCCCTGGCTGGCAGGAGAGCAGCATATTTGAGAGACAAGCAGGCTGGCAAAATCTGGTTTTCTGAAATTCTGTGTGCTACACTTGCCCAGAGATGTGGAGCACATCAGCTTCACAAGCACTCACCTTAACTCAGAGAATCTGGGAAACTCACCATGCTTGCTGTTACCTGTCACATGCCAGATTAGACTTTGGGCAAGTGTTTAATTTTCTTTAAGATGTTTAATTTTGCACTGACTCACACAACAGGTTTGCTTTTCTCCCCTGCCTCTAAGGGGTCAAGGATCTGTTAACTAAGACTTTGAGTTGTGATTAATATGACAAGTTCACATAACTAGCCTTTGAAAACAAAGCTGACAGTTTCATAAAACTAATTACAAAGTCTCAGAAGATGGCAATAATTGATGTATTCCCTAACCATGCACTTACAATGTGAATTAAAGTTGTCCTGTCACAGGAGCAGCCACAGCAATGCACTCTCATGTACTAGTAGGGTTAATACCTCTGTAACTTCATGGCAAAAACCTTTTTTTACCAAAAACTAGTACTTCTCTATAAGCATAAGCCCTCTGTGCTAACAACGGGGCTCATCAGCAAGGAGATTCTGTATTTACACTAGCCTGTTCTGGAGAAATGCAACTCTTCCAGTTTTGCATGGTGTCTTTTAAAGTGAGCCCAACCTGACCTTCATGCGGCACTGTGTAATTGCCAGTTTCTGCTTCTCCTTTACCTTGCACAGCTCCTCCTCCCCTCTCTCTCTTTCTCAGTGTCTTGCAATCACTGTGGGGAGTGATTCCCACCACAACCAACAGCCGTATCACTGCTTCTCCCCTGCGGGCAGCTCTGCAGTGCGGGAGGAAAGCTCCCTGGGCCATTCTCCAAACGCCTACCCCCCGTGTTTATATTTTCAAACACATCTCCCTGCCTGGCTCAGCGTCTGCCGAGGCAAGGCAGGCTGGAGGGTGCTGGCTTGGGTTATCATTTCGATGATGGAAACCAGAGCAGGGCAGTTTTTGTGATGGTTCTCTCTTGCTTCTGCTTCTCCTGCTCTGCCTCCCCTGCCTCAGCGCTCCTTGATCTTCCAGACGGTCACAGGCAAACGTTGTGTGTCCGTGTCCCAAATGTGTTTATTCGTCTTATTTTGGCTTCTCCTGGAGAAAGACACCCTGCAGAACACTGAACAA
This sequence comes from Melospiza georgiana, assembly GCF_028018845.1. NCBI lineage: Eukaryota > Metazoa > Chordata > Aves > Passeriformes > Passerellidae > Melospiza > Melospiza georgiana. The sequence continues at coordinate 4,192,124 of NC_080465.1, read as the reverse complement.
AGCTTTCTAAGAAAGTTTTCATCGTGAAAGATTCAGCAGAAATGAGAAACAAGCTCTCCGTTCTACCTGAAACAACTGTTTAAAAAAAATGCAGATTTTTTATGTAATTTGTTTGTTTTCATTTCATATACTCATTTAGCTCAAACAAAATTGATAGCTCTCTCTGAATCCTGGTAAGACACAGTGCTAAATCAACATTTTTAAAGTACTTTTTCTAGGAAAGCCTTCAAGTTCTGCACAAGGGAACCTACAAAGTGCAGTGTAGTCATACTTAAGTTACTGCTATACAGAGCAGTAGCTGGAATTTGCACAGGGACCATGCAGCAGTCACAGTTATCATTTTCTCATTGCTGAAGCCAAAAACCAGGGAGGAGTATTACTATTACCCCATCTGCTCATGTGAGGAGTCTCCAGATTTTGTTCTCTTTCTAAACAGCTGCAGACACCCCCGTGCTCTCTCCTCCTACCGTGGCTGTTACAAAAAACCCCATTTCTATTAATTTTTTGTTGTTTTGCTTGGTTTCTTGAAAGCTCAGACTGAAGCAAATTCTCTTTTTGGTTCTTCTTTAGCAGACATTCCCAGGTGAAAACAAACAGACAGTATTTTCTCATAAGTACTCAGGTTAGGTGATATAAATTTAAATATTTTTATATTTTTCTTCTTTAGGAGAACAATATCTGAATCACTGAGGTAACCCTCAGACTATGGACACATATGCAGAATGTATTCACTGTGTCCACTTTAAAAGTAAATCTGGTATAAATACAAATTATTATATATACATAAAAAATCTGTTTAGCAATACAAAGTTTGCAACAGCAAAAATGGCTCATTTACTAGAAATTACAGGATCTATACAAATTTCCCAAAACTTAAATCAGTGCACAGAGAAAACCTTTGCTATTAAATGGTGCATGTTGGAAGGCTTTTGTTTAAAAATGTCTCAGTTATTGAAATGCTTTCCACATTTTGAGGAGATGAGTCCAAGAGGTGCAGTCTGTTGGGTCTGTAAGTTGTGTACAACCCCCTATACACAATTTATGCTGACTGCAAAAAAATTAGTAAATTAAAACGAATAAATTGCAGCTGCAGTGGTATTCTGAACCCGTGTGGAAAGTACTTGTGATGTATTTTAGAGGTGTGTTAGAGGCAGGGCTGAGTCACTCGGGTAAACACCACATTCCTTTTTTTTTTTTGTTTGTTTGTTTGTTTGTTTGGAGCTGCCCTGAGTAAAGAGGAACAGTGCTGATATTCAGTTTCATCAGCCCAGGTACAGTTTGAAGACCCATCATTTACTCACTTCCCTTTTCAGACTAATCCAGCAGGAAAAATTCAATCTCACAAGCACCAGAAAGAAACCTCAGATATAAAGAAAATTGCAGGGAAATCTGAGAGCAGCAACAATTACTTATTTCTTTAGTCTTGTTGTTGAAACCAACACAAGTTTATTTTCTTTTCTTTTCTTTTTTTTTTTTTTTTTGAATAATGAGATATTAATGGATTCAACTATTATAATTTTATGTGCATAGGAAATGCTACATCTTTTTTTTTTTTTTTTTTTAATTAGTTGGAAGCAGCAACCTGAAAACACAGACTGGTGAAAAATAAGCATGGAATAGGCAAGATCAACATTTCATTTTTCCACTGGGTAATTACAAGAAGAAGACTGATCTTGCCAGCTGCTTCCACTACAATATTTGTCTCCATTAATATTTTTTACCGTATTAGCGAATCTGGTCTGCTAAATAAGCATCATTTAGTTTAATCTCATGTGGTAGACCAGGAAGCTAAAATGCAGTGGTTTCAATAACAAAAAGATGAATCTTGAGGCTACTGAGGGGGAAAAGAAGGCCTCCTTACAAATAGTGTGAGTTTTTTAATACATCCTTTTGATTTGGGAGGTGAAATAGAACACATCACACCCATACCTCTGTCGGGAGAGAAAAGTGCTTTGCTTCAGGCAGACAAATATAGTGGGGTGGGGAAGGGATGATACCACAATTTTTTATAACAAACTGAAAACTCCTTGATTTAAAACCAAGCACCAAACTAAACTCAGGAAACAGACAGAACCAAAGCCAGCACTAAACACCTGCAAAGGGCTCAGTTTGTCCAACAATAAAACCTCCCAAACTTTGTCTCTTGTACTGCCTGTGAACACAGATCCTTTCACAGCAGTGCCAGCTGCGGTGTAAAATTACCCTGGGTTATAATCCTACTGTGCTGACAATTTTATGTTCCAGCAGGTGCTGTAGAATTTTTTACCAGCTGCTATCACTCTTGTAACCCAGCTTTTTTATTTTTCCAGTAGAAAAGGAGCAAATTCTAGTAAACGGCAGGGAAGGAAAAACCAGAGATAATGCTTTGTGTCAGCAAAGGCACCATGTGGGAAAAGCAGGAGCTCCCAGCTATGACTTAATTACTTTAGTTATGTACACCCCTGTGATTGGAATATATTCTTTTGGCAGTTTGAAGGGCTTCACCTAGCAGGGAAAATTTGCAAAAGGATTCCCGTTCTTCCTGAAGAATTAATGTTCGGTCTGAAAGTGAGTGCCTCTCACTGGCAGCAAAACTTCAGGAGCCTCAATGACATCCACCAAGGAATATGAAAATGTAGACTCCAAAGGTGGGCTGACTCTGCCTGAGGAATTGTACTCTGAGTCCTGAAACTCGCAGAATCGTGGAATCATGTCCCAGTTAGGTGGGAAATGAGCTCTGAGGTCATCAAGTCCGGCCTGTGACTGAACACCATCACACTGTCACCCAGATCATGGCACTGAGTGCCACTTCCAGCCTTTCCTTAACCACCTCCAGGGACAGTGGCTCCACCACCTCCCTGGACAGCCCCTTCTGCCCTCTCATCCTGTACCCTCTCATCCAGGAGATCCCTGGACACCACATTCCTCCAAAGCAGCCCCACACTGCGTGCTCAGGCAGCAGCAGGAGCCAACGTTGTTTTCTAAAGCACAGCGAGCAGCCTGTGGGTGAGAGAGACGTAAATTCTGGGTAGGAAACGTGGCACAGCAAAATTCCTTATTTATGAGGGGTTTATAGCTGCAGCCGGACATAGCCCAGGGGTGCCCGGGGGCCCAGAGGCCGATGGCCCCGGGGCTGTGCCGGCCGTGGGGCGGCAGCGGGAGCGGGGCAGGGCCCGTCCTTGCTGAGGCCGCACCTCGAGGGCTGCGGCACCTCCGGGCCCTCACACGGGCAATGGAGGGGCTGCGGCGTGGCCGGGGCGGGGAACGGAGCTGGGAAGGGAATGGAGCCCCAGGAGAGGCTGAGGGAGCCGGGAAGGGGCTCGGCCTGGAGTAAAGGAGGCTCAGGGGGCCCTTGTGGCTCTGCACAGCTCCTGCCAGGAGGGCACAGCCGGGGGGGGGGGGGGCAGCGGGGGGGGACGCGGGCTCCGGGTCCCTTTGTCCGGAGCCGTGGGCGGGAACGGGGGGCGGAATGAGGGGCGGGAACACGCGCGGGGCGTGGGCGTGGCCCGGCGGGGCGTGGCCTCACTGGCGCGCCCGCCGGCCGTGGGCGGGTTTTGAATTTAGCCCGCGGCAGAAGGCGGCTCGCGATTGGTTGGCTTGCGGTTACGTGAGCGGGAGCGCCGCGGGGGCGGTCCGGCGGGGCGGGCGCGCGGCCATATTGGAGCGGTGCGGAGCCGGCGGAGGAGGAGGAGGCGGTGACGACGACGGCGGTCGGTTCGTCCGTCCGTGCGTCCGCTCCGTCTGTCCGCGCGTCCGCTCCGTCTGTCCGCGCGTCCGCCTGTCCGCCTGTCCGTCGCACCCCTCCTGTTTCCCTGCCCTGCCGGTGTCCTCCCTCCAAGCCCGCGCTCCATGGCCGAGTCCACGGCGCCGCGGTCCCGCGGCCCAGCCGTCGCCGGGATGCTGCAGAGTCCGGCGCGCATCTCCCGCATGCGGGAGAAGGAGGAGCTGCGGCAGCTGAACGACCGGCTGGCCGTGTACATCGACAAGGTGCGGAGCCTGGAGACGGAGAACAGCGCGCTGCAGCGGCAGATGATCCACCGGGAGGAGGTGCGGGGCCTCGAGGTCACCGGGCTCAAGGCGATCTACGAGGGGGAGCTGGCGGACGCGCGGCGGACGCTGGACGACACGGCGCGGGACCGCGCCAGGCTGCAGATCGAGCTGGGCAAGCTGCGCGCCGACCACGAGCAGCTCCTGGATAGGTGGGCCACAAAGAAGCCGGGAAGCATCGGTGGCACGGCGGGATGGAGATGGGGATGCGGGCGGAGCGGCGCGGGAGGCACCGGCGGAGCGCACCCCGCCCGTCCCGCCGGGGCTCCGCGGCCGGCAATGAATGGGGGAATGAATGAATGAGGAGCAACGGGCTGCGCTGCCGCCGCTCCGCCCCGGCGGGAAGAGCCGGCCCCGAGCGCCGCCCCTGCCGGGTGCGAGCGCCCCGGACCCCGCAGCATCCGCGGGGTGCTCCGGTGCGCACGGAAAAAGGGGGGAGTTTGGTCAGACAGGTTGGGTATCAGGCAGGAGTTGCTTACTGTGCGCTGGAACAGGTTGTACAGGGAGGCTGGAGCGTCAGAAATGAGGTGAAGTGCTCTGATTGCTGCCCGGAGTAAAGGAGACCTTAGAGCACCTTCCTGTAACTAAGGGAGGCTGCGGAGAGATTTTTGACAAGGGCGCGGGGTGTTAGGATAAGATGGGAGGGGCTTTAAACTGAAGATGGGCAGGTTTAGATGGGATATCGGGCAGAAGTTCTTGGCTGTGAGAGAGGTGATGTCCTGGCACAGGTGGCCCAGGGAGGCTGTGGATGGTCCCATCCCTGGAATTGTTCCAGGCCAGGCTTGATGGAGCTGAGGATGGTCTGCTTTAGTCTGGGGACTGGACGGGCTTTAGAGTCCATCCCAGTCCCTTAGAATGTGATTCCATGAGTGTTCACCTCGCCCTGCACGGACTGAGGGGCTGTCTTGAAGGCTCAGGCTGCTTTGGGACGAAAAATTGAGCCTTTCTCAAACAGATTAACTTCATAATGTGAAAATACTGACTAGGTAATACATGGATCATGCTTGAAACCAAAGGGGACTGTAATTTCTGTATGCCCTCCTCGATGTTCAGATGTTACCAAAGGTAGAATTTGTGTCCGCACATCCCCCGGATTGACGGCTTTAGGGTACATTGCCAAGATCCCTGTTTTTGTCGCGAACTGATTTTGAGGCACTAGATTTTGCTTCTTAAACACTCGGCTCGATTAATTTGTTTATTTGGTTCCTTGTTTGTGTTTACCTTCAATTTGATTTTTGTGGCTGCTGCAGTTTTAGGCGTTCGCGCTTTAGCCTTGGAATCAGAAGGTGTCACAATATTGGGATGGGGGGTAAAAACCTCCGGAGTTGTTATTCTTCCTCTGCTACTGTGTCTTAAATGCCCTCTCAGCCCTGATGTTTCTGATGAGGAAGATACTTCGTGTGTAACCCGCACATTGATGTTCTCCCGCGTCTGCAGACACCTCTGATATCTCTTGGACTCTGTTATTTATAAAAACCAAAACCGTGAGCTTCTAATTAGTGAGAGTGGTTATTCTGGAGGTTCTCTCTTGGTGCCTCACGATAGTCTTAAATCAAAGCAGTCATTGACAGTGATAGGGGAAAGCCTGGTGTAGCCGCTGACAGGCACCAACATTTCTTGACTCCGGGGTCGAGCCAGGAGTTTCCATCTCTTAGTGATTTTATTGAGGAACGCACACTCTTGTGTCAGCTTCTCGCATAGACGCCGTGCGCGGGACTGGGATCTAAGCGCAGTCTGTGGTGGATTCCCTTTTTGTGGCTGGAACCAAGGCTTTAATAACGTGGACACGGGCATCTGCGTGTTCTGTCTTGCATTTGCCTGTGATACTTGGCAAAAAACCTGCTTTGTTGGGGGCGGGTGTTGATTGCCAAGAACTCCTGGAGGGTTTAGTGAAACAAACACTCGGTGCTGTTTGGGGCTCCTGGGCTCCACTTGTTTGTGGCTCTTTGGTGTGGATGGGCATGCAGTTTCTTAGTCGTCTTTGAGTGCTAAGATGGATATCTTGGGGATATCTCAGCTTATCTGTAATTCTATTTGCAAAGCCTTAAAAAGGAGCAGAGGGGTTTTTCACTTGAACTGGAGCACGCTCCTTCATGGCTTCTTAAAGCTGTTAAATCACATTGTAACCTGACAAAAAATGCTCTTAAAAGCACTTTGCACAAGGGTGCATAGGAGCACTGTGAGGGTTTGCAAGGTAAGATGAGGATGTGTGCTCTCAGCAGGATTTTCCTTGCCCTCTCTGGAAGCAGAACTGCAGTGAGCTGTATGCACTGGCTTTAGTTAAAATGTGAGTTTGTTGTAGTTTGTATCTAAAAGAGCCAGTTGCAGGGGAGGAAAAAGGAAAAAAAAAAAACAAGTTTCCTGGCGTGTTTGGTTTGTGTGGTTTAGATATTCTGGTAGCCATAACATTGAGATTAGTGATGGCTTTGTTTCCTTACAGAGCTAGTGGTGGAGAAATCGTTCTCCAGGTGTTCTGTGGAGGGAGTAAAGATGATTTGCCACTTGATGATCTGAAGCTGGGCAATAACATTCATGGTCTAGCTGGCCTTCTTGTGTTACTTGAATATTTTTGCAGGTGTATTCTTGTGCCACTCTGTTTCCTCTGGTTAGCACGCCATCCTTCTTAATTCCTTGATCCATTTTATTCCAGGCATCTCTCAGTCACTCTTAGTGCCTCAAACTCAAACTTCTAGTTACTCTCGAAGTGCTGTAGGGCTTTTCCTGTTCTTTCTTCACAAAAATTAAAGCTCCAGTCACCTATTTGTTGGATTTGCTGACTTCAGTGCCATCTGTATGGTGTGATGCACCAAAAAGCTTGCTCTGTTCATACTTCAAATCCCTCAGGAAAATTGCATTTTTTTACTGTTTGCTTACACTCCTATATATATAGCAGTCTTGCTGCATGCTCTCCTAGAGTGCTTGCCATGCAGCCATAGGTTCTGCTCCAGCAAAAATATGAAGGTTTCCCTTGATACTTCAAATCTCTAAAGAATTAAGTTGGGGAAAAGTGAGATTAAAAAAATGGGCTTCCCTATTTTTGCTCTGGAGAGGGGACGGGAAAGTGACACTCATAGTTGTGTAAGTAGGAGGCTTGTGATGGGCAGAATGGAGATAAAGGAAAATAAATCTCTGTGTCTCAAGACTTAGGGGGAAAAAAAAAACCCCCCATGCAATTTGGGTTTGGGTGTATAGAATTCTTGGGAGGTGGAGGAGAGGGAGATCTCTCTTCCGTAGTTTGAGAAATTGAGAGACAGCACAAATTTCACAGTATTTCCAGTTTATGTTCTCATTAGTGATTAGACAAGACTTAACTGTATGCTTTGCTATCAGTGTTGGCTGTTGTAGAGACATGCCTATACTTCTGTACTTTAAATAAACTTGTAATATTTTTTTTGTAATGAAATTGTGTAATTAACTGTGACTGCTACGCTTTTGCCAGTGGAGGGCTGTGGCAGACGCCAGCAGTAGCTCCACAGAACAAAATGCCTGTGCACATTGATTTCCAGCTGCTGGCCTTGCTCGTGAGCAATGGAGGCGAAGAAAGGTTGCCTGACGCTCAAAATTCGCGATGATACAATTGGCAACAAATTATTTTGGGGTAACAGCTCCTGTTATTTTTAGGTAAGAGTGCACTTCCTGCAACAGAGCAGCGTTGCCTTGGCTGGGCGTTCAGATTGCTGCAAGTTCCATATTTCTTGAGAAAAAGATTAAATGGACAAGGCATACAAATCAGTGAGGGATGTCGTCCTTGGGCATGTCATAATGCCATCATTTAAGCAGCAGGTCCCAACTGCTCCATCGCATCCTACAAGACTGGACAAAGCTTCTGCTTTTGAGGGGAGGCGTGTCATGGGTTCATCGTCTGCCACAAGTGCACACCAGGGAGAACTGCTGGGCCAGAAAGGTCTCGTGTGTCACTGGAAGCAATTAACTGAACAAGGGCACACATTGTGAATTTTGGCACAGCTGTGTCACCAGGTCCTGCTGAACAGGGGCCGTTCAGAAAGCCGGGGCTGGCTGCTGTGTTTGTGCACCTCTGCTGATGGGTCAGGTTTCAGCATGGTTTTCCACTGGTGGAAGTGGTTTCCAAGATAAAGAAAATTTATTTCGAAGATATATTTGTGATGGAGACTTAATGGCCAGAAATCCCTGGCTGGACTTGCCCAGTTCTGGTTGGTCGTGAGAGGAAATTGTGTTCTTTAGGAGGTGTGAGCTGGTGTTAACTCCAGTTAATTTAGGAAACCCATTGTTTGCATTTGTCTTTGGCAGGCTGGGGTTTCACTGTGGCAGTTTGCCAGTGTTGAGGGACGTCGGCCTCCTGGAAGAGGAGAGACAATGTGATTAGAGTAACTTTGAAGGAAAATATGTGTTTTATTCAAAGTGTTGGCAAAGGACTTAATCTTCCTTTATTATCTTCGGGTGTTTTGTTGAGTGCATTAATAGTAAATGTGGTAAGAAAGTAAACTTTAATTTTAAGTATCAAAGAGATGGTTTATCTGGCTGGCTGGCTTTGCATCTCCAGCTGGCCTTCCTTCCCATCTTCACTCTGAAGTACATTTCTGAACTGAGATTAGACAGTAAAATAAATATCAGGAGCAGCTTCCCATCGGCCTGTGGCTTGAATTACTGATCAAGGGTGCAGCTGGCACCCCGAGCAGCGACACAGAACCATGTGGTGTTGGTGCAGGCAAAGATGTGACACCTGTTCCAGGCTTTGCCAGGGTGCACCTGTGCTGCGAGGAGCTGGAAAGGAAGCTGGCTGGAGTTGTTTTCAGGCGTATTTTTGTTATTGTAGGTGATCTTGAAAAGTGAGGCAAAGGATTGGGACTTCAGAGGTTTAATCTGAAATCTGTCACCGCTTGGATGTGTACCATAGAGCACCCAGAGGGGGAAGGAGTGGGGTGGTTGGCTTGCTGTGGAATCATTCAAGCCACTGAAATGTAAGAATTTATATTCTGAAGTCAGCATGTCTTCTGTGCAGTGTGGGACATAAATATTTGGGCTCAGATACGTGGAAATGTAATGAAGACAGGGTAGTGGGCAGTGGCTTGATATGTGTTTGTGTGTGTAGTTTCTGCTTAAAATGGGGTTATGGGGTTCACACAGATGACCATGAGCTTCAGGTTGGATTTGTGACTTCAAGCAGGGTGTGACTAGAGATGATGTGTTGTTGTTGGTTGCAAATATTTAAGTAAAATGGGTAACATGAGACGAGGCTGAAACAACATTGCATATATTTATTTACAGAAAGCCATACTTGTCCAGTTACTTTTACTGCGGTCTCTAATCAAATATTTGAATGCTCTTAGGTGCTTCTTATGTTATTTAAGTCACTTCCTTGCAAAATACAGCCCTAGCATTTTGTCTGCCACGGGGGGAAAATGTGGGAAACTGACTGCTAGCTAAATAAAAGATAGAAAATTCATGACTATAGTTGGGTTTTTTTAATTATTATTTTCATATTTCTCTACAAGTGGACTAGAAAACCAACCCACTGTGCAGTAAATGTAATTTTATAGGGGTCTAAATATAGGTTGCATTATCAGGAATGGCAACACGTGTGTATCTATGTCACGACTTGGCTGAAAGCCCATGCTTTCCGAGGAGGGTTTGGTTAATGTTGGCAATGCTTAGCTTGGTGATCAGGCACTTAAGTAGCTGCAGAGAAGAGTGGGTGGGGTGTGGGAGGTGAGAAGAATCTGCTGTAGGCTGGTGGCATCCTGCACTTGGTCAGTTCCAAACGAAATTTTGGATTACACCTCCCAAGGTCTGGCTGCTGACTGCTTGCCTCGCACTAGGTGTGCGGCTTGTCTGGCTCCAGATGGTCAGCTTAGCCAGAAAATTATTTCCTTGGGGTTTTTGTTTAGTTGAGGCTTTTTTTGTGTGGCTTTTCTATGAACTTAGTGAGAAGTTTAAGGAGATGATGGGAAATTGTAGGTTGTTGTAAACGTTTCCATGGATAAGAAGATCCACGCACTTTGAAGTCAAAAGAGAGAAAACCAAACTGCTTCTTTGAAAAAGATGCGAGTCAGCAATTACTTGTTTGCTTTTATTTTCCTTTCATGAGTCAAACTACTTGAAAAGGAGCACAGTTCTAGGTAATCTCTGAACACTGCAACAGGAAGGTGTTTGAGGTTTTTTCATTTGCTGTATTCAGATGTAGCTTTGGCTCTCTGGGTAGGAAGAAGGCATCTATTGTCAAGAGGCTGAAGTTTTTCCTGGTCAAAATTAATGGATGTAAGGGTGAAGTATGTGCTGTATACTTTGGTGTTTGTTTTTATAAATCACAGAGGCTTTTCTGATCTTCTCCTCCTTTCCTGAATTCCCTTCAGGGATGGGATGACACTGTTGAGTTGCTGAGATTTCATCTGGCTTCCAGCGTTTGAAGTGTGGAGCTCCAGTTTCTGTTTTCTCTCTGAGAATGTGTTCAGATGAGCTGTCTCACAGTTAGACAGCTCATGTCACTAACAGCTAATAGTGCTTAATTTTAATTCTCCACCCACCCACCACCCCCCTGCTGTGGCTTTTGTTGCATTAAATTATAGTGTGGCTGCACAGACAGTCTTGTTGCAAACAAACCAGAAAGGGCTGATCTAACTGGTAATACTTTTTGTGGTACAGGTACTACCCTGGGTTTTAATCATGTTGTTGTTGCTAGTCTATATTATTATAATACCCTTTTTTCTCTGCTGATGCATGGCAAGAACGGTCTTCTCAGCTGCCTCTTAGTCTGTAAATGCATTAAAAAGGTATTTGTATTAAAACAATTTAGGATTCAAGCAGTTTAAGGTATCCACCACCTTGGGTAGTGGCACGTTTTGGGGACTCTCTCTGTTTCAGAGTCCAGGATAATTTGGGGAGCAGCGCACTGTTTATAGTTCTGCAACTTTCTCATTTCAGGATCTGACTTGGTAGCCTTGGTTTCAGCTTAGGAGAAGCAGTTTCTTCCGTTTTGATTAAAGCTTTTTTTTCCAGAAGTGTGACCAAGCAAGAAATGTCTGCTGTGGACCCTCATACTTCCTAATAGGGGATGGAGGGATTGGGTTTTTCTACAGATGTATTTTGTACAGATGCGCAACACACCTTCCCTTCCTTCTTCTTCCTCTTCTGCTGCACACTTTCCTTGCGTGGTGAAGTTCTAGCAGGGCTGGGTACAAGAGGAAGTGCAAGAGGGAATAATGCAGAGAGCTGGAAGCAGGAATGCCCCAACCCCAAATCCTGTATTTTTGTCCAAGCCCATGGTCCGGCCGTGGCTCTGAGGAGTGAGATCCCGCTAAGGCAGTGGGGAGTGCTGGGCAGGAGGAAGCAGCTGAGTGCAGGAGAGCGTTTTTGTGTGTCTCAGGGGCTCCCAGCCTGGCCCTTGGATGCCGTGGGGGCAGCAGGTGCTAATCCCAGGGATCGGGATTAAGGAGCGCTAAGTCTGTTGCGTAGGGGCTGCCATGTGGTGTGGCTGTGTGCTGAAACCTCCATCCCTGCATCCCTCCGTGTGCATGCACCTCGCCTGTGAGTGTGACAAGTGCAGGGAATCTTGGAGGGAAAAAAGGATTTCTTAAAGCTGAGGGTGTCTGCTTTTAAAATTGTGTTGATTTTGCCTTAGGTCTCATTTTGTCAAGATGCATTGCTGTTGTGTCTTATAAACCTTACAGTGACTAAAAAAAGTAGTGGATTTGTTCTGAATCTGTCTAATTTTATTTTGATTTCAGTTTATCCAATTTTCTGCATATTATGCTGTTTACTCTGGGTTGGTTCTTTTGTGTTGTTTTGGCGTTTTTTTAACATCTGGAAAGAAAAGCGTAAAAGGTGAAGAAGGACATGCCAGCTCTCATTATTATTGAGCCTAAATCTGTCCATCCCTTTAAAAAGTTCACAGTTCAATTAAAACCATCTAGGACTTGTGCATGCTACTGCCCTTGATAGACAAGGGTGGATATCCCAGGCAGAAAAATAATGAACTCCAAGCTGAAGAACTTGTTACACATTTAAAGGCTGCTTGTGCCATCTAAGGACAAGAGACACTTTGATTCATGAATATGGGTTTCCTTTCTCCTGTTTTTGATAGTAGCCTGTTACAGTGTTATTTGTGGATAATAAACTTGTGTTTATGTGACATTACTTTTCCCCCCTGTTTGATTTCTCTGTTTGAATATGCTGGTTTAGGAGATAAACACCTAGAACATGCTTGACTGCTTGTCTAGACACAAAAGCTAATTTGAAGGTTATTTGAAAATCTTCTGTGCTTGCCTTCATAAAGAAATCACCTCTGCACCAGTGTAATGTCTATGATGGCAGATAGTGTATAGACAGGATTTGGGTCTGTGGAGCTTTGCCATTTCTGAAGGTTGCTGCCAAAGCCCAGTCAATTTAGCTAAAACAACATGTTTTTGACAGGTGTTTCTCAAGTTCAAGGTTCAGATTGCTTTATTAGCCAGCACTCTGTTTTGGGGACATTTCTAGGTTTTCTTGCAACCTTTTCTAGGCATTTCTAGGTTTTCTTGCAATCACTTTCTCTGGTTTGTTCCAGCTATGCAAAAAAGGAATCTGACCTTAATAGAGCCCAGGTCAAACTTCATGAGCTTGATGCAGCCCTGAATTCTAAAGAAGCTTCACTGGCCACAGCCCTTGGTGATAAGAAAAGTCTGGAGGGAAAAAATAAAGAGTTGAAAGATGAAATACAAGAGGTGAGAAGAAATGAATATCTTAACCATCAGGTTCTCTTAGCGAGTGAGGTGGTTTTCTGTATTATGGGCTGCCAACCTGATGAAGTATAACTTTGTAACCAAAAAGGATGAAAACCTGTCAAGAGCTGAGACAGCTCTTAAAATCGAAGATGCTGAAATTATGAGGGATGTTACTTAGGGCGAAGACAGCAGATCAAGACTCAAAGTACACTTGACACTTTTCAGAATTGTTTTGGGGGGCAGATTGGCTTGACAAGAACAGGTAATAAGTGACAAATAACAATTTCTCTCTGCCCCCCTTTGGTTTCTGCCTCTGGTTCTGCATGTTCTGCTGGAACAATGATGAGGAAAACTTCTCCTAGTTTTGTTAGCCTTTAGATTTGTAATCTTGAGCATCGCCACCTCAAGAAGACAAGTTGTGGAGAGAAGGCAACTGGTGTTTTCCATGTATTAAAAATTGATTTGTAAGGAAAATTACTAGGGAGCAATTTTAATGCCAGTTACTATTGTGAAATATATAGAACTCGCTTGTATAAGCAACTGCAAAAGTGTCCATGTGTGATATGTAATATTACTGGCATAAATACTGGGATTTGATTGTGAAGTTAAACCTTAATATGTAGTAGCTGTAGTTCTGTGAGGCTTGGGCCACTGTGTGAGTTCTACTGCATAATTTGTGTTGATTTTTTTTTTTTTTTTAATTTCTTAAAGCTTGAAACTTCTTTAGCTGCTGCCAAGAACCAGCTTATGAAAGAAACCTTGCAGAAAGTGGAACTTCAGAACCGTTGTCAGAGCCTCTCTGAGGACCTGGAATTCCGTAAAAATATGTATGAGGAGGTAAATTTAGCCTCAAGAATTAACATTTTTAAAGAGAAGGTGGCAACTGGTGTGGGAAATTCTAGAATAGGAAAATAACTTAGGTTGTTGGGAGGTACCTCTGCAATTTGTCTGAACTCCTACTCAGAGTAGGGTTTACCTCTGTTCTGGCATGAAGGTTTCCAACTTCCTTTTTCTAGGAAAAATGATTTTAATTCTGAATTCTTGTGGTAAAATAACCTCATGTATCATGTTGTTTCATCTTAAATTCTGATCATGGTGTGCAATGCACGTCTTTTTCTGTTAATGAGAAAGTAGGTTAATTTCCTACATAACCCCATTATAAGAAATAAAGTGGACGGAGACTCAAACAGGTGCTTTGGACCTGCAATGTTTTTAATTTCAAACCTTTCTAATAGGATGCTCTTGAATAATGGAAACAAGGGTGGAGGAGTAGTTGTCTCTTAGAACTTTCTCTTGCCACCCTCCCTTTCACCTGTGGCATTTGAGTCTTTCCAGGAAGAACCTTAGGGCAGTAACAAAGGTCTTTTGTTCCATGTGTGCTTTTTCTTCCTAGAAGTATTTTCAGCTTTGTTTCATATTGTTGGAATCCCTTTCTTTCCAGAGAAAGCACAGGCAAGCACACAAGTAAATAGGGAAAGTGAGTTGACTGTTACTTCACAGCAGTTTGATTTTGTTGAAGCACACAAGGTACCTCAAGAAAGGAGGGATCTATTTCCAAAATCTGATGATTCTGAGGTGTATTTGTTGCAAGAGAACTCTCAGAAAAAAAAACCCAAAAAACTGATGGTATCCTAGCTCTTATTTTAACAACTAGCTTTTGCAAAATAAGGCTGGGGAGACCATTTCTACCAAAAGCTTCGCGCCAGAATAGTCCGACACTAGAACCTGCGTTCCTCCCCGCTCAGCAGGAAACTTTAGTCCCGTATTTCCCGGGTGTTAGCGTGTTTCTGTGGCTCCCACAGGAGATCAAAGAGATGAGAAGGAAGCACGCGACGCGCCTGGCGGAGGTGGGCTCTGGGTCCCAGCTCGAGTTCGAGCACAAGCTGACCCAGGCCCTCCGCACGATCCGAGAGCAGCACGAGGCACAAGTGAGGCTCTACAAGGAGCAGCTGGAAGCGACTTACAGCTCCAGGGTGAGAGCAGTGTTTTCACACAGCTGTTTGATGCTGCTTCGGTTTTGTTTGGCGCAATAGCGCGGTTTCTGGCGGCTTGGAGGGGCTTGGAATTAGCACGCGTTTGGGTGTGGGTTTGCGCTTCGACACCTCGCTTTGGGAGCAGGTTTAATCCTCATCAGGTACAGCAACAGAAGGGAAGGAAGCGCTGTGTGGAGGTGGTGTGGGGGGGAAAAGTGATTAATGCTGGGATTACCGTGAATTCAGGGAAAATTTTTTTAATTGTTAAGCATGGTACTGAGCAGCGATAAATATATATGTATAAAAATTCGTAACGGGGCTGCTGAGAAGATAGAGAATAGAGTTTTCTGAGCCTGTACAAAACGTGGGGAAGTTTTACAATGCCCAGTAACTTCTGTTTTTCACTCATCTAGGCAGAAATCTGAAATCAGTTAGACTTCATAATTTCCTTCCTCTGCTGTTACTCAGCATTTATGTCAGGAGGCACCCTGATGTCTCAACTGAACCTGGTTTCTGTGGCTGTGCTTGTTGCAGTTAGTATTGTTTAAAAGCAGGGTGAGATTTTACATCAGAAAAGTTCATATAAACTGAATTTATTAGCATCAGTTTTGGTCTTTTCAGCCTGCTTATCTCCAGGCCTTCAATCTGTCTTGGAAAAGATTATTTAAAATGCAGTCTAGCCAAAAATGCAACCTCTCATTGCGTCCTTGGTCTTTATCATCAGGTATAATTCTCTGTATTTTTGGAAACTTAGTTAAAAAGATAAATTGGATTGCTTTGCACCATCGTCATCAAGTTCAATAAATCTGTGGTGCAGCTCAAGTGTGTGTGGCAGTGTTCAGCAGGAACGATTTGGTTACTCTATAAAAGTAAAACTGTTGAAGTTTGAAGTGATAGAATGAAACAATAGTGGTTTAGGACACTAGTACTGGTGCCAATTTGCTTTTATTGCCTGAAAGGTAACAAGTTTGCCTCTTTTTAGAGAATGTAAACTCATTTCAGTTTAGAGAATGTAAACTAATTTCACTAAGAGGGTGCTAAAGTGTGTTAAATAAGCATTTAAGTGTATTAAATAAACTTTAGCCAGCATGAAAACGGGGCTCAGTAGCTCAGTTTCAGTAATGTCTACAAGGGAAGGTTTTAATCCTAGAGTAACTATTCAGAGAATTGGAATTCCAGGCAGGGCAATCCAACACGGCAACCACGTTTTAGCCCTAGAGAAAGGAAGGTTTCAGCGCGTTGGAGCTGCAGAGAGGAACGCGGGTGGCTTAGCGTGGCCTGTGGGTTTCTGGTGATTCATTCCTTCTTCTGGTGAAAGTTACTGTGAAGCTGACGTGCTCGCTTGGGTGCCCTGCAGCTGGAGAGTGCCAGGATGTCCTCGGAGGTGAACAGCTCTGCAGTCCACACCATCCGGGAGCAGCTGAACGAGAGCCGCGTGCGCATCGAGAGCCTGTCCTCCCTCATCACCAGCCTCCAGAGAGAGGTACCCAGCTCTGCCTCCTCGCTCCCGCTGTTCACACCTGCTGGGCTTTGTGTTAAAGGGCTTTTCTGCCCATTACATTTGTTGGGTTTTGTGTTAAAGGTGTGTTTTTAACCCAGGTTTGTTCAGTGTCACAACCGGAGTTTTGTCTTCTCTCCTCCTGCTCTGTGCTGTTTCAAATTCATTTATATCTCCTCTTGACAAGCTTTATTTTATTTTTCTGTGTGTAGTAGTCTGCTATAGAGCCAGTGTTTGAAATGGGGTACTGTTAAGCGGCTTTTGTGGAGAGATGAGGCAATTTTAGTCAAATGTGTATTAAATGTTCTTGACACACTGAGCAGTTTAGTACTGACTGGACCAGCCTAGTGTAGAATTCTACAAAGCAACATTCAAAACCAGAAATGGAATTTGGAGGTTCTTTTCATTCTAGATCCAGTTTGCATCCAGACATCTAAAAAATCTAAAACTGTTGACAAGATCTTGCCCAGATTAGGAATGTGAGACTGAGCAAACAACATCAAAAAACTGTACTCGAGCATCTGTAGGGCAGGCCCTCGAGCAGAAATTGGTTATTCCTAGATTACAGAGGGCATAGATCACACCCAGAGAAGTATGACGTAGTGTGTGACAAGTGATATGTTCAGTACTGGCCTGTTTGTAACATTGTGTGCACTGTAGTGGGAAATCCACAGTGAAAATCAGAAGAGTCAGGAGTAGGTTCTGCAGTAAGCTTTTGTAACTCACTTGAAAATACAACAAAACATGTAAACATTTTTATTAATATAAAAATACTAGTACTGTTCGCTCCTTTCTGTAATACACTTCAAATTTTACTCCTCCTGTACAGTAGACTCTAATAGGGCATCAAAATTCTGTGTATTTCCAGTGAGAAATATAAATGTGGGGGATATTATTTCCTAAATTTCCAAATAAATTGGCAAATACTTGTAAGAGTCTTCCTAGTGTTCCTTTTATCTAGTCAGGTTAGTCTCTGGAAAAGATCAGGTGGTATAATGAATGTGCATGAGGTTCCACAGAGTTGGATGGAAAATTTTGGCCACTTAGATCTTATTTCTGCCTTTAGATTACCATCATCTTTTGGTGGTTCAGTCAAGAGGTTTGTTAAGTTAATTGCCTCTGTTCTGTGACTCCAGGAGTGACAGCTTTGTTCAGAGGACTTGCTTCTGAACTGGCAGAAGTGTTTGTTGCTAATTTCAGGGCATTCAAGTTCAGAGAAAATCAACTTCTGTCATTTTGGCCATGATTTTTCCACCAAATAAACCATTTTGCTGTGGTTTTGGGGTTGTTTTTTTATGGTAGCATTAGTGAAGTCAGCCAGGACACTTTTGTTTTCCACTTTAGTAGCATTAAGTTAAGCTTTACTTTCTTGGAAATCTCTTATCCCTGGTGCTGGTCTGGTTTGAGTTGCCAGCACTGAGCTCTGTAGTAGACTCCGCTGTGATCTTCCATGTGACACAAAACTCCATTTATTAAATTCCTTATCTGGCTCTTAGCATTGACAACCAGTAATACTGGTCCCTTGTGTCAGACATGGAGACTCCCTCTCCTCTTCTCTGTCTCTGGAATATGTGGTGACTTCCTAAATTTGGATGCATGCGTAACAAACTTTGTGATTATGGGGCATCGGTTCGTCTGTCTGCTCCTTAATTAAAAAAAAATAAATTGAATCTCAAGGGGCTGTGAAACAGAAGAAAGCATGCTTATGGAAACCCTAAAGCTGCCATCATTTTGGGCTTTCTTTGATAGGCATTCCATTCTGGGTGTGCACTTTTAAGATCTGCTGACCTGATGGAATTTTTGAAGCAGGAGACAAATCAGATTTCTTCAATGAGTGCTTATCACCACACTCTGAGCAGGCCTTGGAGGCTTTGGGGATAGGCAGGCAGGTTTGCACTGACAACAACCCCTATTCCTTGAGGGGAGCTGCCTCCCAGGATTCAGGATTAGCAGCACCAAGCCAAAGCACCAAGCAGACACCTGGAAAACACAGAGCACTGAAACACCTCCAGGGGTGGTGATTCCTCCACCTGCCTCCCTGGGCAGCCCGCTCCAATATCTAACCACCCTTTTGGTGAAGAAATCTGTCCTAATGTCCAGACTAAACCTCCCCTCATGCAGCTCAGGACTGTGTTCCTGTGTCCTGTCTGGAATGTGTTAAACTCTTAAGCTCAGTTTTTCTTTCCTGAGTAAATTCAAGTGCTGTGGCATATTTTCAGATCTCAGAAAAACAGAGCAGAGTAATTGTTTCCCCAAAGATGTTGCAAGTTTCACTGGAATCTTATGTGTTTACATTTGTAGTAGGTGAGTTGGAAAGGAGAGAGTTGAACACACGGGTGAGTTTGAACTCATGGGAGGGTGTAACTTCTGTAGTTTGAATTTGGTGTTGCCTGAACAGCAGAGGAGCAGCACGTGGAGGCTTGGCTGGGCTTTCTCTGCACCACCACTGATGTTTTCAATGCTTTTCCTCTAGTCCAGAGAGTGGCAGGACAAAGTACAGGAGCTGGAGATCACCTTGGCCGAGGAGCAGGAGAACAACCGCAAAGCACTGGCAGAGAAGGAGAAGGAAATTGCAGAGATAAGAAGTCAGATGCAGGAGCATCTGAGTGGCTACCAGCAGCTCCTGGATGTTAAACTGGCATTTGACATGGAGATCAATGCATACCGGAAAATGCTGGAGGGTGAAGAGGAGAGGTAGGGAAGACACGGCAAGGAGGTGGTGTCTCTGTTATCTCTGTGCTTTTCTTGTCTCCTTCTCTGTTAAAAAGCAGTTTTTAGTGGTGCTTGACTGCTTTCCATGGCACTGTTTTTGCCTCCTCCTGTCTGTCAGAGTACTAAGTCATCATGAGACCAAGGACACTGATTATCAGACCAGCTCTCAAGGCAGCAAATCACCTTTACTTTACCTTTTTCTTTTTTTAATGTTTTTTTTTATTTTTTTTCTCTTTTTCAAATCTTTTTTTATCTATCTTTTTAATATTTTTTAAATTTTTCCCCTTTCCTTTTCCCCTTTGCTTTTCCCCTTTGCTTTTCCCCTTTGCTTTTCCCCTTTGCTTTTCCCCTTTGCTTTTCCCCTTTGCTTTTCCCCTTTGCTTCTCCCCTTTGCTTCTCCCCTTTGCTTCTCCCCTTTGCTTCTCCCCTTTGCTTCTCCCCTTTGCTTCTCCCCTTTGCTTCTCCCCTTTGCTTCTCCCCTTTGCTTCTCCCCTTTGCTTCTCCCCTTTGCTTCTCCCCTTTGCTTCTCCCCTTTGCTTCTCCCCTTTGCTTCTCCCCTTTGCTTCTCCCCTTTGCTTCTCCCCTTTGCTTCTCCCCTTTGCTTCTCCCCTTTGCTTCTCCCCTTTGCTTCTCCCCTTTGCTTCTCCCCTTTGCTTCTCCCCTTTGCTTCTCCCCTTTGCTTCTCCCCTTTGCTTCTCCCCTTTGCTTCTCCCCTTTGCTTCTCCCCTTTGCTTCTCCCCTTTGCTTCTCCCCTTTGCTTCTCCCCTTTGCTTCTCCCCTTTGCTTCTCCCCTTTGCTTCTCCCCTTTGCTTCTCCCCTTTGCTTCTCCCCTTTGCTTCTCCCCTTTGCTTCTCCCCTTTGCTTCTCCCCTTTGCTTCTCCCCTTTGCTTCTCCCCTTTGCTTCTCCCCTTTGCTTCTCCCCTTTGCTTCTCCCCTTTGCTTCTCCCCTTTGCTTCTCCCCTTTGCTTCTCCCCTTTGCTTCTCCCCTTTGCTTCTCCCCTTTGCTTCTCCCCTTTGCTTCTCCCCTTTGCTTCTCCCCTTTGCTTCTCCCCTTTGCTTCTCCCCTTTGCTTCTCCCCTTTGCTTCTCCCCTTTGCTTCTCCCCTTTGCTTCTCCCCTTTGCTTCTCCCCTTTGCTTCTCCCCTTTGCTTCTCCCCTTTGCTTCTCCCCTTTGCTTCTCCCCTTTGCTTCTCCCCTTTGCTTCTCCCCTTTGCTTCTCCCCTTTGCTTCTCCCCTTTGCTTCTCCCCTTTGCTTCTCCCCTTTGCTTCTCCCCTTTGCTTCTCCCCTTTGCTTCTCCCCTTTGCTTCTCCCCTTTGCTTCTCCCCTTTGCTTCTCCCCTTTGCTTCTCCCCTTTGCTTCTCCCCTTTGCTTCTCCCCTTTGCTTCTCCCCTTTGCTTCTCCCCTTTGCTTCTCCCCTTTGCTTCTCCCCTTTGCTTCTCCCCTTTGCTTCTCCCCTTTGCTTCTCCCCTTTGCTTCTCCCCTTTGCTTCTCCCCTTTGCTTCTCCCCTTTGCTTCTCCCCTAAGGTCCAGCAGAGAAGAAGTAATGAATTGTCGTTTGTATGACTGCTTGGTGTTGTGCTTAATGATGTTCTGCAAAATTAGTTGCAGAGTTAATTATTTGTTACCCACATTCTCCCAAGTATAGAATAATTTTAATAAACTCATAGCCATTGTGATTGCCCAGCTCATCAGCCAGCTGCCTTTTCCACATCTGGCCTCAGTGTTCTTCCAGTACTGAGAATTTTCACCTCTGTCACAACTGTCATTTAGAGCAATTTTGTTCTTCACTGTGTTCTGAGCTACTCTCTGCTGATTCCTCTCAACTGTGGGGATGGAACAGCCAAAGCTTTTATTCCACTGTGTTTTTGCATTAATTTCACACAGTGGCTTAAGTCTCCCTAGGGTTTTTGTTTCTTTGTAGTCTTCAACAAATGCACAGAAATGCTTTTATGCTCTTAATGTAGTAATCCATCAGTATTCTCTGCTCCAGGAGCATTAATCAGCTGTTTGACAACATTTTATTCACCTCTTCAGTACTTCAGCCTTCACTTATTCATGTGACATGCTTTGTTTACTATGCTGCTGTATAAATCTATGGGAAGAAGAGGAGATGGAAGTTTATTTAAAAAAAAAAGGTGGAAAAAGTGAAACTAAATCATGGAATCTTTAGGCTGGGAAAGATATGAATCCAGCTGTAGACCCAGCACTGCTGTGGTCAGCACTAAACCCACGTGCCCCAGTGTCCCCAAGTGCCACATACACATGGGTGTTTGGATGATGATTCCACCACGTCCCTGGGCAAAGCCTGACTGCCTTTTCAGTGAAGAAATTCCTCCTGACACCCAGTGTGCACTATCCCTGTCCCACTTCAGCTCTTCCCTCTCGCTCTGTCCCGCATTCCCCGCAAGCGCACCCCGGCCTCCAGCTCTCATCGCCCTCCTGCCAGCGGGTTGTGGAGGGCAGGGAGGTCCCTCCCTGAGCCCCCTGTTCTCTGATGTGCTCTGTGTGTGTGTGTGTGTTCTCTCCCTTGCCCACGCCAGGCTGAACCTGTCCCCCGGCCCTTCCTCGCGGGTCACCATCTCGCACGCCTCGTCCAGCCGCAGTGTGCGCACAGCCGGCCGCAAGAGGAGGAGGATTGACGTGGAGGAGTCCGAGGCCAGCAGCAGCATGAGCATTTCCCACTCTGCCTCTGCCACGGGGAACGTGTCCATCGAGGAGATAGACGTGGACGGGAAGTTCATTCGCTTGAAGAACACCTCTGAGCAGGTTTGGAAGTGACCGCGTGCGTCCTGAGTAGAGGGAGTCCTCGGTGCCCTTGCCGCTCCCAAGGCTTCACTTTGATCCCAGAGCTTGTGGCATTAAGGAGCTGGTGTGTCCCAAAGAAAGCTTTCACACACTGATCTGGATTGGTGGTGACTTTCCCCCGAGGATTTTTGGTGCTTTTGTTTTACTGCAAGGTGGCCCGTCCACCAAATCATTACCTCGCACTTCTGCATTCTGCCTTGCAAGTAATGCACCTGTAAAATGGTACAGGTGACATTGTTCCTGATCAGAAATACTGCAAGCAGACACCAGGCTGCTTTAGATGCCTTTTCAGCACTTTTTCTGCCTTAAAAAGGCTCAAAACAAATAAATACATATGCAGAATAGAGGTCTAGATGAAATTAACTGCCAATGTCCCTTGTATCTGCGTAGAGCTTCCCTAAATTATGGTTTTTCTTCTTCCTTGGCTGTACACACAGTTTTACGAGCCCTCAACTCCCATGCCAAAGCCACTGCTACAGTGACCACTGAGATTGTATGGTTCTGTGAATAGATTGGAATTTGTGTTGGGAGGGTACACACATCTACACAAATGAAGAACTCTTTGATAAATAATAACCACTTCCTTATTTTGCTGTTACATACAGCACATTTCCCTCCTTTATCTTCACTAAAAGGCAGCCTGTTGTGATGAGCTGGCCTGGTTCCAAGTATCCCAGTCCCCTCTAATCAGTGAGGATATGGACAGGCTCCTCCAGACAGTGATCATGTGGGTTTTAATTATCTGTAATTACCACACCTGGGGAGCAATGGTTTCATTTAGTGAATTCAAGAAACCTTGACATTTCTCTTGGTCTAGACACTTCATTGTGTAGATGACTCAATTCAGCCAGGTCAAAAACTGTTTCTGGTGAGTCAGAATCTGCCCCTTTTTTGCTTTTTTGAGGGATTTTTTGAGTTTCCCCCCACACATATGCTTGTTTAACACATATATTTTTTTCCCCCACCTTTTATTTAATTACCCTGCACATCCCTTGTTTCATAAGGAAGGAGAAGCATCAGTTTTTTCCCAGTAACCATGGGTGGTTCATGTTTTTAGCACTTTTCCAGGGGGTCTAGATATTTGAGCAACTCCCTGTAGTGCAGTGTAATAAACTGTACTTGGGGAATATTCATGAGTGTTTCGACAGTTTAGGTAAATAAATAGATTTTAAAATTTTGATAAACACTCTTAAGTATGGTATGTGTTGGTGCAATGACAAACTGAATGTCAGCATCCATTGAATTATTTAAGATTGTTTATTTTAGATAATTTTAACTGACAGTGGGAGCTGTTGAATGATCAGAACCTGTGTTTGTGGGAGAGTTGAAAAAATGCTTGTTTTTAGGAATTTAAAAAATACCTACTCTTGTTTTGAAGGAGTCATTCTGTAAAGATGACTTGTATATGATTTGTTAATACTTATCAAGCAGTTGATAGGAAAAAAAATAATATAGGGAGTATGTGGTGGCAAGTGCGCATATGTAAAAATATTTCAAGAATACTAACAGCAATATTTTGTTTTCTAGGAAGCCTGCTTGCTATTCTGTGCTTCAAAAAAACAATAAATATTTGTAAGGGGATTTTAATATTTAATACCTATTACTAATATGTATTTCTCTGGCCCAAATGATAACAAAACTGATGCAAATCATAAACATTAGTTAAGTTAACATCAGAACTCTAAGGCAGAATGTCTTAAGCTTTAACTTCAAATAAGAGGTAAGCTAAATTAACCTAAAATTATTCTAATTCCATGCTGAAGATCAAGTGATAATAAACCCATTCACTGAAAGTTTCATGTGTGTCACAGCCTTAAAGATAAAACACACTACATTGCATAGCAGAAAAAATTAATGCTAGTGGAAATACTAAATTTTTATTTTTTTCTTTTTCCTCTCCCTTTTTTTAGGATCAACCTATGGGAGGCTGGGAGATGATCCGAAAAATAGGAGACACTTCTGCAAGTTACAGATACGCCCCAAGATACATACTAAAGGCAGGCCAGACTGTTACAGTAAGTGGTCAGGTTTCATTTGGAATGGCCAACTTCTGTGGGTGAAAAAGACAAAAGGGTTTTTAGTTTTGTCCTTCCTCTGTATGTTTTCAGGAAGTTATCACCTGTGTTTGTGTGGGGCATTTGTTGTGTTAATTGCTGGGATAATTAATACAGAGATGTTTTTCAGAATTTTCTGAGTGAAACGCTAATTTTCGCCATGTGCAGGTGGAAATTTTACATTACGTTACATATTCTGAAGTCCCTGCATTAAAAAACGATGTGTTTTATTGTACAAAACTTTAGGATTTGCTTGGTTTTCCTTACTGGAAGGGATTCACAGCGTCACTTAAATGAAATAACATTAACTGGATTTGGAAATGTGGTAAGGCTGGCAAAAAATGTTCCTGTGTGACTTGTGTTGTCAGATCTGGGCTTCAAATGCTGGAGTAGCTGCGAACCCTCCCACTGACCTCATCTGGAAGAACCAGCCTTCCTGGGGCACCGGGGAAGATGTGAAAGTTGTGCTGAAGAATTCTCAGGGAGAGGTAAAGCACCCCAGATCTGTGTGAGATATTTTCTCTCTCTAGGTGGCATCACCTACAAGGATTCAGATCAGGGCTCCATACAGGAATGCACTTGCAGGGGTTTTTTGGTAAAGTTTTCTCCTTTTGGAGAACTAGCTGCAGTTTAGAAATGCCTCTACTGAAGCCCGTGATTTTTTTTTTTACTCTGTATTGAGTCTAAATAGTGAAAAAATTACATATTCAGGCACCTTCCTCATGGCAGGAGCTGGGCAGTGCCTTAGAACACACCTTGAAAAGAAAGTTTTGGTAAATTCTTGATCAGTCTTCTAAATCAGTTTTTCTTAAACCTGTGTGCTTATGAGGAATGGGGAATCACACAGAGAAATCCACATGAAACAATGAGGGGTTACTAAAAATTGGGATGGGGTAGTTGCTGTGACATGCTGCAAGTGAAAGAAAATATTTAAATATATATGAAAAAATCATATTTTGGAAGGACTTGATGACTGTTGTCAGAAACAGTCCTTTTAATCTTTAAGATATTTAAAACTAAGCTGCTTATGATTAATGCTTGAGAAGTTTACAAATAAAATGAGTACAAGGAGTTCTCCCAGCAGCTGGAGCTTTCATTTCTCAGAAGTCCTGAGCAGGTGAGAAACAGGAGATTTTGTAATTGTTGTTTTTTTGAAGAGTTCAAGTCTTAAAACTGTCTTGCAGGAGGTTGCTCAAAGAATTACAGTGTTCCAAACAACAGCACATAAAGGGGAAAATGAAGAAGTTGAGGAAGAAGTAGCTGAAGCTCTGGATGAGGAAGACATTGACCGTCAGCAGGTATTTTTCTTTTAGGACTAACAAGGTTATTTATGTTGAAAAAATTGAGATTTAAGTAATGAATTCTTAAAACAAAACATTAAAAATTGAGTGCAGATGTTATTTTATTTTTAAAATCAGTAATTAAGGAAAGTATGGAACTGTCTTTTTGAAAATATTGCCTAACATATCCTCTTGCAGAGAAGTACATTTTTTTAAAAGTTTAAGATATGGGGATTTTTTTTTCCTCCCCTTAAACTCTGTTCCTCTTAAGATTCCCCCCCATGCCAATTTATAGTAGAGCTTGGCTTAAGCAGCTAAATTTACTGAAAGTTTTCAGAATTTAAATCTCTCTTTATCTCTCATAGAGAAAGCCATGTTAGTGTCTTATATTCAAATATTTTCTCTGATAAAGAGAGATACTCACATATTTTCTCTGATTGAGATAATTTGAGATTTGAAAACTCTTTGAGAGAAAATGTGCCTGGCATGCTGAAAAAAATAAAGTTCTGAAGATCAAAAAAAAAAACCCAAGAACTGTGTTACTGTGTTGGAAATCAGCAATGTTAGATTTATTATATAGAACCTCACAAGGTTCTTCTTTATGCTCCCTGATTCAAATACAGAAATTATTTGTATTTTTCTGATGCCTGTCGTCGTATTACTCCTCCATAGGAAAGGACATGTAACATTGTTTTAATTCCAGGATAAAAACAGGTTGTACAGCTTTGCTGTCTCTTGTTTGTACCCTGCCAGGGCAATAATTTCATGTATGTGTGTATATATGTATATGTGTGTATATATATATATCTGTGTGTATATGTATGTATATACGAATATATATGTATATGTATATATGAATTTAATTACATATTAAATATAATAATATCTAATTTAAATATATAGTTTAAATATAATTAAATGTTTTAAAATATAATTGAGTCTATAAAATATATAATTAATGTATGTTTGAGAGATAATGAATATATAGTCAATATATAGTCAATATATAGTCAATATATAGTCAATATATAGTCAATATATAGTCAATATATGTTATAATTAATATATAATTAATATAAAATTAATTGTTTAATACTATATATTAAAAAGCACAATAGATTCTTTTGAGTAGAAAAGCAGTTTGAGCATTTTGCTGCTGGGTGGTTTGTTGGTTGTTGGTTTTTTGGGGGGTTTTTCTGGGTGATTTTTGTGTTGTTGTTGGTTTTAAATGGTTCTCCCTGTTCTCGACAGGCAGGGCAAAGGGCATCCAACAGAAGCTGTGCGGTCATGTGAAATTCCAGCCACTCCAGGTTCCTCCAGCCGTGGTAATCCCTGCCTGCAGAACTGAGCCTTCTGAGAAGCACAACATTATTTTCCTGTCTGTGAATTTTTAAATTCTGCGAGTCTGATGGCCTTAAACTTCCTCTGCCACTGAAAAAAAAAAACCAAAAAAAAAAAAAAGGAAAAAAATACCAACAAAAGAAAAAGGAAGGTTTGTCACAAGCATCTCGACTTCCTCGCAGAATGTGAGCTGTTGGCTCCTGACAAGGGGCGTCCAGCAGATGCTCCTCTCTCCCTCTCTCAGATTTATACACCAGTCTCTCTTCATTGAAGCCTTGCTGGAGTAGGAATATTCCAGTGTGTTTTGGGGATCGATTTTTTTTAGATTATACCACTCTAGACTAGTTGCTACAACCTCTTTGTAATATAGGTGCTGTTGGTTTAGAGTTCTTAAATCTGGAGGAGAATTCATGTTACACCTTGTGGTTGTGTTGTCAAGATAGTGTTGCCATCTTGAATTTTTATGTGGTTTTTTCTAACAAATCAGAAAGCTGTTTTAATATGGATTCCCTTATTTGTTTACAATTTTTAGTAACAAAACAAAGTCTCTAGAGGTCTAGTCTACATTTGTATGGGAAACAGATGTAATTTTGCCAACGTTGAAAGTTTTTCTGTCCTTTTCCCATTATTCTAATGTCTAAAAAATATTTAAATAAAGTATGTCTGTGCTGCAGAGTAAAGTTTTTGGAATTTGTTTCTTCCTAGAGCTGAGCTCTAAGTTGAATGAGTGTTGAATCCTTAACATGTGATGGGCTTTGAAGCTGAGGAAACATCCATTGAATGGAACAGTGGCGTTTGAGGTGCAAAGATTTCTTCTGAATAATGACTGATACTGCTTCACATTTGGGAAATCAGTTCTTTAGAGCTTTATTCACACTCTGTTGCATTTGTGCTCATCTTGGCTGATGGTTCTGTTCTTCCTGGACTGGCTTTTACTGCATCCTGCAAGTACCAGACCTAAGCAATGTGAGCAAACACAGTGATATGAAGAGAAATTTAAAAGTGCTGTAAAATAGTTATCTCTGACTTAGCCTGAATGTATTGTTTTAAATGCATAGCCAGAATTATGGAAGTTTATTGGAATATTTTTTAATTGACTGGACTGGTTTTTTTCATGGCAAAATTAAGGTTTTTTTAGCATGTCTTTCACCTTGGATGAGCCCTTTTCTGGTGGAATTTCAACCATGTGCCAGCAGAAGGTAGAAGGGGAGGGGTTAATGGACAATTCTTAAGTTATGGTAGGAACCTTCTTGCATGATCAAATTCTTGGTTATAGCTTTTGTAGACCCTGTTCTTTGACGACAATGGGAGAAATGCAGATTTTAGAGTAATTCTTCCTTTTTTCATTGCTGTGGCCGGAATTACTGTAAATTAGAAGAAGGGAGTGTTGGGAAACACAGCTGTGAAACATGCTGCCACAAGGTGGAGGTCTTGTTTTGCTTGTTCTCTTTTAATACTTGTACAGCAACAGCCCAACTCTCCCTGCACTTCCCTGCAATTTCCATAACTTGATTATCATTGGTTCTGGCATTAGAAAATTGCATCCTCTACAGGTGAAAACTCTTTGGCAATTTACTGCTTGCAGCTGGATAAACATTTTACCAGAAATGGTTTTGCTCAAATACACTCACTCCTGTAAGAAACAGATTAGGAATTTAGGAAACAAGTGGTTTGACCTGTGCAGCAAACCTGTGAACTGCATTCTTTTTTTCCAGTGTTCATTATAAAAACCCCAGTGTAGTCAAAACGGGTGCAAATTAGTTTATGGTGCTGTTGACAGCAGTTTTGTGCTGAAAATTGGCTTTTGCTTTGTTTTTCCTTGTTCATGATTTTGCATCACATTGGTCCAAGCAGACAGCAGAATATGGGCAGAGAAATTAATCAGTAAATTCTGTTCAATGGATGCTAATTATTCATTTCCTTCTATAAATTATGCAATTTTAAATGCTAGTCTTAGTTAAATTTTTTCCCCATGAAAATTTATCTTATCAGTGTATCATTTTGATACTAATTTAGGGGTTTCTGGATTGAAGAGGATGGTTTTTATCTGTGAAACACTGCATTTCATATTCATATAGCGCTGTAAGCTGTATCTGTTCTTCAAGTTAAATGCAGCTGCTTTTACGGAAATGGCCACGTGATAACTATGAAGGATTTTTCTCCAGGCAAAGAAATCAAGTCGTTGATGGAGAATAAAAGCTCTTAAAGCCCCTATCCCAAAGAGGACAAGTGGTAATAGCTGGTGGTTTTTAGAAAGGGAGTGGAGGCTGAGTGTGATGGATGTGAATGCTTATTTAGCCTTTCCTGGACATCGAGGAAAGGCTGGGACACTTAATTATTTATAATACTCAACTAGCTCCATCACAGGATTATGGCAGAAGTTTGCTATTTTATCTCGGGTTTTGCTTGGTGTGCATTTATTCCTCAGAGCCTTTTGCTGATCTCCTGGTTTCTTTTTAGCAGATTTGCGTAAATACAGGATTCCTGTGTGATGAAAACACTGTGATTAACCCCAAAGAAAAGCTGCGTTTGGGGCATCAGTAAGGCACATTACAGCTTAAGATGATTGACTGATAGAATTTTCCTACAATTAAAAATTAACTCTTGGATGTGAGTTTTTGTAGCAGTTCTGCACTTTTAGAACAAAAAATATTATTTTTGGCAAGCGAGTCTTACTTTCTGCATAATAATAGAAGCTATGGGATTAAACTGTGACATTGATTTCCCCTGCAACTGCAGCATCTTGTTTTTGAGGTTGGTTTGTTGTGTTTTTGCTCCTAAGGGCATTTTGTACATAGGATATCAACATTTGGTCTCTATTTTGACAAGTTTTATTGGGAAAGTATTTGGTACACCTAGAATAAAGAAAATTCCCTTTGGTTTTGTAATCTTTCAACCCCAAAGGGAGGACAGAAGTAGCCTTGCCAGAAGTAAGTGTGGAGGAGAGGTTGTCAGCAAAATATTCAATACCTGAACGAAGGTTAAGGGATGTAACCTGCTTTAAGATGTAACCCTTGATTTTTTAAAAAAAGCTGTCTCATTTGGAAATGCACATGAAACTTAAATTTGAAATGTGGAATAACACAGTGGATCAGTGAGATGTCACCATCAGTGTTGGGACGACCTCTGGTTATTATTTATCTCTATTGATCTGGGGTGTTCCAGATCAATAGAGATAAATAATAAATTTAAATTAAGTAAATTTAATTTACTTAATTTTGTAAGTAAATTTGGAGATAATACTAAATTGGATGTTCTGGAGGGCAGGAGAGCTCTGCAGAGGGGTCTGGACAGGCCAGATCCATGGCTGAGGGACAGCCAGGGGCAGTGCTGCGTCCTGCCCTGGGCTCACAACAACCACATGGAGCTCCAAGAAAGGTTTAAACTGGATATTAGGAAAAGTTTCTTCACTGAAGGGGCGGAATGGGATGCCTGGGGAGCTGATGGAATTGTCATCCCCTGTGAGTTTTCCAACCAAACCTATGGGTGTGGCACCTGGGGACATGGTTTGTGGTCAATGTGGGGGTGCTGGACTCGATGCATCATCTTTTCCTACCTTAAAAATTGTGTGAGTCTATGAGTTTGCCTTGTAGTTTTAAAGATACTTTTGAATTCCCAATAAATGGCAGTAAAGAGGCAGGGCTCAGTTCTGCTCGCAAGGAAAATGCTTCTTTAATTCTTTAATTAACCAGTTCTGTTAAGTGAAGCGCCATCTCACAAAAAAGTAGCAAATAAAGATGTTTAATTATTAACATTTTTTTTTAATTTTTTTTTTTTTATTTCAAAGGGAGAGCTTTTTTAACTCTCTTAGTGCCTGAGTCTGTCCCAGTACCTGTTCTCAAACCTCTTTCTGCCGGTACCCATTGCATCAAAGCCAGTTGCATTTATTGGCTCCAGGTCCCTTTTTGCAGAGTTGTCACTTTGCTCTGTGTGACTTTGTCCTGGTGCAAAGCTGGTTTAAATAAATGAAATGTAAAGCACATTTTGAGGTCTCAGTCTGGCAGAACTGTTCAGTTGAGTAACGAAAAAAAAACCCAAACAACACCAAAAAACTGAATTATCTTTAATAACTGCTTCTGTTGTGACTTCCTTCCAGCTGAACAGAAAGCTGGGGTATTTCTCAATCTTCCTGTAATGTGATAGGCAAGTCCTGCAGGGGAAAGACTATATAAAAAAGTAAAACTTCCTCATTGTGCATTATATTCATCACACTGAATCAGAACAGGCTGCTTTTATCATTTGCAACTGAAAATATTGGCTCAAATATTGTTGAATACTGTTCCTTCCATGTAACTTCTTATCTGGAAAAGGAATGTAAATGACAAGGTCAGCTGCATGAGAAGAAAGCATAAAGTTGCTGAGAGAGAGGTTGAATGACATTTTTAAAATACAAAAAGGTGGTCACTTACCCTGTCTTTAAATATGTTCTTTAATTAATTTTATTTTTTAAGGAGAGCATAACAAAAATGTCATTGTACTACCAGGAGCTTTGCTGGCTGCAGCTTCTGCTGTGGTTAATTTTGTCTTTCATTTCTATTCAGACAGAAATGGGTGTTGCTGCTGTTGTAGAAAATATTCTGTAATAATTTTTTTTACTAATCTGCTCTAATCAGTTTTTTATGGAAATTTGGGCTTGGTGTGGCATCTACAGCGTCAACTCCTGGAAGAAAAATCAGCTCCCATCTGGGAGATCCTTCTGTCTGTAAATCTTTAGAGCAGGAGTGGGATTAAGAGGTAACATCTCTCACCTCCCAGTTCTTCTGTTTTAGGGGAAAAAAGGAAGAATACAAGGATGCTTTTTTTTTTTTTTTTTTTTTTTTTCATGAGTTTAATGCAATGTTAAGTGTCTGACTGGACTTTTCCAGCCACTTTTTTTTCCTCAAGAAAATCCATGGGACACTACTGTGACTTCACCAGACAGTTCTGCTGTGCTGCTGCATCAAGCACAGAAACTGGGTTAGTGATGTGTGTGCTGAACTGGACCATGCATTTTCCTCTCTATCTGCTTCAATATGCCTTCTTCAGGTAAGTAAAGATGTCTTTACACCGAAAAAAAAAAAAACCAACCCAAACAAAAAACCAAAACCAAAAAACTAATTAAAAAAATTGAAATAACACAGATGATCTGGGCCAAGCCACTGTGCTGATCTCTGTGCACAGACCTTGCAGCTTCACTTGAACAAATGTTTCTTGAATGTTTTGCCACTTAATTCCCTATCCACCCTGATTTGTGGTTTCATGAGGCAAAGCCAACAATAGCAGTCATTAAGAATAACAATTCTTTCAAAGAATTTGAGAGCGGTAATAGCGTTCTGAACAAAGCTTACCTAAAGTCTGTGTTGTAGGCATTAAAACACTGACAGCATCCTGACCCAGCTAGATTTGCTTTATTTCTTTACCCCTGGCCAGCAGATATTTGTTTAAAATCTGGAATTCTGCATAAGTGAGTGTTCAGTCTTCATTCCAAATAATTATTTACCATTAGGAAGAGGTATAAAAAAAAAAAAAATAAAGCATTACAGGTTTTAGGCTATCACAGAGACTGTGATCTTATCTTCAGAGCCTTGTTTAGTTTTCTCAGGAAGAGAAGCATTTATTCACAGCCAAACATGAGCAACCCCAGCCTTGTCAGACTGATGAGTACAGATCTGCAGGTTCATGGCTTTCCTACACACCTTGGCTCGTTGTGTAAGTGCCTTTCTATTGGAATGAGGCTGTTATTGCTTTATATCCCCATGATTCTCCTATCCCCATGACTGACAGTCACAAAGAACATTGTTAAATAACATGCTCACAGCTAGACTGGTCCACAGACAGAATAAAGAAATTTAACAGATTTGGCTTTGTGTACGAAGCTTTTTCACCCCCACAGAGCACACACAAAACATCAGATAATTTCTTGTCTGATGGTAAATACCCATAATACCTTGAACTTTATGAATAACAAATTATTAGCCTTCCTGCTATGTCTTCCTTTTGATTTTCAATTCATGCAGTTTTTTGGAAAACAAAGCACATGGTGGTACTGCCATCCATGCACAATCCTAAGAAATTCATCTGTTCACAAGGGCTCTGTATCAATTTCTAATTCTAGCAGCATTTGGCAATGAGGTTTTGCTAGTTATTTAAAATAAGTGTGTCTCTTCTGGGAGTGAAGGATTGCTGAATGAATTAGGCATAAAACCAAGGGGAAGCAGATAAAGTCACCCAGGAATAAGGTCTGATTTTACACTCCAAATTCCATTTGGTCTCCACAGAAGACTGTGTTATTAAATATTTTTAATTTTTTTTTTTTGTCTCAGTGCTACCATGAGAGGTCAGGGTTGGCACACACTCTGCCATATCCTACCTGTCAAGCTGGAGTTTCTGCTGCTTTAAAATAATGCTGTTCTTCATGCAAGATGTGTCCCTGCTTCCTAAAACTTATCCGATGATCTCATTCATTATGCATGCAGAGCTTTCCCTACACAAAAGTAAGCTGTAGAGTTAAATTCAGCCTGGTATAAATGCAGGATATGTTGGCTAAGTTTGAATTCACACCAGCAGAATGTGCACTTCACTGAAGAATGTGGTGCTTCTTTGTGGAAAAGTAGAATATCTTTTTTTTTTTTTCCTGAGTGCTATGTACTATACTTTTGACAGGAAGATTATTGCAATTTGTGTAATTTTTCTCTTGCGCATGCTAGAGTCATAACTGAAGAATCTTCCTGTCAGACCTTCCCTGCCAAATAGGAAACGGGTAATACAATTTTCCAATCACTTTGTAGCATTTAAATAATGTGCCAATTTGTAGAGCTCATTGCACACAGATTTTAATAATCAAAACATTGGTATAATGGACCTGCAGATAAAATCAAATGAGGAAATGCCATTGCTGCACTTTAGGAAGCGGAAATAAATATTGGTTACTGTCCAGCTGCCTAAAGAAACAGTACTGTAGGAGCAAGAAATCATGAAAACAAAGCACTTTTTAAACCTGTTTTGCATTGTTAATTACCATAGTTTAATACTTTAAACAATAAAAATGTTTGCATCACTCGATGATGCAACAATTAACATATTTGCAGAATCCATAGGGTCCCTGCTCACTAAACACGTTTGGCAGCTCAGCAAATGCCACAGATGCCTGCATCATCCACGACTTGAATTCTGACTGTGGTTTATCCCTCTGCACTCAGTCTGTAAATCCAAATTGCACGTTCCTGGGTGCTGGGTGCCCGACCCCTACGGGTCTGAGGAAAAACAAACCTCCTTTAGTGTGCAGCTGCAGCCCAAATCACACGATTGTCTCCTTGGAGCTCCTTTTGAGGGGCTGCAGGCCCAGCAGGGACTGCTGGGTGGAGGGGCCGTGGGCAGATTTTGGGATGAGGAGCATCACCCGCTGATTGTTCCGACGCCACTCGTGGTACAGCCGGCAGTGGTACCTGAAGGACACCTGGGGACACAAGGGACACGAGCTGCCTTCAGTCACTGACACCCTGCGGGGGCCCTGACGGGGCTCCAGGTGCCTCCCAGCGGCACAGAATGGGTGAGAACTTCTGAAAAGAGAGAGCCACCAAGCCCAAGCTACCAAAGCACAGGAGACAAGCAGCCTGTGACTGTTTCACCTCTCATTCCCCCTTTTTACCGCCTGAAAAATCAGACATCCCACCTCTGCCTTTCCCAAGAGCTGTTGGGCATTGATGGAAGAAGAATTTGGGACATCCTCTCTTGCCTCAGGTTGTTAAATTGACTAAGAATGTAATTGTTTGCAGGCAGGTGAACACAGGTGTGTTTTACCTTGTAATACTTTACTGCTGAATGCACCAAAGTTGGGCTTGCACAGAGGCAATGAGCTGACAACGTGTGTGCCTCAATTTAGATTGTCTCTGGAAATTATTTTTTGTTGTGGTTGTTATCAGGTGTTTCAGCCTTTATGTGGAAACATGTGATTGCTGTGGAGATGCAAGATAGCTTGGCCTCATGTTTTAAAAAATAGTTTACGACTTGTTTTAGTGGCAGCCAAGCATTGTGGGAGTTGTAGCTGTGTAAGAGGACGTGTATGTGCAGTTAAAAAAAAACAAACAAAAAACCAAAAAAGCCCCCCACAAAAATACTAAGAACAAACTGTAAATTTTGAGAGAAATGTGCCAAGTGATGATTGTTTTCTTCTTGAGCTGTGGGCAGGAGTTGACCCATGCACTGTATCCTTTCCATACTGCAAAAAGAACTAAAGAAATGTACCTTTTAACTAAAGAAATGTACCTTTCAATTATGTCCTACAATGGCTAAAAAATACTTATTTTTTTAATTAGATCTTTTTGCAGTTGTCTGAGGGAAACATATAAATCTTTGGTTTACTGAGCAGTTTTTTGCAAAGACATCTCTTCAGACTGATCCCCACAGGTCCTCTCCTCCCCCTGAAGGAAAGCATCCTGCATCTTTCTCTTTCTGTGGAGCAGTGTGTGTGAAGGAATATGAGAAATCTTTTCTCAAAATATACTGCAGGAGGAGCAGAAATCACTTGGAGTAGTGAGGAGGGTGAAAACACCCCAACACCTGCAAAGGGATGCCCTGTAAAATGCAGTGACAGCTTCAGGAGAGTGAACTGGAGCTCAGGTTGGGTTTTCAAGCGGCACAACATGAGGTTCTTTGAGTAATAGCTGCAGTGTTAAACTCGGTATGTATGTTATACAAGAGAAAGCAAAGTTTTAAAATTTAAATTAAAATTAAATTACTTTTAAAAGTAAAATTTAAATTTAAATATAAAATCTTAGTCTAAGTAAGAATCCCCTTTTGGTGTCGGGAGTTTTCTTCTTGGGAGGACCAGGTGCCTTTTTTGGTGGGTGTGTGTGGGTGTTAAAAATACAGAGTAAAAAGCAACAGTGTTTTATGGATAACTTATCTGTTTTAGAGGGAGGGATAAAACACCTTCTGGGATGCTAAAAATAACAGCCCTGCTGCTGCTGCTCACTGGGACAAATGTGGTGTGTAAATAATCTGTATGCCAGCTTTTGCCTCCAGAGAAGGAAGGCTGATTTACTGGAAGTAAAACAAAGTTTTAGTTCTCTTCATTTCCACAGGACCTAAAGGAATATTGTGTCATCTTGTGTGTAATTTACCCCGCAGCTCTGAACCTATTCCCTGCACAGCCATAGCTGTGTAACAGGATTCTCCCACTCCTGAAAGTGACAGGGCATGTGCTGCTGAAGAATTCGATGAAATTAACACTTCTCTGTGTGTGGGACCATTCCTTCCTGCACACAAGGGGAGCCTGGAGCCCTCCCCGAGGCAAACCCAGGCTGGGGCTTTCCTGCCTCACTGAAATGAAAGTTATTTTGCCTCCCAGCTCCAATTATTTGGTGATTCACTCCCATAAAGGCCTTCCTTGCCTTGTCCTTCTCAAGTGAACACAGTGCTGCCTTAGCCCATCCATCTCCTACTGCCTCAAATAACAACTTAAAATGGAATTATAGCTGTCCACAAGTGAGCGAGCATCAAAGATACTGAATTTTTATTAAATCAACCAAGGTATGTATTTATATAAGGCTCAGTATCACTAGCATGTTCTCAAAGAGCTAATAGCACATTTTCCTGTGTGCTTTAGAAGGGGTAAAATTTATAAAGTGAATGTAAGGGATTTTTGCCTCTTAGTCTGCAAATGCAACATCCAGGGATAGGGACCAAAATTGGGATGCTGCATTAGTCTTAATAAACAAGATTGTGTCATGGCTGAATTAAATCCACCTGAAAAAATGCCTTTTACCACTTCCAACAATTTGGTGATGGTGAATTAAGTGTGCTAGGTAAATTGTTCAGCATTTTGGTTTCCAAGACAGCCACACACAAAGCAAATTTGAACAATATTTGCTTGCATACCAGGCACATCTACACCCAGCACTTCAGGAAAAACAAGTGTGGCCTCACTGCTGGAGTACGCACCCTGTCTCAGGAGAGTGCTGCTGCCTCACAGAAAAGCAGAAAACAGCAAAAAAGATGAACTGCACGAGGCTGAGACAAAGCTCTGAGCTTCCCCCCCTGCTTGCATTCCTCCGTGGGTGAGACAGTGTTCACAAATGTGCAAATGAGATTTCCCTTTCACAGCTTTCTTGGAGATACTCGTGAGGAGGTGTGGGGTTTTTGTGCTCCCTTCACACCCCTTTTTCCTCGGGGCTCAGCACAGGGAGCATTTCTTTCTCCACCAATGCAGTTTTTTTTTTTTAAGGTGCCACCTCCTCAGCAGCTTACACAGGTCCAAATCTGCTGGAAGGGATCTGGGTATTTATGGACGTAGCCAATGAGGGGCAGAGCTGTGTGCTGGCGCTGCGAGATGTGGCCATGCCACGGTGTCCTGGCTTGACTATATGATGCTTTTATCCCCAGTTGTCATGTTCTGTTTGTGCAGAATAATGAGTTTTGCACCTTTAAGACTTGTTCCAAGAGTGAAGGTGGGGAGAGAAGAAGCATGGAGTTTCTTTTCAGAAACTGCACTCACTCCTCCATGTGCCTGCTCCTGCACTGTGATGTCTGTAGATGGACAGACAGCGGGACAGAGCTCTCCTTTGCTTTTAGTTAGTTTTAGCCAGCTGAGGCAAAGAAGTTCTCTGGACTGTGGGGTTTTTTCCCCCTTTTCTTTGGCCCTGTTCAGACCTGCTCTGGCCTGAACACCAGCAGAGCACCGGCAGCTCACACCTGAGGCCCACCAGGCCGGGCCTGGGCCGCAGCATTTCCAGCACCCCTGGGACTGACAGGAGACTGAGTGAGCTGAGCCACAGCCCAAGGAGGGGACTTTGTGAGTTTGTCTCTCTTTTGGAGCAGCAAGAGGTTTTATTGATTGCTTAATAAACAGTTTTTGCTACTTTTCTCCAAGGAGGTATTTTCTCCTGGCCCGGTTGGTAGACAGGCCGCTTGAATCTGCTTTCCTAGAGGAACCCCTTTGGGGGTTCTCTCCCAAATTTGCCCTGAATCAGGACACACATATGGGCAGGCTGGGCTTTTCCTGCCCCAGCAGCACAGCCTGGCACCATCTGAGTGCATTGCTGTGTGTGCTCCCCGTCTGCACCCACCCTGCTCTTCCCACTGCACAAAAAGAGGTGTGAAATGTCAAACACAGCATTAACCTGGGGTTCTCAGGGAGCTGCTACACCATGACTTGATAAACACCCATTTTGGCAGCTGTCCCCTGTGTTCCCCTCATTTCTGCTGGGCCAGCTGCCTGTCAGTGCACTGGGGCCAGTAAATTATCTCAATTCAACACCTTGACAGAACAAGTGGCTCTCAGGATGGATTGGCATGAGAGTGACTCCTGCTGGGGTGCAGGATGCAATTTAACGTGCACTGGAAAAGCAGCTTTGGTTTTACAGACCTGGGCAAGTGTGTGTTCTGACTTCCCCCACATCCAACACTTCTGAATTGTAAAATTGGCAAGATGTTGCATTAGAATTAAATCTGAATTCTCTGTGACAGCCAAGTTGTTCACCTAAACCTATTTTTTGTGTGTGTGTGCTGTGTCTTCATTCTTTGCACGTCACTTTTGGTGAAACTCCCTCCTGTAGTGTGGATTCTTTGGGATTTTACTGTTAAGGTTGGCATTAAACATGTGAGATGGTATTTTTTGTTTGGACTCAGATGGTTTTTAGTTTTTATCTGTATTACAGTCCCACAAACTGAGAGTTCTATAGTACTTCACTCTAACTAAAAATGGAGCTGTATCTCTCCCTTTACAAGGCTTCTAAGGATAAACTGTCTAATTAAGAAATTATATCTATATTATTTTTACTTTTAACTTAATAACTGACTACTTGTGGCCTGCAATGTGGACTTTTTTATCTAATTACAAAATACTACCTAAACTCATGAAGAAGAAGGTGAAGAAGAAGGACAAGTCTTCACCCTAAAATCTCCATCTGGTTTTATATATATTATTATATTCTAAAACTTTAAGTTCTCTGCTATGAGATATTACACACTTTTATTCATACTATACACTCATAATCCCAGTTCTATCGTTCCATTTTGGAAGCCTTCTCCATGGCTTCAGGTGTTCTCTGCGGGTCAGTGCCTGTCAGCACAGAAAGTCCAAAATTCTCAGCATCCAGGGTCCCAACACTGCAGCATCTGTCTTGAGCTCCCCCGTGCTGCTTCCCTGCCTCCCTCCTGCTGTCCCCACTGGTATTTGGCATTTGAGAATCCTTACCCCAAAACAAACTGCCTTTCTGGTGTCCCAGGGAGCCTGAATGGTGTGGAAACAAGAGGTTTCTTGCAGGTGCAGTCCGCACTCACCAGCACAGGGGGCAAACAGAAGCAAAGCTCTATGCCATCGCGCTCTGTGCGCCCCATTTTCTTGTTTTTGCCCTTTTCCCCTGTGATTTACATAAACCCCCTGACACTTACCAGGGTCCAAAAGAGGTAAATAGTGAAGAGTGCCACAGTGAGTGCAATGAGGCCAACAGCTTCCAGCCTACTGCTAAAGTGCAGGTGGTCCACGGCTCCTCGCAGGCACAGCCAGCCGGAGACGGTGGCCAGCGGGGTGATGAACAAGAAGCACACCATGTCCCCAAAGAGAGTCCTCTTCTCGTGCTGGGGGCCCGGGTTCCTCAGCCACTGCACAGGCACAACACAGCCAAGGCACGTGTCAGCACAGGGAGGATTTATTTCACCCCCAGCTCAAGCACAAACCCAACCCTTGCAGGACTGAAGGCAGACGTGGCTTTCGGCGTCCCCCAGGGATGCCGCTCATGGATCTGTAGGTTTTTAATGTATAGCTCTGTAGTACTTTTCTATAGTTCCTCCAGAACTCTACAAATATTTACACTAAAAATTTTGAAAGCAAATCTAATCGCATCAAATCTGATCCCTTGCCCTTCTGAAACACCCTTGGAACCCCAAGAAGTAGAGTTCCTGCGTTCTCTGGAATTGGATTTTTATGTTAATTTTAAATACACAGGGAGAAATCAGTCTAGAACTTTTAAAATATATTTTTTATGTTAACTTTAATACATGGGAAGAAATCAGTCTAAAACATTTTAAACATTTCTCCCTGTCACCCTGTGCATAAGAATCAAATCTTTTGGTGCAATTACACTTCTGGCAGCCTTTCTAAATCCAGTAATGCAGCTGCCATCAGGAATGTTTTTACTTTATAAAGACTGAGCCTGAGCCTTTTAGTGGCTGGAGGTTTTTAACTAAAAGATTCTTTTTAGGAAAGGTATGTATGTGATTATTGTATTAATCATGATACCTTTAAATCTGTGCATAGATTAATTAATAAGGCAATTAAAGGAGTGGTCTTGGTTGAAAGGAAAGGGAGAAATGTTGGAATGTTGGGGGCCACAAGAGAGATGATGGACTTTGGACCTGGTTAACGTAAGAGATTTGATAACATCATGCCTTGGCAAAAGCAAACAGAGCTTTGAGGATTGCGAGAAGATTCAATCAGACCAGTTTGCCAGAAAAAGAAAATTACACCATCTCTGCGAGCAAGAGATGTTTAAAATGCATAAGTTTTTTTATGTGATCTTTAACCCGATCATTATAGTGAAACATTATTAGCCTCCCTAAAATAGTATATAAATGTTTGTATCCCAGAATACATCAGGTTCTGATCACCAAATCAGACTTCCCTGTCTCTCTCCATCACCGACAGTTTCCCTGCCCTCTCTCACACTTCAGAATAAGAAGCCAACCCTTTCTAACAGGTTCTTGGAATTCTCTTTAGCCTCACTCTCAAGAAGAGAACTTTTAACCAGGAAACCTTGTTTGTCACCAGAATTTGAGAGGCATAACAAAATGTAGGGCAAACAACCCCCTGGACCAACTCCAAGGGCAACAGGCTCTTATTGCATTCACCTGCTAAATATACGAATTAATTAACCTTATTATTAGTAATACTAATTAATTTTTAAAATTGTAGAAATCCTGTATCACTCACTTGCCTACCTACACTTTGTGCACCTGAAAGTTTTCATTAAAGAACTGCTTTTTATCTTACTACTCTTAATACTGTTTTCCTTTGTATTTTAGGCAACACTAGAGAACTGAATTTATCCCCCTTGCTTCCTGCTGATGTCCACATTTATCTGTACCCACCATGTAATTTATTCAGCTGTGGTAAAGGCTGCCTTGAGAAATGTTTTATGTGGTGCAGCCCCTAGCATTTGCCCACTGGCTTCTTTGAAAAACTCCCTTCTTAATATGTAAACGTGCAGAAAATATTTTAACATTTCCCACGCTATTTTAGGATTTTTTTTTTTAACATTCTGCTCATAACATTTGCAAAGCCATTTTCAAGTTGTTTTCAGATACCCCCACATTTGAGCAGAGTTCAATGCACACAAGGTTATTTTTATTAAGAGGGCATTAATCTTGAGAAACAAAGTGCCTGAAAGTCAGCTGCTGAAGCAAAGGTTAGGGTTGAACAGCTATCAAGCCCATACACCCACATTTCTATGAACAGGATTTGAGATAGCAGAGGTGAAAGAAGTTCCTACAACAGTACATTGAGGTCTTCTAATTAAAAAAAAATAAAATAAATCAAGCCAAACCTCATCACACAAGTCAATATTTGAACAGGAAAACTATCCAGCCCTGTGCTTTTTGCCAATGTGAGGTGTAGGGTTGGGTCAAACCTGTTCTGCAGCATCCTTTTATGGGTTTTTGGGGCCAGCAGAACCAGATGAGGCTCATGCATCCCTAAACACTTTGGTTCTCTTATTTCTGCAAGTGGGTTACACATTGGCAGCAGAAGTCCTGTCTCGTGTACAACTCAGGAATTTACAACACAAAAAATACGTTCATAAATTTTTTTTTCTTTTTTTTTCTTTTTATTCAGGATGTAGGCTTTTAACTTGCTTGAACACTTCTGAAGTGCCAAGGAAGTGCAAAGCACTTTAAACCAGCTACGTATTACTGTGAGCAAGAAGTTTCAAGAGAAGATGCCAATTAAAGAGGGAGGCTCAAAACTGGTTTTTCCCTCTCCTTAACCAGGAAAGATAGTAACCAGCTGTGGTCAGTTGACCCCAAGAAGCAGCTATGCCCCAGCACAGCCATTTCCTCCCTCCCATCAGCATGAGGAGGAGAACAGCAATAGGCTACAAGCAGAGTTTTCTTCAGCAGAGCTGAAAATAAATAGACACACATTTACATTTGAACACCTTTTTATTTTACTGTTGCTTTAAAGGGAACGCTAAAAAGTGAGTAAAAGTCTCACACTACTTTCCTTGGAGCTTTGTATCCATTTACTTAAAAACAGCACCAAGGGTTTATGCACAACAGCTCCAGGTTATATCTGGTTGCTTCTGAGAAGACTGATTGCAGCCTTCCCCTTGTTTTCCATTTCCAGGAGTCCCTGCAATGTGAAACCACCAAAAAGCCAAGAGGAGCTGAAAGCACTTGATAGCAGAGACTGTGCTTTTAAAGGTTTTAAAGACTGCAAAAAAAAAAAAAAAAAAAAAAAAAAAAAAGCTTTTGTGAAAAGCAATTGTTTGAAAGGTGGCCTGGAAGAGAAATGCTGGGCACTTGTACACTCTCCTTGACCTCAACAGGAATTGGAGGTGTTCACCTCTTTCCCAGGACAGACGTCAAAATTTTGGCACCTGTGCCACTGAAGTAGTGCAAGAAATAGTTCCCAGTTCAGAGCAAGGAGGAAGAACATCAGGAATGCAGGGAGGGAGCACAAATGTCAAGGCATGTGCTGCTATCCCCACCCTGTGACTGTCACTACACACAGTGCAGTGCACCTGAATTAAGGCAGCATTTCTCACTGTGCCATCAAACCTGATTGAAAGTTTGAGCAGATTAAAATGGTGTGGAGCTGCTTCACAGGCTGACGGCTGCCTGCTCCTGATGCCCTGTGGCACACGAACAAAGAGTCAAACCCAAGCAATTCAAATATTAGATGAGGCTGTGACAGGCAAGAGCAGTATTAAATAATAAATAAAGCCATCACAATTCTACATTCCAGCCTCAAAAACCTGGAAGCATTTCATTAGCTAGCTCTGAAGTATGAGTCAAAAGCAAGATTAAGCAATTTCAGTGGTTGTACAGATTTCAGTCACAGCACTTATTTTTCTCCTGAAGCAGTGCACACCTGCTTCTAAATCTGCTTCTTTTTCTAGGTCTCAGTCATTTGTTTTGGGAATGGAATGGGCACTGTCAAGTTACTTTATAGCTAAAAAGCCAAGTCAGCAGATCCTTTTGTGCAACTCATACCCACACAGGGATCCTAACAAAGCCCTGAGCTGATTAATTGCTGTGGCAGTATGGTATGGACTACC
The DNA here is from genome assembly GCF_028018845.1 of Melospiza georgiana. Taxonomy (NCBI): domain Eukaryota; kingdom Metazoa; phylum Chordata; class Aves; order Passeriformes; family Passerellidae; genus Melospiza; species Melospiza georgiana. The sequence continues at coordinate 4,149,504 of NC_080465.1, read as the reverse complement.
CTGCTGGCCAAGAACGAGATGCAAGGCCAGATGAAGCTGTCAGATCTGCACTGTGACACCCTGAAATCTGTCCTATTAAAATGTGTCAATGTGCCCAATTATTTCTGCAAAAAATCCAGACTCTCAGACTGATAATTTCCATTTAGGGGAGCGGGGGGGAAAAAAAGAAAGATCTAAAAAGGGTCATGTTTGAATTAAAATGCTGGCCTGCCTGGATTTTTGTGAAGTGAAATCTTAAAGTGATCTGTGTTCCCTGTTCCTGATCCACTGGTAACTGCAGCTGGAGTAGCAAGACATGAAATGACTTCAGCTATGGCAGCAAAAATTATTTCAAGAAATTTAAGCACAGCACATGATGCAAAACCCAATCTTGGCTCATGATTGAGACAAGCCAAGAAATCCTTTGAGGATCCAGAACTTCAGAGAGATGGGGGTTAACATTTATCTCCACAAAGTCACTCTCTAAATGCATCTTGGAGAAAGCCAGAAGGGAGAACTGAAGTTAAAGTGCTGCTTAAGGTGAGGGACAAGGTTGGCTTAAGAATAGACGGAAAACTGCTGTCCCCAAATAAATTTAAGATAATAATCAGAAAAAACATCCTCATCTTTCAGAGGATCCTGCTCTGGAGCAGCCTCCAAAGAGCAACTTAGGCTAAAACCCTTAAAAGCTGACAGAGTTCTGAGAAGGAGGTTGCTCACATACTGAAAGAGATCTTTTATATATACTGCATTTGACTTGACAAAACACTGTGAACACACCTGGGGCTCCTCCACCCCACACACAGAAAGATTCGCTGCAGTCACTTCGCAAAGCAGGGTTGAAATTGGAGGAGGAAATCATTGGAGTAAGCAGCATCCAAGGACCAGAACACGTGGAGAGGCTCAGGCTCCCTGAATGTATCTATCCTAACCAAAATGAGCTGCCAGCAGAGTGCTGCTGTAAAACACCTCCACCATTCTGAGCTGCCTCACCACTGCCGAAGGCCAAACCCTGGAAGTACTCATCTCTGCAGGTCTAACTTCAATTAGATGACTCACAAATGTAAAAGTAAAGTGTGTGCACAGTGTTTTTCCTGATCAGGTCCTAAGGCTACCATCTGTTTCTGCCGGAGAGCCCCTTTTGGTTCAGTTAATTTCCCTTGGAGAAGTGATTTTAAACATTTCTGGAGTTTCTGGGCATACAGGAAGGAATTATCTCCCCTAAATGCATTGTCCTTTGAGCCAAAAATAGCTCATTGCACATCAAAACTTATCAGTTCATTTTGTCGTTTTCACGCTGATGGCTCAGCAGTGAGTCCTGGTGGAAGCAGGCTGTACACAAGCTGAAGTGATGGAAATTACTGTGTTTTCTGGTTTCTGACACCAATGGGAGCATTTTGCCTTGGGCTTTAAACAGAGAAAGGCTGATATTCCCTCTTTTTTCAAAGAATAGTTCTCTGGAATGAAAAACATTTTTAAAGATCAGGAGGACCATTGCTCCTCCTCCTCCCATTTATTGCCCATCCCCAAATACTGCATCTGAGCAAATTTTTTTTTGACACTATTTTTACTTGAAATATCCATTTTAAGATTTTTCAGTGAAATGTTTTGATAACTGGCTTAACTACATCTAACTAAAAAATAAATTATTCCAGACTAGAATGGAATATATGCTTGTTTTCAGGGTCATGAAAGATTTTGGGTGACTTGAAACTTTCCTAGGTTAATGTTTTGCCAAGGAAAACACACATTTGACAGTTACATTTTTGGCAGAAAAAAAATATTTATGCTCCAGTTTTTGGGTCTCCTCCTTATATCAAACATTCTGTTACTGACACATTGATATTGTCTTTAGTATGTGCCTTTAGAAAGGCCATGGTGACAGCTCACAGAGATGTTTCTCTGGTCTCAAAGAGTGGAATCAAAATTATTTGATCTCTGTAATGTTATTGTGCCAATATCGTGGACTCTTCGTAAATGAGTGTGCTCTTATTTAAGTTTGACCCCTATTTTAACTCAAATTGCAGGAAATGTGGATTTTGAATGGATGTCTCAATGAGGCAAGGCTTCTTTTTGAACTAGCAAATAATTTTTTTATTATTCTGTGTGCCTCTGAAAGGGGGAAGATTACATTTTCCATTGTTAGGATGGTGTATGATAAAACTTTGATTTTTGTTTTGTTTTGTTTTCTGGAAAGGGCGAATCACAGCACAGACAGCTACACCTAGGGCTGGTTCCTCAGTGTGAGGAGATCACCACAAGCTGTTTTTGCTGTCACACCACAACTCAATTTTCAATTTAGACCTTGGGTCACTTGCCAGCTGAAAAACAGGAGCAAGAAATTGGGCAGGGAAGGCAAGAGACCAGCATGTGACAGTGGGGACCTGCTGGCCAAAGGAAAGAAGCAAATAAATGCACAGGCAGGTGACCTGGGAAGAGTCCAAAGGTGAAATTCTCTGAGAGGTTGCGGAGAGTTGGGGTCAGGAGGGCCAAGGTGAAGCTGGAACTGAACCTGGAAAGGGAGAAAGAGCACCAGGACATTCTAGAGCCTCAGGAAACACGGCAGGAAGGTCGCAGGAGGCGTTTCCCCACTCCAAACAGCACTGGCAGACAGGGGACGGGCACGGGGAGAAGCCTGAGGTACCCAAGAGCTTTTTCACCCCAGCCTCCAAAGGGAGCCTCTCCTCCCAGCCCTCCAGTGACGGAGAGCAGATGGGCCTGGGGAGCAAAGGCTCTGCCCTGGGAGGGAAGATCCTGCTCAGGGCCAGCTGAGGAGCCTGGAAATGCTCAGCTCCGAGGGACCTGGTGGGATGGAGTCCAGGGTCCCCAGGGAATTGGCTGGGGGAGCTGCCAAGCCACTGTCCCTGGCACTGGAAATGTCCTGGCAGTCAGGAGAGAGCTGAAAAAAGGGAAATATTGCACCTGCCTTCAAAAAGGGTGGGAGGGAAGAGCCTGGGAACACCCAGCTGAATTCCCCTCTGTGCCTGGGGAGCTGATGGGACAGACTCTCTGGAAGCTCTGCTGAGGCTCATGGAGCTCAGGGAGGAGATTTGGGGCAGCCAGCACAGGGACAATTCCTGCCTGACCAGCCCAGTGGCCTTGTCTTGATGAGGTGACCACACCAGTGCACAAGGGAAGGGCTACAGATGTCATTTATCTGGATTTCTGCAAAAAGAGTCTCCCAGAACAGCCTTCTGTCCAAACTGGGGAGGATGGATTTGACCATGGACTGCTGGCAGTGCCCAAGGCCAGGTTGGACACTGGGGCTTGGAGCAGCCTGGGACAGTGGGAGGTGACCCTGCCATGGCTTTAAGGTCCTTTCCAGCCCAAACCATTCAGCAATTCTCATACACAAAGCCCCACCAGGCAGCATTAAATACACTGGTTCATAGATGTGGTTTCATGTTGCTGGGTTACACACACTCAGCTTCTATAAAGGATTAGTAATTCTCTGGCAGTGAAAACAAAGAGCAAAGCTTGCTAAATGGCACTATAAAAATCTATGAAATGTCTAGCAGGTCAAATTACCCAATAGTATAGTTTTTTAACATTAGTGTGGCTCACTGCTGTTCTGTTTTCCTACTAGCCACTTTTAATTTACAGTTCTGGAGATGGTTGTATCAGTTAAAAGATTTTAGGATGTATCAAGAAAAAAAAGATTTTGTGGAACTATGGGAAAAGCTATGTGTCTTTCTATCTGTATTTGCAGTGCTCTCATTCTGTTTTGGATGACTGTATTCTCAGTTAGGCAGACAAATATATATGCATTCAAGACAATCAACAAAAACCACATATTGCATTTTAAAACAAAAGCAAAGCAGATTTGCTACTGGCAAAACTTATTTCAAGACATTGTAAATGTCCTGATCTACAACTTCAAATTTATGGGAAGCAAAGACATGATAGATAATAAATTCTTGATAGGTCTACAAATAAAGACAGATGCAATAAATCTTACCACTTCTATTTTCCTAGGAAATGTAAACTTTGACTGGCTCCTGTCAGTGCTAGGAAATGCTGCCAGCAGGAAGGACAGGGATAGATGACAACTGGGCAGTTCATGACAATTTTATAGGACCATGATGTCCAAAGAAAAGTCACCAAACCCATTATCTGAAACAGAAGAAGCTGTGCCTTTGGAAACTCCAGCATCTTTCCCCCATCTTGCTCATTATAGAACCAAATCTGATTGTTCAGTTCCTTTCTCCTGGGAACTTTCCTCGAGTATTTCTTGCCCTTGATTGTTATAAATTTAGGGATGAGCAGTTACAGATGTGATGGTTTGAACTCCTCTGTTCCCTGACAAGTAATTTAAATTTTTATTTTTTCATGGGGAGTGGGTTGCTGTTGTTTGCACTCTTGCTGCCAGTGCTATAAGAAAGATTTGTGCATTGTAGCAAATCCTTGCTGCAGGGAACATAAAACAGCTACCTAATTTCTCTTTAAAGGAGAAAGAGCATTCTCGTTTGGTCCCTGGATTTCACTCCACACTCCATTAGGAATAAATAGATAAAAAAAAATGCATCTTGGAGAGTTTATGGTTTTAAATCTCTGCTGGGGAGTTTTGTATTGTGGTTTGTTTTTGGGTTTTTTTTTGTTTTTGTTTTTGTTTTTGTTTTGTTTTGTTTTGTTTTGTTTTTTGTTTTTTGATTTTTGTTTTTTAAAACCAGCTTTAACTTATACATACTTCTCCTGAAAATCTACATGTCTGCTTCCAATTCTCCCTGTGTGAGTTGGTCTTAGGGGGATTATTTTCATAGCCAAAGATAACTATGTACAAAAATGTCTCTATCAGCTTGCCCTTTTAATCTGCCCTTTTTGGGTCAAGAAAGGAAGGAGGACAGATGTCTTAATTATCTGCTCCCAGCCCTAATATGCTTATGGACAACTGCAGTTCCTCCAAACTTTGATTTATGAAAGTTTTCCTGGTAGGTGATTGTGCTGAGGAACCATTTATTTTCCTTCTGACTTGAGGTGTGATCCTTTTATAAACTACCTGCAGCAAATCTGGTGTCTGTTCATTACAGTAATTTAATGCTAATGACTTGCTTCACTGAACAGCAGAGAGGAAAAATAAGTAAAAATAATCCCAACAGATAAAAACGTCGTGACTCAAAGTCTTGCACAGGAAATGAAGTGTAAGGCTTCGTGAGGTTTTAATTTATAATGTAAGCTCATCTTAAATACTTCATGCATAGGTGTACATTTTAGACGGTTTTTTAATTTATTTTACCTTACTCATAAAGGCTCTATAGCCAGCAACACAGCAGGGAAAAACTGAAGTTAATTTCTGCCCAATATTGCTGTAATTATCCTGACTTTATTTTTTCTCCTAGTCATGCTGTTTTGCTTATGAGCTTTGTATTGTTAATTAAGTGCTTTCTGTTTGTTTGCAGAAAAAAAAAAAAAAAGTGAACCAACAGATACCAAATCCTGGCTGGTTTAAAACATGTAAGTAACTTACAAGCAATACAAGCCTGACTTATATGGTCACATAGTACTCTTATACCATTTTTATTTTGTAGCTGGCTGTTCCCTAACATTTTATTATTGCACATAAATATATTTGTACAGCTGCATTTCGAGCCTGCTTCTGCACTGAGCCAAGTGGAAGCAACACAGATGCAATGTGGAAATTGAAAATGAAGATGATACATAATACTTACATAAAGCTTGACTAATCTTTATGCTGAAACTCAGCAAAAGCAGCCACGTGAATAATACCACACATTCCTAATGCAGATTTTTTTTCCTGTGGATTGGCTGCAGTTGATGGCAGCTTATATAGAACTAGAAGGTCCATAAAAGTCAGTAATGGAATTACTGCAGTTTGAGATTTCACTGTGCTGGTTTTGAGGTCCTTGGCTGGCTTGTCACAAGGAATATCAGCTCTGTGCATATCAGCCACCATATTATAGATTTCTCTTTGTTGCAGGGGGAAGGGCTGGGTTCAGACCTTGACTCCTTTCACTGAATTCTGCACCATTGTGAACACTGAAGGAGGGTTTTAATCACCACCATAGTGCCTGACCCACATTCCCAGTGTGGAAACACAATTTTTTGGGAAGAATAATGTGAGTTCAAAAAAAAGAAATTAACCAAAAAGCATCACAAATTCATTGTTGAGGGGCTGGATCTGCCTGACAGGCTGCACCGCCATTGCCTGCTGCTCTGGTTGGGTTTTGGCCATCAAAGGGTCAGCAAATTGTGCATTTCCAGGGAGAAGATACTCCCTCAGACAAAAATACACATCCTGTGGCAGAGACAAAGCAGAAGCACAGAGTTGTGTCTGGTCAACTAAGGAATCTGGCTGAGCCACCAGCCACACCACTTGTTCCATTTCAATCTCACTGCTGCTGCAGCCTCTCCTGCTAACAGCAGGAGTAAATCCACATTTGACATTTCTAGAGAAAACTAGGAAAGTGCCTCAATTTGTTCCCACTGAAACAGATTTCTTCCACACCCTTGCCTAAGCCACCAGGAGACAGTGATCAATCTAGTGAAGGGATGAGGAGAAAACACAATAGCATGGTTATTTTTTGTTTTGTTGGGGTTGTTTTGTTCTGTTGGTTTTTTGGGGGGCTATTTTGGTGGGAGTTTTAGTGTCTGTTTTGTTTTGTTTTAGTTTGGTTTTGTGGATTTGTTGGTTTTGTGTCTTTGGGTTGGTTTTTTGGGTCTGGTTATTTTGAGAATTTTTTGGTTGGTTGGTTGTTTCTTTGGGTGGGTTTTTTGTTTGTTTATTTGGTTGGTTGGTTTGGGTTTTTTGTTTCGTTTTTCTTGGTGTGGGGTTTTTTTGGCCCTTTCAAAAAGAGTATAATACATTTTGGAATAGTCAGAAATACATTTTTCCCCCCTCTTGTGGGAAGATCTCTCAGAGAAAAGATCAATATGGTGACTGATTGCTTTGAGCATCTCTTCACTACCTGTCACTGACCCCTGCATGGGATGCATTCACTCTGTGAGACAGGGCTTGTTGAGGAGTTACTGGGTAGGTTTTTAGAGTCTGTGCTCTATAAATCACTTTATGAGCACAATAGCCCCTCTTGACCTACTAAAATGCATTGGTAAAACTCATAACTCACCTACAGTGAGAAGAGGACCATTTACTCTTCCCATTATCTAGGTCAGGGGAATCTTTGGAGAACTAATCACCTCACTGCTAAATGAAGAGAACTTTGACACCCCACCCCTAAACCTACACAATCTGGGGTGTTAAAAGCAGGTGGCCACTTTGGCTTGCCATTCATCCAAATGTTACAGCAGGGTTTTTGTGAGGAAAGGTCCTGCTACACCGGATAAACCTCCTGCCATGTCCTCACACCCTAGGTAAGAGAGAGACAGACAGGAAGGTGCTTTTAGGACACAGAAGATGAGGGAATCTGGCAACTTGCATCTGCTTCAGTCCTGCTTTGGGAAGTTTCAGATTTTTGCTGCAATTTGTTTTTATTTATTTATTATTTGCATGGGGAGATCTCCGCGTTTCAAAGGTCTGTGTATTAAATAAGCAGAAATGTCCAGGACAAACTTAAATTACACTGACAGAAATCAAGGAGTTTGATTATCTTTCTGCCTAATTTTCCTCCTGGTATATAGTTCATTTTAGTTACTATTTTTCTCTGCTGCTCTCAGCTTTGAAAGTACACCTTCATTTTCCTTCTAAACTGAAAACATATTCCCTTTATAAGATCACAAAGGATTGGAGGTTTTTTATGACCTTTCCCGCAACTGCACCCAACTGTTGGTTTCTGCACTAAAATATTGTGGGTGTAAGCTGAGAAGTCAGGAAATAATGAGTAAAGATAAAAACATCTCAATATGTTTCAAAAATGTTCTTGTTCAGGGTTTTCATTTGTCCTCAGCAAACAGGAAACAACTGGCAGATTTACCATTATTACTCAAAATATCATTGCTGCTGTTTCTACTACTTATTATTGCTTTTGCCAAAAAGAAACCTCATTTCATCAGGGAACAACCAAGCAAGCACAGTGCCCCATCCTGGGCAGGGTCAGCTTTGCTTTCAGCTCCTTCCATCCTCAGCAGCTCTGGCCAGCACCACATCCAATTTGTGCAGCATGAGCCTCACCAGGAGCCACCACAAAGGGAACAATTTCCAGAAGCTGGGCTCTAAAATCAAACTGCGATGCCTCAGCATCACTTGTCTTTCCTCTCAGAGGGTGGATTCAGAATGGTATCATTTTTATATCGTCTATATTCTTGCACCAAAGATTGAGAGGAGATCCAGACAGCAACCCAGAGGGAGCCAATTTCAGCTGGCCAGGGCCTGCTCTGGGTGCAGGACTTGTGCTACATGCCATGTCATGTACCTTTTGTGGGGGATCTTGAGGAGGAAGGAAGATATCCTCAGGCTCAGACACAAAATGTGCATGCCTATCTCAATTAGAGCAATTTTGGTACTGTTGAACTGCTCATCCCCCGACCCACCTCCCAGCAGTCAATTCTGTCCTGTGTCCTCTTCTCTGTGAGCAGGAGGAGGAGAACAAAATGCTGCTTCCCCCTACCCATTTTTAATACTGTACCTCCCTCCAGCGGCTCTGACACAGTTTAAAGGAACAGATAAGATGCACAGGAAAGACATTTTGTCCTGAAGCCAAGCTCTGCATGTAGGTGCCTGTGTCACCAACAGGTACAAAATGCTTCTTCTCATTCATTTTGCCAAAGTGTTACTTGTATTTCACTTTTAATAACAAAAGAATTCCTGATTTTGTTTCATCTTTTCCCAAAATAAAATAAAGGAGGGAAAAGGTCATTAACAGTGTCAAGAGAGTGAACTTGTTTTGGTTTCTTTTCTTTTCCCGAGGGCCAAAAACACCCTAAAACCAGGAAAACTTCATGAAGCTGTTATCTATAGTTGGCAAAAACTGAATTTTCATTGATAAGGGAGAAACAATTGTCCAGTTCACTTTTGAGTCTGGCACATAGGCAAGAATAGGCCAAAAGGTGACTCACAAATGTCTAAACACACCAGATGCTCAACAAGAACCATTCCTTCTTGTGGGCTTGAGAGGTAAACTGGGTTTTCAAGGCTCCCAAGATTGTTACCTCTCAAAAGAAAGAAGAAATAAATAAATTTCTGACCTATATTTAATACGTTGAGTACAGAGACTTGCCCCACATTCCAGAGAATCTTCAACTTACCTCTCTTCCACCCTCAGCCAAGCTGGCTGGCATCCCAGGAATTTGCTGCAAAAAACCCACCACTCAGGTTTGCAGTGAAGCAAACCCCACTGATCCTTAAAATCTGGTTTTGATTCCCTCCAAAACGAGGGGTTCTGCCCCATCCCACCCCTTCCCTGAGCTCCCACCCTCACATTGCCAACCCCCTATTGCAACCACAGAGCCTTTGTGATGCCTGCATGGAAGCAGGCAGGAGTTTTCCCAGCCACAAGTGAGATTTCAGGGTTGCACTGACCTCCAGCAGCGGCCTGGGCTTGCGCTCCACTGCAAAGCTGAAGTGGCAGAGCTCACAGTAGCTGGTGTTGGAGGAGGACAGCCAGCGCTCCAGGCAGCTGCGGTGAATGGTGCCCAGGGTCCCCGTGCACTCACAGGGGGACAGCAGCTCCTCGTGGCTGCTGCCCTCGTGGCAGATCCTGCACATGGGCCGCTCATTGAAGGGGCTGCTGCAGGACAGGGAGAGAAAAGTGATGGTCACTGCTGGAGGGTTATGGTGGTGGGTTGGGCGGAGGGGACAATTGAATCTGCTTTCCTAGAGGAGCCCCTTTTTGGGGTTCTCTCCAAAATCTGCCCTGAACCAGGACAAATACATCCAGTGGCGCCCAACGTGGGGCTTCTCCATCGTGAACTACTTTCCTAGAGGAGCCCCTCTGGGGGGTTCTCTCCAAAATTTGCCCTGAACCAGTACAAATACACAGTGGCACTCAATGCGGAGCTCCTCTGTTGTGAACTGCTTTCCTAGAGGAGCCCCTTTGGGGAGTTCTTTCCAAAATCTGCCCTGAACTGGGACAAATACATCCAGTGGCTTCTCTGTTGTTTGCTGCTTTCCTAGAGGAGCCCCTTTGGGGGATTCTCTCCAAAATCTGACTTGAACTAGGACAAATACATCCAATGGTGCTCAACATGTGGCTTCTCTGTTGTGAGCTAGAAATATTTGCATTGCTTTGACACCTAATTAGTAATCCAAGCTGGTGGGCTAGTGGTTTAAGGTGTTTTGGTGTTCTTGCTTAAAATATCTCTTTTATTAAGGGAGAGAAAAGTGTAGAGTGAAAAACATCAGAGAGGCAGATGACAGGTGGAAGACCAAGTCCTTTTGTATTTTGTATTTCCCAGCTCTTCACAAAGCAGTAGTGCCGCCACCTCAGGAAATCCCAAAGTGCATCAGGGAGGTTGTAAATCTGCCTCAGCGGGGCACTTCTTGGTGATCCTCTGACATAAATGTAGCCACATTTCTCCCCACAGAGAAAAGCAATTCTTCCCCAGAATATTTCTGGGTTTCACATTTTCTGAACCTCAGAAAAAGGAAAAGCAATTCTTACCGTATTTGCTGTGCCTGTGTTTATGCAGAAGTCAAATGCAATATGGAGATTGTTTACCCAAAGTGATTTTTTTTTGTTTCCTTGGCCTATTGGGGCCAAGTGTGTGTGTGTGTGTTGGGTGACAGCCACGAAATTTTGTGGAGTTAGAGTGCAGTTGTGTGCAGAGTTGAGTGCTTGGCAGATTCAGTTTAGATATTATAGATATATAATGTAATGTAATGTAATGTAATGTAATGTAATATAATATAATATAATATAATATAATATAAATGAATTAGCCTTCTGATAAGCTGGAAGTGTCCTCATCATTCCTCCCTGCCACAGGGATTGTCCTGTTTTGATACATAAATGTTATTTTCACTGGCCAACAGTGAAGGACTGCTGAAGGAGCAGCACCTTGCCCTGCAGCACCCCGAAGGCAGGGCAATGACTTCAGAAAAGCACATGAAGGCAGAAACCTCCTCTCCCTGGAAAGGGTTTCCCTCTCTTTGGGACATCCCACAGGCAGGTCAAGGAGGGATACAAGCAGATGTGTGCCAAACACAGCCCTGCTGTGGGGCTGCAGGTGGGTATTTCTTCTGCACTGCTTTGAGATCCATGAAGTCTTTCCAGCTCACCACCACCAGCAAAGACAAATTTAATTTTGACCCAAGCATCAAGTCTGGATAAGGCCAAGCACATCAGAATACCCTTCTTGCTTCTAATGAGAACAAAGCCAGCCTAAGCATGCTTCAAAGGCATAGATTAACAGTGTATTTCACCACTAATCTGCCTCTCTAAACCAGCAGCAAAAAGAAAGGTCAATCCCTCGGACAACGACAGAAGCTGCAGCACTGGTGTAGAAGCAGCTTGTGTTGCTGCTCAGCTGTTTAGGAAGCATGATGCACTCTGCAGCAAGGATGATGGAATGGGGGTTTAGCCACACACCCCACGGAAAGGGCCGGTCCCTCCCTGTGCCCCTCACTCACCTCTGCACGGCCAGGCTCCGCACCACGGAGGAGAGCAGCTGCCCATCCTTGGAGGACACCTGCATGACATACTGGGGGCAGCTGGTGGCCGGGCCCCCGCTGCTGCCAGGCAGGCTCTTCCCATCGGGGGCTGCAGGCTGGGGATGGTCTGGAGGCACTCCAGGCAGGTGGCTGCAGCGGTTGCTCCTCATGGCGCTGGGCAGCGGGTCCCCATCTAGGCAGGAATGGGGACACGGAGGTGCTGTGGGGCACATCCCTCCCTGGCTGACCAACAGCAGCCGTGAGCAGGAGCATCCCTCAGTGCCCGCCCCCGGTTCCTGAAGCATCTCAGCAGGGAAAGGGGGTTTGCAGTATTGGGTGTTGTGAGAGTCTGTCCAAATTTTCCCTCATCTGCCCTACGATCGTCACTGGGGACCACTGAAGAGAAGACCCCACTGTCTTGAATCTCTGGCTTTGTAGGAGAAAGTTACACATACCAAAGGCCCTGAGACCTGAAAGCATAGTGCTAAGTTACTGTTTTCACAGGTGTTGTTTGCTGTATGCTACACTGAGCTCAGAGGGCATCCTGCCCTTTTGCACAATAGCTCTGGAATCCTCCCCACCTCTCAGCCTGACTGGATTGCTCCTCAGCTTTAGGGTGGTCCCCCTCGAAAGGAAGAGCCCTCTCACCTGTTCATAACCACCGTGACAGACAAGGAGAGATGTAAGAAGCCTCTTCATCAAGGGACCGAGGCATGAAATCCCTGTGTGAGAAGGCCCCTCTCACCTTCCTCCAGAGACTGGGACTGAAACCCCCAAACCCCGGGGAGGTGTGCAGGGGGGGAGGAAAGCTGCCCAAAGCAAGGTGGATGTTGCAGGTGTAGGCACAAAAACAATGGTTCTCACCTGTTGCCAAACTCGGACTGTGTGTACCCTTATTTTCCTCCCTGAAGATACAGTAAACTACACTTGTTTCAATTGCAAAATGCACCCCCCTTCCCCCCATCAAAAAGAGTATAACTGGGGTTCAGATGAACTGTGCCTCTGAGATCTCCCCGACGTAACAGGCAGATCCTCAACTGGACTGGACCAAAGGACTTCGTCTCTACGTCAGTAGCTATATCCCTCTCTCTCTCTTTTCTCTCTCTTTCTCTATCTTTTTCTCTCCCTTAATCCCTCTATCACATTTTGCTGTGGTCATTCAATAAAGGTGCATTTGTTTTGATTATCACTGCAAACTCCCTGTGCCATGCTGGTTCTTTCTGCACCCTGAGATCACCCCTACGAACCATCACAAAACCCGTTTGTGATCATGACAGGTGTCACAGAAAAACACAGCCTGCACATCCCACAAGCAGCAAGGCAGCAACCTTGCCTTCTCCTCTCTGCACACTCCTGAAGTCATGAGTGATAAACAGAGAGGCTGAACCTTTTGTCACTCCCCCTCCAAATGTTTCAAAGGTATATACAGTCTGTGCACTTCCAAATTTAAAGGCTGCCACTCTCTGCTGAAGGGGAAAGTTATGTGCTGGAGGAGAAAATGTCTGATTGGCTTCAAATCCCCTTTGAAAACACTTCCATGCTGCTTAGTGTCTTCTATCACCAACCCACAGCAGAGCACAGACCTGGCAATTAATCCTGTACAGGGTTTTAGTCACACAAACCTGCTTAATCACAGCCTGCACAGCAGTAATTTATGCCACAAGGTGAGGCAGAAATCACAGCCTGCCCATGCCTCTCTCCTCTGCTTTGCTCTCTCTCACATCACTCTGAGTGTGTTTTGCACAGTGCTTTCACACATGGCAATTGGGAAGGAAGGGTTGTGCTGGGAACAAGTGTGATTATCCAATTGTGGGGAATTTTGGATGGAATTTGAGACAGGACTTCTGAGTTGTTTTTGATGATGTGAATTATTTTTCTTATTTTCTGCATAGGTAGGAAGGGTGAATTTGGCTCACATCTTCACCCCATGGCTCAGAAGGTTACAAGACCCCTAATTACAAGACCTTTTAAGGATTTATAGACCAACAAAACACTGCCAACAAGGATATTTATGTTTTTGACCCTATCCTTAAATATTTTGTCATATGGACCCATGCTACAGTGTAAGCTTCCTTAGCCAATCATGTTATGACACTCAAACCTACAGCGCTGCATCCTAAACTCCTTGTTTACCTCTGGAACTACTTTAATTTTTATATCCTAAACTCTAAAACTCTAAACTTTCTTCCACTTAACGTGTGTCTGCTCTAAACTATAAATCCACATTCTCACCTCTAGCATCTAGTTTGGAAGCCTTTTCCAAGGTCTATGTCGCAGACATCTTCTCATTAAAAATCCTTCCTTAGGATTTTTCCTCCTGAGAAGCTGAGAGGGCTCAGGAACAAAATGCAAACAATGGTTATCTGCTGCTGTGGAATGCAACAGGTGCATCTGTGATTGGTCTCATGTGGTTGTTTCTAATTAATGGCCAATCACAATCAGCTGGCTCAGACAGAGCCTGAGGCAGTTGTCTGTGTTATCATTCTTTTCTATTCTTAGCTAGCCTTCTCATGTGAACTTTTCCTTCTATTCTTTTATTGTAGTTTTAATGTAATATATATATCATAAAAGAACAAATCAAGCCTTCTGAACATGAAGTCAACATTCTCATCTCTTCCCTCACCTGAAAACCTCTGTGAACACCGTCACAGGTCTCAGATCAAATTTTTGTTTCATTGTAAGCTTTGGCTTACAGGCTAAAGTTCTGAGATTTCCCTGCATTTCAGATTCCAACCAGAAGGAGCCTGAGTGTGTAACTTGCTGATATCATGGTGGGATGGATGCTCCTGGCTGGGTGTGCCTGTCCTGGAGGGTTCCACCAGGCCGTGTCCCTGCCCTCCTCCCTTTTGGGTCAGGCCCCACAAACACACACACACAGGGTGGGTTAATCCCTCTGCAAAAGGGGGAAAAGGTTCCCTAGCACGCCCTGGCACACTTGGCTGCAGTCCTGTGTAAACCTTGCAGGTTGCAAGGATGATATTCCCATGTTAAAATCAGGAGTTTCCTCCTCAAAAAAAGTGTTCTGCATCACTCACCATGGCTGTATGGTGTCAGCACTGCAGCTGAGAAGAACCTTTAAAAGCCAAACATGAACAAAACCCTGCAAACAGGGGTGTTTCTCCAAGGATTTAGGTAAAACCCTGTGTTTTGGCTCTGTTGGGTTTGAGGAAGAGCAGCACCAACTTTGGGAAGCCCCCTGAAGGGACGGCCTTGGCAGAAAGATTTTCGGGCACGTGAGGACTGGTGTGGATGCTGGACCATTTGCACCACACAAGTTTTCACGCAGGGACCCATGTTCTTAGAAAGGCATCTAAAAGAGGAAAATAGGTTTGTTTTGCAGGACAACTTCAGCTTCTTTTCAGACCACACATCCCCCAGGGAAGGAGCTGGAGGCTGATGAGACAGCTTACAGGGCAGAGAGCGTCCAGGGAATGGGGCAGGGAATTGGACTCTGGGCCTCATTTACAATGAAAATGAAGCAAATGGCTGATGTCAAAACCATTAACATATAAAAGATGCAGACATTTCAAGAGAATAAGAGCCACAGACTCTCCAAGGAGACCATGGTGTTCAGTTTTAGTTTTAAAATCCATGCTGAGACTGTTTAACAAGAACGTTCAGCTGCTGAGTAGCTGCTTCATTAAACTTAAAAAGCCTAAGAAGTATCATGCTTACAGACTCACGCTGCAGAATTATGTATTTTTATCCTGATTGCTTCACTGACCCCATTAAGTACAACAGTGGTTTTATAATTTCATGTATAATGGCCATCCAGGCCTTTACAAACACATCCCTCAGTCACTTGATGAGTTGGAGCATCAGAAGATGCAACTAAATGCAAAGCTTTAAAGCACACAGGAAATTATCTGGCTGTATCTCAGGAATGTTAATTCAAATTTCTGCCTACAGCACTGCATTGATATCCCACTTTGGCAGAGCAGATACAGGTAATCCCTTTCTACTTTTTTTTAAAAAAGAAGGAAGGTTCAGGTAATCACTTTCTGCTTTTTTTGAAAGGAAGCTGAAAGTTACAACACATTTTTCTGATTTCAGACGAACCATTTTCACACAAAATCAGTGCACGTGCCTGAAAAGTGATACAATTATAGAATTAAATGATGTGTGCTTTAATACTGAAACCCACGGTAAATAAAGGAGATTAGTTGTCCCGAGAAGCACAGAGATCCTAAGCAAATCCCAAATTAAAGCTGGCATTAGGGAATTGTAAATTTTAACAGTCACAAACTCCCAAAGTCAATATTTACCATATGTATGCATTATGTCAAGAAGTTTTTCACCTGAAACAAGTGGAAATCTGTCAAAAATGCCTCAATAAAAGAGAAAATAAAGAACAAAGCCAGGGAGATGTGTTTAGCTGGTATTTCTGAAGAGAAGCAATATTACATTGGGGGAGACAGAATATCAATATTAGTTCCAGACACCAGAAAATTCTGAGAAAAAGTGGCTGAATTTGGCATGAGGAATGTATGGTAGTATTTAGCTCTTTGTTTTTTCTTTTCTGTGTTTCACTCTTGTAGTTTTTCATATATATATATATATATATATATATATATATATATATATATATATGCATGTATGTATATATATACACGCACACATATATATGTATGTATGTATATGATTTATGGCTATCAGAGTAAAAATAAAGGTGTTGCAGGTATTTTCTTTATTCAGTAGATATAAAAACAATGACAAAGTAACCAACAAACTCCAGCAAGCACCTGAGGGCTTGGTGAAGCTATGTAGAAGATTCAAGTGCAGAAGACATCCTTTGCCCCATAAGACTTACAGGATGGTATATTCTTATTTAAGAGATCTATAAATTCTGAAGCAAAAGACCTACACGGCTCAACAAGTGAGCAAGCCACTGCCATTCCAATTGAGTTGCACCCAACTAAGAAGTAGAAAACCAGAGTTACTGCCCTGAAATGGGATTAAAAGGCAAAGCCATCTGGAGCACAGCTGGAATCCTTGTTGCACTCTCTCTGGCTGTGCCTGAGCTCACCCCGGTTCTGAGACCCACAGAGCATCATCAGGGTTAATGATGGGTTAAATTATCACAGCAGAGCTTTTTAAAGCAGGGCTGTTTCCCCGCTGGAGCTGCGAGTGGCTGGGGCTGACACAAGCCAAAATGATCTTTACACTTCAAGCAGTGTGTTGCAAATGTTGAACAAATAATACTCGTGGAGTTGCTCCCTTTTCCTTTTATTTTTCCAGCACCCCTGCTAAGAATAGCATTTTTCCCCACCTCTCAATCATGGTTTGAAACTTGGAAACCCTTTCACCTTTCTTATTCCATGTTCCCACAAGTTCACCCTATTAGTTTCAAGAAATGTGACATGAGCTTGCATCAATCAGCTTCAACACTTAAAAATATGCATGAAAAACCACCAGCATCCCATCTGGAGACATTTCCCCAAGAAATACTGGGTTATTTTAAAAATACAACCAAAATAATAATGCTAATATTAATAATAATTATAACAACAACAACAGCAAACCAAATCAAAACCAAACTTTCCCTCACACCAGCAGAAAAATCCCAAATACATACCCATACAGAGAAATTATTTAAAAAAAAATCTTAAAGAAATAAAAAGAACCACCAATAAAAACAACCCTAAACAACCCAAAAAGTGCCCTCCAGTTTTCAGAAGCTTTCAGAGATGTGTTTTTGTTTATTTATTATTTATTTCTATTTATATTAATATTATTATAATATTATTATAATATTATAATATTAGAATTATGTATGCATCTATAAAATTACATAAGAATATATCATTATAGTATAATAGTATAATATATATTTATATGCTATACTATAATATATATTATTATATAATATATTATATAGTACTATTATTAGTATTGGTATATTATTATATTTTATATATATTATATATATACTATATATTATATATAGTATATACTATAATATATATTATAGTGCATACTATACTATAATACATATTATTATATTAAATAATATAATTTATTTATGTGTGTGCTGATTGTTATCGTTTGTTTGTTTATACTATTTATGCAATTTCACATAATTTTGCGCAGTTTACTCCAGATTTTTGGATCCTAGGGGAGTGTGGACAGTTTTTCACCTGGGACAAGTCAGCAGATTGAATCACACAAAGAATTCTCCACCTCACTGCGAGCTGGAAGAAATGGTGCAAATCATGGAGGAGCATCTCCCACCTCCTTTTCTGCTATCAATCCTGGCTGGCTGCTCAGAATGCAAATTGCTGCATTCTAAGTAATAAGTAAACGCCTCAAATAAATGTTTCGAAATCTCAGAATGTTTGTGCCAGCAATGCAGTAGCCAGAGGCTGGGTGCAAAAGGTGTTCCATGCTCTCCACTGGCTCAAGTGTTGCCTTTGTTTCTGCAAAAGGGGAACAGGAACTCACCTGTCCCTCACTGACAATAATTAGACAATAATTATTGTTTAGATGATAATTGTATGCCACGCTTCAGGATGGCCCAGGGACCAAAACAGGCATTGCACTCACTGGATCACACACAGCTGCTGGGTGATCCCTGTTTCCCCTTCCCACAACAAAAATACAGAACAAGAACCAAAATCCTCCACTCCAAAGCACTCTGGAACCTCCTGGATTTTCACTGCTAAGGAGACAAGGCAGGGTACTGTGAAGGTGGAATGCACACGTGGAATTATTTCTTAAAAAGTGAAAACTCCT
Organism: Melospiza georgiana; assembly: GCF_028018845.1. Taxonomy (NCBI): domain Eukaryota; kingdom Metazoa; phylum Chordata; class Aves; order Passeriformes; family Passerellidae; genus Melospiza; species Melospiza georgiana. The sequence goes on along the minus strand of NC_080465.1, from coordinate 4,131,293 downwards.
GGGACACCTGAAAATCCTATTTTAGCATAAAAAAAAAAAATCGAGTTTTATGCATGTCCTTTTTAGGACACTCACATCTGGAATAGTTTGAAGTGTTTCTTGGCTCCACCACAGAGCTTCAAGGCTGCCCCCCTGGTTTCAAACACACAAATATTGAGTGAAGAAATTGGTGGAGTAACTGGCAATTCCAGCTGAAACACCACAACACACCCCAACCCCCCCAGAGTAAAAAATTAATCTCTCTAAATTGAGAAGATTGATTCCTATATTTGATAACGACATGTGGCTCAGCACAAGGAGAGAGGAAAAAAAAAACCAAAAATGCTGCCTGACCTGTTCATTTTGGAGCTCTAAAGGCATCGGTGAGAGAGGACACTGCAGTTCTAGGACACGGGGACAGGAGAAGGAAGATGGAGAAAATTTCATTTTGGTCACCAGCATCCAGCTTGCTGCATCTCACACCACCTTTTAAGGAGCTCTGAGAGACCACTGCAAGGTGCAAGAGGAAGATGTGGCAATTGCTTCCCAGAGGAGGAGGGCAGGTTTCAAGTTAAGGTGTTTCGACACACAAAAAGCAGCACAGCACAAAATGCCCAGATGTCATTGGGCAATTTTACTCTGTTTCAGCCCTCTTAGTTTTACTAATTTTTAATTTTTTAAAATTAGTTTTACTAATTTTTCCAAAGCTGTAAACAGCATTCCCCATTCATCTGGTCTGACTGCAGAGAGCTGCAGGGGCTGTTAAAAGCTGCCACACCGTAGGCTGCATTCAAAGTGCAATTTTATGAACAAGCACGTCAGAAAGACTGAGAGCTCATTTGAGGCAGCAGCAGCACAAAGCAGTTCAGCAAAAGCAGACCTTAAGAGTCTGACCATGCCTTTAAAACTTCAGTGCCCACCCATAAATCATTGTTATTTTGTTAGGTACTGAACCTTGAAGCACTTTCCATGACAGCAACAGACTCCCTTCTTGGCACTGTGAACTTTTTAATAAATTGCTTTATATGCCTGCACAGCCACTAACTTGGGTCATTTGCTTAGATTTGTATCCTTTTATTGGTTGTTGAAATGAAAGTTTTCAGATGACCATAAATACCAGAAGTACTTGTGGTGGCAGCATTTTAGCCTTGCATAAATAAATCAAAAAAAACCAGAAGACACAAATTCAATTTACAACTGATCTGGAAATAGATTTTTTTTTTCCCCAAGGTATAGGGAAATATGTATGTTTTCTTTCCTTCTATTAGTTTTTTTTTTTCCTAGCAGAAATGCCTTTCCTCACAGGTTACAAAGGTACCTACATGTGTTCCTAAATTCCCTTTTCTTCATTGCCACATCTGCTTCAGATCCCCACTCCCGTATTTAGTCTCCACAAAATTCCTGCTTATACCCCAGAAAATTACTTAAACCACAATTGTTTATACATTTAGGCACCAAAATGCACTGAAAGAATTCGCATCAGCTAATATACTTATAAGCAGATATATAATTATCTTTATAAAGACTGCATATTAAAAGACCCAGAAGTTTGGGGTTTTTTTGCACTGGAAAGCTCTGGATTCTCTTTCCCCTCCCAAATTAGGTCACCTTATACAAATGAGTCAAGCATTTCTTGGCCTAAAACGTGAAAAATGAGAATTTAATTTGCTCTCAAAGCTGTCAAAGGACAAAGAACTCCATGTCAGTCCTTAAAGCCCGGGTTCATCTCTAAAAATCACTTTGTCCTGGAGAGTGACAGCATTTTTTTGCACTCTGTGTTTCACTGATGAGGCACTTCCTTCATCATGGGAACTGCAAAACTTTCAGCCAAATTCTCTGCAAGCACCCCAGATTTCATCAGAAAACCTTACTTTTGCAATTTCCAAATTTTTTTTTTTTTTTTTTGCCACTTTAATGCAGAGGACCTTCATTAGCCAGTGCCTCTGCACTCTGACCTCTGCTCCATTTAGGTGCCTCATTCCTGCTGCTTGTTTTGTCAGAAATGGCAAAATCTGAGAGTGCAGGGTGCTCACCCCACCCCCTGAGAATCACACAGCCCCAAAAACTGAGCAGAAATTACACCTTGATGTTTTCAACTATTCCTTCAGCAGATGGGGAGGATGGAGACAGTGTGAGGACCAGTGTTTCTGTCAAATATAGGGTCTTGAAGTCTTTCTTAAACACAAGGTCTTTGGAGGGCAAATTCAGTCAGCTCTGATCCAGATGTGCTGCATTTGCTGGAGCTGTCACTGTTGACCTTCCCCACATTTAGGCTGGACTCAGTGCCACAGTTCTGGGATGGAGCTCAGGGGAAAACAGCTCAAAAGTTAAATGTTTATGTACCCCCAAGGCCACGTTTTCACGTTGAAAATAGCTCTCCCCATTTCCACTGCAAGGCTGAAAGGAGGGCTGCCAGCATCACACAGATCATTGCCCTGACCCATGTGAAAAATCCATAATTTGGCTCCTCTGTTTTTGCTCACACAGGTAAATATCAGCTGAATCCAACCTGACTCCTCCTGCAAGGCAAGGCCAAGCTGAAAATTACTCATTTAAACTGCAAATGGTGTAAACAGTTAATACCTGAGGGTTTGGTAATGAACTCCAGTTCATGTAAATCTTGTGTAAATTAACTCTTTGACAAATAACTCTTTAATTATGGATTTACCTGGCTCACAGTGGTGAAAGCAACACAGATTCTGTGACCAAGAAATTTGTTTGCAGAAGAATTTGAGCAACAGAGAGCACAGAGGGTGCTGGCAGATAATGGAGGCAAGAGTTTGATAACTGAGGGGCAAAAAGAGCCAGCAAAAAAAGCAAAATGTTTTTAACTGCTTATGGGGGATACTTGGAGAAATGTGGTCATGGTAATTCTGCAGACAGCTTAAGAAAAATGCTAATTCTTCTGTTCATCATTGCTAAGTTAATTATTTGACTGTTTTTAGTACATTTCATTCTCCCAGCTCCTGCAGTCAATACTGTGCATGAATATGATCCTATTACAATTATTGCATTTATTCTTCTCACTATTGATGGCAAAACAGCTCAATGAATGAGACTTGGAAAAGATACTAAACCCACTTTCAAATTAAAGTAAGTAGAAAATTGAAAACATTTCTCTTTCTAATAGCTTTATATTTTAATTCCAGAGTCGGGCAATATTGGCTGCATCAGTCTTGCATTTGAGAAAAGCTTCATTAGAAGCTCAATGAGCACAACTTGTCTTTAAGACTCCAGTTTTGAAATGAAGATTATTATCACACCCTGCATACCTCAGCTCTGATGTATTGTAATTTAACCTGAAATCGTTCTGGTACCTTCATATTAATTTCTTTTCTTCCTTAGTCTTCACCTGCGTAAAAATTTAATATTTAGTTCCTCCACAGAGGACTTCTTTCCATGTGATGCATCTCCCTGTCTGCAAGGTACCTGCATTACTAAAAACCTTGTCTGGTGCTCTGCTCTGAAGCCTACATGCACCAAGTACATTCAGAAGATCTTTTTCTTCTTCCCCAGGCACTGTGTCTGTCACTCCTACAGCAAGGCTGAAAACCCCACGGGGTGGATTGAATTCTCATGTTTTATTCAGCAATGAACCACCTGCGTGGCAGTCTGCAAATACACGAAACTTGGCTTCTGAGTGAGGCTTTGCAAAGCATGTCCCAAACTAATATATTTACATGTGGAATCGGTGCTTTCACTTGTTCTCTGGCTGTGGGATCACCCCGGGTGTTTCTGGAGGTGCCATCCAGCAAGCCACTTTCCTTCCCTGCAGAGAACTCACTCTGCATGATTTTATCTTGTTGTGTTTCAGCTGGCAGCAGCAGCAGCTGAGTGTTTGATGTTTAGCAATGGGGGAAGTTAGTCTTCCAAACATCTTGTTTGCAAAAAGAGGAAAACACTTTAAAAAGCAAAATGCCTCCAAATGCAGGTCTGTTCCTCTCCCTTTTCCCTTTTTACCCTTCAGCCAAAAGCAGCTAAAAATATTCTTGCTGCATTTTCCTTCACATGGGAAGATAAGCCCTCCCTGTTCCCACATCAGTCTGTTTCTCTCAGCAGGAGCAAAGTGTGGACTCCACGGGTTCCTGCAATATTTACATAAAGATTTCCCTCTGAACTTCAGTTTGCGGGAAGGGAAAGAGTTTTTCATCAAACTCCAAGACTTGCACTGCAGTCCAGAATGAGACAAACACATGGGGATATTGTGAGTTAATTAAAATCACTGATAATTCCCTACAGTAGCTGGTTTTACATGGGTTTGTGGTGTGTTATATAAAACTATATGCTGTGGGGACTGAACAGCTCCATTTCTTTTCCAGTAACAAGCACAGCAAGAATGCTTTTAGTCATTGTCACATGAAGTTGGCATTGGTCAAATAAATCAGATCTGACGTGCAGACCTGGAAAGGAAAAGTTATTGCTGCAAAATAAAGCACATAAAATTCAATTTCTCTTCAGTAATCTTCAAGAAAATTACCGAAATGCTGCACCAGTGAATCAAAACTACAAGACAGAACTAAATCAAAATGGCAGGGGTAAAATTTTACTGGACAACATTATTGTCCTTATCAAATCCAAGAGAAATATCAACAAGAGAAATAAAAAGAGTTAGAACTAGGTATTAGCCTTATTTCTATGACAAATAAAGTCAGTGGAAGCCTGGAGTGGGTTTGAGCTGATATCAGCTGGGATTTTACTCTGTGTGTTATTGTGACTTCTTATGAAATCAACCCTGACATGCAGCTTTGCTTGCATAGCAAGACAAGCTTGGTATAGGACTATTAGAACTTTGCAGAGCAGCAGTGAGCCACAGTGATGCTAAAAATATATACTATTGTGTAATTGGACCTGCAAGACATTTCATAGATTTCTATACTGTGATTTAGCAAGCTCTGCTCTTTGTTTTCACTGCCAGAGAATTACTAATCCTTTTTTAGAAGCTGAGTGTGTGTAACCCAGAAACATGAAACCACATCTATGAACCAGTGTATTAATGCTGCTTGGTGGGGCTTTGTGTATCAGAATCACTGAATGGTTTGGGCTGGAAGGGACCTTAAAGATCATTTTGTTCCACTCTCTGCCATGGCAGGGACCCCTCCCACTGTCCCAGTGTCCAGCCTGGCCTTGGGCACTGCCAGGGATGCAGGGGCAGCCCCAGCTGCTCTGGGAATTCTATTCCAGGGCCTGCCCACCCTGCCAGGGAACAATTTCTCCCTAATATCTGATTTAAACCTACTCCCTGTTAGTCTGAAGCCATTAACCCTTGTCCTGTCACTGCAGACCCTTACAAACAGTCTCCATCCTTCCTGCAGCCTCCTTTCCTCATCAAATATTCACAATTAGGTCCTGAAACCTTCCCTTCCCCAGGCTGATATCCCCTGGAGCTGCCCCAAACTCAGGGTCTGAGAATATGATGGTTGTGATTTTCCTTCCACCACACTTTTAAAGCAGAATCTTATTAAAGATTCACTTGTACCTCATCAAAACATTTGCATGTCTTTGTGCTGCCTTGCACATCGTAAGACATCACTGATAGCACAAAAAAACATCCAGAAGCGTGGACATTCTAAAAGTTGGCTGAGCACTTTGGCTCTGTTGCAGAAGAATCTGTGTGAAGTTAACTGTTGCCAAAGGGCAAAGTAATTAAACATCTCCAAGTGTTACCCTGGGGGCTGCAAAATTCCGGAGTTTCTGGAGATGTTGTGAACAGCCAGAAGTAAAGAGTAAGATGAAATACTTATTTGCTTTCAGCAATGTGTTTTACCAGCCTCCTTCATCCTCCAAAAAAAAATTTTTTTCTTAGCAAACAAGCAACTGAAAGATTTCTCCCCCAAGACGTGCCTTCCTGCTGCTGAGGCAGGTGAAAAGGAAAACCCTGCTGGAAGTTTAGGATGCAGGTTTTGCACAAACTCTTGATTGATTTATACCTAACACACCGCAGGGTTTTGTGGGTCTCTGTCCTCTCCTCTGTCCTTTAAACTTTTAGGGTCAGACAGCTTTATCTCACTGCAGGGCTGTGGAAATTTCTGGAACCTACTCACTCACCTTCCTTCTTGACACTTGTGGTGCAATGGCTGCAACAGCAATTGAGGAGAATTTAGGTAAAAACAATCACTAGTGAAACCTAAAAATGGAAACCTTAACAGCCCTAAAAACCAGCCCTAGCTATGTGCTCCAGCTGCACCTCTTAATCAAGAGCAATTTATATTTACACAGCCCATGAAACGTGCAGCTTGAGGATCCCCTGCTATTTAACAGAATAACCCAGCACGCCCCATTTTCCACGAGGAGCCCTTCCCTTGCTTCAGCTCCTGCTCAGGACTGTCAAAGCACACTCCGGGACAATCCTGGAGGGCAAACCCACAGGACCAGACGCCAGCTCCCGGCCCTGCCTGCCCGTTTGGCCCCGATGGGCACAGCGCCCAGCACTGCGCGACAGGGGGAAGGGGACACTCCTCCTCCCCGGAGGCCTCCACGCAGAGGTGTCTCACACACGGTGGCAAATGGAGTATACAGGTGATTCTGCTGGCTCTGGCAACCAGAAGGAGAGCAGAAATACTATTTTTAGCATGGCACTTCATTACCAGTTTAATGGCATCCCAAGGTTTAGCAGCCTGTCAGGTCAGGAAGAAATTACACCTTGTTAGAGAAAAGCACTGAAACAAATTTCCTCATTAAGTACCATGTCTCCCAGCTTTTGCCCGTTGCTGGAAACATAATTTTTCACCCTGTAAATTGGATAAGTAAGATTCAATCATTTTTTTTGTTTTATGTTAGGCTATCTCCATCACTTTTATCTTCCTTGCCACTGACTAGTGAGATTTTAAGTGGGTGTTTCTGGCTCTTTAATTAAAAATTATTAGAATACCTCCAAAAGTATTTTATAATAACATTGATGCTGAAGTTGAAAAACTGATCCCTTTATGTGCAAACATCTTAATAAACTAGTGAATCTTAGTGAATTTCTGTATCATCACTTTGAGAGCTGCTGCATTTGCCAAAGGTTAATTACATTTCCCATGCCATCTGGGCATTGTTCTCAGCTAGTCATAATAGTCCTAAAATTTATTCAATTTTTCCATCAAATGAATCCCCAGTGTTTTTCTGAGGAAGATGACATCCTCCAAAGGCTCCTCTTCCTTTCTAACTCCTGGTTTATCTCCTACCACAGCTGCAGTGGAAGCAGAGTGAATCCCTGATATCCCATCATTCTATAAAATACATCTTAATACTCTTGGCATACTTGCCTATGTAATATCTTCCAGGCACATGACGAATTTGTGGCCCTAATGAAGAACAGTGAGTTAAAAGAGTGACAAAAAATTAGTTTGAAGTGAGCCAAAGCCTTGTTCAAACCCCTCCTCAGTGCAGCTCATCTCCAAAGCAGAACAGTCCCTATAATAACTGCAATTATTTGCTTCCAATATTTGTGACATCTGTCCTTTCTGGCAGTCACTACCTGTTTCAAGCACATTACACTCCTGGCTGCTGATACAGATAGAGGATAAATTAATTATGGATAGGAATTTGTGACCAAGTGTTTCCAGAAGCTCGGACTATCTGTCTCACTGCACAGAGCCATCAGCTCTCAGCTGCCAAGCAGGACTGAAATAAGCAAAACACAGAGAGGAAATTCACTGCCTCAGCCCCAAAATACTCAACAACATTGGTCCAGGCCAGAGCACACTTGTCTTCTGTCAAAAGCAAAACAACAGAAGCCTAATGATCAACAAAGGCAATTAACTGCAGCAGGCCAGCACTGGAGGAGATGAGGGAGTCCAGGGGGCAGAAAATTTCACTTGGACTTTGGGGGTGGATTTTTTTGTGTGTCCAAATGGGACATGGCAACAGATTCCTTGCCTTTAGAGCCTTCAGGGATGAGAGACATGTTTGCACACCCTGAGCAGGCTGTGCTCCTAAACAAAGTGTGAACAGGCAAAGGGTGAAGGTCTGTGAGCCACAACCCAGGTGAGCAGGGATGGAACTGCCCTTGTGGCTTTAACACAGATTTATACAAAACGCAGGGGAAACTTAGCCACAGTTGCTCTCATTTCTTCATTTTTCCATCTACATTTCATTATTTAATATGATATAGTTGATAGAAGCTTTTAAATCAAACTCTGTCTGGAATCTGTTCGAGTGGATTGGGAGCCAGCAAGCAGAAGCAACCTGTATAAAATATATGTATATGTTTGAAATATTTTATACATATGTATATACGTATAAAATATTTAAAACTGAGAGACTTGTCTCTAATTTCTAAACCTCAGTGGCAGCAGAGCCTGATTACACCAGCAATGTCCAGTGAAGTACTCTCAGTTGCTCTTCTCCACTGCAGTTTTTTCAGTCTTTATAAACCCCTGGCAGTGTCAAACAGCACAAACTGAATGGCAGGCAGTCCAACAGCAGCTAGAAATTAACTGTGAGTTGTGTGTCGCAGCTGAGAGCCTACACCAGCCTGGCAGCTGCCAATTCCTCCCAGCCCAAGACATGTTCTTAAGAGCAGGATTGTCACAGAGCCCTGAAGTCACAGACACTGAGCCAGCAACCACTGCTGCACAATGAAATCAGCCTACAGGCAAGGAGCTGGCTTTAAGGGCTCCATCAGGGACGAGCTCCTCTCATGCTGGTGAGGATACTTCATCTCCTGGGTTTCAGAACATGTCTAAATGTAAAATAAGCTGCTGCACGGGGAAACTATGCTTTTTATGCTGCATGGATTGGAAGGTTATGGGCGCAAGCAGGAGGGCAGGAATGGGCAGGTTACAGCTCCCACATTCATCTCCCTGCCTGTCCTGGCACTAAGTCAGAGAAACCACGACCTCTAGCCAGCTGTGAAACAGTGGAGCTGCAATTTGAGAGGAGGAGAAAAGAGAGGTGGGATTCAGTTTCCAGCTCCTGATGGTCTTCGGGGGCTGGTCCCTGAAAACAAAGGTTAAACAAGGTGTGTTATTGGCACTCCCATGTGAATGAATCACTCCTCCCTCTGTTGCACCAGGCCCCTCAGACACAGTCAGGAAGGAGCAGCCTGAGGATTTCTGAAACATAAAGTTCACAACTTTATGTTACAGAACATAAAGTGGAATCCAGTGGCATCCACCAGAGGTATTTCATTCTGTTTCATAGAGATCTTAAGGACTAAAATGGGGGGAAAAAATCCCAGAAGATGAAGGTGTAAACCTGTCCTCATGTGGAGATGAGGCCCTACCAAGGCCCTAAACAAGGCCTTTATGTTCCATCTACAGCCATGAAATGCTACACGGTTTTATTTCCAAGCATTTTAGAGATAAATGCATTTGATGCCTCTCATAAACAGCCTAGAGCAGATAAGCAGAGAACCAACACTGACCTCGTGTCAGATTTACAATTTTTATTTTTTAAGCCCTCGGAAAACCAATTACCTCAGCCATAAGCTAGTTTTGGAGAAAAATAATCTCCCCAGTGCTCAGCCTAGCGAGGCCTGTAAAGCACCCAGCTCACACCGAGGTAGGAAAGAACAAACAGGAGGATGAGAAAGGGCTGCACATTCTGACCCTGCCTGATGCTTCTCATGCTCTGTCTCTTTGAGGTAAAGTAGTGATTACAATGAGAGCTGGGGCAGCAGAGCCCAGACTTGATGACAAAAAACAAACAAAAAACAAACCAACCAATCAAAAAAAACCCCCAAAAAACAAGAAAACAACAACAACAACAAAAAAAACACCCAAAAAACTAAAACAAACAACAAAAAAAAAACCAAAACAAACAAAAGAACACAAAAAAACCAAACCAAAACCAACCAAAGAAAACTCCCCCAAAAAAACAAAAAAAAAAAAACCAAAAAAAAAAACCCCAAAAACAAAACCAAACCAAACCAAACCAAACCAACAAAAAATTAAAAAAAAAAAAAACTCACAAAAACAACAACAACAAAAAAAATTGCACTTCACCCGCAATCCAAACATCTTGGATTATTTCTTCTTCTATTTGAGACTTCATGGAAGGGTCAATCCCCAGTAAAACACCAGGTTATGGGTCAGAACCTCACCCCCAGAGCAGCAGCCACCATTCTGAGTGTGCAGCTTTAAACCTCTCTGGATTCCACGCCACCTGCAGGAATGCCAGGCCTACAGAAATGATGAAATGCAGCAATAAATGCACAACTGCAGCTCTGCAGCAGCATCAGCCCCCTGACCTCACCCCCAGAAGGGACCAGGGTGATCCTGAACTTTCACTCAGCAGTTTAACAGGGGAAACACAAAGCTCACCTGGAGCAGGGGATTCAGAGAGAAGAGAAAGGAATGATGGAATTATGCACCCACTGTCACTGCGCCATAACCTGATCATTGGATAAAAGTTAAAATGTTGGATGAAATCCCACTGCGGGGGTGAAATATGGCCAATTTCTTTCCACACCAGCTTTTTATAAAGCACCAATTCGAAAAAGCTTCACACTGCCTGGGTTGTAACAGCTTCACAACAGTATTTATTCATTTGTGTTTACTGCCACATCCCAATAAATATCACAGTCAATAAAAGCTTTATGCCAGATGCCTGTATCCTTTGGTTAACCTTCTGCAAAATTTTGCCTATTCATCATGACTGTCATCATCAAGCCAGAAAGAGAGCTTCCTTTTGCTAGTGTTGTTTTGGCTTTTTTCTTTCCTGTGTATTTTAACACAGAAATGCCTTTGCAAATTTTATGTGTTAATTTTTTAATACTTGCTTAGCACAACGATATACTTACAACACTTGCTGTAATGTTTAGGCAGCCTAATATAAGTGTGACAGAATAATAAAAACCCATACTACAACAACAACAACAATAATAATAATAACAATAAGTATTTATTTTATATTATATATAAATAATGTATTATATATATATAATATATATGTTATATATTATGTATATTTATTATACTTATTAAATATAATAAATATACATAATATATAATAGATATATTATATATAGTAATATATAATATATATTATAATAAATAATAGATATATCATATATATTAAATAAATATTACTATATATTATAAATTTATTATATATAATAAATAGATAATAGATATAAATAGTAATATGTATAATATATTATATTATATTAAATATAAATATATTATATTTATTAAATTGTAAGAATATAATAGATTATATATAATATTATTACTATAATATTAGATATCATATATAATATATTATATATAGTATCATTGTATCTATTTATATATATTTATTATATTTATTATTTTTATTTAATCATATAATGCACAAATAAACAAACAAATAAATAAACAAATAAATAATTTTAAAAAGCCATCTCTATCTAGCAGAGTTTTACTCTAAATTTCAAGTGGCTATCTCCACTGCTGCTTTATACCAGAAAGAAAAGCATGGCTTCCAGCTTTTTAAAATTATTCCTTCTAAAAAGACACCCAACATTTGAGCAGCAGTTTGTCAAGGTCCTCTGGCAAGCTTCATGAGCCACAGATTTATTTCATGGCTTTGACTATTTCCCCTCTTTCTAGCAATCCCCAGTCTTGCAGAGACTGCCCTGAGGGCATTACATGTCTCCACATCCCCCACAGAACACCCAACATTTAAAAAATCAGTAAAACTGAATGGAAGTTACAGAGTTTGTCACAGTCAGTGTGCTCTATCCAAGCCAATGTGCTTCTCTATGTGAAGACATAACAGTTAGAAAAGGAAAATTTGTCCTCAAAATTCAACACTTTCAAGTTACAAGTAGAACCAGATTCATTCAATATTTTTTAAAAAAATTTAAAATAAAGCAGGTTTAAAAAGGTTAAAAAAGGTTAAAAAATATCTTCTTACTCCACTTTTACTTAGTCCAAACTGCAGCAGGGCAGGTTGAGGTGGGACTAGAGGAGGAATTTCTTCACACAAGTGAAGAAATTGATTGACGATTGGCAAAATTGATTGGAAATTGATTGGTGATTGGCGAAATTGATTGGAAATTGATTGGGGATTGGTCATTGGAAGGGAGGTGGTGGAGTCTCAGTCCCTGGAGGTGTTTAAGGAATGTCTTGGCACCAATGCTCTGCTCTGACTGACAGATTGGACTCAGAGCTCTTCTCCAGCCTAATTGATTCTGTGGTTCTGCATGATTTCCACAAAACAAAACTCAGTAAAGATCTGCACAAATCAAAGGAAAAGCATCCAAGATCTGTCTCGAGCATTTAGAGGTTTTTTTTTTACAGTGTTGGACTAAATATTTTGTCTCTGCTTTAGCAGTGCCAGCAATGATTCATCCCTACAAAATACTGTTGAATAATTAAAAGTAGATGATATCTCTGTTCTCTCTTAATAACATTTTTTCCCCTACTCCTAATTTTTTTCCTTTGAAACAAATGTCTACCAGTCAGTTAATTAACATTCATTTTTTCTAGGATCTACTCAGCACAGGAATACACTAACTCTTCAGGTGAAAGTAATTTATAGACTACATTATCCAAAGTTATTTGCCATTCCTTTGTCCTTGGCAGAGCAGCGTTGCAAAGACAACCAGCATCTTAGAGCAGAACACATTAACAAGACTGTTAATTTCCTCATTCTGCTAATGAAAAAAAAAAACCCTCACCACTCCATTAAATAAAAATGAATGGCAACTATTACCAATTTTATTATTTTTCCACAAAGAACAGAGGATGAAATCCTCAGTCCAGCAAGCTGGACTAAGTTAATTACTCCAAAGGATAAATCCCAGATCCATGAAACTTCTTATTCTCTGTATTGTGGGGATTTTTTTTACATAATGCTGTGAAAAAAAGGAAAAAAAAAAAAAACAAGAACAAAAAAAAAAAAAAAAAAACCACAAAAAACCCAAAAAACCTCTATTCTGAAGGACATTAAGAGGGCATCTCAGCCACTCATCATTATTATCAGGTTGCTCCTTGGCCATGCAACCAGAGGAAAACATTTACAGGTGGAAAAGTTTGGATCCCTCGCACAGAATTTAACATTTTCTCACCAGCTGACGCAATCTTTTACTCATTTCTGGGCACCAGCATACACTGCCCAAGATGTCCAGGCTGATTATCCCATTGTTTTCAGGTCTGCTGAGTGCAATGAGCTGCAGGTGGGACCGCACCAGAGCCAGGGGGATTTTCTGGACCTCTCTGTACAGCACAGCCTCCCCCAGTGCCTTGTGCCTCATTTGGTGGAAATTGACCTTGTGCTCCAGCTAAAGGAGAAAGGCAGCGTTCTCCAAGCTGGGTTTTTTTCCAAGTTTTCCCAAACTGAGTGTCATGCTTCACTTTCAGTACTTCTTAAAAGCACTCACAGTTAAATTGTGAGGAAAAACGTGATGCAAAACTATGAGTTTTGGTCACGTTGAAGTGATGCCCATGTTAATGCTATTTTTTTTTTAGAAGGTAGGCTTTTCTGGAAAAATTAGGGTAATCTGGAGAGCTGTAGATGTGACTGTTGTACCAAGTTTCTAATTGATTTTAACTTTAGAAGACTTTCCTGGAATCACTTTGTGCTAGGTTTTATGAAACCATGAAGCATTTTGGGTTTGCGTGCCTAAAAAGCAGAAAAAGCAGTTGTGGGGGCACATCTCTGGCTCAGCTGGCCACCCTTTGCCTGTTAAATCTTTACTGCAAGATGTGAAAAGTGCGTGTTTTATGATATTTTCGCAAATATTAAAATGGATATTATATGTGTTATGTTAGAAAGTGATGCTGAGGTAATTTTCTTAAGTAGCGTGTTAAATACAGTTTTAGGTTATAACATAATGTTAAAATAGAAACTATGCTGTGTAAAATACTTTTTTTAGAAAAGAAAGGACTCGCACTGATATAGCAGCCACAGGGCACCTGAATCTTTCAGAGAAAGAGAATTTATTGCTCCATTATCAGAAGAAATGAACTTCTTCCCACCTCGCTCAGCCCTGAATATACCCTAGGATACAGAGGAAGAAGCTGACACTGACCAGACAGAATCCTGTGTTTGAATGGAATTTATCCATCGTGTATGAGGTGTATGAATATGCAACAGGTTATTGTTTTTAAGGGTTAATCCTCTGTTAATGTGAGTCCTTTTTTGGGCTTATTTTGCTCAGAAAATGGTACCTGGACATCCGTAACTCTTTGTTTCTATTGTCTCGTATTGTCCTAATGCAAATTGTCCAAATTACTATTACTGTAATTATATTGCTATTTTTATAAAAATTTCATTACTATTAAACTTTTAAAATGTTAAAAAACAAATGATTGGCATTTTTCGCACAAGAAAAGCTGGCATGCAGTTCCATTACACCCAGGCTAGGTTGGGAACCATAACCCAGCTGCAGAACAGCACCAGCATCTATGGGCAGCATGGTTTTCTGAGCCACAGCTCAGGTAAAAGGCAGAGATGACTTTAAACGTTTCGGTGTCCCTCTCTGGGAATGTTTTGCTTTACCAGGACTCAGTTCTGCAGAAGCAGGAGGGGCCTTCAGGTGTGTGATGCAAAAGAAAGCCCCAGGTGCTCACAGCCCATTTGACTGCTCCTTGCCCTGATAAGCAGCTTCCCTATAAACTCACAGCAGTAAAAATCAAAAGATTATTTGTTTAGGGAGACCTTGCTGGCTAAACACAGCCAATCTGCTTGAGAAATCCCTGTGGACAGGGGCTGCCTTCCAAGGGCTGCTGCTCCCACCAGCTGAGTTCCAAGCACTCACACTGAGCTTTTAGTGCTGCAGTCCCACAACATGCGTTTAATTATTTACCAAAACCGAGTACAATGCATTTGTGAGACTTCTTTGGCCATCCCAAACATATTCAGAAGCACTGAGTTTGTATCTATCTTTAACCAGTCATTCACACTATCACTGCACAAACACTGACAATTCATTTTGTTTTCTACAACTTTGAAGACACCCCACATGCCCCCAGTCTTGTTTTCTTGAGATTTTAGGGACAAATAGAGAGTTCTATTTCTGTCATAAATACATAAATAACTGTTCACTGTAGAAAGCTCAAACCCATCTGCTCCTAACTTTTCTCCCAGTTTCTTATGGGAGAAAAGCTTCAGGAACCTTTAAAACACAATAATTAGATTATATATCTTCAAAACTTAGATGATATATCCAAATGTACTCCAGGTTATCCATCCCTATGATTTGTGTACCTGGTCTTCAACTTTCAGTTCCAAAATCACATCTCAAATGTTGCACAGTTATCAGTAACTGTGATTTCTGACTTTTAAACCTACTATAGTTACTTTCATGTTATTCTGTCACACCGGGCATGAAAACTTCCCAAGAAGATTTCAAAGCTTAGCATTCCTAAAAAAGGAGCATTTCCCACTCCCAGAAACATATTCCTTTTCTCTCCCACCTATCTTAGTAGAGTGTGTGAAAGCAATTTTCTTTGATATGGGGAAGTTTTAAAAGAACAAAAATACAAATCCTGTGTACGAATCCTTTTCTCTCCAAACCACAAATATCAACATGTACAACACATATATCATAATATCACAAATATCAACATCTGAAAACCAAGGTGTGCAGAGCAAAATGAAGGAGCAGGCTTCATTTCCCTACATATATTTTCCTTTCTCTCCTCCAAACCCAGAATGAGAATTCCAGTGCTCCAGCTCCCTGTGCACCATTGGATGGCACTTCCAAAGCAAACAGATAAGATAACTTTTTTTTTTTTTTTTTTTTTTTTTAATTTCTCCAAACTGCTTTGTAAATTAAGTACTTCAAAAACTTGGGGAAACGTACCCATGAAATCTGTGCAATGCCTAATTTTACATGTGCATCATCCAAACTTATTCCCACAGGAGTATTCCATTGGAGAAAAACTAATTAATTGTTAAATGCATCACTCTTCAAAAACCTCAGGATTTTGAAAGAGCTGACTGCTATGTAACTTTTTTCTACCACTTCTAGCTCACAGATACATTAACAGCTCAGTGGTTAAAAGTGGTTAAAAATGGTTTAAAATTGTTTAAAAGGTGACCATGGAAGGACAGAACTGATAGAGCTGAGCACTCCCACTCCTCTTTATTCTACTTTGTGCTTGCATTAAAAAAAAAAAAAAATCAAATAAGAACCCACACATATGGCAAAATGAGCACAAGTTCCTTTTATATGACACAATCTTGTTATATTTAATTAAATTCTGTAAAACTTAGTGTTTCTTTTGCACTCTTACAGACCTCTCATCCTTTCAGCAGAACCAAGACCACCTGGGCATGTACAGCTGCCTCCCCCAGTGTTCCTGAGGTCCTCTCCTCCTCTCCCTAACTCCTTTCTCAGTCTTTAATGCTGAAACGTTTCTTCCAGCTAAAAGGGTCAGGCACGTGGCTCCATTAAGGAAACTGCATGGTCAGAAGGAGTGCTATAAAAAGGCCAAAGGCAAATGCAGCATTCTGTGTCCTGGAGAGTAAGTGCATCTCTGACAGCACTTTCTGCAGAGATGGGCTATTTCCCTTCCTACCAAGAAACAAAATGACAAGAGAAAAAAAAATAATTTAAAATTAAAAATATAAAAGCAAAAAAATAATGTCCTTCCACTGCTGGGTGTTTTGCACAGTCATCCCACACTCAAAAGGTGACACCAGAACTGTGCATGTCACACCACCTGAACAAGAGCAGGCCAGGCTAAACAATCCAAAAACAAATTAAAACTGGTCCTGTCTGCTTTCTCTCACCGTGTTTTGGGGTGTTTTACCTGTCCATAATTCACCCCCAAACACTCACAACCTGTGATACCCTCCTGTTCATGGTTACCTTCTCTGTTTCTGAAGCAGCAAGCAATGCCATGTGCATGCCACACAAAGGGCTGCATGTCAGCTCCAAGATACGAAATTAAAAGAAATGTGATGTTATTTCACTCTTCTATTGTAATTATCACTTATTATTATTATTATTATCATCTATTATTATTGTTATTATTATTATTATTATTATTATTATTATTATTATTATTATTATTATTATTATTATTATTATTATTATTATTATTATTATATTTTTAATTATTCTTTTTTTAACTGAGGCCACAGAACATGCATTCCAGCAGACAGAGAGACTTCCTGGGGCGTGGAGTTCACCTGAACATGCATGGCAGCATAACGTCCAGAGAATTATGTTTTTAAACACACAGGATATGGTGAATGGTGAGAGGAATTACGGCAGTCTTACCAGAAAAAAGCCACTTAACAAAACAAACCCAAATAAACCACACAAAACAGTGAGTGGTTACTGCTATGGGGACTTTTTCCTAATGGCAGTTTTTAAATTTTCATATTATTTTTAATTTGTAGTTTAGACAGAAATGTTTACATGCCACAGTCTAACTTCAGAACTACAGCAGGTATAGCACAACTATAAATTTCCTACCCACTGCCAAGAATTGCAAAAGCTACTCACCAGCAAGTAGCAGTGGCTTTCTCTGAGTTGGCTCTTTAATTTTAAAAAATGTTCAGAAGATAAGTGAACAGAATGCTATTCCTTCTTATGAGAAGGCTGTGCCATAAAACAAGATATAATCCTCATTTCTGTCTCTCTGTTCTTTCTCCTTCTTTAAAAAGGAGAGAAGAATCCCAGCTATGAAGTAAAAAAAGGTTTGTGGTTTTATTTTTAAGTGTGCTAAGCAGGCACAGCTTTATTTTCCCTGATTTTGACAGGCCAGCATCTGGTAAGGGGAAAGGACTTAGAACCAACCAAAATTGTTGTCAACAGTAAAATATTCAGGATTAGCTGGCACTGGGGCCAGGGAATGACGCCTGTTCCAACCTGCTGTAAAATCACCTCAGCTGGAGCAGCCCCTGCTGCCCTTCCTATCTGCACCTGCCCTGCTCTGCATTAAGCAGCCAAAAACCTGTGAAAGGATTTCAGGTTTAAAACCTCCTTTGGAAGCATGCAGATCAAATCACCTCTTCCTTGAGATAAGAAAGAGATAAGTCATTTATACTGTGACTCCTGGGTTGGTTTTTTTTTTTTTCTGTTTTTTTTTTTCTTTTTTTTTTTATTTTAAATTTTGTTTGAGTTTGCACTGCCTTTTCCTCAGCGGAATTCGTTGTGTTTAATCTTTTCCTTTCAGATATACACACTTTTCTGCCTTCAACTCCTGCATCTCGGCCTTAAGCTTTGTTTCCCTGTGCTAAAACTCCTTTTTGCTGTGTAAATTCTCTTCCCCCTCTTCACCCAGCTACTCTCTCCGCCTACACCTGTACAAGATGTACACAGAAGGCCTGCAGCTAGTGGCATCTAAAAATCAGGGAGGTCAATGGACAAAACTAATGAGAAAACAGATTTGCAAATGTTTGTGAAGCTAAGTCTCTTTCCCAACCCTCTGGGAAAAGAGCAGGACTTTCTGGATTTTCACTGTATGCGTTATTTTTTTTTTCTTTGTTATTCTGCAGAAATCTCTTTCACATGAACCTCCTAGCTAGGAGGAAACATTTCCTAGGGTGAAAAAAAA
This sequence comes from Melospiza georgiana, assembly GCF_028018845.1. Classification (NCBI taxonomy): domain Eukaryota; kingdom Metazoa; phylum Chordata; class Aves; order Passeriformes; family Passerellidae; genus Melospiza; species Melospiza georgiana. The sequence continues at coordinate 4,112,889 of NC_080465.1, read as the reverse complement.
ATAAAAAATTAAAGTTCTTCATTCACTCTTGCTAACATCTTACAGAGGGGCTGGGGAGGAATGAGCTGGGCTGCCTGACCTTATCACCCGAGAGGAGGAGCCTCTGCAATCTCAAAAAGCAAATATTCTGGCAAATATTTGTACGTTGGAAGGCTAAACCACAAATACAACCTCTGCTTTCCTCTTTCAGAAGCTGCCTGGGAAAGTCAGAAAAATTTTTAACAGCACTGAAAGACTCTGTTCCTTTTCACAGATGAGAAATGGTAATTCTTCCAAGGAAAACAGAGTTTAGGCAAGATTGAAATTACACAGGCTTAGGGCTGACACACAAGGCTACCAATATGGATTTTTGCCCATTAAAAAGATCCACAAATGACAGGAAAATGTGTTGATGCTCTCAGTCTCACTTTTCACATAAAGACACAGCTTTATCACCCTGAAAGTATTTCTCTCTGCTTTCAGGAATATAATAGATATAATATTTAGGAATATAGGAGATTTGACTTCTCTGTTTCTGAAGCAGGAGACCTCATCAGACTAAAAAAAAACTCCCTATTTTGACTGTAATATTTTAAAGCTAGAGATGAAACAAGTAAGAGATGAAATATTTAAAACACTGGGTGTGGGTTTGTTAAATCTAACTGGCTTCTAGTAAGAAATAAAGGACAGAGAGAACTCTGTGAAAGACTCTGCTCTTTTATTGCAAGCAGAGCCTGACCAAACTCCCACTCCAATATATGTATATTCCAATGTACCCTCAAGCAAGAAGAAAAGGCAGAAGAGGAGATTGAAAAGAAACACCCCATCTACACCCCAAAGGTTTAGTCAAAATATTTCCAGGCAGAGAACTTGAGGAGACACAAAATGCATGGGTTTATTTCTCTTTTAAGCACTGTGTCTCTGTGTAAGGAAAATCCTAATTTATTTTTGGTGGCATGTAGTAAAAAGCTGCTGCTATCTCCCACCCTCCACCCCTACCCCCAGAGGAGGCTGAATGTTTTTTCAATACTCTGAAAATGTGGGGGTTTTAATGCCTTTTTTTCCAATACTCTGAAGACATCATGTAAATCAGCTTCAAGTGTTTTAATGTCTGTCTTAAATATAAATATTTGTGGGGGTGTGTGTGTATCCATATGTGTACACACAGAGTTTGTGGTGACATCCTAGAGCACTGGGAGGAAATTGCGCTACTGATTCTTCCCAAACACAAGAAATATGAGCTGTTAAAAGGTAACCAGTTTAAAAAAAATAAATTAAAAAAAAATCAAAGTTTTCCCTTAAAAAAGCAGGAAAGAACCCGAATTAACAGAGTAGATTCCAGCTCAGATCGTATCTAGGTTATGTGTAGTACTAAGTCCCAAGATCCTGCTTTAAGTTTTTCATTACTTTTTATGACTAATATCATTATTTTTTATTTAATAATAAGACACTGAGAAACCAGACACTGCTGCAAATGTCAGGGAATGAGTGCTTGCTAAATACTGTAATTTGTGCAAAAAAGAACAAATCAACAGCACAGTAGCTGTGGTTTGGCACAGCTTAATTTTGGCTGCTTCTCCTGGATGGAGCCCAGAGCTTAAGGACCTGCCAGGAGCCCTTAAAAAGTGAAACAAGCTATAAAATGTGACACACTGGGGAAGAAAAAACATTGTTCTGGCCAGGAAAACGCTGTTGGCAAGAGCACAACATCCCTGTGTTCGCTTTAAAACACCCTAGTACTGTTGCATGACACTTTGAGAACCTTTAATGTGGTGTAAAAATGTCTTTCAGAAATAACAGGATTAAACTCCCAGCCAGAGATCCACAATCAGGTGTAACCATCCCATAAATGCTCCTGGTTATCCCCAAAGCCCAGGAATTTGTGGATTTTATTCTTGGTCCTGCAAATAACTTGCAGAAATTCAAGAGTGTTCTTACCTCCCCTTTTTTTGGTCATCTGCAAAATACTTCCATAATTTGTGCTGAGTGGCCACAAATCATAAATCCAGAGGAAAGCAGGAGCCCAAAGGCTTCTGGCCACACCTGCTTGGGCAGGAAAGTGGGGGCAGAGGGTTCTGCACTGGAGTCAGCACCACCACAGCGGCACGAGACAAGGGGCACACAAAGGTTGAAATCCAGGGCTTGGTTCAGTGCCTAAAAAGTCATCTTGTCATTGATCCGTGCCCAAAACGCAGTCAGGGAGTTCTGCCCTTGACAAGGGGATAAATAATAAACCAGGATTTCCATGTGCTGTTTGCAGTTGGGTGATGAATTTAATAGAACCAACCTACTGCAGGTGGCTGGAGTTTTACGAGGCATAGGAAATTCTCTGTGGATCCAGGACCACATCAAATGAAGTAGACAATGCGTTTTATCTTCCTACTGGAAAGGATCTCCAAATCCATAAATGGAGTTTCTTAGCAGCAGATATCTGCAGAGGAAAATTATTTCTCCCAGTGGTTAATGAAATAGATTTTGCTGTTTGTGATAGGACGAGGCACTAACACACACAGCAAAAAAGGTTTGGTCATCAGCTTCGAAACGTCCCAGTGGGTGAGTGTCGCAGACATCTTTTATGGAAAATCCTTTCCTTAGGATTTTTCCTCATGAGAAGCTGAGAGGGCTCAGGAACAAAATGTAAACATTGATTATCTGCTGCTGTGGAATGCAACAGGTGCATCTGTGATTGGTCTTGTGTGGTTGTTTCTAATTAATGGCCAATCACAGTCAGCTGGCTCAGACTCTCTGTCCAAGACACAACCCTTTGTTATTAATTCTTTCTTTTTCCATTCTTAGCCAGCCTTCTGATGAAATCCTTTCTTCTATTCTTTTAGTATAGTTTTAATGTAATCTATATCATAAAATAATAAATCAAGCCTTCTGAAACATGGAGTCAGATCCTCGTCTCTTCCCTCATCCTCAGACCCCTGTGAACACCGTCACAGGTGAGTGCCATGATCACCTGGAAAATATCCTTGTGAGCATGGAAAATGCAGTGAAAAGGGCCTTTTGTCCCAGAAATTGTGCAGCCAACACAAATTACAACACAAATTACAACAGGAATTACAGGAGTTGGAACTGGGAGGTGCTGGTGGCTCCTGCTGCTGGGAAGCCCTGAGGGGTAGGGGGACCACCAAGGATGAGAAAGAAGAAAGAGATAAGGGGAAGCAGAAGAGAAAGGTGACAAACCAAGGCAGAGGGAAAATGAAGGCAGGGAAATGGTAATGAACCAGTAGAAACTCATCAATGGCACAACACAACACAAAATTCAGGCAAAAAAAAAAAAAAACCAAAAAACAAAAAACCAAAACCAACAAACTAAAAAAACTCCAACCACAACAAAACCAAAGCAACCAATAAACAATATTAAAAGCTTTTCCTGAAAGGGGAAATACATTTGTGCAGCTACAAAAATGAACTGAGGACTGGTTTAAAAGCCAAAAAATTGCTATTCTGTCCTTTTTAAATGACCCCTTCAAGCTCCATTCTGAAGTGAAGCCTTGATCACAATCATGTTGTGCAGAAGGCTGAGCCAACCTTGGAGCAGAATGAACTGTGTAACTTCTTCAGCACAGGGAAGTGAAATGCAAAGCTAAGGAAAGACAAATCACTCCTGCCTTTGGCTATCACTCATTCCCTACCATTAAGGGAAACCCAGTGATTGATGAGCACTGCTGAAAGGGGTAATAATCCACAAACAGAAGGAAGACAGCAGGTCTGGCTGGTGCTGCTTTAGAAGATGTCCTGAAGGGTTTGACCACCACAGATAAACAAATTCTGCTACTGTCATTTTACTGAAGTTATGGGTAGCATGCAAGGCTGCTATACCCTTTCTAAGGCAAGTGGACCCATATTGAAATGTGAAACCATCACTTTCAGGAAGTCATATTCACCCTACAAACAATAAAACCGAGGTGGAAGGAAGCATTGCCTGGCTTTCTCCCACTTGCAGTGGCAGGAGCAGGCTGGCAAATTTCCCTTTTCTCTCTCCAGAGGCCACAGCAGCAATATTCAGTACACATGGAGTGTAAAAGTTGGTGAGTTTACAGAATAGCAGGGTTCTGCAGTGTGACCGTGTTCACAGGGGTTTTCGGATTGGGGAAGAGATGAGGATCTGACTCCACGTTTCAGAAGGCTGATTCATTATTTTATGATATAGATTACATTAAAACTATACTAAAAGAATAGAAGAAAAGATTTCATCAGAAGGCTAGCTAGGAATAGAAAAAGAAGGAATGATAACAAAGGGTTGTGTCTGGGACAGAGAGTCTGAGCCAGCTGACTGTGATTGGCCATTAATTAGAAACAACCACATGAGACCAATCACAGATGCACCTGCTGCATTCCACAGCAGTAGATAACCATTGTTTACATTTTGTTCCTGAGCCCTCTCAGCTTCTCATGAGGAACAACCCTAAGGAAAGGATTTTCCATAAAAGATGTCTGCGACTCTAGGACAATTTTCCATCACTTTCTCAAAGCACCACGCAGCCTGAGGTGTGCTCTGAGCAGCACAGCCAAAAGTGAGCACCTTAAGGTCAGCTGTGGAGCAAATGCACACAAACCCAAAGCTCCTCCAGGCCCAGCTTTGTTTCCACCTTGCACTGAGCACAGCCCGTGTTCCCATTCCAGCCTGCCCGTACTCACTCCCTCAGACGCCTTTTTGGGGACGAAACTATTGGTTTGGCCTGAAAAGTGCCAGATTTTCATTCTGAGAAGGTCTGTGTGACCACACAGAGATTCATTCACATATGAGAAACGCCAGAAAATATCAGAAGCCACCCAAAGCTCTCGTCTACAAGGAAGGTGCAGTTTCAGAGCTGAGAGAGGAACAGAAAGGGAAAAACACCTCTGTGAAGGAGGAGATTTGCAAAGATTTATATTCCGTCCTGTTAAATTCATTTGCCACTGAGAGAGGAAGAGAGAGAGGTTGAGAATATTTATATTTACCACAAGTTGGTGGAGAAACACTAAGCTTTGTTGATTCCCACAAAACATTCATACAGCCACAACAAATCGTGAGCCAGAATTTAACTTTTCCCTAAAGAAGACAGCAGTTTGTTCACAGCATCTCTTCCTGTACTAATTTACCATTTTCCGAAAGACTGTTTCCATTCAAGATTTTGTCTCCTGCTTTAATCCCCCACATTTTATCTGGTGCTACACTCTCTCCTGGCTGCTCCAGCAGGATGCAGAGAAACCAAAAACATGAAAAGGGAGGAATTCCAGCTTTGCTTAACAGAACAACCGGATGACGCAACACACAAAAATGCTTTTTTTAATGAGCTAGGACACACGTCTGTTCGCACTGCAATTTGTGGCTGCTGTGTCCATAAATCAAATTTATCTGTAACTCTGGGCTTAAACTGGTCCTTCCACAGATGTAAGGGTGCTGCTGAAAAGGGTTTTATTTCCCCTGAAATTTTATATATGTCTCCAATGCAAACTGCCTGAGCAAGATGAAAGATCCCTCTCCTCTGCCCAATGTACAAAGCCCAGAAAACCCTTGAACTCTCTTTGGCAGTGCTGATTGCACTCTGGCAAAGGTGAAGCTCCACAAGTTGTCTGGGATTCACTGTTCGAACAAGAGCCAGAGGATAATTCAAGTTTTCTTTAGCATTATGCCTGCAACTGAGAAATGTGTTAAATCCTAGCACCACTACTAAGATTTTATTCACAAGGATTCACTTAAAAAAATTAGTTTAGTCACAAGCAGCACCCAGACAGAATTGGTTTTACTTGTTAAGTTCAGAAGGGAAGGAAAATAGATTTTCAAAAAAAGTTGTGTTCACATAATTACAGATTAATATGTAATTATTGCACAGGATATGCACAGGATAGAGAATATTCACATTACAGCTGACCACCTACACACACCATGAGTCTATAAACCCTCAGTGAACAAATTTAAAGTATCCCCACTGTTTTGAAGTGCAGTTGTTGAACACAGGCTCCTGGGAACAGCACAGCCTTCAAACCTGTATTTCTAAGCACTGTTGTGCTTCTATTTTGTTGTTCTATGTTGCTTACATACCTTGAATACTACAGGGACTAGTTAACAATTCAGAGATAGAAAAAGAATTCCTTTTTTTTCTCAGGTTAAATGAGACCCCGCCATTTTTGCTACCAAAACCTTTAAGGTTTATATCTAATATATGACATAGCTATCTATCTAATACATATGTCATATCTATTGCTGAAAACTGCAGGGTGAGGGGTCAAGGACAGCTTTTCCAAGTGGAATCACAGAAAGACTGAGGTTGGAAGGGACCTCCAGAATCCACCTGGTCCATCTCCACTCCATCAGCAAGAACATTCCGGCGACACCACCATGAACAGCTTCCCACATGTGGCAGCACAAATGGAAACACACTGAAAAGAGGCTCAGGGGATAAAGTGAGGCAGGCCTGAGTGGTCAGAGAGATGATTCAAGGGGACACAACACGCTGCAGAGGGAGCTGTCAAGCAGGCAGAGTTATGTGGGACTTTGAAGGGGATTTTAATTCGGTTCCACGGAGGAATCCAGGGAAAAGGGGGGACAAATCAGTGCCAAGGTGCAGCGGTGTGTATTCAGCCTTCTAGAGCAGAGAAGGTCAGAGCCCGGCTAGCTGAGGGTAAGGCCCGCACCTCGCTGCACGGTGTGCCAGCGCCCCTTGGCGCCGTAAGGCCTCGGGCTGTGCTGGCTGCGGCCTGGATCGCTGCTAACGACGAGAAGGAAGGAGCTGGACACTCGCCACGGGGGCTAAACAGGTTTATTGGAAAGCCCGCAATGTAACAGCCAATGACCAAGAACAAAGGGTGCTTAGGGGTTTTAAAGAGAAGGAGTAGACCCGGGAGGGGTTTACAGCAGACCAGTGGTGGGAGAAGAGGGGATAAACTTAACACAAATGCCATAGTGGAGAGCCCAATAGGTACCAGGTATGGGAGGGGTCCCGGGACCACAGCCAACCACAACCCCAAAGTGGAGAAGCTTCTGGAATGCTAGGTGGAGTGGGGGGTGATTGGCTTGGCCCAGGGAGGAGAAGAAGCATACATATAAGGGAAAAAGGGGAGGAGGAATTATATAACCTAACAGATTGACAATAGAACTGGCAGGGCTGTGGCGGGAAAACTGAGGAGGGCAGAACCATTTTACACAAAACGGGGGGGAGCAGATACATAAAATGGGGGAGGAATTAAATGAACTTAACGAACACACTACAACACCGAGGAAAAACAAGGCTGGAGCAATCTGCAGTTAATTGCCTGCAGGGCAGCGTTCAAATTCACTGCTGGTTGTCCATTACCTCACTGAACAGAATAGCAACAGGTTCCAGCTTTAGTGGTGGCACTCACAGCAAAGAAAAAACAAAGGTTTGTTTTGCCACCAAATTCCCAGGGTGTCCCTCAGCTCTGTGGACACGGCTCAGCAGTTTAATGGGTGAAACATGAAGCTAATCTGGAGCAGGGGCTTCAGACAGGAGCAAAAGGAATGATGGAGATGGTCCCAGTGGAGACTGGCAGCAAACGCATGGTGCCATAACCTGATCACTAAATAAAAGGTAAAATGTTGGATGAAACATGGTACAGCTCTTTTTCTATGCTAGTTTTTTACAAATTTTCAATTCTAAAATGCTTCAGACTACCTCACTTGTAACAGCTTCACAACAGCATTTATTTTTTTCATTTGTGTTTATAAATATCACAGTCAATGAAAGCTTTATGCCAGCTGGGGGGCAGACCCTCAATCCACCTCCCCCTGCCCAAGGTTTCATTGCTGGGCATGACAACACATTCTGTGGAAAACCCTTTGGTCAGCACAGGTCACCCCCAAAAGCCCACAGCCTGCTCTCTGTGGGGCAGGGGAGGCACAGAGAGCGAAAACCGTGACAATACAATCCAGGAAAACCCAAAATCTCAGCAATCTATGGGCTTCCACTCAAGGGAATCATCTCCACCCCAGCCAGCCCCAGCACAACCTCGCTGGGCAGCCTCAGGTGTGTTTGGAGCTGCCTCTCTGATAATACCTGCTTTTATTACTGATTATTGCTGATCTTGGACAGCCAGACCTCAAATTCCTTCCAACATGCAGAACACAAACTCATGGCTTGCAAATCCACTCCTTCCCTTGAGAAGGGAGGGAATCCAGGTCGTGCCCACAAGACCTCACGATCAGATACATAACAAAATGAAGATTATGGGTCTGAAACTTTACTGAAACCTTCCACGGCACTGGAAGTCCCCTGGCAAGAAAAACGCCCCCCGAATGCTCTTTCCAGAAGAGCTCGAGAGGCTGATTAAAAGTGGAATTGAAAAGTGCTCAATCCAGAGCATTTTAAGCGGAAATGTGAGCCCAGGAGTTTCCACAGCTGCTGCAGCAGTCACCTGCATGGTGTACCCAGACCCTGCACAGGACTCCCAGCAAGTGAAGGACGAGTCTCTCTCATAACAGATTCAGTTTCAAAAATCTACTATAAACCTGCTTTCAGCTAAATAACCCCAGGCTTCTGGGCATCTATTAAACCAGCTAAATTAGCATGAGGAGATGGTTCCCATCAGTAACCAGAGCCTGTCTCAGTCTGGCATTAGTAGATGTATTCCTGTAAGCAGCTGGGATGCAGAAAAGATTTCTGTTTAGCTCGAAAATTCTGCTTAAATTAATATCAAGTTTATTTTCCACCTCTTTTCTTTTTTCTTTTCTTTTTTTTTTAATAACTGCAATTTTCTGAGATCAACTGAGTCAGTTTCTTTTTCCACTTCCAACAAAGTCTGGAAGGTTCTCATACAGAATGCTGAGGATCTCACAGATCTGAGAAAGCACCTCTGCCTCTCCCCTTCTGCCTCACAGGTCGGTTTGTAAAAATCCTTTATTGATACTAACTAAAAAAATATCTTTTAGCAAAGATTTCCATTTAAAATATTCATATAAAATATTCATTTAAAATTTTCATCTTAGAGAAAAAAAAAAAAAGTCTGAATAGCCACTGGTGTGTTCACTGACTACAATGAGAGCAAACAAAACACTGGTAAATTACTTGAAGTATTCAGTTTAAACAGGAGCCAAATATTTGGGTTGGGCAACAGACAGCTAACAGCCAAGATTAACTAAGTAAAACAGAATGTGAGGTAACATAGGAATTTAAGTACAAGTAGCTACTACCTACGTTTCACATGTTTACATGTGTTTTTCCCCTTGACACTGTATTTCTCCCTTTCCATTATGAGTAGATTAAATTAAAAACTGTTCCTAACAGGAGCACGGAATTATTTCAGATCATAATGCATTTCAAAAGCATCCTGGCTCCCATGCCTCAGCTAATTCCCCCTAAATGTATTTTCAGATGACAATACCAGGACCCAGCCCCTGCATGAGGAAACAGAGGCAGAGATGAGAGGACTCAAAAATCAGAGAAGGTCCAGTGAAGATCCTGCTGCAAAGATTTGGTCAGCAGCAGAGAAACCCATTCTCAATTTTCCTCACTGTGGGAATAACCCTCTGCAGACAATGGGGAATGACTGAAGAAAAGGTTCTTCCTAAGCAGAGAAATCCATGGTGGATTTCAGATGAGCGCCAGAGGACAGCAAAGGTCACAAAATTTGGCTTGGCTTCTAAAGCCTGTGACATTTCCTGTCCCATTTTATACCACTAAATCACCTCCTCATTCCATTTTTTGGTGGGATTTTCAAAGATTAAATATCAGGTATTAAATATGAAAACTGCATTTTTCATCTTTCTAGCCAGAAACTCACCATGACTAATATGAGCAGAATACAATAAATGAGATACTGGAAGTTCTCCTGTAATTTGCTTTTGCATTACTGAAACTTTGGGCATATAAATTGTGCTCAATAACCACATTGATTCTTATTTCTTACTGTTTACAGTTTTCTTTTAAGACATATAATGAATGATTCTTTGCCATTAGTAAAACTTTTACGGGATGGGAGAGGAAAATAACTCCTTAGTGATAAAATTTTTCAACAGCAGGAAAAAAAAAAAAAACTTTCAAAAAGACAATTTCCTCAACTTATTATTCAAGTTTTTACAGTGGCTTAGAAACATAGAAACCAATTAGTTTTAATCTCCATTTAATTTTATGGAATGCCTCCAGAAGAGCTCTTAACACAAAGCTAAGACTCCAGTAAGGACAGTGCAAAGATGATGAGAACTCTGCTAATATTATCCTCACAGAGATAGCAGAAGTGCAGTTCTTATGTGTTTCTGATAAGAAGAATTATGGGCACAATGTTCAAAACTCTCCAGAAATTGCCCTTTGAATTTACATTGGCAGCCGCTTCACGAGAGAAAATTTCTTCGCTGAGGAGCAGACAGCAGAATTTAATCCAAAAAGGGGCAGAAGTACAAGGAAAAGTCACTTGCAATGCTGGAAGGCAAAAGGAAAATATAAAACCTCATTTTGAATAATCACTGAGACTAAAATACTGTGTTAAGTGTCATTGCTTTTAAACCACAGGTGCTCTAATTTAGAAATATCTCTCTCCTCTTTTTAAATACCTGTTTGAATGAAAATTACCTGTCTGAAGACTGGCTGGAGTTATACTGATTATTTATCTTATTATTTATAATATTATTTCTATTATTTATAATCTTATATATATAACATATATTATATATAATACTTATTATATATAATACTTATTATATATTATATATAATATATACTTACAAGTATTGTATATCTACATATCTATCTATCTATATCTTATATATATAAGTTATACTTATTGTTTATCATTATCAAAGAGCACTCGAAATCTCTGGTGTTTTTTGCTACCTTTGACCTGAAAGTGACCTGAGAAAGGAAATTTTCTGTGAATCAGTAACAGCCCTGCACCTCCCCTGCCACTGCTGCCCAAAACCACCAAAATGGGGTGAAAGCAGCTTTACACCTGCTTAAAGGTGGCTCAGGAACTCTCAGGAAATTGCATTTTAAAAACTCTTTACGTAATACATTTAAGAAGTGGAGATTGTTAAAAATTGATGGAGGTAATCTTTAAAATTTAATACAGATACCTTCCACTGGTAGCTTCAATGCTGGGGACCAAATGCTAATTAAAAAAAAAAAAAAAAACAAACAGAAGAGCATTTCAAATGAGACCAAAGATTAGCAGATAATATTCATGCATATCACCACACTGTAATATCAGGGACAGATTTGTTCATAACTTCAATTTAATACTGAATTCAAGGACAGGTAATTTGTAGGCTCTTTTGCCATCACTTCTTTCAAGTAGTGCCTCGTTTTCTCCATCACTTCATACAGGCTTACAAGCTTTTTGCCTGTTTTATAAATAGCCCCCTCATCCTTTCTGTGTGTTTCCAGGTACCGGGGTGTCAAGCACTGGGTTCCACCAGCAGGAATTAGTCTGATATTGCTAATCTGTGGCATAAAAATCAAACTGAGCGACAGCTGCAAGAGGAAGCTGGTTGTTAGGACAGAAGTGCGCCAGTAATCATCATTTCTCAGAACAGAGCACAACAAATGCACTGCTGTTGGATGGGAATTCCTTACAACATCCATGAACCAAGGAAAGTAAGGATGGGAAGGTGCAGCTCTCAGTTCAGGGAGGGCCCAAAGACCAGGCGTGATGTATGAGGTGATATTCAGCCCATATTTGTCAAATTTCATCAGCGTCACTGCCACACTCCTTTTGTAGCCCTGGTGCTGATCCTTGTTCCCTCCTTTCCACTGGTAACTCCCGGATCTGGGTGCTGAATTGTCCCATATAAATCCATATAAACCCATATGAATCCACATAAACCGGTCCCATGTAAACCCACACAAACCCAACACGCAGTTTTCCACTAGCACACCTCTCTGAGACACAACCAAAGAGGCACCACTGTGGTCACCACGCTGGTGTCCAAGCATGGGGGGCAAACACAGAAGGGAAAATCTGATTGAAATCCTTGTCCTGAGCTGCTCAGGGTGTCCACAAGGAACACGGAAAACACAAAATGCAGAGCGAAGGTGCGGGCAAATCCACTGGTTCTGCCATTCCAGCAGGGGAAAGGTTGCCAAGGAAAGAACAACTGTGAGGTAAATACTGGCAAATTGTGGGGGGGGGAAAGGGAAAGTGCAAGAGCTTAATGCAGAAAAAAGGTGAAGACAAGGAAGAGTGGAAGGATGGTAAAGTGCCAAGGCATGGACTCACTCCAGGTCAGAAACAGACATGTCTGAGGCAGATCTATCAGTAGTTTTATTATAATTAATAAAATATATAATTAATATATTATATATTTTAATATATCACTATAAATAATATATAAATTAATATAATTATATTAATTAATATAATTATATTAATTAATATATAATATAATTAATAGGTGTTGTGAGAATGAAAAAGGCCTTTTAAAACTGTCCAGAATGAGTGTCACACAAAACCCAGAGGTTTTTTTTTCAGGGTGAAAGCAAGTACCAAGACACCAGAATTTTTATCACACGAGAATCCCCATTTTGGGGGTTTACCCAGAAAAGCTTGGCCAAGTTGTGTAAGGAAGTATCTGTATCTTCAGGAATAAGCAACTTCTTCCCTTCTGCCCTCTCTCCTCTTCTTCCCTCAAAACCATGAAAAAAACCACAACAACTTCAACTGCCATCAGGAAAGAGAGAATTTTATACCAAACAATTGCCCTGGGCCACTCAGCTGAATTAAGTCAAAGGGACTGCTGGCAGGCTTAAAATAGGCATCTGTGTTTAAGAGCTTTCCTGGCTTTGTTGCTGCAGTGGAAAATAATAAAAAAAAAATGAAGCTGCAGATGCATAAATTTGAAATTGAAAATATCATCAATATCTCCAAGACACAAAGTATAATTAGAATTAGTAATTAATTCTGGTCTACATTGCCTTGCATGAAACTTAAATGAGAGCAAAGTGAGAGAGATGCCAGATACTCTCTTTCCCTCCCTGTTGCTTTGAATTGCTCTAAAAACAGGCTCTGTGATCACCAGAACGAGAAACGTGGGATTCTCTGCTGTGTGGAGGGGTGCACCACAGCCAGGACACCAAAAATCACCTTTAGCACATCACCAAGGGGGCTGGCACAGCGAGGGTGGCACAGGAGCAGTGCAGGAACCCCTGGATGGGTGTTCACATTATCCCTGTGGTGGCTCCCAGCAGTTTGGTTTTGTGCCAAGCCTTCCTGCCCTGTGTCACAAATAACTTCCCTCCCTTGCAGGCTGTGGTTTTTAAGCAGCAGCAACATTTCTTCCTGCCAGGTCCCATAAGGAAAGCAGGACACCCTTCTGGCAGCAGAAATCTGCTGTGGTCACGTTTGTGATGCTCACAGATACTTTTCATTGGTTTATAATCTGTTTTATCTTAAGGGAAGGATGCCCACAATGGCTCTTCTGGGCCTGCTCCAACTGGCTGGAGTCATCTTCAGGATAATGTTGTTATCTGGTCAATGGTGTTCTGAGGATGAATCTGCTCAGAACATCATTCAGAAGCAGCCCCCCTAAAACTGGTGTCGAGAGGCCCTGCAGGACTGCAAAGAACAAGCTAGGTAGGTGTGTTTCCAAATGTAGGTGAAGTTTCTGCTGCTACAGGAACTGCACACATCCCTTTGCATCTGCTGAGGAGGAGAACACGCACAAATTCAAAGTGGCTCTGCCAACACCAGTGCCACCACAACCACAGCCACCCTGGCGTGCTTTAATGGGCATTATTTGCAAAACCACGCATTTTGACAGATCAGAGCAGCTCTCAGCCCAATCACAGCCTTGTCAAATGGAAGAAATCACTCACCCTTTCAGAGCTGAAGCCTGTGGCTCAGACGTGCCTGGAGCCCTGCCATGGATGGAGCCCGTCCATAGGGGCAAGAGGAGACCTCACAGAAGCCGTGGGCTCGATGCACAACCTATCTGTGAAATCCCGTGCGGCCTGTGATAAGCAAGAGATCACGAAAGGTGTCAGCAAAGTCCTTTCTGGGGGGGGATATCCATCATCCAGCTGCCCTGCGTGCTCCCAGGTGAGTCCCACGCGAGCCCCCCACACCTGGAGCTTCCAGGGCTGCGCACCCCGAGGTGCCACCACAAGTAAATAATTACTGCAGAAGGACAGGCTGCAATTTGCCTCATCAGCCGCGCAAACAGCAGCAGGCTCAGCCATTAGCAATTAATTGAAGATCAATGGCATGTAAAACCCCAGGGAGCACACGTGCAATTAGCAAATGTATTTAAAGCAAGCCACAAACCCGCAAGTTTTTTTGTCTTACGCTACTCCCCAAGACCATTCTCGATGTTTTTTTTTTTGTTAAAAACCTCATCCCACTCCCTTTTACAAGCCAAAGGGGCTGTGGGAGGGTTACCCACAGAGTTCCACTTGGCAAAGAACATTTCCAACATCCTGCACGGGGTCCAAAGCCCATGGACATGAGTCATCCTCAGTGAGTGTTTTCCTGTTTATTCCAATGGACCTTGGATGGCCTGTAAACATCCTTGCCAAAACAAGTGATCTCTGATAGACATATTAATTAATTTACATGCTCTGCTTTCACCGGTTTTATGGCTCGGGGATGCCAAAGTTGAGACAGTACTTGGTAAAACATCCTGCACGCACCACCAGCAGCCCCAGAGGGGGCAACACAGGGTTAAATTTAAGTTTAAACAATTGCTTTGAAATTTAAACTTTGCTTTGAATTGCGTCGAAAGGTAAACTCCTCTGACCCGGGCAGGTACATTGCTGGGGAGTTTCATAACCCCTTATATATCTGCAAAGAGCCCTATGAGACCCGGTATTTAAAAGGAAAAAAATAATAAAAAAAAAAAATAAAAAGGCAAAAGGATTTATGGCTGAATAAATAAATTCAGCCTGAATCCCAGAAATGGCTACAGTTTGTCACAGCCTCTGGAACAGACAGAAACGGAATTTCTTTCCTCCCCGAAGTGCCGAAGGTAATTCTGCCTGAAAGAGCCTCCAGCCGGATCGCTCCACGCTGGGCATTACCACTCTCCACATGGATTTCCTTCCTTGTCTTTAACGAAAGGGTCAAACCCCAAACCCCAGCTGGGCACCGGAGAGCCCTGGCGACGATGACCGTAACATTAGGAAGGAGAAGGAGGAGAACGAGAAGAAAGAAGCAGCGATTTCCCGCCCCACCGACAACGCGGGGAGCGCGGATTCCCATCCCGGTGCCGCACTCACCTCCCGCTCCCGGACCCTCCGCTGCCCTTCCAAACACGGGGATGGAGCGGACAAACCCACGGCACAGAGCCAGGAGCAGCAGCTGCGGCCGCAGGACCTCTCTCCATCAACCCCTCCTCCTCCTCTTCCTCCTCCTCCTCCTCCTCCTCCTCCTCCTCCCCGGCGGTGCCCGCGGAGCAGCAGCGACACAAAGGAGCGCCCGGGTAGCGACAGCGCCGTGCCAGCCGCCAACAGCGCTGGGAACCAAGGAATTCCATCTTGGCGTCTTGTTCTCTCGTCTTTTTTCCCCGTCAGAAGCCTCACAAGCGCCCTGTGTCCGGGCTCCGAGAGCGGGAGAAGCTTTCCCGAAGCTGCCTCAGCGCTGGAAGCTCCAGAGCTGCTGAGACTCCGTTGAAGATGCGTCCAAAAATGATGCAGCCCCAAGTTCCGAAGAAAAGCCCCCCAGGCAAATGTTTCGCCTTGCCCAACCACGGTTCTCCTCTGTCACACTTGCTTTGTTCAGAAATAAAAGGACTGTTGCAGGGCTGAGACGCTAGTTCATGAAATTGCTGCGTTCCTTGAATGCAGCTGTTTAAGCAGCAAGATGCACTAAAATTTTACCAGAAGGCAAACCACAGGGGCAGGAAGGGGCTGCCCTCGGCTGGCTTTCCAAAAACATGCCCACCAATATTTGCACCTGCATGTTCACCCCCAGCAACACAGCTGCACCTTCAGGTGGAGATGGAAACAGCACACAGGTGATACCTGTGTGTATTACAATAAAAAAGGAGAGCCTGGCATGCTCAAGTTACTCAGCCCATCTTAGCAGGAAAGGTAAATTTAGCAGAAATTTAGGTTTTAAGGCAGTGGGGACATCAGTGAGGTCTCCTGGATGCCAGCCTTGCGAGCAGATGTGCAGCCTCAGCTCCGGGCACCTCGGGGATCCTGGAGCAGTGGATGTCTCACCTCCTGGAGAAGCAGCTCAAGTTGGGGCTGGTGTACAAATCAGGCCCGAGTGTGGTTTGGTGGTTTGGTTCACTGGCTGGAGAGGAAGATGCCACTTTTCTGGGGGCAGATCTCCAGGGAATGTTCAGGGAATGTCATACTGAAGAAAGAAGCACCAACCCAATTCAAAACTAAACAAAAACCAAAAACCAAAACAACAAAATCAAACATTAAAAAAACCAAGAAAAAAAACCAAAAACCCAAAACAAAAAAAACCCCAAACAACCCCCCCAAAAACCACAAACAAACAAACAAACAAAAAACCCCAAAAAACCAAAACCAACCAACCAAAAAAATGCAGCCCCAAAACCCTCAAGAAAAAACCCCATCTGTATCACGTTGTATGGTTCCAGGGTTAAATATTCCTGGGAAGGACTCAGGAAGGGGAGAAAAGAAGGGAAAGGATTGGACTGACTCAGGATTATGTGGTGTAAGTCTCATTTCTTTATGTGGCAGGCTAAAACTACCTGGGCTGTAGCAAGACCCTGAATTTTGCACACCCTGGCCTTGTGTCTAGGTGCATTCCAGCAATCCATGTCACACATTCCACATCTTCTGCCTTCCCTCCAGGAGAAGGGAGTGGATGAAGGGAGTGTCTCATTTCAGTGAGATCTGTGCATGACTGGCAGGAATTTAATTTTTATCCTTGTAGTCAACCATATGTGCCCCAGAAGGCAGCACTGAGGGAAAATGAGGAAGGTCTGGAGTGCCCTCAGTCCCTGCGGCTCATTCCCTGGACAAGCAAAGAGTGTTTTTCTCCTGCAGGAACTCCTTCTACCCTTTGGATGGCCTGTTCATATGTCATTTATCTCTGGAAGATTCAGACCAAGAACCAGAATTTGATCTCAAATGCTACAAGAGGTGAGGACAGAGGACAGAGAATAAATTTTGTTGTTCTTACCATGATTTTTTTGCCTAAGCAGCTCAGGCTATTATTCAGATGGAGTTCCCTTACTGGAGGAAACTCTTCTGTTCTCACACTTGCGGTCATATAGGATGCATCCTTTCCTGCTTTTGGAAAATGAAGGTGAGCCTGTGCCAGCCACACTCCATGTTGACACAATCCCACCTCCTATTCCTGTGTCCAAGCTGATGAAAAGAGGGTTTCCACTCTCCTAAAAGTGCAGAACAGTAAAGCCACTGGAAGGTTTTTGGCAGCACAGCCCTAATGGAAAAGCTCAGTCTCACTCATAAAAGCTATGCAATGGACAAAAGCTATTATGGAAATCCTGTTATCATTCACTTCACAAAATAAATGGGGGGGAAAGTATCTGGCAGTGGCTACAGAGGAAACTCTCCACAGTCTGACACAAAAAGGAACAAGGGATTCACCAACTCTAAAATGATTAAGAAGTTTGGTTTCAGGTTCCTCTTTTTTTTTTTTTATTTTTTCCTTCCCAAAACAGACCTTACTAAAATAAAACAAAGGCAAAGAGCTCTCTGAGAGCCCTGACAGTCCCTGTCAGTTATGTATTTTGGGAAGTGGGGTGAGTCCACATGAATTCTGTTGTCCCTATCTTTGAGATAATGCTGTTGCATTTCAGGAGAGCACTTGAGCTATGGTTGGCAAGTGCTCCATGCAGTTCTCTTATCACAAAAACCTCAGTAAGGGAAAAACCTGGGCTCTCTGAAAGCATCTCAAACCACAGAAGAGAGGCAAGTGGCACTTGCTGATACAGAGATAATTCAGATCTTTTATTTAACAGTAACTCGTGAAACAGTCAGAATTTTGACTGTAGCATCACGAACTGCAGAAAGTATAGAAGTTTTTGTCTCTAGAGCCCTGTTCTGCTAATGGTGATGAAAAACTCTGTAGATCCATGATCTGGCTGAACTTACCTCAAGTTCTCTGCTATAAAAATGACACAGTTCTCCCTCCTGGGAAACCTTGGATAGTTTCAGACCCCAGCCTGAATGGACTGAAGCTGCTAAGCTGGAGAAAAGTTTTAATTTCTTACTCACTACTCCCCAGAAATTTTTAATCTTGGGGATTACATCAAAACTAGATTGCAAATAATTGTCAAATGCTAAAGACACTGCAGGATGAGGCCATGAAGCCCATTTTCCCATCAGCTGACTTTTCATTAAACCATACTCCAAAACTTAGAGCCCTTCTTGAATCCTGCTGTATTTCAGTTTGCTGTTCCAGCCAGGCATTGCATCTGGATTCTTCCCTCTGTGAAGACACATCTGTCAAGTGAACCTGCTTAAATTCCTAGTGAGAAGACTGAGTATCACCATAAGAAGCACAAAAATGCAGCAGGTAAGGATTAGTTTCTGTGTTAAAGAATCTATTGAGTACATCAAAAATACCAGCAACTTTCTGTAGTCTGTTACAGATTATTTAACCTAAAATGGTTGTCTTTTCCTGAATCTGTCATTCTCTACTTCCTGAAAATATGTTTAACTTGGGCATTCTGTCTCCTTCACAGGCCTGCATTGCCTATGTAACTAATCTAACTGCAGCAATCTTTGGAAAAAATGGCTTTCTTGCCCACATGATAAATGGATTTGCAGCTGTGTGGCAGACAGAACTGAAATGTGAAAAATAAAAAATTCAGTGCGAGGTGTTAGCAATAACTGTATCAAATTGTGATGACCATTTTACAGATACAATTCCAGTGAGAGTGTGTGGTCTTTAATCAAGTGCCCTTTTAACTTAACAGTAAATGCCCTATTTTCTAATTTGAATTATCATTTAGGATGGGCTCCTTCTTCAAGAAATTCTCCTACACATCTAATCTCCATCTACACGTGCTAATCATCTTTAAAACACTGATCCTGGCTGGATGCCACACACCCACAAAAGTCACCCCATCAGTCCCTTCACAAGCTGGGCAGAGGAGGGAAAATACAATAAAAGGCTCCTGGGTTGAGATGAGAACACAGAGAGAAGAGACTTAGGGAAATTAGTTTATTACCAATCAAATCACAGTAGGATGAAGACAAAGAAACTAAATCTTTAAAACTCCTTTATCCCACCCTTCCCTTCTTCCAAAGCTTAACTCCACTCTCAATTTTCTCTTCCTCCTTCCCCTCAGTGGTTCAGGGAGATGGAGAACAGGGTTTGTGGCCGTTTTATTAAACATTCTCTCCTTCCTCCTCCTCACCACTGATGGTCTCAGATGTGCCCAGAGGATCCACCCTGGAGCTGGTTGGCTCAGTGGGACACAGGGGAAGCTTCCAGCAGCTTCTCAGAGAAACCACCCCTGTACCACCACCCAAACCTGGCCATGCCAGCCCCACACAAACAGAGTTCACTTCATCTGCTGTTGTGAAGCCGCTTTTATTCTGTCAGAGAACAAAAAGCAGCCCAGGAGAGCAGCAAATGAACAGCACAGGAAAAGTGGCTCCTGGTGCAGCTGGGCTGGGTGATCAATACAAAACAGCACACGAGCCACTCAAGCTTTTCACACTCGTATGTCCTAATAAATTTAAGGCCAGATAATGAATATGTTTTGGTTTTTGTTCACAAAGTTCTTTTCACCTTTCAGATCTGCCTCAGAGCAGCAGCCTTTTCTTCACTGGTTTCCGTCATCACTTCGCAGCTCCAGCTTCCTAAGCCGGTCCTCAAACTTCGGAATGTCGACTCGGTGCTTCATGAGGAACTTCCCATTTAAGTGAAAAACAGGTATGTCATATTTGTATTTATCATACCAGGCTGTGTTCTCTGGAAGGGTGATATCCACCTCCTGCAGAATGAACTGTGGCAGAGGAGAGACATGGCAGTTCCTACTGGACACTGTAAAACAAAACCTGCTTGTCTTCTGATCAGTGCTTTCCTCAGAAATGCAAGGCTGCTTTCCTGAAGCTTGTGGGTTCATTCTTTGTGCTGTAGCCTGTTTGTTTTTGAGTACAAAATATATGTAGCCTTAGCTGCCTCTCCACAAGGGACTCCCTCCCTAGCCCAGAGTATTATTGTTCCACTCTCCTGTGGAACAAACACACAGCTGGGAACAAAACAGGCAGCAGAGTGCAACAGCTCTCAATGCTGCCATTAAAAGTTCCATCCTTCAACAGAGACATCAAAAACCTGGCTGAGAAACGGCAAAAATTGCAGCCACATAGTTCAAATATTCAAAGCCCCACTTAGTTACGTCCTTCCCAAAACATATCCTGGCTCATAAAAGTTGCAAACTCCTCCTTCAGACAAGGCAACAGTATTTGCAAAAGGAGTATTTTCAAGAACTTCTGTAACATAGTTTGTATTGGTTTAGTTTGCCAATACTTATTTGAGTAGCATTATCACAAAATGCTTTTGGATAATGAGTTTTATGTAAATCAGTGCTGAAATTGTCTTGAAGAGGTCATCCATGAAAGAATAACACATGCAAATAAATCCAAGCAATTTTCTTTTTACAAATAATGAATCATGATTAACTGTTCTTTCCATATAGAAAATATATACAGAATTTCCATACATTACCCTTCTCTTGTATGGCTCAAGAACTTCTTTTGCTTCATCACACAGAGGGCATGGTTTCTAAATGAAAACATTCAGAGTAGCTTAAAGCATGCACGAAAACACAAAAGTTGTTTGTACTGTGAAATAACACACACAGGCATTACATTCATTACTGTAAATTCAGGTTCCCTTCCCTGCACCAAGGACCCTGCCTTAGGGCTTTCCAAAACTTTACTTATCAGTGCAATATGAAGAAAAAAAAAGCCCCAACAAACTATCCAGCCACTGAATTTAATTATTTTACATTTGCTATTGCATTTCTCATGGAGCAAATTTGACAGTTTTCTAAAAGCAGATCCAAGGGAATGATCTGAAAGCACTGTCATCACCAAATGAAGACAGCTGCAGGTACCACTCCTGCTAAAAGAGGAATGAGAAAGCCACACAAGGAACTTCCAGTCTGTCTCAGATCAAGACACTTGCCTCAGCTCAAATGGGAAAAGAAGGCAATTTAACACTGGGTGGCTTTGCCTGGAAGAAATTAAGCAGGATCCTCTCCAAACTGCAGAGCTGGAAGGAAAGTAACCTCCAGAAAGGAGAACTAGCAAACACCTTCAGTGTCTTAACCTGTGATGAGGTAAAAAAACCCCTCACATTTCTGAAAACTGCCCCATCTGAGTTCTGCTGACCACCCAGGCTGTAGCTGAAAACGTAATTCATATGAAGGCATGCTGCTCCAATGTTTGCAACAGCAAAATTTGGCCCATAAAATTCACACGGCAAAGTACATGGAGGTGAACATGACTGCTCTGTTTCTCTGCCCCAAAACACCTCCCACAGCTGGAAAAGATCTTCTTCTCATTCTCCCACTGAAAAGTCTTCCTTGAGCTTGTTTAAATGTGAAGTTAATCTGAAACAGCTACTTTTTATTTCCTGCAATGTGAAATTTCCAGTAATGTGAATTACTTCGGGTGAAACACCCTGCTTTTATTTAGATCCAACCTCAACTGCCTTTCCCACATGGACAAGCTCTGAAAACCTATGCAGGACACTGAAGTGCTGTGTTCTTCATAGTCTTGGCTGTGTTTGGTTTAACAGATACTGGTGACTGAAAGGACGGACCCAGAACCCTGCACATCAGTTTTGTAACACACAAAAAAACCCCCAAAAACTCCACCCAGTTAAACCAGGACACACTTGGTTCCTCTAGGCCTGTGGAGAGCTTCCCAACATACCAGGCACATAAATGCATTTGGTAAAGATGGCTAACTTTCAGGAAAAAATATAGGTTTTACTGTCATGGCAAGCTTAAGCACTAGGCGGTACTGGCTTAAAATCAGAAGTGAATTATTTTAACAAAGAGTGAAATCTTTTCTAGAAGTAGATTTGTATAAGGAAATGTTGCTGGGGTGGTCAGAAAAGGGGACTGCAAGGGGAAACCCATTTGGTAAGTTTCCATCAGTTTGATCCAGAAGTCGTAACTCCCTTCTGCTTTCTCCTCTTTTCACCTTATTAAAAATAAGGAGACAAACAAAGGGTCAATTAGCATAAACTAACAATGTAGATTAGATTTTTTTTAATAGACTGCACTTTTCTTTGCAATTGCCAGTGAACATTTAAAGTTAGCAGTAAACATTTAGAGTCAAAAAACACCTCCAACAAAAGGCCATTTCAGAGAAGTGCTGGAAATCTGCTACTAGAAAATTTGATTTCATACAGTGCCTTACTAATTAGGAATTTTATGACACAAAGAGATTTTTTTTCCAATTTTTAACCCAAAGGTAAGAGCATTATTCCCTACCTTACCCCATTTGAATTATGAATTAGTTGAGGCTGAACTGGGCACGAGGAGAGAAAGCTGCAACTTTAAAGTATAGTTCTGATTATTAAATGGATGCTGACCTATTATTTTTAACCTATTCATTTGTCACACAGTTTCCACACTCCTGTATGGTTATGGATGGAATGAAAAAACACTGTGCAGGAGGAGGAAATTATTTTAATCATATCTAAAACCACCACACTGATGTCAGCACTCTCAGTGCTTTGCATTTGTAGTTATTCTCCTCTTTAAAGCTGCAACAACCACATAAATTCAGCATAACCCACCCTGTGCCATCCTTTATAAAAAGTGCAGAACTATGCAGGCAATAATTGAAAACAATTCATGGAATGTGACACACCACAAATGACCCTTCCTGCTCATCTCATCTGTTTTCTAAATATGCCTAGGAATTCTGTGTTGGAGAATTTTGCTCAGACATGGCTTGAAGGGAAAAAAGGCCATGAAAATATACAGCTGAATAAAAAGTAAAAGGCAGCTGTAAGCAGCAAGTTCTCAGGCCGTTCCTGTAAACAGCAAAGTTCTCAGGCTTGTTTTTTAATAACAAGTAAATACCTTGTCCTTGCATAGTGATTGGAAAGCAGAGTGACAAACATGGAGGCCCTGAGAACAGTCAATAACAGGATGAGAAAAACAAGTTTTGGTCTCAGTAAGAAACCACAGGTATTGAAAACAAGAGGAGGGGTTGGTGTGTAATCTGTAGCCAATAATGAGCTCGGATTTTGCAATATGTATGAACTTAATTAACACGATATAAAAGTGTGCATACTGGATCAATAAATCGGAGTTCGATGCTGATCAATAAGGGTGGGTCGGCTCCCTTCGCTTCCTCAATTCTACACCTATTTTTCCACTGCCAATAAAGCAAAAAAGAGGGTAAAAGAAAATCTACTTTTCCCTCACGTGCTCCCAACACTAATTGAATACATTTTACAGTCTCACAGGTGGTGCTGAAATCAAACATGAGCACTTTGAAGAGCCTGCTTTGACTGCTGATGCTTGTGGTTGGCAGATTGTGTGTAACATTTCATCTCTGCTCTCCATTTTCAGGGTGAAACTCTGGCAGCCAGGCCAAATCTTCAACTAGTAAATGAACCACAGAGTCACAGAGGCAAAACTGTCCTGAAATATTTATTGATTGCTAATTGTTAATTGCTAATTCTTACAATGAGAGCAGGACTGTGCGGCAAAGCCTGGTGTGCAGAAACCCACTAAGTAAAACAACCAACACTACTTTGAATGGGGGGGGGGGAAAAGGCAAGGACAAGCCATTTAACCTGTAATTCCTGTGTTTCAGAGCTGACAAACACAGTCTTGCCCAGCTCCATTGTGTGAACAGCTCTTACCTTGGTGAATAAAGTCAAGATTGGTTTATTCATGCTGGCTGAGCAGAGTTGCCTCCCCAGTGGGCTGGGTGAATGCCTGGCTCGTGGCAGGGCTCTGCTCAGGAAACAGAGCACCATCATCCTGTTTCAGGCAGAAAAAAAAAAATAAAAAACTCTGAGTTGTTCCAAGTTATAGCTCATGAAATTTAATGCCAGGATAAACGCGACGCTTCTGTGGCGGCTCTAAATCACACACAGCCAAAACATTCATCCCAGGGTTTTTATGCTCACACTATCAACACATTCATCAGGGAGGTGGGTTTACTGTGTGGCAGGCCAGAAACATTGTGCAGCTTGAAAAGCAGCAGTTCCATTAAAAAAAAAAGAAGAAAAGAACAACAAAACACCTACGTTATCTTGTCAAAATGCCTCTTTTAAATTCCCTAACACAAATGCTGACAAAAATGCACTATGCTGTTCCAGCTCCACAGATGCCAGCTGGAATTACATATTTAAAAATGCAAAGTGCTGTGCTTTGAACCTCTGTAATCTTGCTGCAGCGTTTGACATAGTCTACTTACCCAAATTATTCCATCAAAAAAACCCCTAATCTGTGCCTAATCAGAATATTAATACAATGTGTTCTGCAGTGAGTAAAAAGCTCAAGTTGATTTAACTTGGTAATATTAAAAGTATTCATAGTGCCCCAAGTCCTTCCAGCAACAGCAAATTAATTGATGGGTTTGTGATTCCTTTGAGAAAGTCTGAATAAGTGTTATTGAAGGGTGCCACCCTGGAGTCTTGAAGTCTCCTGCTCATAATGTCATTAACAGCAACACTGCTTCCTCCAAACTTTTGTCTTAACGTGACCTCTACAAGACTGAGGGACAAAGAAGGAAGCCAAAGGGAGTCTGCATGGTCATTATCTGCAGACATGACACCTGATATCAGAATTTACACTGGGAAAACCAAACTGAATCCCTTTTACCCAAAGCCAAACTGCTTCTGCTCAGTTTCAGGCCTGACTTACCTGTAGCTCTATTATCTAAAGCTAAACACACAACCTGATGTCACAATTTCCAGCAGCTAAAGAGTGAGGAGGATCTCATTGCAACTGCTAGGCACAGTTTAGGATGTTTAGTTAAAAAGAACCCAGTGCTCTTCTTCTTAACTGGATCTCTCAGAACTGATAGCACAAATCTTTTTTCTAAGAGGACAGTTTGTCCAGAATAACCGCTAAGGAAAAACACTGCAGTGGACTCTGAACTTTAAATACTGTATTTCTAAGCCAGAACCACAAGGAAAAAAATCAAATGGGTGACAGGGCACTGCTCCACCAATCTTCCTGCACAGCCAAAAGACAGCAGCTATTAGTAAGAGTCAGCTGCAAGGGGCAGAGCAGTAAAATTCCTGTCACTGAGCAGCGACTGGCACAGCACACACTGCCAAAGGTCACAGTCCTTGGCAGCTACTGCATTTGTTCCACTTATCAAGGTGGAAATACAACTGCCTGGGATTCTGCACGTTAAATGTACAGGCAAGCTTGGCACCTTTTGGAAAAATGCAGATCTGGATGGCAGGAAGAGCCTCAGTCAGACGCGGAAAATTTTTAAACTCACAGCACATGCAAGACCAGAACAAATGCAGTTTTGGCATGAGGTGTTTACAGCATGTTGGCCTGCTCACATGCAAGATAAAAAACGGGGGCAAAAAAAAGGGTCTGCTTGCTGACAAGATTTTTAACAACACTTTTGTTGCCAGCCTAGCAAGCCTTCCAAATAAGGAAGATGCTCTCAAATTGTTTTTTTTGGATAGTAGAATGAAAAAAGCAAAGATTTCCGTAGATCACATTCTCCTTTCCACATATATGTGCTTAAAACAGCTCGTTTAGTCCTATATAGCTGCTTTTTGATCCCTCCATGCTCTGCTGTCCTGAGGACAACAACTACCAAAACATCAGCTAAAGAGGAATGAACAAAACAGTTTCAGTACCTAAGCTATGAGATTCCACAAAAAAAAAAAAAAAAAAAAAAATCAGCCAGGCCAGCAGTGCCTTAACTTCTTCTTCAATTTTATGTAATTACAAGAAATTCCACCACCAGAATCCAGCAGCAAATTTTCACTGACCAGAAGAATCTGCTGTTTCCATGGCTAATATGACTCTGGCTGGATGTTTTTACAAATAACCTAGAGAAAACAGAGTCCTGTCTTTCTACTTATTCACCTAAGAAAAATGATACCAAAGACACTAAAATGCACAAAACTTCCCATATCATTATTCTGGATCTCTCTAGACTACCCCCAATTATGAAGATTTGCTTGAGGGAAAAAAATGAACACATAAATGCAAAGAAGGATGCTTGCAAACTTGAGAATTTACCTTCCCCTAAACCACAATGCTACAGATTTAACAAATTATTCTTTTGAGTCTGGGCCTGGCCCATGCTCTATTTTGCAAAGCCAAGTTGGACTCAATTCCCATTAACTGAATTTACAACACCCAATAAATCCTCATCTGCAGGAAAATTAAGTTGTGACACTAAAACCATTCATTATTTAGATGAGGTAAGTATCTGTATAAACTTAATCTCAGCATCCATCAAGGAAAGACAAGCATGGATATTTTTTCCCTTGAAGTATTTACCTTTCAAGTAACAGCTGAAAGAGAATGGGGGGAGAAAGTAGGTGCAACTATCAGAATGCATGTTGATGGCAATCAAAACACCTGTCTCCTCTTGTCCCTCATTCAAAATCAGCTTTGGCCATCAAGGAAACTAAATTTTCTGGCAGTCTGCATTTGATTACCTACCAAGGAAATGCTGAATAGGAAAACAGGTGACAGAGACCAGGGAGCCCACGTGAGTGGGGACAGCAAACCCTGCAGCTGTGGAGATCCCCAAGCAGCTTTTACCCCACCAGAAACTCAGAGGAGGCCTGCAAAACACAAGGAAAACTGTTTGCACATGCTCATAACTCCAGACGTCCTTCAGGGAGAATCAGGGTCTTGCAGCAGCTCAAAATTCAAAGGTATCATCGGCAATACCAGCTATGTCTGCGGGGTGATGCTATGCATCAATCAGTGCATGTTTCCATGCATTTTCTCCTACAGTAACCTGGGGAAAATGCCACAAAGACACTGCATTCCATCCCAGAAAAGATGGAAGTGTCACATTTGTCAACACATTTTGCTCAGCAATCCCTCCAAATTAGAGGGATGAGCCATGGAAGTGCATCCCAGAATCTGGTCCAGGGCCACACTCCAAATCCCAGATAATTTAAATTACACCCAACAGGTTGCTGTAATGGCCTGTGCTCAATACTGTGCAGAACTTGCACAAAACAACACACTACTACCATAATTTAAGTTACTAATGGAGCTTAAAAATTAATATTAAAAATAGCATAATAGAGGATAATATATACATCATATATATTATAGAACACAGCATACAATATTTTATATGTAACCATGTATCTCATGAAATTATATTATCTTACATGCTACAGAGCCTATAATGTTATCATATTAACAAACACAGCAATAACATTAAAATATAGGATATTGCTGATATAATACATATTAATATTTATATAGGTCATATTAAGGTAATATTAAAATGTCATTAATACACAATATTGCTTAGGTGTATTGTATGAGTAATTATATTAATGCTACTGTATTTAAATACATATTATGTAAATAATGATACAGTATATTATGTATATAATGATATTGTATATTATATTGATACATATCAATATATTGATATGTATTTATTTTATTTACATGTACAGCTTGTACATTTTAACTATACGCATATATACATGTATATATATATACATACCTATACATATATATATTCATACAAATATCTGCATGAGTATATATATGTGTATGGACATATATATATATGTATACAAATTTATGTTAATGTATGTGTATATACAAATACACACATATATTAACATAAATTGCATATACATATAATCCCTATGCTATACATATATGCATTATGTATACATTATACATTATACATTATATATACACATAGATGCATACATACATATACACATATACCTACAGATATGCATATAAATAGATGATAATATGAAATATATTACAAATAATGTTTACATACAAGATACACATTTGTGTGCCTATACATGTAACCATACACAAAATATGATACATATTTTTCTGTGTGTACATGTGAAAGATAAATCTGAAAATATAGTATAGATATAAATAAGTATAAAAATTATAAAATCAATTATAATTTTTATATGTATATATACACACACACATATATATATACATATATATATACATATATATACACACACACACACATATATATATATATATATATATATATATATATATATATATATATATATATATATATATATATACACAAGCTGGCAGGGCTTGGGTGGTTTCACTCAAAAGTTTCCAAATATAAATGTTTAAAACTATTTATTATGTTACATATCTACAATGTATATAATGCCTACATATACATGCAGATGTATATATATATATATATACACATGCATGTATGTATGTATATATATACATATATATACATATACATAGATACATATATGTATATGTACACATATATAAATACACATTTACATATCTACATATATGCATACATACACACATATATATTCATATATACACATACATACATATATACGTATATATACACATATATATGTGTGTATATATATACATATATATACACATATATATTTACATACATACGTGTATGTATATACACACACATATGCACATATATACATATACATACATATATACATATATATACACATATATACATATACATACATATATACGTATATATACACATATATACATTTACATACATACATATATGCATATACACACATATATACATATGTACATACATACATATATGTATCTATACACACATACATATACATATACACATGCACATACATATATATGCGTGTGTGTGTGTGTACGTATGTTTATGCAGGCATTATATACATTATAGCCATACAACACAACAAGAGTTTTTAACATTTCCATTTGCGAGCGAAACCCCCCGCCCAGCAGGGTACATTGCATCCAGAGGCCTCCTCCCTCTCCCCAGCAAGCAGCCGGCCCGCCAGGCGATGGCAAACCTGTACCCGGACCCTCCGCGGCCACACGGAGCCAGGGTACCGCATCCCGGGGGCCGCTGCAAGCCGAGGGAGCCGCATCCCGGGGGCTGCAGCATGCCGGGGGCCGCTGCATGCCGCAGGGCCGCCTCCCGGCGGAGCAGCGCGCCGAGGAGCCCCGAGGAGCCCCGAGGAGCCCAGGCGGTCCCGCACGCACCTGCGGAGCTCGGCCGGGCCGCGGGCGGGGCGGCAGCGCCGGCTGTGACGTGCCCGCGCCACGGGAAGGAAGCGAGCGGCGCCGGCCCGGGAAGCGCTCCCGGGGCACGAAGGGAGCGGCCGAGGGAGGGTAAAAATGCGAGTAGGTAATAAGGATGGGAATAGCAGCGCGGAAAAGGGCAAATCGCTTGGGTTTGGAATTTGAAAGTTTAGTAGTGATAAAGCGGTTGTAAAAATAGTAATGTATTTAGAGTAATTAAAATTTGGATAATTAGGATTTAGGACAATAGGAGACAATGAAAACAAAGAGTTACGGATGGTCCGGGTACCTTTTTCTGGGTAGCATAAGCCCGGAAAAAGACACACATTAACAGAGAATTAACCATTGAAAACCATAATCTGCTGCATATTCATACAGCTCATACATGATGCACAAATTCCATTCAAACACAGGATTCTGTCTGGTCTGCGTCAACTTCTTCCTCTGAATCCTGACGGCGTCTTCAGGGCTGAGCGAGGCGAGAAGAGCTCGAAAAGAGAGCAATAAATTCTCTTTTTGTGAAAGATTTAGATGTCCTGTGGCTGCTATCTCAGTGCGAGTTCTCTCTTTAAAAAGGTATCTTACATAGCATAGTTTCTATTTCAACCTTATGTTATAACCTAAAACTATGTTTAACACACTACTTCAGAAAATTAACACAGCATAACTTTCTAACAAAACACATGTAATATTCATTTTAATATTTGCAAAAAAACAATCATAAAATATGCATTTTCCACAACAGTAATGCAATAGCAATAATAACAATGCAATAGAAGTAATGTTAATGTAATAGTAATAACAGAAATAGCAAGAGTAATAGTAGTAATGAAACAAATCAACCTTTGGCCATCACTTCACACCCACTTCCGTGCTGATGCTGCCTTTTATTTGTTGTGTCCTAGAACAAGGATTTTTGTCCCCAAAAATGCTGCCTTGCCTCCATGGCCCCTTTTCCATTCACATCTTGCTTCTTCTCAGTGTGTTGGCAACAACAAGCCTTGGTTGGCTCCACAGCCACCAGGCTGCCCGTGGCCAGCACTTGTTCCAGTCCTGCCCCCAGAGCACAATCCTGGCTGGTAGCTCCTGCATTCCCCTCACTCCAGTTTGTTATGTACCACAAGGTGGACAGCAGCCTCAAAATCTTCTCTTCCATCCCCCTGAAATTTGGGCACTCACTCAGGTAGGTATACTGTATAATGGGAAAAATCCACATTATTGGAGGGCATCACTGGAGCACAAAGGGTCACAACAACGAAAGCACTCAGGGAAAGAGCTGGGTCTGTTTAGTCTAGAGGTGACTGAGATGGGATCTCATTAGTGCATATAAATATCTCCAAGACAGGTGCTAGGAGGATGCCCTTGATGCTCCATTTGACTACTCTGAGGTGTTTCAGTCGTCAGGTGTGTTCGTTTTCCTTTCCCCAGAAAAGTTTTAAGTAAAAAATAGCAAATGTCCACTGCTGGGAAACTAAAGCTGCAGGTTCGTGTTTACATACTGTAAATGCATACTGTACTTCTGTCAGGATTTTGGTTTTGCCATAGTAGCTTGTTGGGAAGGATGAAAGTTTGACAAGAAAGTCTCACAGATGTGTGTGCTTGGCAGAAAGATTTTTAAATGTAGAGTCTGGTGAAGAAATAGCAATGGAAGCAAGTTTTGATATAGAAGAAAAGAATTGCTGAGCCAGTCTCACTGGATAACCAAGGAGGCAAAGGGTGTGTTAGTTAGAAGGGGTTTTATGGCTTAGAGCAAAGGATAAACCCACCCCAAACAAGAAGATGATTTCACCAAGCAGAAAGAGAGCACAGGCAAACAAGTCAACAAAGCTCAAGTAGAAAAAAGGTCCCAGAATTTCCCACTGCAAGAAAACTAAAAACACAGCTTTAGCTTAAACTGTAATGTACTAACTTTTAGTGATTGGAGAACAGTAACATGAATATGGTAATTATAGTAGTTATGATAGGCTATAGGTAATAGTTAAGGTATAGATTGGTTCTACTGTATTAAGATGCTCAGCAATGAAAAGTATATAATGCATTGTAACCAAAAGAAAAGTTTGGTTACAATATAATTGTCTGGTTACAAAATAATGCAGTGTATCCAAAAGAAAAGTATAGAATGCACTGTAACCAAACCCAAAGGGTGTCCAGGCTGCCTGCAGCTGGAGCTGACAGCTGTAGGCACAGCTCTGTCACCCATGGCCCTGGGCTGCTGTGACACCTTGGATGGAATAAACTGCATTTCGGAGAGCCCCTGGAGTCCTGCATCCCTCATTTAGACTCTTACAGTAGCTCGCAGTCCCTAGGCCTAGAGTAGGAGACAAATCTTTAGGGTAGAGGCTCAAGTCAGCTTCTCCTCTTCATCTGTGCTCTGAGAAGCACAACAGCACTCAGGGGAAAGGCCCTCCAGGGGTGTGATCCTACCCTGCTGGTGTGACACGTGTAATTAACCAGCATTTAAATTAACACAAGGGAGAGGGGAGAGTCAGCTTGGGATCTCAGTGACTCCTTTTCAGACACTCTCTTAATCCCTGCTGCTGAACAGAGATGTAATGCTGGCAAGCTCACACTGGCTGCTGGCTGCTCTTTCTTTTTTTTCTGTTTTTTTTTTTTTTTCGTTTTGTATTGGTTTTTTTTTTTGTTTTTTTTTTTTTTTTTTTTTTTGTTGTTGTTGTTGTTGTTGTTTTGGTTTGGTTTTTTGGGTTTTTTTGTGTGTTTTTTGTTTGTTTTCGTTTTGTATTTTGTTTTTGTTTGGTTTGGGTGTTTTTTTTTTTTTGTTGTTGTTGGTTTTTTTGTTTTGTTTTGTTTTGTTTCCCAGCATCAGAAAATCCAGTGTCGGGCTTTGGTGTTTGGCTGTGCTGCAGGACAGACCTGATGAGCCCCACACAAGGGAAATGCTGAGCTGGCTCTCACCTGGATCTTACTTTCTCAGAAAGAGTGGGAGGACATCCGGAGAGAAAGGGCAGAGGCAGGTTGGGAAGCAGGTTTAGATAAAGAGACCAGCATGCTCTTGACATCTCAGGTCTCAGTTTTATCCCTCTTGCTCCCAAAGCAACTCTGTCCTTCTCTGGGACATGTGTCTAAAATTCCAAGAGGAACTTGGAGGACGGAGCTCTCAAAACTGGTCAGTTTATTTAAATAAAATTGCTGCTGAAGGCAAGAAGTGATCTGGCTGTGTTCCTTTCCTGGTTTCAGCAGGATTGTCATTCTGTTGCCTAACAAAGTTCAATTAACCAAACCACTGACTGGTCCTGCCAAATCAGAATTTTCTTACACTGCCACATGTGTTTATTGTTGTGCACTCAGGTATAGACAGGTTTTACCCTCAAATCAGATTGTTTATAATACAGTATATAACTAAGGGGAAAAAAAAGGTTGAAAAAAGATGGAGAAAAGAATTGCTTTTTTAAAAAGTTTTCTTATGCTACAAACATCTCCTTTGCAATTAACCAGTTTTGCTTTGGCAGCTTTTTGATACACCACTGTAGATATCTCAGCACAAAATTAGCTTTGGTTTTAATCCAGTATTTATGAGATGAATCTTCTTAATCTTCATAGTGACAGATGCAGAAAGAATTATTACTTAGAGCATGTCTCACTATCACTTTGCTTAGGAATGAGATGGATTGCTGTAAAGTTTGGTATTTAAAAATGTGTTCTGACATCTGAAAGAAGTGCAACTCCATGCTATTTTTCATTATGGCACAAAGGACATCTTTAAATTTCAAGGGCAGTTAGGACTCAATGGTTAAATTTGCTGCATAGGTACCATGATATAATGTGCAAGTCTTCCTATTTTTTCTTTATAAATATATGTCTTAAATAAAGTGTGGACATGGTTTCACAATGTGAACTAGAAAGGACTCATGCTCTGATGGATTGCATTCAATTTGGTTCTACTCCAGATTTCTATTTTATTTCCCTATGTTATTTTGAGTTAGGATCACAGAAGGGAAGGGAACTTAAACCCCATCCAGTGCCACCTCTGCCATGGCAGGGACACCTCCCACTGTCCCAGTGTCCAGCCTGGCCTTGGGCACTGCCAGGGGTGCAGGGGCAGCCCCAGCTGCTCTGGGCACCCTGTGCCAGGGCCTGCCCACCCTGCCAGGGAAAGATTTGTTCTTAATAGCTGGGCTAAATCTACCTTTTTTCAGCTTAAAGCCATTCCACACCTCAAATCCTGGGGTCAGTTTCGAGCACCTCACTCCAAGTAGTCTCATGGCTGCTGCTTAGCTGCAATCACAGTCCCGCTGTCTCTGAGGCCTGCCTTTGCAGCTTTCCCCAAACCCTCTGGTTTTGTGGATTCCCACAGGAAAAGGCCCCGGGGGCGCTGTGCCAGCAGCCGGACACGGCCCAGGGGTGCCCGGGGGCCCAGAGGCCGATGGCCCCGGGGCTGTGCCGGCCTGGGGCGGCAGCGGGAGCGGGGCAGGGCCCGTCCCTGGGCCGGCCCTGCTGAGGCCGCCCCTCGAGGGCTGCGGCACCTCCGGGCCCTCACCCGGGCAATGGAGGGGCTGCGGCGTGGCCGGGGCGGGGAACGGAGCTGGGAAGGGAATGGAGCCCCAGGAGAGGCTGAGGGAGCCGGGAAGGGGCTCAGCCTGGAGCAAAGGAGGCTCAGGGGGCCCTTGTGGCTCTGCACAGCTCCTGCCAGGAGGGCACAGCCGGGGGTGTCACCGTGATATTCCCTGAAAAATCCCCTCACCAGGATCTTTTCTCCTGAGAAGCTGGGAAGCTTCAGCCTCTCTATGTTGTGCTTCTCTGGAATGTGATTTGGAGAGGTGTTTACCCAGCATGTGAATTGTTTTCAGTTAATGGCCAATCACAGCCAACTGTGTCGGACTCTGAATCTGTCACAGGTTTTTATTATTCATTCTTTTCTAGCTTTCTGATGTCTCCTTTCTCTTTCTTTAGTTTTAGCATACAATTTTCTTTTGACATAATATAACATCATTATATAATAAATCAGCCTTCTGAGAACGTGGAGTCAATTCTCATCCCTCACCTCGTCCTGGGGCCCTCACAACAGCACAAAAGGGGGGTCGGGCTGTGCTCCAGGGAACAGGGACAGCAGCAGAGTTTGGAACGGCATCAGGCTGGGGCAGGGCAGGTTTAGGATATTAAGTTTAAAAAAACTCTTCACTGAAAGGATTATCAAGCATTGGAACAGGCTGCCCAAGGGAAGGAATCTTTTTGTGAAAAGTGAAATTCTTAATGCTCAAATAACTTGAGTACGGAAAAGGTGACAAATCGAAAAAATAATCACAGCATCACATATTCAGTAACTTCAATAAGGAGCAGAGGAACACCAGAAAAAATGTATTAGAGAATTTGATTCTAATATAAGAGATTTTTTTTTTTTTTTTTTTTTTTTTTTTTTTTTTTTTTTTTTTGCTGTAAAAGAACAGCTTTTAGAGATCCTAGCCTAAGGAAAAGCAACTTGAGGAATACGCTTTAAAAAACCCCATAATGTGTTCCTTAAATCAGGAATGCCAGTGAAGGAACATTTTCATTTGCCTAAATGACCTGCAGAAGGGAGGCGACTGCCTGTCCATGAACTTTTCACTGTCTGCTAGGCCAAGGATCATCTGAGCACTGAACATGGTGACACATTAATTGACACACTGTGTAACAGCAATGTGAGCAGCATTTTGAATTTATTCTTGTATCTCATGTTTTCCATTGGACCATTGCCATGGTGACACACGGCATCCAAAAATTAATTTACTGAGCACCAAGACAGCACTGGGTTCCAGGCTATTAGAAATCAATGCTGTTCTTTTTCTTCCCTTTAAAAAGCCTTGGGTCAGGTCATTCTTCTGCATGCAGCACAGAAAATAATTTGTGGTATGTTTGCTCTGAGTGCTAAGACCAAGTTGTGTTTAGCAGCTTTTTTAATGGTGAAATTTACTTTACATAAATTCCACCTCAGTGGAGAGTATTTGAGGGAGAAGATGGAGGTTTTTATGGGATCTAGGATAAACACTTATTTTAAAATAAGTTAAGGCTGCTGTGGTGGATGGTATCAGCAATGCCCTACTCCCCTCATCTCTGAGATTATACAGTTGAAGAATAACAGGACAGTGAAATAATGTGTATAATTTTGGGCCATGTAAATTATGTGAGGGTTGCAGCAGCCCCTTTGCTGACCAAAATTCTCCCATCACATGCTCACTTTCCCT
Organism: Melospiza georgiana; assembly: GCF_028018845.1. Taxonomy (NCBI): domain Eukaryota; kingdom Metazoa; phylum Chordata; class Aves; order Passeriformes; family Passerellidae; genus Melospiza; species Melospiza georgiana. The sequence goes on along the minus strand of NC_080465.1, from coordinate 4,077,621 downwards.
TTGACTGCTCCTAAGTGACACGTGAACAAACAGCATTTGTTTGGCATTACAAAGCCAACAGCAGAAATTTCATTTCACTCCTATATATTCATACCTTCCTCCTAGAAATATCTTCCTGTGCTTTATCTCTCAAGAGCTTCTCCTTGTAACATCCTGCAAGCTTCACCACTTGAAAAAACATTTACAAGCATTTCAAACATTTAGTTTGAAAGAAAATGAGGGAAAAAACTGAGTGTGAGGCTCTGCTATGGTCTTCAAATGAAGAACCTTTTCTTTTTCAGACTAACAATGCAATGAAGATTATGTAATGAAGTACTAACTTCATTAACTAACTAATATAAAATGTAGGGGTTTTTATTTTCCCTCACATAATATGAGTTTTCAAAGGAAATGGATCTTATTCTAATACCTTACACTCTTAACACTTCTTTCAAAATTAATGTGAAGTATGGTTACTACCATGCAAAAGTTGATTTTTGCTGTTATTCCTGATTACTCTACAGTGAAATATGAGTCATATTCTGCCCCTTTGCTAGAAAGCTAACAAAAGTGTTAGAGTGTTAAAACCCTGTATTTTGAAGTCCACCTGAATAAAAAAGCTGTGTCTTTACATTTGAAATTATAATTGTTTTAAACTTAGCTATCTGATTAAAGTCAGCACATGGCACAAAAATTCTATTCACATGAATTTTCTTTTTTTTTTCTTTTTTTTTTGGTGTGGGGGGGGGAATTTTGTTTCTTTCTGCTGTTTCCCCATTTGCTACCTAGTAAATAATTGACTGACTAACAGCGTAATCTGTTATAACCCATTCCCTTTAATGCCATGGACATTTTTTGCTAAGTGTTTTGTGTTTTGCTTTGATTTAAAATCAATTATAAAATTATTTCAAAGTCAAACCTGAGAGGTGCATTTGACTCTGATATTTAAAAAATGCTCACAGTGGTTCAGCTGCAGAGGATTTTCCAGGCCTAGGGATGTGGCAAGTGATTTGTATTTTAAATTTTTTTCTTTTATCAGTGAGATGGAAGATGAACAAAGGCAAATGGGTGCAGCTTCAAAATTCATACAGAGCCTGTTCCCTGAAGAGAACTTTTCCAAAGCATGGGAATGATCTCCTTGTGGATTTACTGTTCTTTTCTTAAACAAGAACCTAAAGTCATGAAAAAAGACCTTCATTTTCTGCCAGGCCTTTACCTGGGTTGTTTTTCTGCCCAGAATGAGATACAGCACAATGCGATGTTAACAGGATTTTTTTTTCCACAGATGAGCTCTGATTTTCCGTGTAAAACCTTTTATTCCAAAAAGAAAGTATTGAGTTTAGATTATCCTTGCCTAAACATCTCAAGAACTTAACTTGACAGCAGTAAAAATCAATTGTGGGCTGTTGTGTGGATCTCTGAGTGGGGCTGATCTCAAACCCTATTCAGAGCTAAGTTTCCAGCAATGTGGGGTTTTTTTACTGCAGAGGGACACATGATGGGCAAACTTCTGCCTGGGGTGCTGCTGTAATTACGGTCCCACAGCAGAAAAATTGTAACAGACAATGATATAAAGTGTCCCATCATACTTTATCGACTGCTCCGAGATCTACATGAAAAAAAACAGCCGGAAAGGATGGCAACTTTATTGCAGCACCATTTCCAATTAAAGCAATCCTGTTGTAACTTGTGCACAGGTGCTATAAAATAGGAACTCTTCATTTTATTCCTAATCGATGCAGCTACATCATCCTACTCACCCCCTCTGTTCCTTCTGTTTGATTTAATTTCAGGGTATTTCATCCAGTACTTCACTGGAGATTCAACACTTTCCTGGACAGGTTACACCGGAGTTCCCACAATTTAAATAAGCAACGTGCAGGCATTTTGTTCTTTCTACCCAAAAAGTCAATTTTTAATCCGGAAGTAACATTTAACAATACTGTGTAGCTTTCAGCAGGCATACATCAGAAAGAATTTATTGTTTTCTAATGACTCCTTTATTTCCTGATCAGCTCTCTGTTCGTGCAGGTGTGTGTGGGTTGAAAACAGCTAAAAGGAGGGAGGAGTCCAGAATATTCACCTCTTTTCTTTCTCAGCACTTCCTCTGTCAGTGAATGAATCCTCAAATGCAGGTTCAGCCGCTGGTATAACCTGAAAATTCCTGAATATTCTACACATTTCTTCTGCCCAAATGAAAATGTAGTTAAGCAAAATTTTCCTTCTTCTTTTCGTTTTCCCAACTGTTTGTTTAGTTTCCAGTTCTGCCTCCCTCTGGGTTCTCCATTGCCACCTTGTTTTATTCTGTCACCACAGAATAAATATAAGAATATCACCACAGTGTGTCTTGTCATGCTCACAACTGGGCAAACCCTTAAACTCATCCCCCTCTTTCACTGGTTTCTTCTTTGGTCCACTTAGATCTTGTCATACAACATTTTAAAACAATTTTAAATGGTTTTTTATCACTTAGTTATTTATAAATAAATTTATTACTATATACTTATGCACCTAAGATTCTTGTCTGAAATGCTTCAGCTCATTAGAAAGACTTTCTGTTACTTTCTGTTTGTGTTGGAGAGAGCTATTTTCATCATTTCAGAAACTCAAATGAGACACAAAAAGTAGACAGTTGGTACCTTTACTGTTTACTGTATATATTCACCTGATTTTCTGTGATTTTCTTCTATTCAAGAAAAGAAAAAAGGACCCTGCTGTCTGGCAGCCTTTAGCTTCAAGGAAAGCTCTCGTTCATGAAGCGTATGTGCAATGTGACTGCATGCTGCCCAGGCATTGAAATAATACAGTAGATACTCAACAAAATGGATTTTTGACAACACCTGCAGAGGCTTTTTTGCAGTTACATTTCAACATTTTGTGTCAGTGTTGTGTGATGGCACAAATTTATTTCTTTGATGTGATAAAGACACTGAGACAGCTGTTCTGAACTAGGCAAAAAGGTATCTAAGTGGGTAAGAATATTTACTGGACTCTGGGTTAGTATTGCTGTGCAAAGGATGAAGTAACTTTTATCTGAGAAGTACAAGAAGAAAGTTGTAGAAGAAAATGCAGAACTTGTATTTTGGGTTCTCTAGGGCTGTGCAGACAGGAGTTTGGTGAGTCAGCCTATGTGGAAAAGGAGCCCCATCATAGCTGCTTTGAAAAAATTATTTTCCTGATTTATCTGATTTATTAATACTTCAGTCATGCTGCAAAACTTATAACTTAGGGTGCAATCTTGGGCAAAAGCCGAAGAACAACAGTCCTATATTTTACTGCCTTTCTGTTTACTAGTAGAAAACTATTATTTTTGGGAAAACACTGTTGAGTTCATGCTGCTTTACAGATTTTTAATTCAGAGCTGGGTGCTAAGAAAAGTACATAAGCACTTCATCAATGCAGTATTACTGTGAACAAAATAACAGATAAGGTAATAAATCTGCATTGATGCTGCTGCTGATGATAAAGTGCAGTGTTAGCAGTAATTTATTTATTTTAACTGGAGAACAAAATTAAAGTGACATGACTGAGATACAGCATTTGGGGTCTCCTTTTACAAGTTTTTCCTTAGATTTCAGGGAAGTCCAGTTTTGATGCTGTGATGTCCCTTTGGTTTGAGCTAAGTGGGATCTTGTCAGGAGCCAAAATTGAGGCTCAAAAATTGTGTGTAATTATCTGTTCAAGGACTTAGGGTTTGTCAGAACAGAACAATAATCACAATTCAAAGTTTATATCCAGTACAGGTCTAATTCTTTAAAAATTGCCTAGCATTTTTAAGCCAAACAGTATAAATCCATCAAGGAATCACACTCTGTAGTTGTAATATGTAATTTTAATTGGCAGATCTTCAGTCTAATGAGCTTCCAAGTGTTCCTTGCATTTGCTGAGTTTTCATATAACTTTGTGAAGTTTTAAGCACCTTAAATCTTAGGTTTAATCCTAACCATGGTGCTCTAAGCAGGGGTACAGAATGACATCAGGCTTGCAGACATTTTCTTCGGTTGTAAATTAACATTGTCTGAAAAACTGGTCAATTAAATAATTGGAATAACATTTTCCTCGCTGTCTTTGTATCTCTGATTACTTTCAGTGGCTGAAATTGTGTGCGCAGAGAATCTACAATGGGTTGTTACCGCTACATTTGTTATTTTAAGTAGTGCTGCTCTAACATTTCCCTAATAGTTTTGGAGGGGTGGGGAATTTTGCAGAATATTATGGAATTATACTAGAAATACTGTATGTTACTGAATACAAACAAAATCTTTCTTAATGATATTTATGTTTAATTGTGCAGACAGGTGGGAAGATCATCAAGAAGATAATTATGTATTTAAAGAGGAATAAGTGCAAAATTAAAGTAACTTTATCTGTTTATACTTCAGTTCTTATTCTAGTGTTTGCCACCCCTCATGTTTTAACTCCCAAATACCACATAGGTGGTTCTGGTATATTTTCACCCAGCTAATCCCACTCTCTTGCACTCTATGACTTCTTCCTAGCAGCTGTTTTGGAAGTAAATGTGGCAGTGTTATACCCAGAGTAAAGTTACTTGAAATGTGATTTTTTTAAATTTAAAAATAAAAAAAATTGCCATGAGGAGGTGCTGAGGCCTGGTTTCCATTCCTATTTTAGAGCCTATTTAAATTTTAGATAAATTTACTTTTATCAGTAAAAGGTATGGGAGGCGGGTTCCAGTTCTTAGCTGAGAAGTGTAAACAACAGAAATTAATAAATCAAAAAAAATTTGGTGAACTGCAGTGACCTGAGGTAGGAGAATCTTCTATTTGTCATATTTTCTACAGCAGGTTATGGAGAAGTAATTAGACTCTCCTTGGCAAGGTAGCTATTAAAAAGCAGGAGAATCTGCTGTCCCTGAAAATTATCACTGCAAGGCATTACAGAATCAGTATAAAGATAAGGAACCACTTCATCCCTTCAGGGTTACTACAAGAAGCAACTGTAAGGCACCACAATTTCCCTAACAGGTACTTGCAACTTTGATTTTAAAGCAATAGAATAAATAATTTCTGTTGATCAAAGAGAGTCAATCTCTGCCAAGGCCATTTCAATACAGATTTACTCAGTCAGTGCAGACCAGTTTTTCTTGAAGCAACGCTGGGAAAAGCCATTTACTACTTAACTTCATCTCTGTCCCAGGTACAGAAGGACAAGGGTGCCAAAAAAGGCATTTGCAGCTCAGGAATTAGGCAGATTTTAAATTAGGAACTCTCTGCATAACACCACAACAGGAGGAGCTCCAAGATCTTGGGGGGAAATCAACTTGAAAATGTGAGGAGCCTGTCTAAATACAGCACACACTAATTAAACCTCAGAGTAAAGCATCTGATCAGAATTTTGTGTGGTGTTAAGAGTGGAAGGGAGGAGTCGTTTGGCGCTTGTCTGGCTCTGCCTCTGCGTTTGACTCCCTTCTGCCGTTCTGCTCGTGCCGAATTTCACTCCTCATTTTAATCGTGTCACTGATTGCAGCACTGAGGCAGCCGCACGACACCCTGTAATTACTCGAGGGGAGTCACGGGGATGCAAAAACCATTCCTCAGCTCTTCCGAGGTTATCGCCTTGACTTTTCCTGTTGTCCCAAATTCACCGGGCGAGTAAAATGCAGGAAATGTTCCTTATTTGGCAGAATAGCGGCACCCTGTGGCTCCTGCTCGACTTTACTTTGAAATACTTAAAATCCCTCCAACTTCTTCTCTTGCATGCTGGTTATGATTATAACACAAGCTAAGAGTTATTTTAGCCCACGAAAGGTACACAGATTTCTTTTTAGAGACCGTGATGCTCTGCATACGAAGTAAGAAAGAGTGCGCTGGGGGCAAGAATAGGATTCTATCTTCAAAATGCTATCAAAGCCAAATTTTGTGCATATTTATTTTCATTATTCACAGAACACCACAAAGCCATCTCTGAGGTATTTACAGGTAATTACACGTCCTACAGTATGGAGTAAAACTAGTCAAACTGACCTGGACCTCAAGCAGTGCCTTGGGTAGGGATTTGTGAGCTCGATATCTTAATGTTTAGAAACCTAATGTATTATTTCAATTTATTTCTCAAATAAGAAGCCTGCTGCTAATTTATGCTGAAATCTGTGTTCTGCTGGTGCAAAGGGCTCTCAAGAACGAGGCAGTGATCTGACCACCTTCGAGTATCACACCTCCTGTGCCCCCTGTGGCACCCCTGAGTGTCACTGCCACTCACAGCATCTTCAAAAAATCCTGCCACACCTGCCAAAAAAAGTGAGGCAGTCACACAAAATAAGCCACAAAAGAAGTCTGAACTCTCATTGCTCTATGGTATAATCAATTCTTTGTTAAGCAACCCTAATATCATTGCCATTTCTTCCACAGCCTCTGTGATGATATTATTTTAATAATAAATCTCTGCAGAGGTTAGTGCTCTGCTTGGAAAGAAGTGAAAATAATGTTGATGTGCTTCTGTTTTTTGCTGGCCACCTAATTTTCAGCACTCAGCAGGGCTCAGCAGAAGTCCCAGGTGATGGGTTTTGCTCCAGCAGCACAGACAGGTGCCTTGGCCATGCAATAAATGCAATAATCAGCATTTCTAGAAGAGTAAATTACAACTAAAACACACAGAGAAGTATAAAGCATTTCTACTCTTTTTGGGTGGAATTTCGTTTGTGTAGGTCAAAACAGGATTTTACTAAGGTCATGCTGCCCAGAACCAGACCAGCCTGTGAATCTCTTCTACCTGCAGGTTGTTACATAACTTATACATGCTTATTTCATGTGCCCCATCCTGATTTTGCACCCCAATTTCAGAGTTTTGTCTCAGACACTGAAGCAGCAGCTGAACAGCCCCTGCTAGCTGACATTTTTTATGAAATATATTGAAATGAGAATCACAATTACAGAACAGCAATTGCCCCTTCACTTGGTGGAGGCAACACTACTAAGGCAAGAAATCCCAGAGCAACCAGATAACAAATACAAGAAAACAAGGAGGAAGAGTGCAGGGAGAGTGGCTGGTGGGTGTACGACTGTGTAAGGGAGAAGACAGAAAATCCTTTTGTTTTGTTTTTGGGTTTTGACTGTTTTTTCTTTTTTTGAATCCGAAGTAATCAGATTATGCAGAAAAATGAGAGCAAACTGTGAAGATACCTGACTTGCTTTAAAATTACCGCACTGGATCTGTAGCAGGTGAGATACAACATTGCAGAGCTCAGGGGGTAATTTTCCCTAATGACAAGTTAATTGGCATGTTTAAATACTAACAGCTGCTGGTGTTGTTAGCAGTATTTACTCACGGGTTCATATTTTCAATAATCAATGATGCTTAATAAACACCTTTCAGGTTTGAGCTGTTGGATATTCCATCAGAGGCTTAGGAAACAACTCCATGGCAGGAAATCTACTGCAGAAATCCTGAGAAATTAATTTCATTCTCTTGAATTTTCAAGTGGGGTTGTGAAAGAAAGACGTCATTTTTAAATAAACATCACTTCCATACATCTGCAACCATTTATCCCCTTAAGGTTCTAATGCAGAACAGAAATAATGATTTTGACACATCAGAAGAAAGCACAGTGGAAGCTGAAAACTGAAATCTGTCAGTATGACATTTCAGTAACTGTACTCCATCCTGTCTGAAGATAATGTGGGATCATTAGCAGTTCAAAATTCTCTATATTTAGATCCTCTGAATGTATACCAAAAGTCTGAAAAGGGTGTAGAAGATTTTTTAGTCAAATCTGCTTGCATTTAATGTAAAATGTACAAAGGTCATAATGAAGTTGCAATCAAAAAGAACTCCAAATATTCAAAATACCGTACATAGTATATATATTTTTGGGGTTTTTTTCAAAATTAAAAGCTATATTTCATGTTAAAATACATTTTACCATTAGCAACCATGCAGAGTTTCCTGTGTTGTGCAACATGTAAGGGGTAACTGGAAGACAGGCTGGCTAGGTTATTACAAATTTGTTAGAAACCTAAATGTTACAAAATTTGTTAGAAACTTAAATGAAGATTCCTCCAGTGTCTAACACATAAACATTTTTTTTTGGGGGGGGGGGGGGGTGGAGAAAGAAAAAAAAAAAAAAAGAAAAAATTTAATTATAAACTGATTTATATATGTAGAGGAATTTGTACTGATCTCATAGACCTTATAACTTGATGCTTTGTAACCATCAAGTATTTAATAAAAGAAAAACCTAACTTTAAATTTACTCTGATTTACATGTTCTCTCTGAAAACTTCCTGATTAGTAAGACTGAAAAAGTGTTGCTTTTTCTTCCTTCATAATCTGTTTTATGGGGTTTTTTTTAACATGTTATTCCATGGAAAAATATTGAGCTGTGTAAAGTATCACAATTTCACCAGTTCAGTTGTAAAAATATGTACTGCTATTGGAGTTGTATGTATTATAATTGGAAGAAACCTAATTATAATCTGTGGGAAGTAGCTCACATTCAAGCCTGGACATTCAGTTTAATGAAAGCTAATAATGAGAGATTATCTTTCATCAGAAACTCAGGTCAGGTAAAGCACAAAAACATCTTAGGCAAAAGCACTTTTTATTTTTAGAAACTAAAAAATCCCCTTTTTTTCCCCCCCCTTTTCTGAAGAAGGGGAATAAAACTCCTTAAACTCTGGCAGCTTGGAAAATTCTTGTCCTAATTTGAAAAATGACTCCTCAAGAATTTCACTCAGTAGAAGTCTGCACTTCCTAAATAAATAAATGTAAATAGCTGCTTAACATAATTTTATCTACAGATATCTCTGCTTCACTGTAACAGTGGTTATTATATTTATGTAATAAAAAATTAGTATCTAATAATATCTAATTAATATATTTAACAATAGTAATATTCTGTTCATAGTCTTTTGCAGAGAACAAAGACTAAAGCTGTAAGAGAATCCTTTTGCTGTAGATGTAAAACCACTAAGAAATGTCTTTCAAAACAAGAACTCTTCCTCTTAAATATCTTTTTTTTTTTCCCTAGACTTCTCCATGAGACAGGAATGTCTGCTTTGGAGTGTATTTTGGAAGCCATCCTCTTGCTTTAATCCAGAGCCCTCTGAACTGTGCACTGCAAACACAGGGGAGAGCAGTTTCAGTCTAAATTCTGGCTGCCACTGCAGCACCTGGAGCTAAAAATCCACACAGAGGCATTCAGGTTGGTGTTATTTCCTCTGTTAGATTTGTTTACTGCAGCCGTGGGGAGGAACTGGTGTTTTCTAGATAACAGCCTCCACTCCCTTCACCTGGAGAAACCGCCCAAAGAGTCTCCCTTTCCTCTGAGTGGTTTCTATGGATTTTGGTTGTTGTGTGGACTTTGATGCATTACAGCACCTGGAGTGGCTGCAGTCCTTCCTGAGACAGCAGGGATACACAAAAAGGTACCATGCAGGCATTCCCATTCTGCTTTATCTTTTCTGGTTGTGGATCTGCAAGGCACCACACGAGCTTCTGCATTCTTCAAATGTTTAAGTGTAAAAATAATTAGTCATTTCTGCTTTATTATGTGGAAGAAAGCAAAGGTGATAGCCAAATTTCCAGAGTGATGTGAGCATAATACGTAACTGGAAAAAAAAAACAGGGTGAAATAAATAAACAAACAAACACACCCCTATGGGTAATTAGTAAAGGTATTAATTAATATTGACCTGTTGAGTCCAGACACACACTCTGTGCCTGATCTATTGCCCCCAAGAGCATGGTGATTTTGTTATCAAGAATGCATAGCCGTAAATATAATTGCCTTATTGATTTTTCTCCCCTTAGGTACCAATGTGAACAGCAGCAGAGGACAGCTGTGCTAAGCACAGGCACATCTGGCAAAACCTCAGAGTTCCAGCAGCATCTCCACGTTTTCCCTGCAATCCTATTTCCACAAGCTCTGAGATAAAGCAAAGCTGTGGCAGCCAATAACCTGTGGCACCTAACTGAACTTCAGGCTACTGAATTACGGTGGAAGCAGTGTGGCAGTATTTCCTACTTCTGCTTTTCCAGCATGGCAGGCATTTCTAGTCTTTCAGACTTTCAGCTCTGCCAGAAAACGTAGCTGCTAATACACACCAGTTGTGTTAAATTGGAAGAACATCCCCTTAAGTGCTTAAGCTGAATTCTGAATGCAAAAGAAGCAATCCCAAACCCCAATTATCTTTTGAAAAAGTAAATAAGAAAGCACTAAATCCTTGGGGGAGGGGGTGGTAGGGTGGTTGGTAAATCCTCCACTCTTTTAAATGCTTAAGGATGTTATATTTGAACTCTGAGCTAAACCCATGAGGGATCTCTGATGATTCCCAGCACAGCTGGCAGGGCAGCATTTGGTGCCAGGTCGGTGTAATAAGGAATGGAGTGCTTTTTTTGTCAAAGGCTGGAACACGCTTATATTTCTTGTAACTTGTTACAATTTTTAAGTTCCGTAAGGGTTCATGCATTTTTGCCACCGTGAGTTCGCCCTCCTCAGACATCTCTTCCAGGGAAGCTGATTGCTGAGGTCCAGATCTGGATTTTTAAGTCCAGAAGTTTAATTCCTGCTTTTGTGGCTTATTTATTTTCTAGATGCCTGAAATGACACAATTCAGGTTGAGGAAGAACCAGATATGGTGTGATACATGCAAACTGTCATAGAGTCATCAGAGGTAGAGACAGTTTCTGCCAGCACACAGAACACTGCCCAGGAGGCACAGGAGGGTTTTCCACATTAACTGAGGTGGTAGAGGTTGGTTTTAAGTCTTACCATGAGCCCTGTGTTTTATAACTTGGTAACAGTTTGATCTCTGGCACAAACTATTTGTCTCTCTTTAGTCTGTACAAAACTGCCAGTTATATGGGAACTGCAAAATTCCACAAATAGAGACCTTGGTTAGAAAATCAGACTGCAGTCTGCTCTCTTAGCTGCAGAGGTTTAGCAAAATTACGCTCCTAGGTAATAAGTGCAAGAACATTTCTCTCAATTCCAGAATTACTCTGCATTTTCTGCCAGCTGTGGAATTGAAGCTAGTGAAAAGCTGCTTTTCTGCAATGGTCAATACTCACTGTAATATTATACATGTAGTCTTTTAAGTAAGAACTGACATTACTTTTGTACTACTTTTGCATATTACAACTAAGTTTAACTTGATTTTAAAATAATGTTTTAGAAATGTGCTTTTAGCAGACTGGATGTTTTATGAATAAAAACACCCTGTACTGGGGTGTTTGTCATGAAGGAAGGAAGAAAGAAAGAAAAAGGAAAGAAAGAAAGAAGAAGAAGAAAAGGCTGTGGCTCCTGCTGCTGCTGCTCAGGACACTGGACTCTGTGCCAGGGAACAACTGCTGCTGCTGCTGCTGCTGTTCCTGCATAGAACCTGGGACTCCGTGCCAGAGCCTCTAAGCCAGAGAGCAGCTGTTGCAGCTGCAGCTTTTGCTCCATATCAGAAAATTTTTAGCATGGACTTGAATACTTAGAACTCTTTCCCTTCCAAACTGATGTATTCATGCAATAAACAACTTTATAGCAACCAACAACTGCTCTTGCCTCTTTGAAGACCCTAGACCCAATGACAGCCTTGACAGAAAAGTAATGAAGATGTAGCACTATAAAGACCTCTCATGCTTGTCCGTAGGAGTGGAGATCACTTTTAGTGTCAACTGCTAATATTTGAAAGTGCAGAGAAGCAAATCATATTCCATTCCCTTTTAGATGTCCACGCTAAGGCATCTATGGCTGCCTTGCTGTGCCCTTGAGGGCAGCTCTGTGCCAAGGGTGAGGCATAACTCCCTCTCACTGAGCTAAGGAGCTGCAGGCCTTTGCTGCACATGGTGGCCAGTGTGATTGTGGTGGGTGAGAGCCTGAACAGCTGTTAGGTGTGGGACAGCAAGCACACAATGCTGCAGGCAGCTAGGAAGGGTGGGAGGACGTTGCAAGAGCAGGAGTTCTGCTGCAGAATCGTGCTGCCACGACTCACACTACTGTTGCACACCACACTCACACTATGGCTGCACACTGGGACAGGGAGGATTGGGAGAACTGGGGAACAGGCTGTTGGAATATGGTTGTTTTCTCACTCCAAATTTGGATTTTAAGATTGTTCTAATTTGGAGACTCCAGAAAGTAAATTTAGAGAAGGAGGAGTGGCCTGGCATGCCCAATTCTGTTAATTTATTGCCAACTAAATCCCCAAAATGAATGTCATAAACTTGTTCAGAGGACACCTTGGGGAAGTGAGGAAACAACCATCGGACAAGCTGTTTCAATTCCCTTTTTGAATAATGAACTGTGTCCCGAAAGGATTCCCACAACTTGATTTAAAACTCCTTTTGGAGCTGCTGACAGCCTAGCACCCATGGCTGAGATAACAAATTGAGCAGCTCAAACCTACCCACCGCCCCTGAAAAACCAAAAATGAAGCAGAACACTACTGCCAGTTCCCCACAAGAAAGAGAAAAGTCTGCACAGCAAAAGGAGAGAGATCCTGGCTCCAAACCTAAAGGAGCGCAAGGACAGGGTCCCTTAGAAAAAGGGGACCTATACAAATGGCAGGGAGAGTAAGGAGGAAGGAACCTCACTCCACAAAAGGGGAGGAAAGAGGATTCCTTAACTGTCAGGCAAGTGGAAAAGAAAAATGTGGAAGTGATGGCTCCTACCAGGGAACGATTCCTGTGGTGCTTCAGGAGCTTCCATTCCTGTCCCCCAGGAGCGCCACCCATCAAAACAGTCTGCTCCCACTGGGGTAGCTTGCCAGCCGACAAACCTTTGGGGGCACTCCAAGGTACAAAGGCCAGGGAAGTGTCCGAGGTCTCATCTGCGGGGTCTGACACAGCTCTCAGGCCCCACGTTGGGCGCCATGCGGTCACCGTGTCCCTCTGAGCGAGCGCTCGGAGTCACCCACCTTGCTCTGGCACAGCGAGTGGTGGGGTGTAGGAGTGTTGGTGGGAAGGATGGCCAATGGTGTAGGAGCGTTGGGATGAAGGATGGTGAATAGTGTAGGAGCTTTGGGGGGAAGGATGGTCAGTGGTGTAGGAGCGTTGGGGGGTAGGATGGTCAATGGTGTAGGAGAGTTGGGGGGTAGGATGGTCAATGGTGTAGGAGCGTTGGGGGGTAGGATGGTCAATGGTGTAGGAGAGTTGGGGGGTAGGATGGTCAATGGTGTAGGAGTGTTGGGGGGTAGGACGGTCGGGATAGATGGAGATGAGAGATCTCTGCAGCCAGGTCAGGAACTTGTGGTTTATTGCAAATGGCCTGGGTGCAGGGCCCTGCTGGGAGCTGCCAGCCACAGCTCAGAGCAGAAAAGAGAGAAGAGAGGGGTAGAGAGGATGAGAGGGTAAGAGCACAAGAGAGTAAAAAGGGTGAGAGAGCGAGGTTCCCATTACAATACAATAAACCTTCTTCTGTGTTGAATATTCTGATTCTCACTAACCAATCTAGTACAAGATACAAATCCTATAGCATTTACATACAGCCTATAAGAATCACTACATTACCATACTGTGCTACATTTTTAACTCTAAAAACTCCTCTTTGGACCCCTTCTGCCAAACTGCTAGGGTCTGCTCTGACCCTTGGAGCTGTCTACAAGCAGAGGGATTGTCCCATCAATAGGGGATTACCTTCAGACCAGCCACACTGTTGTTTTCCAGTTGTTCAGTAACTAAAGGATCTCAAAGCTTGTTTTCATTTCAATCTCGCTTATAGTTTCTATATTCTCAAAATCTTTTGCCAGACAATCATATTTATAAGGCATTCCTGTTTCATCTTCCCCAGCAGTGGGGGACACTCTTCCATTCCTTGGGAGGCTGGGAGAGCGGCTAAGGCTTTCACCTTGCGGACGAGACACCAACGTGACGTAGGTAGGACAAGAGTGGGCTCCAGTTGCAGGCAAAGTCCAGGTTTATGAGGGAGCTCCAAGGAGATCTGCAACCCAAGGGGTCCAGCCTATTGAAGACCCAGAATGGGGGTGTGCAAGGTTCTATATAGGGGGGAGTGAACAGGGGAGGGGTTTGCCCACCTGCCAATGGGAATACAGAAGGGCATGGGGATCAGGGACATAGGCAGACAGGGGGACCACTAAGGGCAATTCAAAGGAGGGGTCCTGGCACCTGAACCTATCACTCGATGCCTTTGTAGAAGTTTCTAGAGGTGGGGGATGGGCCGCTGAGCGACAGAGAGGATAACGGGGAGGGGCTGAGGGAATGACACAGCAACTTTTAGGGAACAGGGGGAAGAGGCAGGGAAATTCACATCAAAAAGAAGGGAGGAGGCAACAGGGGCAGAACCATTGTAACAGGAGGAACTGGGATAAACCAAAGTACAGCTTAAGGCAAATAAAACATGTATGAACACAACACAAGAGCACACCACATTCACACTGTGGTTGCACCAAATCTTCACTCCTGTTCAGTCTCCCTTATGTACATCCTGTTTCCATCTCCAGCTGCATCTCCCTTGCTGCTACATCTGCACCTCAACTACCACTCTGCCCATCCAGGGCCTCAGCAAGGACACATCCCCTTCCACCTGCAGCTCACACATCACCTCTGCCACCAGCTGCTGCTCGTTCCTGGGGATACAGCACTCAACACTTCATCTCCAAATGGGGACTCACAGGCCAGGTCTCCATCTCAGGGCCATTGGGGTCACCAAGCTGTACTGTGTCCCACAGTCTCCACTGACCACCTGCCTTGAGAAGAGCTCTCAACCCTGTAAGAAATCTCGGGGACCCAGCCCCAGGGTAGCAGCAGCTGCTGCCCCACCTGCTCATCTTGCAGGTGAGGGCACCCCCATCATCTTGCAGCAAATGAAGCACCGCTGGAGACACCACAGCCGCCCCTCAGCAACACGCTCGCGGCTGCGTGGCCACCTCACTGCTCCGCACTGGGGCAGGGATGAGGCACTGCCACAGCACCACCCCAAACACGCCTGGCACCCCAAGGTTTGCCTGGGCCACAGCCTCTGTGCACCACAGTGTCGCTGTGCCTCTCCCAAGTGTCCATTTGGAGTGTCCAAGCTCGCTCCGGCACAGCAGATGGCAGGGAACACTCTTCTCCTGCTCCTCTGGAGGCCGGGAGGGCAGCTAAGGCTCTTGCCTTGCACGGATCAGACACTGAACAACGGTGGTAGAAGTAAAGGGGCAGATTCCTGCCGAGATTCATTCCAGGTTTATTGTAGGATGGTATGAGAGCTTGTCCATCCACCAATGAGGGTATATGGGAGTGAAAAATAGGGAAACAGACAGTTGGGAGAACCAATAAAGGTAACTCAGGAGAAGAACCCAGTGCCCAGACCTATCACTCAACGCCCCTGGTGGAAGTTTCTAGAGGGAAGGGATGGGGTGCCCAGTAACAGACAGGACACTGGGGACTGGCTGGGGGCACTTTCCAGGGTGCAGGGGTGGAGGCAAGGAGATTGACAGGGAGGAAGAAGAAGGAGGCAACAGGGACAGAACCATTCCAACAAGGGGAAACTGGAGTAAACCAGAATACAAAACGTTACAACAGGACATAAGTGAACAGAAAACAACATGCACTGGGGGCAGGGAAGGGGCACTGCCACAGCACAGTCAAAACCCACCTGGCACCCCAAGGTTTGTCTGTGCCACAGCCTCTGTGCACCGCAGTTTTTCACCCCATTTCCCTCTGGGTCCCACAGAACTCCTTTATTTTGGTAGGAGAAGAGCTCTCACTTAGGGTGCGCTCCCCTACGGTTGTAGGGAACTGGGGCGGCGAGAAGAAAGGCCACCTGGTTCCGGGATCCATGGCTTGTCACATCCAGTTCCGGTGACATAGGAACCGAAATGAGGGGCGTGGGAACTGGAAGTCAGAAGAGGATAGGCCAAACTGCAGGGCACAGGAAGGAGACATGGGTGGGATTACAACATGAAGAGACAGACAAAACACATTGGGGGAGGGGCTGAAGGAGAAGCCCACATGAAGGGGAGGCACCTGATGGCTGGGAGGAGTCAGCAGACAGGACGGGGTTGGATGAGTGGGAAAGGGTAGGGAGAAAGGGATTTTGGGAAGAAGAAGCACAAGTGGGGGGCCATGCCATGTAGCCACCACCATCTTTTGTCCTAAAGGGGCCATCTTTGGGATCAGAGAATAAACCACTTTGGGGAACAGTTTGGGAACGATTAACTGGGAAAAAGCAGGAAACAGACTGGAGGATCAGGCAAGGGTCCGCGACAGCTGGAGCCATGCTGCCAGGGCAAGGATGCTGAGGAGAGCCAGGGAATTGAAAGCTGCACTGTGCCTCTTTACAGTCTGCTCCCCACAGACCCCCCAGGGTAGAGGACAGGGTTCTAGGATCATGGGATGGGGAAAGAGGCACATGTGGATTAACTAGGGACAACTGTGCTGACCATTTCATCATTTTCCCTTGATCTTTCACTGCTGACCAAATTAATATGAACAACAGAAGAAACTCTGCGGGATTTGTCCTCCCCGTGAGGGAGTTCCTGGGCAGAGCAACCTCCTCGGAATTCAAGGGAGCAGCCCTCCCAGCCCACCTTGCACTCAGGCCCAGATGGATAGTCTTCTTTCCCATCAGATGAAGAAGGAGGCCTCAAGACACTGCTGAAGGTCCAGCTAGGTTTATTATAGGAGTCAGAGGGTCCAGGAAGGGAGAGGAGCAGGGACAGCACCCCAGCTGAAGGGGAGCTAGTGGCAGAGCCCAGAACAGGGGTGGGGCCGGGGTTTATAACAGGAAGAAGGTGGGCTGGGCCAGAATACAAAACAACCAACAGGGAGAGGGATCAGAGGAGGAGTCAAGGTGGGGTGATAAAGGATACACCATTGGGAGTGGGGGGAGAAGATGGTCTCACAGCACAACTCAATGAGGGAATGAGGGATAGAGAACCTTCTGGAAATGGGGGAGTGGGCCACAGCTGATTGACAATCAGACTGGAGAGTCCTCTGTGAGAGTCTGTCCGAAATATCCTTCATTTTTGCCTCACAATTGTGATGAAGAAAAGACCACCAAAAAGTTAGAAACTGTTGAGCCAGTGGGAAGGAAAAGTCATATGCTTCTTAGCTCACTGTTTTCACAGGTGTTGTTTGCAGAAAATGCCATGCTGAACTTGAAGGGGGCATTCTGCCCTTTCTGAGCAATGGATCTGGACTTTCTCCCTACCTCCCGGCCTGGCTGGTCTGAGCTCTGGGATGGTTCTCCCCTCCAAGAGAAGACCCCTCTTGCCTGCCTTCCACCACCGTGACAGACAAACAGAGATGTGAGCCTCTTCATCAAAGAACCAAGACAAGAAATCCCCATGCAAGAAAAGCCCCCTCGCACCTTCTTCCAGAGACTGGGACTGAACACCACCCCCAGGTCGGGGGAGGTGCACACGAAGGGGGGAAAGGCTGCCCAGAATAAATGCACCTGTGAGCACTGGGCCATGAAAAAAATGATTTTGCCTGTTGCTTAGCTAGGACTCTGTGTATCCCCCTTTTTCTGTTCTTTCCCCCTCCTTGGAGACCTTTGTTTCAGCTCCCCTTCCCCCCAACGAAAAAATCGTATAATTGGAGCCCTGGTTAGGTGTGCTTTTCGAGATCTCCCCGGACATGCCCCAGTGAGCTTCGACAGCTGGACCCCGAAGGACAAAAGCAGCACCACTTCTCGGTAGCTATACCCCACTGTCCTCCTTTCCTCTCTCTTTCCTTATCATCTCCTTTTTTTCCCCAGTCCCCCTCACCAATGCTTACCAGTTGTGGTTATTTTAATAAAACTGCATTTTGTTGATTTGTTACTGCAAATCCCCTGTGCCTTGTTGGTTATTTTTGCACCAAAAACTCATCCCGTCACCCGTTCACTGGGACAGACCGCGACATCCTCCCAGGGCATCTCCGCCCCATTCTTTCTGTGGTCCCCTGCCATATCTCCCCCTTTTTGGTTAACTAAAAAAGCCTCGCTTACCGTCTTTTGGACGACTTTCTTGAGGCAGGCAATGGTGACTACAACAATTGCAATGATAATAAAAATCCACAGAAGGCCTCTTAAAATGGAGGCGGCCCACTCAGGAATTCCCCAATGTCCAAAAAGTCTGTCCAGCCAGTCGGCCGCCTTTTTCTCAGATTCAATGTCCTTCACCTGATCTTGAAGTCTCTTGATCTTCACTTGTGTAGATTTGCTGTGAGAGAACAAGTTGAAACAGCAGAGTCCTTTGAAGTCCTCACACCCATGGCCATGGGTGAGCAACAAGAAGTCAACTGCAGCTCTGTTTTATAGCGTGGCATGTCTGGCGGTCTCTTCGTCTGCCAAGAGGTCCGACAGTGCAGCAGACGCTGTGTTGGCCTGCTTACTAAGCCAGCACCCCAGGTGAGAAAGCTCACCAAAGGCCTTCGCAGCGGCAACCCAAGGTAAGAAGATAAATATCACGACCCTTTTGGGAGTTCTCCAATTATAAATTTGGCTATTGCCATTTGGGTCTAATTCTTCAAAGGACCTCTTCTGGCAGGCTGATTTGGTGTTCTGTTTCCCATCTTGTAATAGAGTCTACTTGGGGTGAGGGTAGCCAGCTGGCCAAGGCTGCAGGGACCCCCTTTTATGTTGGAGGGCATTCCTGCCCACACCCTATCACCACAGGTAAGAAACATCCCCCATGGGAGCACTCTGGGGTATGGCACGGATTTGGATGGCGTGGTGTTGGTGTAGTTGCAGCATTTGGCCACACTGTACCGCCTTCATTCGGTGAGACATCTTTGGGGATGTTAGTTTGTGATTTTGTTGTATAGTGCCCATCAGATCTCGCCTTATACTCAAAATTGACACAGTATTTCACTCTAGTGGAACCCAGCAGGTCTAATTCTTGGGGTTCCTGTGAGGCATGTGGGAATGAGGCATGTCCATTCATCTGAGGGGTCCACAGGGTTGGGTTTCTTACCTAGGAAAGGGTAGTCGTTCTCTGATAGGGGGATTCTCACCAGACACGTAGAGAGTGGATCGTCCACGCTTCCCACGGCCATGCAAAAATTGTCTTGTTGCAGGGACTTTGCCAGGGTGACCCAGACATTCTGCTTTGGCTGGGAGATGTTCCAGCCTGAGGTCACCTGGACGGTCACGAGGGCACAGATGAAGGCAGTGGCACTGGCAGCATTGTTGGGGATTCTCGGGATTATTGCGAGGGGGGTGATGGTTCTCCATTCTCTCTCGCGGTGTACCTTGATTTTAGAAAAGACACACGTCAATCATACAGCTTGCCATCCTTTCCCCTATACATCTCTCTGACAGTTCTCCCTTCTTTTTCGAATGGGAAGGAGGACAGGCAGGGAAGAGGTAAAGCGGCTAGGGGAGGGAGGAACAGTGATGGGTGTTAATGACAACAATAACGTGGAAAAGGCAGAAGTACGTCTGTAACTGAGGTAGCTGTGCAGTCTGTGGAAGGGACGTATCTGCATGTTATGAACAGTCTTGTGATGATGTTTGGATATGTCCATTTCTTCCCCCTTCTTCTCCAAGGCAAGGCGGTCTCAGGGGTGTGGTGCATAATGAGATGGACTTGTTCATCAGCTGGTTGGTCCTCTGGTGTGCGGTCAAGGTGGGATTTGACAAACTTTCCTGGGATACATCTGGGTCCTGTGCCTGTGGAGACACAAGCAAATCCTCTCCCCCACGCAATGAGTGGGTAGGGCCCTTCAATTATTTTAGATTCTGGATCACAGACGAGCACTGGGGGTTTTTCTTTGAGATGTGCGTGCATGGTGTTGTGGAAATGCCTGAGAATAGGGGGGCTGAGCTCCTTTTGGGAGCAATTCATAAAATTCAGCACATATAATGCTTTGCACAATCTGTTGGAAGGGGAAAAGGTGATGGCTGCATCATGTTGCTGTTCCAGCAACCTTCTGATTTCACTGTGTGCTTGTTCTACGACAAATTGCCCCGTAGTATTGTGGGGAATGCCAGTAGTATGGGCAATTCCCTATTGCTGTGTGAAGTCTTTAAAACGTCTGGACGTGAAGGCAGGACCATTATCTGTTTTTACATTTTTGGGGACTCCTAGGGTTGCAAAGTTCATATAAAAATGTTTGATGACGTCTCTTGCCTTTTCTCGTGCGTGTACTGACGCAAACACCGCTCTCGAGAAAGTGTCTATTGACACGTGTACGTATTTTAATCTCCCGAATGCAGCATAATGTGTAATGTCTGTTTGCCAGGGGGGAGAGGCAAGTTTACATATAAGGGAGCAAAGGGAGGGGAAATTATATAACTAAGGGGATTGACATAACTTAGGGCAGAAAAAACCATGGTAACAACATGACAGACATAACAAAGGCAGGAAAACTCTCGGGGGCAGAACCATTACATAAAATAGGGGAGCAAATGAATAAACTAACCAAACACACAACAACATCTCCCCGTTTTTTGTTAAATAAAGTTAAAAAGAACGTAACTGTCCAAGCAGAAACTTAAAGTGCAGAGACCCGCGACTGGTCCGGCCATGTGCCTTCCTCTTCGTAGTCCTCCCAGTGGTAGTCCACTGGTGGTGTGGTGGGCCCCTCTTCATCCGTGGCTACTGCCTCCGAAGAGAGGTCATCCACTTCTACAGGTTCGTTGTAGTTGGCTACCACCTGGTTCATGCTGGGCGATGTGAATTTGGCTACGAGTCTCTGGACCAGCACGCGGATCAAAGACACAAAAACTAAAAGTAAAATCAAACCTATCCCAACCTTGCAAACAGATTCTAACACTGAACTGGCCCAGCCGCTCAGGCCCCAACCCTTGAAAATGTCCCCCAGCCAGTCTGATGTCTCCTGCTTGACCTGATGTAAAAGGTCTTGCAGGTGTTTGACGGAGTGTCTGGCATCCTCGGCTCGAGAGGAGAGGTTCATGCAGCAGAGGCCCTCAAACTCCTCACAATGATGGTGATGCAGCAGCAGCAAAAAGTCTGTCGCTGCTCTGTTTTGGAGTGTCACCTTCTTTGTTATTTCCTCGTCTGTTAGGAGGTCGTACAAGGCAGCTGATGTAAAGTTGGCTTGTTTAGCTACCCAACACTCTAGGCGGCCCAATTCGCCTAGAGATTTAGCCACCGATACCCAGGGCAAGAGTATGGTAAAGGCGACAGCTTTGGGTTCAGACCAATGAGTGATTTCGTCGTCACATTCCTCAGTGAGATCCTTAAGATCTCTTTTGGATCTGGCCAAATCAGAGGTGATGTTGGTTTTTCTCCAGTTTATAATTTGGGTCATTTTAGGTGTAAACAGCATCAGCCTCCTGAATGTGCATGGCCCTCCAATTAGGCGAGAGGGGATGCCTGCCCACGCTCGGTCGCCACAAATTAAAAACACTCCCCTAGGAAGGGTGAACAAGGTTTGACCGGTGGTGGTGGGTCTGCTGATCTTCAGCACAGCTGCACACCACCGGTGTGCTTGATACTCTTTCTTTAGCCGCTGAACCACCTCTACACCCTTCTTGATGGGAACAAATGAATAATCGAACTGAAAGCAAATGGTAGCATTCAGTGAACCGAGCAGCTGTAACTCTGCAGGCTCGGAGGCTAAGGGGTCCAGCCCCTTTACTCCCTCTCTCCAGGTGCCACTAGTGTCAAAACTGGAGGGAACGGTGAGGCTCCGGGCCAAAATCGGGGCAAGGGCTAACTGAAAGGCAGAGGGGAACTCGCCTGGAGAGAAAGGGATCCCCGCAAGACAAGATGACATAGGATCCTCTGCTGAGCTGGTATCTAGGCATACGTGATCCTGTCCAAGCGACTGAGCCAAGGCATGCCATACGTTGACCTTCGGCTGGGGGATGACCCACGCCTCCACAGGTGTTGCTAGGAGAATGCAGGTCAGCAGTAGCAAGACGGAGCTTGGGTTGGGGGCCATCAGTGCTGTTGGTAGCGGGCACTCAGAAAACGAGGAGATGTGCTAGAAAACAAAATTATAATTGTTAGCATATGAAATTTTTAAACAGAAGGTTCTGCCCCAAATAATAGGTTTAACTCCGAAGAAGACGAGGAGATGGGGGAGGAAGGTTGAGACTCGAGGATAACGTTGAGGTGCGAAAGGGATGGGGAGGAAAGAGGTCAGGACCCAGCTTCTGGAACAAGAGGGAGGCCAGAGAAGAAAGGAGATAACAAAGGAGATTTCCTCCTCCGCCGCCAACATGCCTCGTGCACCTGTGGTACAACCCTCTGTTTCGCCTGTTTAGGGAGGAAGGGCCTGACCCACTTAGATGGTATCCACTTTGGCCCTGAGGGAGTGGATACGCAAACATACCCCCTCCCCCAGGTAACTAGGTCAAAGGGCCCCTCCGTCGGCCAGGTCTCTGGATCCTTAATTAGGACCGGCAGCCTGGCTTTAGGCTGCAGCTGCTGGTGGCTGCCGAAATGCCGGACCACTGGAGGATTCAGGTTGTCGGATGAGTAGTTTAAGAAGTTGAGAGTGTACAAAGCTCTCAACAACCAAAGCGGGGGGTTTCCAGCTTCACTGCCGCTTGTTGACGTGCTAAAATTTTCTTTAGGCTCTGGTGGGCCCTCTCCACCAAGGCTTGGCCTGTCGGGGAATAGGGGATGCCTGTCTTGTGTTCTATTCCCCATTGCTGCAGGAAGCTCCGAAGCTCCTTGGAGGTGTACGCTGGGCCGTTAACGGTTTTGAGGGCCCTAGGGATGCCCAAGACAGAAAACGCCAGAAGCAGATGCTTCTGGACGTCTGCGGCCTTCTCACCTGTGTGGGCAGAGGCAAAGATTGTGCCTGAGAAAGTGTCCACTGAGACATGGACGTAACACAATCTACCAAAGGATGGGATATGTGTCACGTCCATCTGCCACACCTGACAGCTTGCCAAACCCCAGGGATTTGCCCCCACTGCTATGGTAGGCATCTGATGTTTTTGGCATTGGGGACATGTGGCCACAATCGCCTTAGCCTGGTCTTGGGTCAGGTGGAATTGCTGGACCAGGCCAGGCGCGTTCTGATGGAAAAGCTGGTGGCTGATCTTAGCCTGGCCGAACACATCTGGGAGCGGGCCCACCGTGACTGCAGCCGCAGCCAGAGAATCGGCTCTGCGGTTGCCTTCAGTGATGAACCCAGGCAAGTCAGTATGTGACCTTACATGCATAACATAAAAGGGATGCTCACGGTGGGAGACCAGATCTACGAGTCTTGTGAGCAAATTGAATAAATTTTGGTTAGAGACTTCCTGGAGGACTGCCGACTCTGCTCTGGAAACTACACCGGCAACGTACGCAGAATCTGTAACCAGATTGAAAGGTCCAGGGAACCTCTCGAATGCCCTAATGACTGCGTCCAACTCAGCGATTTGTGGAGAACCCTCCACAATAGCAACATCAGTCTCCCACTGCTGAGTGTGAGGATCCCTCCAAGTCATTACTGACTTGTGGGATGCTCCAGACACATCAGTAAAAATTGTCAGGGCATCCAGAGGGGCTCTGCTCTGAATATTTTTGATAGATAATTTGAATTCCGGATTAAATAATTTATGGGCCGGCCGATTAACTGCAATCTGGCCCGTGTAACTATCCAGAGCAAACTGAAGCATTTCGTTAGTTTGCAGCAGTTCATCCAGTGTCTTTTTGGTCAATTGGCCCGATTCTAATTCGATAGGGATATGTATGCATGCAAAGTCACACCCTGCCAGCTCCCTGATCCGAGATCTCGCTTTACAGATCAGTTCGGCTATCAGCTCTTGTGGCCTTGTCATTCTTTTGGATCTCTGATGGCTGAGAAACACCCACGCTATGATTAAGAGGGAGTCTCCTGAGCCCTGATCCTTTAAACTTTTGTCCCATTGGTGGATAATGCTGTGAAGGTGTGGCAGTTTTCCCAGTATGATGAATCTGAAGGGCAGGCCCGGATTGTAACGGTGGGCCTGCCTGACCAAAATGGCTTTCTGGATTTTCTCAAGCGTTACCTGAGCCTCTGGGGTGAGAGTCCTAGAACTGAGCTCCTCTCCCCCTTTCAGTAAATTGAAAAGGGGGGCCAGGTCTTCTGTTGGAATACCCAGCCAGGGTCTCACCCAATTTAAAGACCCACACAGCTGATGAACATCCGCTAGGGTCTGGACATTTGTCCAAATAGCCAATTTCTGCGGAACAATGGTCCACTTAGTGATTTCAAGGCCCAGGTATCTCCAAGGTGGCATCCTTTGAATTTCCTCTGCTTGGAGCTCGAAACCGGCAGCAACCAACGCATTGGTTGTCAGGTCAAGCGCATGGGCAAGCAGATCATTGTCGGCGGCGCACGCGAGGATGTAGTCTATATAATGATGGATGATGACGACATCCCCGAGGACTGTACACACTGGGGACAGCAGAGAAGCAACGTACCACTGACAGATCACTGGAGAGTTCTTCATTCCTTTCGGAAGGACCCGCCAGTGGTAGCGCTTGTCTGGGGACTCACGGTTGATGGAAGGAACTGTGAACGCAAAACACAGGGCATCATCCGGGTGTAAGGGAATTTGAAAGAAACAATCCTTGATATCAATCATAGCCAAATTCCAATTTTCTGGGAGCACTGCAGGGGATGGCATCCCTGGTTGGAGAGACCCCATATCAACAATATGTTCATTAATTTGGTGGAGGTCGGTCAGGAGCCGCCACTTATCTTTGTTAGGCTTCTTGATCACAAAGACAGGAGAATTCCATGGTGACATGGTCTCCCCTATATTGCCTTTAAGTAGTTGCTCCTGAACGAGCTCGTTGAGTGCCTTTAATTTTTGTTTATTGAGTGGCCACTGTAAGACCCGTACTGGTTTATCTGACCGCCATTCCAGCTTCCAGGTCCGGCCCTCCTCAGTGGCCACCGCCTGAAAAACCTGGGGAGCCTTGGAAAGGTCAATCTTGGCTCCCCATTGGGCTAAAAGGTCTCTCCCCCACAGGGGCTCGGTGTGGTCAAAAAGAATGGGTGCACAGACGCCAATTGCCCATCCAGCCCCGTAATTTGTACAATGCTCTTAGACTGTTTTGCCAATTTGAGATCCCCTACACCTTGGATGTGTCCAGCTGCGGTTTGCAAGTCCCAATGTGACGGCCATTCCCGAGAGGGAATGATCGTCACATCTGCCCCTGTGTCCAGTAGACCCCTCACTATTTTTCGATCATCTCCTAGGGTTAGCTGACATGTTAGCCTAGGTTTCTCCCTCCCCACAACTTGGGCCCAGGCTACCGTCGGAGGTGAGGATCCTTTAGATGACTTGGACTCCTTCACCTCCTCTGGCACCGGGATGGCCTGAGCAATGACCTGCCCTTTGGGGAGGAAGAGTGGGGGTCGGACACTGTACAGCCCTACCGCAAACCTGTCCCGGTCCGTGGTGACAAGGCCCGGGACAAAGTGTAGGTCTTGCGGTGTGTGCTTAGTATCCCCAACAATGGTCCACCTGCAACGTCCAAGTCTCCTCCAGCTGCCGGGATGTTGAAGGTCGGCAGACACCAGGTGGAAATTGCTGTTAGGAAGATGTATTGCCCTGGTCAGCTGCAGCCTGTAAGGAGAAACAGATGATAAGGTGGTTAAAACAGGCTGGGGCTGTAACCAACAGGTGCTGGGCGTCAAATCTGGTGTAAGAAAGTCAAGATTCGGTAAAGCATGTGGCGGTTTAATTCTCGTTCCTCCCTCCCCGCTGGAAGATGTTTTTCCCGCCTCATTTTTATCATTGCGCAGCGAGGGGCTGCGCTCACATCATCTTAGTTTTTTTGCTCAGAGTTACCCTGCTGAGCAGCAGGGCACTCCCCCTCCCTTTTCCTAAATTCCAAAAACCTTTGCCGCAGTGGGCACTGTGGCATCCAATGCCCCATCTTGCCACATAAGTGGCAAGGGTGCGATGTTGGCGTCCTTTGGGTCGATCCAGGCGTTAATGGACCGGCAGCAGCAGCGGCTTCGGCTTCCAGGTAGTCTGGAAAAGGCGTCTCAGCAAAAGCAACTGAAACTCTTCAGGGCTGAGCCTTCGGGTCTTGCTCCACCGATGTTACAGGAACCTTTCTTGCACAAACTTCTATCATTTCTTCTATAGTGGGCTTCGGGTACAGGGGAAGCGACTGGATGGCCTCCTTGCATGCATAATTTACATTTTGGAAAGCCATCTGCCACAATACCTCCTCCCTTGCCGCATCCCCCTGAACCTAAATGCCCACTAAACGATAAAGTCTTTCTACAAACAAAAGGAAAGGTTCGTGAGACCCTTGTTTTATTTTCCCAAAGTCAAGCTGAGAAGTGGTAGTGGGGAGTTTAAAAAACGCCCTTTCCGCTGCTTTACATGTTTCCATCAGATGGACTGGAAACAAAACCCTGGCCTGGGCTGCCCCACTTGCCCAAGTCCCTGTGCCCACCAGGTGGTCGGTGGACAACACCAAGCCATCCATGTCATGAGACGTGGACTGACTCCCCCACAGCGCTGCCCAAACCCTGAATTCCTTATGGTCCAAAAAGCTGGAGAAGAGGGCCTGCAGGTCTGCAGGGACCAGATCTCCCGGTGCAAGGACAGACTGAAGGAGCCCCCGGAAATACTCAGAGTCCCGGGAGAACTCCCTCTGCGCCTTGCACAGTTCCTTGATCTGTGCTTGTGATATCGGCACCCATTGGGCCTGCGAGCTCCCCTCCCGGCTGAGATGGTATGTGACTGGAGCGGCTTACAATATAGACACCTGCTCCGGCTTCCGGTCATCCACCCCGCAGAACACAAACCGTGGGAACCGGACGAAGGAGTTTGGGAACCAGAATGGGAGGAGTCTGAGGCGTGGCTTGGTGTCTGGGAGGGGCAAGGACATGGGCATGGCGGTTTAGTTTTCTCCACCTCCAAGGTGGAGTCAGGAGGCGGAGCAACATAGGGAGGCAGGCTTAGGGAAGAGTCAGTGGGGGGTGGAGCAGGGGGAGGAACAGAGGGTGAAGAAAGGGGGGAAGGGGATGGGTCAAGAGAGAGGAAGGGGTTGGCTTGGGAACGAAAGGGATTTCGGGAAAGAGAAAGGGCCGTGGCGGGAAAACCCACACGGTCACCACCATCTTGTGCTCCCTGAGAGCCATCTTGAGATTGTTCAGTAAATCTGACAAATTTGGGGGTCGCAACTGGGGACTTGGGGAGAGGGGCAGAGGAATAGGAAGAAGGGCTCTGAAGAGACTGGCCAGGACTCTTCGGAGAAGGAGGCCGAGCTGGTTGAGAGGAAGCAGGGGCAAGATTGACCCCCTGCTTGCTGCTGGCCTTAAGAATTCCTCTCGAGGGCTCTTGCCTAATGAAAGAGAGGGAGGAACGAGGGGTAGGAATATGAGAACAGGGACAACTGGGGTTCAAACTCGAATGAGATGAGCTCTTCCTCAGTGCCCCGGGCGGACGCAGAGAAACCAACACGTTGCCCGCCCAGTATGCCACGGATGACAACTCTGCCTCCCGAGAATTGACCGCAAGTTCTAATTTGGCCCCAATGGCTTCCCAAAACTGTGGCTCTCTTAACAGCTCTGGGGAAGCTTTGGGGAACTGAGAAAAAACCCATTTTACCAACCTTTTCAACTCTTTTTTGGGGATTTCGAACACTCCCCCAATCAAAAAACCTTTAACTTGATAGAAGACTCTTTTTTGAGCTGCGCTCAACCCTGCACCCATGGTTAAACTCTGAAGCGCACAAAACTGTGCAACCTCAGAGTGAGCAACAACTTGGATGTTAACTGCTACCCGCCCAGGGGAAAACTAAAACTAAAACAATTCGGCATGCGCCACCGGCCCCTGCTCTGCGAGCTGTCCCCAAGTCTGGGATCTTAGCCTCACAGAAAGATGAGGTTGGGGGGTAGGGACTGTCCCCAAATCTGAGGTTTCAGCCCCTACAGGAAGGGAAAACAAAAAACAGAGGGGTGAGGATTGTCCCCAAGTCTGGGGTTTCAATCCTCAAGGAAAAACGGTAGGGAATTGTCCCCAAAGCAGGGTATCAATCCCAAGGGGGAGGCTAAAAAGGCAGGGGGGCAAACCACCAAGTCTGGGGCTTACCTAAACCGGCGGCGGCACAAAAGAAATCCCAGGCGAGCAGGTCCCGTCAGCAGAGTCCTCCTCGGGTGCGAAGAGTTCTGACTCCGCGTCCCCCAGGAGTGCTACCCCTAAAACGGGGCCTGGTACCACTGGGTAGCAGGCTGCCAGGAGTGGCCCCTGTGTGACCAAGACTGCTCTGAGCAGCAGAAGAGCAAAGCTTGCCTTCTAGAGCACGCAAATATATTCAAGCGCCGAGGACAGAGACGATGATGAGAGAGGCATTTTTGGTGTGATTTTCTGCGCGAGGGCGTACTTGGCCCTAATGTCCGGCTAGCAATGCAGGAGGGAGGTGGCCAACACCCCCGGCGCATGTATTGCCAGGCCCCGTCGGCGTCTTGGCCTTGGGCTGGGCTGGATGCACGGTGTGGATGGAAAGCGCGGAAGGACGAAGAAAAGAGGCGTCCACTAGCTGGGGGCTAACTCCGATTTATTGAAGGGTCGGATGACACAGACCGGGAGGGAGAGTGCCAACCAGCAAATGGCCACGAACAAGGGGGAAAGCAAGTTTTTAAAGGGAAGGGGTGGAGAGAGGAGGGAAGCCCAACTAGCCAACCAGGGAGAGGTACAAGCATAACTGACATAAGGAACTAACCAATTAATACAACATAAAGGAGGGGCCCCGGGACCACAGCCAACCACAGCCCCCAGAGAGGCGAAGCTTCCAGAAAGCTGGGAGGAGTGGGGGGTGATTGACTGGGCCCAGGGAGGAGGAAAACCTTACATATAAGGTGTGCAGGGGTGGGGCAATTATATAACAAAGGGAGATTGGCAGTTGAGGGGGAAGGGGGTAACCAGGGAAACCAACTGTCAGGAGAGACAGTGGCGGGAGAATCAGGGAAGGGAGGAACCATTTGTACATAAGCAGGGGGGGAATATATAAAATGGGGGAATAACTGGGGAAATTAAATAACACACCACAACAATTTTCCAAGGGGTTTAGTCTCAGGAAAGGTCAGAGACGAAAGCTGAAGAACACAAGTGTGCAGGGGTTTATATACAAGGGAGGTCCCAGGGCTGGGTTCAATTCTTTAACCAATAGGGAAGAAATGGAGAAGGAACAATGCAGGGCTTTACACCACTTAAGCCACTGGGGAGACATAGGCAAGGGGAAAACTTTAGATGTACCACCAACATATACAAGCACGTGCCAGCATTGCCCCAGCCATGCCTACGATGTCCCAGTGCCCGGCCTCGGCCACTCTCCCACAATGGGGCTCTGCTGGACAATGAGGAAACACAGCCTCCAATGCCCCAGCAAGACCCAGAGCCGGGCACTGCCTGCTCCTCTGATCGTCCCTTTTCCACCTCCTCCACAGAACAGAGCACAAGAGCATCAACAAAGAAGGCACCAGGGCCTGGGCTGACACTGCCCTCGGCCCTGATGCCTGACCACTTGGAAGAAAAACAATCCAAGCTCTTGGAAAGTCGGATCCCCACGGTGAGCACTGCCCAAACCAACTGCTCATTCGGCTGCTGGCATGGCCAGGAGAAAATGCCACGCCAGCAGCGTGCCAGAATGCAGAGCTTGTCCCTGGCTGCAGCTCCAATGGAACCAGGCATCACATTGTGCTGGGCACACCATGGTTTACAAAGAGCCTGCACTGCTCACAAGCTCCAAGGAGATGACGCACATCCTCTCCTGCTCTGGCCAGGCCTGCACCCGCTGCTGAGAATGCAGAACCCGCCACAAGAACCTGCAGGCACACAGAAAGGAAGGACAAGTGCCAAGGTCTCTGGCACTTGCCCCTGCCACGCCCACCAGACCACAGATGCTGCCCAGGAGCCACAGCTTGGTCACAGGAGCTCATATTGCTTCTGATGGCATTGCTGATGTTTCCATGTTTTGTCTAGAAAAAATGATATTCTATTCCCCTTTAGACCTACATTCCCTCTATGGCTGCACCAAATCTACACTCCTGTCCAGTCTCCCTTACGTACATCCTGTCTCCATCTCCAGCTGCATCTCCCTTGCTGCTACATCTGCACCTCAACTACCACTCTGCCCATCCAGGGCCTCAGCAAGGACATATCCCTTCCACCTGCAGCTCACATATAACCTCTGCCACCAGCTGCTGCCCGTTCCTGGGGATACGGCACTCAACACTTCATCTCCAAATGGGGACTCACAGGCCAGGTCACCATCTCAGGGCCATTGGGGCCACCAAGCTGTACTGTGTCCCACAGTCCCCACTGACCATCTGCCTTGACATGAGCTCCCAACCCTGTAAGAAATCTCGGGGACCCCCAGCCCCCTGACACCAGCAGAGCACCCACAACCTGACAGCCCCAGGGCAGCAGCAGCTGCTGCCCCACCTGCTCATCTTGCAGGTGAGGGCACCCCCATCATCTTGCAACCAACGAAGCAGTGCTGGAGACACCACAGCAGCCCCTCAGCAGCACGCTCGCGGCTGCGTGGCCACCCCACTGCTCCGCACTGGGGCAGGGATGGGGCTGTGCCACAGCACAGCCCCAAACACGCCTGGTGCCCCTGGCCCCCTCTCCACCCAAAGCTTTAGGGAGTGCCATGACAATTCACCTGGCAGCAGGTGTGGCCACACAACTTGTTCCTCACAGCTCTGCAACCACAAATACCCACATCCTTCCCCTCAGCAATACATCACACAAATTGGAGACACACACAAAGTAACAGAGCCAAGGCCACTGGGCATACGCCCCTCTGTAGGGCCAGGAAATTTTCCATGCAGGATAACCCCAAGGCCCTCCTCTCTGCCTGCCAAGCTGGCTCAAGGGCACAACAAGGTAACCTTAGATGACCCAGTAGGTGCCCACAGCACAACCTGACCCCACTGCATCCACACAGGTGACTCACTGAGCCCAAGCCTGGCACCCAGAATGCCCACAGTGTCTGACGACAGCACTCCCACACTTCATGTGCATGGGGACAACTCACTTTTGGCATTTTATGGGGCCACATTTTGCTTGTCTGGAGAACTACAGAGGTCGTTCTTTCAGATGCTGCTACTGGAAGCTTCCACCACGTGCCCTACAGGTCCACAACACTTCTCAGCCAGGCCCCAAACTACAAACACACACAAGCCCAGAGACACATCTGCAACATCCAACAGGCAGGAGCATCCTCATTGGCTCCACTGGGCAGCTCAGCATCAGCACAGCAGCACTTCCCAGGACAAGCAAACCAGGGACTGGCTGTGAGCACTGAGTGACCCAAGCAAGATGTGCCTCAGCTGGGCCCTTCTGCTCAGACCTTCCTCCCCAAGCTAGCTGGAGCTGGCAAACAGCCCATGTTCACCCCAAAACTGCTCTTCTCTCAGCTCTCTCCCTCATATTCCTCCCTTCCTGCTTGGCCCAGGAACGTGCCAGCATTGCCTCGGCCATGCCTCTGACCTCCCAGTGCCTGGCCTCGGCCACTCTCCCACAATGGGGCTCTGCTGCATAATGAGGGGACACAGCCTCAAGTGCCCCAGCAAGACCCAGAGCCGGGCACTGCCTGCTCCTCTGACTGTCCCCTTTCCACCTCCTCCACAGAACAGAGCACAAGAGCCTCAACACAGAAGGCACCAGGGCCTGGGCTGACACTGCCTTCGGCCCTGATGCCTGACCACTTGGAAGAAAAACAATCCAAGCTCTTGGAGAGTCGGATCCCCACGGTGAGCACTGCCCAAACCAACTGCTCATTCTGCTGCTGGCATGGCCAGGAGAAAATGCCACGCCAGCAGCACGCCAGAATGCAGAGCTTGTCCCTGGCTGCAGCTCCAATGGAACCAGGCATCACATTGTGCTGGGCACACCATGGTTTACAAAGAGCCTGCACTGCTCACAAGCTCCAAGGAGATGATGCACATCCTCTCTTGCTCTGGCCAGGCCTGCACCCGCTGCTGAGAATGCAGCACCCGCCACAAGAACCTGCAGCCACACAGAAAGGAAGGACAAGTGCCAAGGTCTCTGGCACTTGCCCCTGCCATGCCCACCAGACCACAGATGCTGCCCAGGAGCCACAGCTTGGCCACAGGAGCTCATATTGCTTCTGGTGGCATTGCTGATGTTTCCATGTTTTGTCTAGAAAAAATGATACTCCATTCCCTTTTAGACTTACATTCCCACTATGGTTGCACCAAATCTTCACTCCTGTCCAGTCTCCATCTCCAGCTGCATCTCCCTTGCTGCTACATCTGCACCTCAACTACCACTCTGCCCATCCAGGGCCTCAGTAAAGACATATCCCCTTCCACCTGCAGCTCACACATCACCTCTGCCACCAGCTGCTGCCCGTTCCTGGGGATACAGCACTCAACACTTCATCTCCAAATGGGGACTCACAGGCCAGGTCTCCATCTCAGGGCCATTGGGGTCACCAAGCTGTACTGCGTCCCACAGTCCCCACTGACCATCTGCCTTGACATGAGCTCCCAACCCTGTAAGAAATCTCCAGTGCAGCGGTCTGCGGCCTTAGGATGGCGACGGTCCAGCTAGCGAAGCGGCCAGCGAGCTGCTGCAGCAGTGAGGAGTCGACCCCGGTGGCAGAGCCCCAGGGTCGCTCCTTCGAACACCCCTCAGCGTCAGGGGCTTTGGGCTGCGTTCGTGTGGACGAGATCGCTGCGCTGAAAGATGAGACACAAAGATGAACACTATCTGGGGACAGTCAGGTTTTTTGCCCAACAATGGTCTGCTAGACAGTGACCAAGACACACAGGTGAAAGTAACTTATATAGTGGGAGGAATCCAGGGGAGGGTATTACAATGGGACCAATCACAGTAGGAAAGGGAGTGGACTTTGGATGACTGACATACCAGGAGAGCCAAGAGTTACATATTTAGGGAGGGATCCCAGTACCACAGGCAGTCATATCTCCTGGAGTGTAGAACATTCCGGAAAGAAGGGTGGAACAGGGAGTGACTGACTGGGCCCAGGGAGGGAGGAGTATGCTCCCATATAGGGAAGCAAGGGGAGGAGAGCTTATACATAACCTGGGGACTGACACAACATAAGGCAGGAGCAACCATGGCAACAGAGTGACTGGCATAACTGAGGCGGGAAAACCAGTTGAGGGCAGAACCATTATGCAAAATGGGGGAGGAATCAAATAAACTAACAGAACACACTACAACACTCCGGGACCCCCAGCCCCTTGACACCAGCAACCTGACAGCCCCAGGGCAGCAGCAGCTGCTGCCCCACCTGCTCATCTTGCAGGTGAGGGCACCCCCATCATCTTGCAACCAACGAAGCAGTGCTGGAGACACCACAGCAGCCCCTCAGCAGCACGCTCGCGGCTGCGTGGCCACCCCACTGCTCCGCACTGGGGCAGGGACGGGGCACTGCCACAGCACAGCCCCAAACACGCCTGGTGCCCCTGGCTCCCTCTCCACCCAAAGCTTTAGGGAGGGCCATGACAATTCACCTGGCAGCAGGTGTGGCCACACAACTTGTTCCTCACAGCTCTGCAACCACAAATACCCACATCCTTCCCCTCAGCAATACATCACACAAACTAGAGACACACAGAAATTCACAGAGCCAAGGCCACTGGGCATACGCCCCTCTGTAGGGCCAGGAAATTTTCCATGCAGGATAACCCCAAGGCCCTCCTCTCTGCCTGCCAAGCTGGCTCAAGGGCACAACAAGGTAATCTTAGATGACCCAGTAGGTGCCCACAGCACAACCTGACCCCACTGCATCCACACAAGTGACTCACTGAGCCCAAGCCTGGCACCCAGAATGCCCACAGTGTCTGACAACAGCACTCCCACGCTTCATGTGCATGGGGACAACTCACTTTTGGCATTTTATGGGGCCACATTTTGCTTGTCTGGAGAACTACAGAGATTGTTCTTTCAGATGCTGCTGCTGGAAGCTTCCACCACGTGCCCTACAGGTCCACAACACCTCTCAGCCAGGCCCCAAACCACAAACACACACAAGCCCAGAGACACATCTGCAACATCCAACAGGCAGGAGCATCCTCAATGGCTCCCCTGGGCAGCTCAGCATCAGCACAGCAGCACTTCCCAGGACAAGCAAACCAGGGACCTGATATGAGCACTGAGTGCCCCAGCTGGGCCCTTCTGCTCAGACCTTCCTCCCCAAGCTAGCTGGAGCTGGCAAACAGCCCATGTTCATCCCAAAACTGCTCTTCTCTCAGCTCTCTCCCTCATATTCCTCCCTTCCTGCTTGGCACAGGCATGTGCCAGCATTGCCTCGGCCATGCCTCTGACCTCCCAGTGCCTGGCCTCGGCCACTCTCCCACAATGGGGCTCTGCTGGACAATGAGGGATCACAGCCTCAAGTGCCCCAGCAAGACCCAGAGCCGGGCACTGCCTGCTCCTCTGACTGTCCCCTTTCCACCTCCTCCACAGAACAGAGCACAAGAGCCTCAACACAGAAGGCACCAGGGCCTGGGCTGACACTGCCCTCGGCCCTGACGCCTGTCCACTTGGAAGAAAAACAATCCAAGCTCTTGGAGAGTTGGATCCCCACGCTGAGCACTGCCCAAACCAACCGCTCATTCTGCTGCTGGCATGGCCAGGAGAAAATGCCACGCCAGCAGCGTGCCAGAATGCAGAGCTTGTCCCTGGCTGCAGCTCCAATGGAACCAGGCATCACATTGTGCTGGGCACACCATGGTTTACAAAGAGCCTGCACTGCTCACAAGCTCCAGGGACATGATGCACATCCTCTCTTGCTCTGGCCAGGCCTGCACCCGCTGCTGAGAATGCAGCACCCGCCACAAGAACCTGCAGCCACACAGAAAGGAAGGACAAGTGCCAAGGTCTCTGGCACTTGCCCCTGCCATGCCCACCAGACCACAGATGCTGCCCAGGAGCCACAGCCTGGCCACAGGAGCTCATATTGCTTCTGGTGGCATTGCTGATGTTTCCATGTTTTGTCTAGAAAAAATGATACTCCATTCCCTTTTAGACCTACATTCCCTCTATGGCTGTACCAAATCTTCACTCCTGTCCAGTCTCCATCTCCAGCTGCATCTCCCTTGCTGCTACATCTGCACCTCAACTACCACTCTGCCCATCCAGGGCCTCAGCAAGGACATATCCCCTTCCACCTGCAGCTCACACATCACCTCTGCCACCAGCTGCTGCCCGTTCCTGGGGATACGGCACTCAACACTTCATCTCCAAATGGGGACTCACAGGCCAGGTCTCCATCTCAGGGCCATTGGGGTCACCAAGCTGTACTGCGTCCCACAGTCCCCACTGACCATCTGCCTTGAGAAGAGCTCCCAACCCTGTAAGAAATCTCCGGTGCAGCGGTCAGCGGCCTTAGGATGGCGACGGTCCAGCTAGCGAAGCGGCCAGTGAGCTGCTGCAGCAGTGAGGAGTTGACCCCAGTGGCAGGGCCCCAGGGTCACTCCTTCGAACACCCCTCAGCGTCAGTGGCTTTGGGCTGCGTTCGTGTGGACGAGATCGCTGCGCTGAAAGATGAGACACAAAGATGAACACTATCTGGGGACAGTCAGGTTTTTTGCCCAACAATGGTCTGCTAGACAGTGACCAAGACACACAGGTGAAAGTAACTTATATAGTGGGAGGAATCCAGGGGAGGGTATTACAATGGGACCAATCACAGTAGGAAAGGGAGTGGACTTTGGATGACTGACATACCAGGAGAGCCAAGAGTTACATATTTAGGGAGGGATCCCAGTACCACAGGCAGTCATATCTCCCGGAGTGTAGAACATTCCGGAAAGAAGGGTGGAACAGGGAGTGACTGACTGGGCCCAGGGAGGGAGGAGTATGCTCCCATATAGGGAAGCAAGGGGAGGAGAGCTTATACATAACCTGGGGACTGACACAACATAAGGCAGGAGTAACCATGGCAACAGAGTGACTGGCATAGCTAAGGCGGGAAAACCAGTTGAGGGCAGAACCATTATGCAAAATGGGGGAGGAATCAAATAAACTAACAGAACACACTACAACACTCCGGGACCCCCAGCCCCTTGACACCAGCAACCTGACAGCCCCAGGGCAGCAGCAGCTGCTGCCCCACCTGCTCATCTTGCAGGTGAGGGCACCCCCATCATCTTGCAGCAAACAAAGCAGCGCTGGAGACACCACAGCAGCCCCTCAGCAGCACGCTCGCGGCTGCGTGGCCACCCCACTGCTCCGCATTGGGGCAGGGACGGGGCACTGCCACAGCACAGCCCCAAACACGCCTGGTGCCCCTGGCTCCCTCTCCACCCAAAGCTTTAGGGAGGGCCATGACAATTCACCTGGCAGCAGGTGTGGCCACACAACTTGTTCCTCACAGCTCTGCAACCACAAATACCCACATCCTTCCCCTCAGCAATACATCACACAAACTAGAGACACACAGAAATTAACAGAGCCAAGGCCACTGGCACGAGTCCCTGTGCAGGGCTAGGCAAGTGTCCATGCAAGAACACCCCACAACCCTGCTCTGTCACTGCCATGCTGCCTCAGGGCACAGCAAGGCAGCCTCAAATGACCCAGCAAGTGCCCACAACCCAGCCTGTCCCCACTGATCCTACACAGGAGGCACACTCACAACACTTCCCTCACTTTAGATCTGAGACACGCAGAAACACCCAAAAACCCTGACATCTTTCCCAAATGTAGCAGCAGCAGCCTACAGACCTTTTAACTTCTCAGCCCCCAAACCCACAAAGACCCAGAAACACATCTCTGACATCCAACATTGCCCCATGGTCTGCAAGAACCACCACATAGATCCCCAAACCAGAAACAACAACCAAGCCAGCAAAAAAGGAGCAAAATGCTGCTTAGCGCTTTGCTCCAGGCTGGTCTGACACAGCACTCTGAAGCTGAACCCAAAATGGGTCTGGTGAGCACAAAGAAAACGTAACACCCAAACTTGCAAGAGCTGCCAGTTACAGTGGGGCCGTGAACACAGCAAATGGAGGTGGAGGCCCTCAAAGTGGAGAGAGGACCCTTCAAATGGGGGGGGGGGGGGGTGGGCCCTGTCGCCGTGTCCTCTTTGTGACCATCCTGTCACTCCCAATCAGCCCTGACACAATGGATGGCAGGGGACACTGTCCTGTGCCCCTAGCTACAGGAGGATGGCTACGGTTGTAAGCCACTAGTCAGAGGAGGCACTGGCAGATGATGGTGGAGGAGGAAGGAGTTGACTCTTCCCAGGGTTTTAGCCAAGGTTTATTGCCAAGGAACTCCGGGGCAGGGGGGAAGCCCTATGCCTCAGCATGACCAGGTACGGAAGCGCACCGACTGAGCTCTCGCAGCAAGTTTTAGACGGGGGTGGAAGCAAAGGACAGATTCATACAACAAATGGGAAGAACTGGGGGCGTGGAAAATGGGGAGATAGATAGGAGGAGGCACAAATTGGGAAGCACCCTGATCTCTGACCAATCACGCTATGCCCCTGATGGAAGGTTCTGGAAAGAGGAGATGGGGGTCCATGTGAGTGACAGAGGCCCAGGGAAGAGACTGGGAAATGAATTCAGCAGAAAATTAGGGGTGGTAGGTGGGGAGTGGAGAGCTTGACATAGGGGAGGAGGGAAGCAACTTGGGGGAGTACATAGATGAAACCATTACAAACTGAAATAAAATAACACAACACACACAAACAACTCTGACTGCCATACAAACTAATGCAATTTAATTAAAACCTTAAAGGCTGATCCAAAACCATGGTTATAGAAGGTGGAACAGTCATTTTCTGGACAAGCCTCCCAGCACTGCCCCTTATGCTTCGCTGACTTTTTGTGAGTTCTCAAGAAAACCTTTTTAGCTTATTCTCACTTGGGGTCCAAGTCATCTAAAACAGTAATGCTCTAGAAGTGTCAGAGCTTATCTCAGGATAAAAATCCATCAGAAATGGACACTGGGGATACAGCAGTGACCACTTGATCTGCAAACACAGACTTGGTGGTCAGGTCTCTATCTCACGGCCATTGGGCTTACCAGGCTGCACTAGGGAGTCACGGCCCCTAATGACACCTGGCCTCAAGAAAAGCTCCCCAACCTTTTAAGAAATCTGGAAAACCCATAACCCCTTTACACCCATATGGGACCTACAACCTACTTCAAAACACTCTGCTCAACATCCCTGTGGTCCCTGCAATCCCCCCAAAATGCAGGACACTTCAGTACCAACTGAACCCCACGGCCATCCCAAACCCATGCAGTCCCTCTGGCCACTTGGTGTCCCCACACCTCTATGGTGTAGCTGTCATCATCTCCCTCGACACCACACCAGCCCAGGTACCCACACAGCGGACACTCGCAGCCCCGAGGCAGCGCCCACAGCGCGGGCACTCTCGGCCTCCCCACAGCCCGGGCTGGGGCAAGCTCGGCTCCCAGGAACCCTTTCCACACCACCCTCAGCATCCCCACGCCTCATGGGCATGGGGAAAAGCTGTATGGGGCAGCATGGTCGGGTTTAACAGCGTGAGGTCTGGTTTAACTTCTCAGCTTCTCTGGGAAGGTGCTGGAATGTTCCTCCCTGTCCCGCAGAGCCAATGGCGCCGGCTCCAGGACGGGCCCGCCGCTGGCCAAGACTGAGCCAAGCAGCGTCCGTATTAACGCCTCTACAACACTACGCTCGAATACGGAAAAAATAAACCAAAAAAAGGAACAATGCTTCTTGCAGAGTAAAATACTTCAATATACTTGAATATACTTTAGTGCAAAAGTCATCATGCCCTTCCTCTGGAGGGCTCTGGAGAGGAGCACATGATGTTTCCTTTTCTGTAAAAATGCGTCTCCTGAGGGAGCCGAGGATCGGCCCCTCATTGCGGGGCTTAAGCTTTCAGCCGCTCGAAAAGACGATTTCCTTCCTCGATCATCTGCTGGGTAGGTACCTATCTTTCACTAGACCGAACAGAATGACCTGTGAGGTCCCTATGGAGCTCGCACTTGAGTGAAAGGCGGCGAGTCCGGTTCTGAGGGAACGCGCCACCCGCTCAGCCCCGCGCCCCGAGCGAGAGTGGCGCTGGTAACGCGGGTAAGTGGTTAAAAATGTCGGTGGGTCTGCCCGGGGGCGGTCCGGGGCAGGCGGAGGTGGGGCTGATCCCCGCCGGCCCCGCCGCTCACACCGCCCCTCGCTCAACTCCCGGCGGCGGCGGCGGCGGCTCCCGGCGGCGGCGGCTCCCGGCGGCCGGTCGGACGGGGAGGGCGCCCGCGGGACAGGTAGGCACTGATCGGTCCCGTCCCGTCCCGTTCCGTCCCGTGCAGCAGGTGCCGGGTGCGGCAGCCTCGGGGAGGCAGCGGGGCTGAGGCGGCGTCGCTCCCTCCCGGAGCGGGCTTTGCCCTCGGCAGAGGCATCCTCTGGGGAGCCGGTGGGGTGCGCGGCCGCCCGCGGTGCCTCCGCCTTTGCGGAGCATCCCGGCGTGTTTGTCTCCGCGTTCGTGCGGGGTGATCGGGGTGGTGGGGCGGGATGCGGGAGCGCTCCCGCGGTCCCGAGCCAGAGCGAGTCTGTTCAGCTTCTCCTCAGAGCACTTTTATTTATTTATTTATTTATTTATTTACTTTCCGCAAAGTGCCTGTTTTTAAAGGTTATCCTTTTTTCTTGGAAGGCTTTTGGCAGTCCTGGGCAGAGACAGGAGCAAATGTACGCCCTGGAATAGAGGGATGCTTGTGTATAGATGTAAATTAGCGTGACCTGCACGTCAAAATGCACATCTGTTTAATACCTTGATTTCGTTCCAGCATATGTCCCTCAGCAGAAGCTGCCTAGAGAAATTCTCAGTTGTGTGGTATCCTGCGCAGATTTTCTTTTGGCGACAGTAGTAGCAGCGTAAACATT
This sequence comes from Melospiza georgiana, assembly GCF_028018845.1. Classification (NCBI taxonomy): domain Eukaryota; kingdom Metazoa; phylum Chordata; class Aves; order Passeriformes; family Passerellidae; genus Melospiza; species Melospiza georgiana. The sequence goes on along the minus strand of NC_080465.1, from coordinate 4,037,974 downwards.
TCCTACTTTGTCTTTCAGCCAAGGAGTAGGTTCAATCTGGAAATGTAGGCAGAGATCAATTAGGAAAAATACGCAGCTGCTTTTCCTAGAATGAGCTGAGAATGGACAATTTTCAGTAATCTTATTAATTACTTAAATGTTGCTGCCAGTCATTGAGTACTGAAGTGTAGTCAAATTGAGCATGCATCTCCTAGAATCATGCACTGCTCTGAAGTTTTTCCAAAGCACCAGCTTCTCGCTATAGAATGAGTTTAAAACCTCACTTGGAAAGTGTCTTTGGTATAGAAGATGCTTCATAGATTATTTTATCAAGTTGGTAACTGAGCTTTGGCAGCAGTGTTTTAGAAAGCTGATTAACATAATGACTCTGTATAGGAAAAATGTTTTTTTCCAGCATCTTGGAAGAACAAAGGAAAAAAATCTGAAAAGACAAGTCTGGAGAGTAACATTTGTTTCCCAGCAGATAAGCTGCAGACCTTTGCAGAAAAGTCTTAGATTCTTTGATTGAGCAGCATGTCTGATGTGAGACTGAAACTGAAAGCTGGCTTCAGTTGCCTTGTCAACCTCCCTAAATGGTATTTTTCCCCACAGCACAATACTTGGAGGAAAGCATATGTAATTAGGTATGTGTGTTCTTCTTGACATGGAGGGAGTGGGGGTGCAGCCATCTGAGCTGGAGACAGAATTTAGCCAAATAACTATTTAGGCCAAATAACTATTGCTTGCTGGTTACTGGCCTTGCAAATGAAGCAGTATTAGCATGTCTACTTTGATTTTCCATCTCAAATCAGAAAATCCAGCTGGGCAGGTGTGCTCCAGATTTTTAATAAGCTGGACAAACTCTAATTTAGGACCAGGTTTCTACTTGTTTGCCTATGTAACTCACGCACCTGTGCAGCATCAATATATGGCACCCTATGTAATAAACTTTATTTAAATTTTCTTACAGAGCCAACTATGTGGCCTTGTCATACAATCAAATTTAAGCATGTGTTGTTCCCACAGGGGGTGAATCAGTGGCATCGTATTAGTAGTGGTTGTTAATGTGCTGTGGAGATGCCCTGGCTTTGTGTGTGGTTCCTTAGCGTGTGGTTTGGAGTCTGGAGTGTTCAAGTCTCTAACAGAGCAGTTCACAGGACAGGCTATAAAATTTGCCTTCTTGCTCACTGATTACAGTCCATATCGGGCAAAAAAATGTTTCTGAACTGCAGGCAGCTCGGTGACCTGTGTGAAGTCAGGTGGCTGTGTCTCTCCCTGGAAACAGAGCTCCCCTTTTCTGGTGTATATCAGGTGGTAAAACGGTCCGGAGGTGGCACAGCTCTCCAAGGGCAGGGCTGTGCACGCCAGGTTTCAGTCCCCACAGATGGAAACGGTACTGCCCTTGCCTTAGGGGAAGATGCCTTAACCCTTGGTATCTGAATTTCAGCACTTAGATGTCTACTTGAAACTGGGGTAGCTAATGCCCTCATTTTGAATGTGCCTGGTTGGGTGGGAGTGGGCACCTGGAGGACCTGTCCAGGGGTTTCACTGTTAAATGAGCTGTTCTAGGGTGAGCAGAAGGGTTTAACCAAGTGAACAGTCCCCCGGTGACTTGCATAACCATGTTTTCCACAATCAGCTGTTCAGCTGTACGGGTACACTCACCCCCCCCAGGAAGCAAGTGCAGTTAACAAAAGCAATTAATTCATCTATGCAAAGAACACAGGAACTGTGCATTACCATACTTAAGTTTGATTAACATCTAGCACAGTTTGGAGTGGGCTTTTGACTGCAGCTGGTGAGGGTCCCTTGAATTTATATTCAGATTACTTGGCAGGAGTTTTGCATGGTTTCTGTATGCTGCTTTTTCTTGTCTAGGTATTTTCATTTCTTGTTAGGGAAAGCAAGTGGCTTTTGAGGGAGGTAAAAACCAGCTTCTTTGTCCACATGCCACAGTTTTAGTCTAACCAAAGATGTGTTGGTTTAAAAAACCCAAAGTTATGTAGACAGCACTGTAAAATGGATGTGATCCTATTTTTTATAAAAATTATTTTGATGGAGCACAGTGTAGATGAGTAGTGTTTCTTTAGGTACGGACAGGAATGGTGTAGTGAAATGACAAAGTTCTTACATCCTTACTCCTGTTAAGTGGTGTCTTCCTTGATGAATGATGCCAGTGGAATCAGATTTCAGTATGTAGTAGTTATGTTACTGACTCACTGCCAGGAATTTGATCCTGATTTTTAATACTAACAGATTAGTTTGTCAGTAATTAGTACTGACTTCATATGCTCCAGTCAGCATAGCATAAACGTAGATATAAGTGCAGTATTTTTTTCATCTGTGAGAAAAATCTGTGTCTTGATATTCCAAATGTTGGGGGTTTTTTGGTTTTTTTGGGGGTTTTTTTTTTGGGGTTTTTTTTTACTTGTGAAGAGAGTATGTGTCATCTAAAGCCATCTGTCAGAAAACTAGGAGAAATATTCTGGGGTGGGATTTGCTTTACTGGAATAGCTTTATTGATTGTGTCAGCATTCATGTTAATTAACCCATTCAAACTGTCTGGTCTATAATTGATGTTTTGCCTGTGTAAGGATTTGTGGTTCATGCCTTTGGTTGTACACATTAAGCTTACATTAAAATGTGGACAGCCATCTCTTCCAGTTTTATCAGTGTTTTGTATCTGATTGTCAGGGAAATTAGCCTATAGTCAGCAGTGAGATACCAATTCTGAGTTCTTTTGATATGCAAGACAATGAAAACATACAACAGAAAACATAGTTTTAACTTTGACATTGACTTGCTGTGTGATCTCAGGAAAGAAATGTAATAATTTTTCTGTTGCTGTAAAAGAACACCCTTCTCAGCGTACCAGATAATTTTGGTTGAACATGCAGAGGTGCAAGTGTGCGCAAAATTATTTTTTCAAAGAAACGTAAAGACTTCACATTGGTGTGTCATTTTAGACTTAGGATCACTGGCACAAAGAGCTGCAGCTTGTATGGCTCTAGTGTCCACCACTGCAGCCACAGGAGATGTACAATAGCAAAAAATTGTCTTTCCTTTTATAATCTACATCCAAGACAAAAGACAAGAGGAAGTAAGGAGAGACAACAAAATAATGAAGGCAGGTGTCAAGCTAAAGTCGTGTTATTTTTCATCAAAAGTCAACTGAAATTCATACAATTAAAGGAATTAATAATAGGTGTTTTTAGATGAGTCTTTAAATAGAAAAAAGTGAAGAACTATTTCTCTGTAATGCAAATATATTGCCAATGGTGGCTAGAACGAAGGCTTCACCAAAACAAAGGGCCAACATCTTGTGAAGTACCAGGAATGCTGGGCATGGGTGGAGACCGTGAAAGGCAAGGGGCATCTCAGAGAAGCCATGACCTTAAGGATGATGCAGAGGGTGAATTTGTCAGGCTGGACAAGAGGGGACCAGCAGGGGTTTGTGGTCTGGGTAGAATTGTCCAGGAACGAGCCAGGGTGGCCCTGACCCGTCGTGGTGTTGTCTCTGGGGCAGCGCTCATCTGGAAGGGTCTGCTCAAAGCGGCAGTGGAGGGTGTGGAGAAGGAAGAAGGCTGGCTCAGGCTGCCTAATAAAGAAAAAAATATCCAGAGGAGGGTAATATGTGTTTAGGGCCCGTTTATGAGCAGTACCAGGGTGGAACGCCACAGCGGGGCTCAGAAGTTGCGTTACTTTGATGGACTGCAAAGGAAAGAAAAATGAACCGGACAGGAGATGGTAGTTTGCTGTTCCGAGCACAACCCCATTTCTTTTGGGAAGAAGCCACTGCTTCCCAAAGTTTTCTGCACATCACAGGCGTTATGTCATGAATTCTTCCCACGCAGCGCCTGTTTCTTTGGGGGTAGGTCCTGTAAGTCCTCTTCAGAGTGAGTGGTGCTGTATTTCAAGAGCAGTACGAGACAAAAGTTTCCAGTGCAAAATTATTCAAGGGACAGTATGGGCAGGAGGATGTTTTTCTTAATATGGTTTGGTCTCAGCCCCGTGAGACTACTTTTCATTAATGAAAACAGAGACATCCGTACAGGGTTTCAATGAGTTCAGCATGTTTAAAGCAACTTTTGAAGTTTCTCCTGTACAGAAGTCTTCCCTATCTATTTTTCAGAATATTTTCTTGGCAGGGGAAGGGTTGGGTGTTCTTGGTGAATTTAGAAGATTTACAGAGCAAGTAGTAAAATAACATTGTCACCTGGCAAGTTACTTGTCTTTGTCCTGTGGAAATGTTTTGATTTTATCTTGCAGACGAATATTCAAGGTGGAGATAACTTGGACTTGTGATTTTCTTTTATCCCATCCCCCACTTTTATTTGGAGCACAATTCTCTGCTGTCAGAGGGTGTAGGAAAAGTGATTTAAAGTGACGTAAATAAATGATGACTATGTTACATTACTTGCCCCGCTCTTCATGTGGCCTATAGAGGAAGCTTCATAATCGTTTGATTTGGATGAGAGCTTTTGAATCCTGACTTTTAAAGTTTCAGCGTTGCCGGGCTGATGAACTAAAGAGCAGCACAAGAGTTTCGATCGCAGGGCTCTGCCAAAAGGAGCCCCCAAAGTGAGTGTTCTGTGTGAAAGCATGCCTTGCAGTTTGAGCCCAGAGTGACAATGATTGTAACACAATGCTGCTCATGTGACAGTGAGACAAAGAGGCCATTATGCACGGCTGACTGGCATCAGATCCTCCAAAAGCCAATAGTCAGACCAAGCTTGATCGCCCTGAGAATGTGAACACACTGGAAGCACTTGCATGTTAAAAAAAAAAGAAAAAAAGAGAAGGACATGTGTGTTTGTGTGTGTGCACGCCAAGGCCTGGTTGAGTTTTAAGTACAAAATGACATAATTGGTTTGTTTATGTTTATTTGGAAGCTGCTGTCAGGAATCAGCAAAAAACATGTAACATATATTTGAGAGCAGACATAGTGGGAATAAGATGGAGTATGCCAACAGGCCAAGTGGATCTTCCACTTCCTTTGCTTCTTTGCTCCATTGCTTCCTTCTGCGTGCTTTTGAGCATGTCTAGCTGAGTTTTCGTTTCCTCTGAAGTGTTTACAAAATTTTGGACCACACTGGTCTGTCAATACACACATCTCATGATCACTGGAACTTAAGCACAAATAATGACTATGTGTGTTTGTGGGAAGCATCTGTTTGGTGTCTTATAAACCCTCTTCAAAGGGTTCAAGAGCACTTGATACATGAAGAAATGACCCTGATGAGTTGTGAGCTGTGGCAGTCTTGGTCCCAAAGGCTGCAGGGCTGGAAATCTACTGAGTAAATAGGATACAGCAGCTGGAGTAGAGAGCTCTTCAATTAGAGAGGTATTTGTTTAAAAACCACTGGTTTGCCTCTGCAACCTTGAGGGATGGATTGACTTGTGCAGTACATCCATCACATGGGAGGTGGCACCTGATGATGGCCAGAGTTACTGGTGATCACACCCTGCAAAGAGGTTTGGCCGTATTCCCTGACTACTGCTGTATGTCACTTTTCCTTTTTACTGTTTTCCTACCGTAAGAAAAATTTCACAATCTGCACAGGCTGCCTGAATCCATCACTCTGTCACCACCAAAAATCCGAGGCTGCCTCTTTCATACCCTCTTCTTGCCTGTGAAAACCCCACGTAACTCTCTGGCCTCCTTCGCTCCCAGCTTCCTCCTGCTCAGACAGTGAAAGTGTGACGGCAGACCGATGATTTGGGGCCCTTTTTTGCAGAGCTGTGTGTGGGCCCCTCCGGATCGGGGGAGCCCCCTCGGGAGGGAGCCTGGGCAGGATATTCACCGGCAGCTCCCCCGTCCAGCTCGTGGCTCGGCCCGCCCTGTGGTGGAGCTTTCCTGCCTTTCTAATCCGCGCCACATGCGGCTGACCCGAGCAAACCCTGTGGGAAGACAGAAGCCCTGTTGTGTGTTCGTAGAGCAGTTGCTCGGAAGCTGATGTACAGCTGTGGCTGGGCTTGTTTGGAAGTCAAGAGTAACTTGATCTTTTAATCTTTTTTTTTTTTCCCTTCGTCTTCTTTTTTTTTTTTTTTTTCTCCCCCCCCTCCCCAGACTGATACTGCAGACAACAACTGTTTCTGAAGGATACCTGCCAGTGAGATTGAAATGTGTATTTTAAATTGAGGGGTGGAGTTCATGAAGATTCTATAAGTCTGCAAAGAATGTAATTTCTGTTTGTTTTTTTTTTTAATAAATTAATTTTAGCTAGTTTCATTTCTTTTAAAATAAAAGGTGTAACTGTAGAGAGGCTGAGAGTCCAGTTTTCTTACTTACATTGAGTAAACCAGGAGTGACTCAAGTGAGATCAGAGTAGCTGAAGTTCATGATGCCAGACCCATTGTTTGTGCACTTTAGGATCTGTGAAGACACACACATCTACTTGTTATCCAAGTATACCAAAGCTGCCTCTACGAAAGCCAGAACAACTGGCCTCTTTTAATAGATAATTAAATTAATAGATAATTAAATTTTCTTTTAGCAAAAAGCTGAGCTGCCAGCACTGTGATGGACTCTGCTGAGAGTGCATAGGATGCTCTCTGTGCTTTGGGGTTGGTTTGGATTAAAGGCACTACATATGGCAGGTTCTTTAAAAGAGAAGATAGTCCTGAAGAAAAAAATCACTACTTACAGGGAACTTGTTTACACTCTGAACCCACAAAAGACTGCATTTTTAATTATTGAGTAAGAAGATAGGGTGAGTAGTTGTTGAAAGAGTAAAACAAAAATGCAGCAAGAGAAAAGCTTCCTTGTTTTAAGTATCCCCACTGCTTGTCAGTAGATTTTTCAATCTCCATAAACCATTTCAGGGAGCTGTGAGACTTAATCTCATCTCTGGAACAATATTGTTGTTCTGCAACTTTAATGCACTTTTTAGAAATGCTCCATTCTTTCTTGCTGAACACTAGTTCATGCCAATTTGCATTATGTATGAATAATGACAGCCAGGATGTGCATTCATGGTAAGTGAACCTCAAAGGATGCAGTGGTTTGGGGTTCTGGTCTGCACCACTAATATGCAGGAGAAGGGGGTTATTTTTGTGCTTCTGCAGATTGCCAAACTTTCTGTGCGTATTTTGACAGTGTATCAACTTCAGAAAAGAGATTTTTGTTTGGCTTGTTTGCTGAAGTAGTGTGGGGATGCAGGGAGGAAATGCCCTCTCTCATCTAGCAATGAGACAAGTTGTGAAGAAACCCTGAGGTTGCTGCTGCTGCCTCTTGGTCTGCACAAGGGGTTTTTTTTTGGAATTAAGTAGAAATCCATTGCAGTCACTCCAAAAATGTCCAATGCCACTGAGTAATGTTTCTGGAGCCTGGCTTCTAGATACACTCTTTAAACTTTTATCTTCTCTTGTGGGAGTCTCTCCGTAGACTTTTGAAAATTACCCTGCTTTGTGTTTCATGGCCTATCTTCAGGGAAATAGCAAAGCTTTAGTACACTGATGTTTGTTTTCTCTTCATTGCTGCTTCCAACAAGAACACCAGTGGGAAAAACAAGCAAAAAACCAGACTGACGAGAGGGCATTATTGGCCTCTTCAGAGGTGACCCAAATCTGTAAAAAAAAAAATTCTCTCAGTCGTAACATTGGGTGTGGTGGTTCCTTTGTAAATGTTTAGGACCCAGAAGTGTGTATTTCATTATTTGCTATACCCAGTTAGTACCATAAGCACAATGCTCGTGTCATTGCCATCATGGCAGGATATCAAACTGGAGGCATGGGTCCTGGGCGTGGGCTGAAAATGGAGACTAAAAGATCTAAATTCTGTTTTCAGCCCTGCTGTGGACTTGTTTTGTGAAACAAGATTAAACACTTAGACAGACTGGAGCCGAATACTTTGCATGTACAGTGTGGTTAATAAGAGTAGCCTCAAGAATAAAATGCCTTGCAGTGTTAGACGAAGAGTTGTAGATCTTATAGGGAAGTATGTCAATTAAAATACTGTATGTGAGATTATTACATAATGTGTATCTTAAATGAATGTGCTTAAGTGAGTGCTATTTTTTGCTGTATTCACTAGGATTAGGGAAAACAGATATTTGCAAAAGAAAAGAGATCTCAGAGTAGAGTGCCATGTGGAAACTTTCTGGACCCCTGTGTGGCACGGAGCAGCCTTGAACTGCTGAGAGCACAACAAAAACCTTCAAACAGTGACAAAGAGCATGTGCCCTGGCTTGTCTCACCCATTGGGGCATACTCCTTCCAAAAAACAGTCACTTGCTGTCCTGGAGGGGGAGAATCAGTGTCGCAATCTGCCCTGCAGAGAGAAGACAGATACACACATGGGTTAGTGCAGTGGGCAGCTGACAGGTTGGGTCAGGCTGAGTGCCCATTGCTTGCCCAGCCCATGGAGGACAGCTTTGCTTCAGCTTCCAGCACAGAACCATCCTTCCACCTTTCAGAAGTGGGTATTGGTGTATTTTTTGTTGCTCTTCCACATATATTTTTACCTTTCTCTGCGCTCTCTGGAGCAGCAGAGAAAATTGGTAAGGAGGGTCAAATAATCCCTTGCTCCTTATTGGATGAAGTGGATGAAAAGTAGTTTTCAGAAATACTGCAGCTGGCCTGTCTGTCTTCATGCTCACAATAGCAACACACATTTCTGTGCTCTTGGTAGAAAGCCTGTGTGAAATTGGAAAAAAGAAGTTAGCTGAGGGAGAAAGTGTCATTTTGCTATGTCAGGACAGTAGATGCTAAGAGTTTGGGTTCTAGAGCCTAAAGAAAATCAGCTGGTCATAAAACCAGTTATTGGCAGCTCAAAGCAGGTGGGATTTTCACCAGGTGTCATGATCTGTGGATTTCAGAGAAAGGCAGTTCCTGAGCTCAGCTTTCATCCCAAATTTCCATGCAGATCAGAGGAGAGTGTCCATTCCATTTTTGCTCTTCCCTCACTGTGATTGTCCAGTCCCTTTGCAAATGCTGTGCTGTTTGTCACTGTCCCCTCAGCCCTTTGCTCATCTGCTGGCAAAGTGAGGCAGCAGATGCACCACTTAATGTGAAATTTCACGTGGTGCAATTTCCAAATTCTGGGTTGCTCTCAATCACTAATGAGAAATGACACATTCACACATTGAGGTAACCGCTGCTCTTCCTTCTGAATATAGGGACTGCTTTTAATTTATCTTCAAGAAAGGAGAAAAAAAAAAAAAGAAAAAAGGAGGAACAATTTGCAATACTTACTTTAGTTTTTAATGAATGACTGAACCAAGGCCAATGTTCCTGTAGTTTTAACTGAGAGGCAGCAGAAGCTGTAACAGAGATGCTGCTAGTGCCAGTTGGGCTATAAGTTATAAGTCTACTTTACAAAGTTTGCCTGTTTTCTGGCACAGTCTCTGACACATACACTCCAGTCAATCAAAGTAAAGTGCCTAATAACAGATGTGGCAATTAAGCTGAAGAATTCTGTCTCTCTCGTTTAATTTTTATTACAGAGAATAACAGAGTACCTCATTAAACCCAGCATCATAGAGTTGGGCTTTTTTTTTTTTAATTTGGCATACAAATGTCTGCAAAAATTAGATCTCTGAATAGGGTGCCTTGTTACGAAAGGTGCTTTGTCTGACAATGATATGGACAGACCATTTTTGTATGACAAATATGTGCTTGTGCTGCTGCTGTCCTTTTGCACACTGCAGAGGTGCAGGCTTAAAGAAGTCAACATGTGTCCTGAAGGATGGTATTTTTTGGGATTTAGGGCCTTGTGTTCAAGTTGATAAGAACATGGTCTTGATTTTTCTGGGTTCAAATTACACTGCCCTCAACTGAAATCAGCAGCAGGCATTTAAAAAGATTTCGGATAATCAGTAATGCAGGTAAATTAACATATTAAAGTAAGAGAAATTTTCTTGATGAACAGTATTAATTGCAACCTGAAACAGTTGTCTTCTGATTGTTGAAGCTTCTAAGGCATTTGCCATCATTAGCTTCTTCTACTGATGTATTGGGCACTCTTTTTGAAAAGGCCTCTGCTTCATCATTAGACAAAGTTAATTAAAGAATTTAATAATTTGAGGTTCTCTAAAATTTATGGTTAGAGAAGACTGATACTGATATAAATCAGAACAGGAAGCTTTGTTATGAAATTACTGTGTATGAAAGGCATAAAATTACAAAGTTGTTTACTTGGTCATTCTTAGAAAGAATCTGCTTTTTTACTGCCTGCCACAAGTGCTGGTAGCAGGTTTATTTCTTGGAGGTTTTATTTATCCACTGAAGCACAGCGTCTTGTCCTACAGCTGCAACTGATACTATAGCAGTGTATTGAACCAGTTTGTGCCTGTGTACATTCTTTGTCTTTTTTGCATTCTACATATAAAAAATGTTTATAGATTCTTAGTGTGCAGAAAACTTGCAGACACCACTGGCACCTGGCAAAGTTGAATTTCTCCCCAGGAATTATTTTTTCTTCTGCTGGCACATAGGGAGTACTAGTATTAGGTACTAGAATTACACAACTGCAAACATGGTTTTAAATTTGTATTAATGTTTACAGAGGATGTAATGTGTTTAAGCCAGTTTACCATGAAAACCACATATTTTGCATGTTGCTCACTCACCTGTTTAGGCTGTGTTGTAATCCCTGTGAAAGTCCTTCAAGGCAGAAGTTCATCAAGACTTAAAGACAGGATTTATCCCTTTAATTGTGGGTTTGTTAAAAAACTAGAATTAACCAGTCACTTTCAGTTTTGAATTATGTTCTTCCATTTTCCCCTTTGAGTGCAGGAGTACTACATCCATTCCAACCTCTGCAAATCCCCAAGATAAAAGATGGAACTGAGTGAATGAACTGTCAAAGGAAATGCTTTTGCCTTCCCTATTCTTCTGCTAAAATGTTTTGAATTTCCTTTGTAGGGTGGTGGTTGTGGTGGCATGTGAGGCTTTGTGCAGTGAATCACAGATGCTTTGATTGCTGGAGGTGGAAAAACTGATCCGTAATGCACTGAAAGGTTTCAGAAGCTGTTAAGGGGAAATGGCGTCAAAATGAATTAATTTTGGGGTTTTTTTGAACCGATCATTTGAAACATGAAGTTTTTAAGCTGTGATAAAGATTTACAGAAGTGTAATGCTTGGTGTAAATCATGAAAACAGGAGCTAGCTGGAAAGACAACTTTATTTTCATCTGGCTGTTACATGCAAAGTGGCATTTTACTGGATGATTTACAAGGACAAAGGTTCTGAAGCAGAGTTGCCAGCAAATTTTTTTTCACAAACTCTAGCATTTTGTTAGCAGATAGAAGTTATAAACAAATGCAGGAGTGCATATGTCTGATTCTCATAGCGAGAGGGTCTGTCACAAGTGCAGGGAACTGCAGATTGAAGAATTTTGCCAGTGATAACAGAGGCTGTGTCTAGGAAAGGGTAGAATGTAATGTATGGTGAAAATGTGTGTGGAAAAATAGAAAGTGCATGTCATGGGGGAGGGAAGGCAACAGAGGCTGTCTTTGAAGAGGGCTGGAAAGCAGAAGGCTTTCAAAGGAAGGTGGGAACATTTGAAATTGATCCTAAATTGCATAGGAAGCTCGAGTAATTATCTGAGTCCTTTGACTGTGCTCTTTTATATCCTGGCAATAAACTGGAAGTGACACGGTGTCTGGGAGGCTGGTAATAGGAAAAGAGGGGTCACAGAAACTTTGTTCAAGAGAGGGTAAAACCATGAATGATAATTTCCACAGCAGTGGAACCAGGGCATTGGTGTATTTAGGCAACCACAGGATTGTCCCAGGCAACTTGTCAGCAACCACAAAGTTTTCACAGTTACATCCACGAGTGCAATGTCCTTTTTTATTATTTGCATTAGGGAAAAAAACCCATCAGAAATGTACATGCTATATGGCTGAGGGACTATGACAGAAGTTTGATACAGATATCTTTGTTGGGTAACTCAGTAATAAAGCTTTCATGCATGGTAGTAATACCTTATTTCATAAATAATTCTCCTTTGAGACATGCATTTAGCCATTTTTACTTAATTCTATAGTCTTCTAGCCCTGTACTATTAAAATTGACTTGGGGTTAAAATAAAAAGATGTTTCAGTTAGGAATACATTTTTTGAAAAAACATTTTAAAATATATTAATTTAAAAAAAGAAGGAGGGGGAAGCAGAGGGGGATATGATTTTTGTCTCAAGCCTATAGACTCTATTAAATTATGTTATTTGCCTTTTCTGCTGAGAACTAACTATCAACTCCCAGCATCTTCCCTGGGAAAGATGCCTGGGGCTGAGAGGTGCCATCTGTGTATGGACCTGACACAGTTTTTCATGTTTCACCTGAAACGTCTTGTGTCAAACAGGCAAATCAGGATTTATGGTCAAGGTGCTGTTTCTTCTCCTCCAAGTGCGCTTTTCAGAAACTTTGGTTTGGATTCCTGACAGTTTTAAGTGTCTTTATTTGGTAAATTTTCATCTGGGTGGGGAAAAAAAAAAGCAGCATATTTAGTCAAAAGATTTTTGTTAACAGCTCATCCTGCTGGCTACCTGTGGAAATAATCTTTAAACATGCAATACTGTGGGCTGTAGGTAACCTTAATGATTCAACACCTGTACTTGTTATCTGCCTGAAAAAAAGGAAATACTTTGAAGTGAAAGGGCCCTAATTTATCAGACAATGACAGCTGCAGTGGAGTGACCCCATGTTTGTGATGTTTGGCAGCCTTCCTCTGAGGAACAATAATGTGTCCATCTGCAAAGTATCTGGCATGCTGGCATTTTTCTTTACTGTGCCTCCTTGCCTTGAGCAGACTTGACTTGCACTGAACTGTCTTTCCTGCCCTTTTAATGCTAATTTGAGGGAGAAGAGGACTGATAAGTGGATATATGGTCCCTGCCAGCTTAGCGGCTTCAGAAACTCGCTGAATGGCAGCGAGTGAAGTCAGCAGGCCAAAGACAATCTTGCTTTTCAAGAGGACAGTTCCTAGAGCAAACTCTCATGATCATTTGCAGAAAGAACAGGTCTTGTAAAAGATACTGCTGAGTGTTCTGCAGGGAAGGACAGGGTCCTTGAGGACCTTGTTGCAATATTCCTGTGCGTTTGGGTCTGTGCTGCAGCATGATCCATGCCATCCAGCCACCCATTGCATCTGGAACTGTGTGGCTTTACTAGTGCATATCTACATATTTGCTGGGTGGTAAAGTTTCCTGTTTCCTCCCATGTTTGCAGTTATCTTACTTCATTCTGTGCTTGTAATTACAACGCAAGAGGTTGGTTGATGCTTACAAAGCAATGTGCGGTGTGGCAGCTCCCAACCTCACCAGGTTTCCACCAGAAAATGTTTAAGGAAAAAAAAAAGTTTAACTCCAAAATTAACTCTAGTTTACATTTTTAATATAGTTTGAAGGCTGCTCTCTGTTATTTAAGATCAGGTCACATCTTGTTGCATTTATATTTAGTAGGAATGGTAGAGAGATTCATTCTGTGAAATTAGAGCACTACCATGAAATAAAGGACTGTGATGCTGTTGCTTTCAAAACTGGTAATTCCATCACTTAGGGGCAAATAAAGCCTGGTCTCCTCCAGACTTGTGCATTATCACTGGATTCTCTAGAATTCCACAATTCAAGACTTCTTCCCCACTCCTGCTTTGAGTGACTGATAAATTTACAGGTTATTGGGCACGAGGCCAGAACACACAGACAAACACTGTGATTACATAAACCTCATTTTCTTAGAAGCCTCTGATAATTAAAGAGAGACTGAAAAATAAAAATGACCTAATCTAATAAGCAAAGAAAAATGGTCATTGATTACTGATTTATTTTTCTTTGCAGTGTAACTTGAAAAAAGTAGCAGCATATCTGTCTCCATCAAGGAGACTTGTTCCAGCTCACTCAGCCTTTGATTTGTTTATTCTTCAGACATCAGTCTAAATGAATTGTTTTTCCCTCATCCGTGCTTAGCCCATCTTCAACACCTCTGCACTCTCCAGCTGTGTCAGTCTGCTTCACAGTGAGGTTTGAAAGCAGAGCAGCCCAGGTGAAGAGGGTCAGATCTGATTAGGCTGCATCAAGAAGGGCTCTTATCATCTCTGACCGTGGAGGGTGTGAATGTTTAGAGCCCTTCAGTGTAGGGCACTATTGGGTTATCCTTTAGCAAACTCTCATGCTGGCTGTGCAGATCCCATGCGTTTTCTGTCAGCCTTGCCAGCTTGGCCTGTCCTGAGCTCCCCGTGACAGTGACAATCAATGCTGCCTTTGGAGTGATATGTTCTGAGGATTTGGGAAAAAAAGAACAATCAGCTTGCATTTGCTGTGACTGTACATCTTCAGCCAGCCTAGGGTCTGTGTGATAATGCTCGTAATTCAGGTTATTTTGTATTTGCTTTATGAGTGAGATTTCATGTGACAAGGTGTCAAACTGATTTACTGATTTCCAAAGGGAAAACGCCTTCTGCTCTTCATCCATTAATTCCCTAACGTAATCGATAAAAGCAATCAGTTGTGGATTTATTTTTTTTCTCACGGAAGCTAACCCGGGATTAATCATCATTGACAAGATTAGGTCAGATTCAAATTTTGCTCTGCCTGACATCAGTTGTGAGAGAGATGTTTTTATTAGCAAATTGTGTCTCTGATAGAGGAGCTGAGCCTCCGGAGTGGAGAGTGTTAGGAAGAAGACTGTGGGAAGTGAAAGACCAAGCAATTCTTCACGCAGAAGTGCCTAGAAAAACTCTTTTATCTCACGCAAAGCTGTAATTTCCAGTTGCAGTCACCAAGTCTGTGTGGGGAGCTCTGGAGAGAGTGAGGGCACGGACACCTGCAAAGGCCTTTGCACAGATGACTGTGGGGTTCACAGTTCAGTCTGAAATTTGAAGAAATCTATGACAGACAGAGAGATGATTTTCTTTGAAGAAGCACTTGCTATACATGTAGGTTGATGCCATATCAGTGCAATTAAGAATAGGTTTGCAGCTCAGAAAACATTTTGATGCCCCTGTGCCCTACCACTGTGTGTAAAACCTTTGAGATGCTGCAACAGAGTACAGAAGGTTCTCACTGCTCTGGAGTTTGTCTTCTAACTGAATGGCCCATTCCTGCTGCATTTTTCATGTTTCAATGGTAAAAATGCTTCTGCAACAGTAATGGGAAAGCTGCATCAGCATTTCCCTTGGTCTTGGGTCCATTATGTCATGTTAGCAACTGTGTCGTACTATTCTCTGTTGCTCATGCAGGTCTAATCCTGGTTAATTCTCTGGAAGCACTTGATTTTGCTGACCAAAAAATATTTGTTTGCAGCCTTGAGCAACCTTTGCTTCTTTTACAGTGTCCATCATATCTTCTCCTGCTCCCCTCAGTTCCACCTGTATTTATTTGCCTTTTATTACAGGAAATCTGAGGGAGAGCTGTGCGCCCTCAGCTTTGCCTGTGGCTCTGCTCTGGGGGGGTGGAGAGATTAATTTGTAAGCATGTTGTAATTTTCACCTCATAAAGAAGAAGCATTTTTTTGCCTCTTTTTCTTCAGTTATCTGTTCTTTCTCTGGTTTTGATCCTGAACTCTCCATGGGGAAAAAAAACTCTCAAACCAAATAAAACTGTCAAGACAGTTACTAGTGGCAGAGAAAGTGCCTAATAATCTCATATATTGGGTATTAATGGTTAACTGTCTGTTTACACCTACATAGTGCACATACTCATACGATTTTGCATCAGCTTACTAGTGAGAAAAATGTAATTTATGTAGTTGCTCAAGTTTAAATGTATTTTAGGGGAGTAATTTATAGGAGTATATTTTGTACTCTTTTTATACCATTTTAAAATGAGCTTGTTAGTAGTTATAATAAACCTTGGGGTGATCAGGTTTATTTTTTAAAATGATGTTATTGATTATCTGGTTTTTTATAAAATAAATATTAAACTAGTTTAATTTCCTTAATTAGCTTACAGAGATTAAAAGAAGTACTCTACAGTTGTTTAATGCAGCTGCACTGCTTTCCTGTTAAAATTTTTACATCATGGGTATGGATTAAAGTTGAGAGAAACAGGGAAGTCTGACCTGAACAGACAGTGGCACTGCCTTAAAGTTCCTGCCTGAAATAGGAATAAAGATACAGCTTTGTCAACCAGAGCTTTTGCCTCAAGTGCTGCTGAAAAAACTAACAGGCAATATAGCCTGTTTAGTGTTCTGTTGTGGAAGGAAGTCCTGGTGGTGAAACACCAAGGAATGTCTTAAATTTGTTGGGGTTTTATTCCTATCTCATGTATGTACTAATTTGCACAGGGAAGGCATTCCTCAAAATGAGCATTTTCAGTACTTAAACTACAGGTTCTGTGTATGTGTAGATAATTAAAATACTCTTGTGTTATTGGATGAGATAATTTGAGCAATATATGGTATGAAAAGTGAATCTCTGAACAGTTGTTCTTGGTGCAAACCGTAGGCAGCAAGAGTTAAATGAGTCATCTACATCCTTTATTGCTAATATCAACACTTCAGCAATGCTAATCAGCTGTACTGATTTTCTGTTTTGATTTTCCTTAATAATTAAGCAAAAGATCTGGAATGCAATCAAGTTTTACTCTAGGGGGTTCATGCAATTTTTTTTTTTAATTTTAAATTTTGTTAAATGTATCCTGGAAAAGGAAAGTTGCTGAAGTTGAGAATAAAAGAAAGAAAAAAAAAGGGAAAATACCATTTACAGTGTGCTTAATCAGAGTGAATATTTTCAATGAAATCACAACTTCATTGCAATTATTAGGTGAAAATACAGCTGCCGTTGAAATAACTGCACGTTGACTGCTTTGCTGCATGCAGAGAAATAGTTACAGACCATGAAATACCTTTCAGCAGCCTGATTTTTCAAGAACAATTCAGCAAAATAGGATCATCTTTGTATCTTCAGATACCTTAAATATAATAGTTTCATGTTGTGAGCTTTTTTTCATGTTGAGTTCTGAAGTGAGAGTTAAGTAAAGTAAGACTACTTTGTCTCTTTTTTTTCCCATGGTCCCGTGGTCTTCTTTCTCATATAACAATGTGATTGATGTAACTTGCTTTATTCTGTTGCGTAATATTTAAAGTAAAAAATTACTATTTCTGGATTAATTTACTATGTTAAAAATATTTTTATTAAATCAAATGTATTTATTAGAAATTATTTTCTAATTATTTTCATTTATGACATTGCATTCTTTTAGAATTATTTTCGAATTATTTTCATTTATTACATTGAATTATTTTCATTTACTACAGATCAGACTCAAGAATCTCATTTTTTTGTTACCTCTGTAACCACATAGTGTTAGAATCAGTGTGAAAGTGAGGAAATAAGGTCAAATGTTCACTGAAACAGAAATGTAGCTTAAGTCATTACAAATAAATTACATGTTAATAGCATTCATTTTGGCATTTGTGGATTAATGACCACTTGGATTAAGAGTGTTTCAGCATGCAAATTAAAACAATTTGCTTAGTAAAAGTGTTAAGATAATCTTTTCAGACCTTGATGTTACTGCAGCAGCTTTCTTTAATGAATGTTTATTCTGTTCGGAAGCTGTACAGCCGGCTGAGGTGGGGGGATTAAGTTTTGGGGCATTCAGGTTCGAAGAGCAGTGGCAGTGCAGGGTGCTTTGTCCCAGCTGAGCCTCTTGGCTCCTGTGGTCCTGAGCAAGTGGCGGCCTTTACTGCAGAGCTCGGCTCTGGCTCTGGGAGTGGGCACAGCATGGCTGAGCACTCCCGGCCTTTACTGCAGCCTCGGCTCTGGCTCTGGGAGTGGGCACAGCATGGCTGAACACTCCCGGCCTTTACTGCAGCCTCGGCTCTGGCTCTGGGAGTGGGCACAGCATGGCTGAACACTCCCGGCCTTTACTGCAGCCTCGGCTCTGGCTCTGGGAGTGGGCACAGCATGGCTGAGCACTCCCGGCCTTTACTGCAGCCTCAGCTCTGGCTCTGGGAGTGGGCACAGCATGGCTAAACACTCCCGGCCTTTACTGCAGAGCTTGGCTCTGGCTCTGGGAGTGGGCACAGCATGGCTGAACACTCCCGGCCTTTACTGCAGCCTCGGCTCTGGCTCTGGGAGTGGGCACAGCATGGCTGAGCACTCCCGGCCTTCACTGCAGGCCTCGGCTCTGGCTCTGGGAGCGCTCCCAGCCTGGCTGAGCACTCCCAGCTTGGGTGTGGGATGAGGGACATGCAGGGTTCTGGTGCTGTGTCACAGCTGAGCCTGTCCGCTCCTGTGGTCCTGAGCACTCCCAGCCTTTACTGCAGGCCTCGACTCTGGCTCTGGGAGTGGGCACAGCATGGCTGATCACTCCCGGCCTTTACTGCAGCCTCGGCTCTGGCTCTGGGAGTGGGCACAGCATGGCTGAGCACTCCCGGCCTTTACTGCAGGCCTCGGCTCTGGCTCTGGGAGCGCTCCCAGCCTGGCTGAGCACTCCCAGCTTGGGTGTGGGATGAGGGACATGCAGGGCTCTGGTGCTGTGTCACAGCTGAGCCTGTCTGCTCCTGTGGCCCTGAGCGAGTGGCAGCCTTTACTGCAGAGCTCGGCTCTGGCTCTGGGAGTGGGCACAGCGCTCCCAGCCTGGCTGAGCACTCCCAGCTTTTACTGCAGAGCTCGGCTCTGGCTCTGGGAGTGGGCACAGTGCTCCCAGCCTGGGTGTGGGACACTGGAGGGGACAGCAGGGCCCCTGAGGTGCCATTTGCCACCAGCTCACCTCATGGGAAACGCCTCTGTTTGGGCTCTCCTTCCACAATGGGCATGGTGTTGCCGCTTCCTTGAAGTATCTATCCATTGCTTTACATTAATTATACGTGGGTCAACATTATTATCTTCTTTAAATTCTCTATGGTATTACTAATGTACTATTTCTTTTTCTCCTCACAGCCATCTCGTTGGAAAGATGGTTCTTCATTTCAACTCCCTTTTTGGCTTCCCTGTCATACTCCTGTACCACTGGATGGGTTCAGCTGTGTCTTTGAATCTGGAAGATCCCAATGTGTGTAGCCACTGGGAAAGGTAATGCTTTCCTTTTGGAAAAATAAGTGATGTAAATTCTGATTTTGCTTTGCTTTGCTTGGCATGCTTCAAATTATTGAAGGCTTTTAGCTGTGTTTAAAAACAAGGGAAAAGAATTCATTTTACTGCATGGGCAGGTGAGTTCTTGGATAAGTAAAAGACTGTTTGGCAGTGGGCTAAATGCATCTTTGCATTGGGGGTTAGGATGCAAAATACAGTGGTACTAGCAATGTTACACAACCATCTGGGTACTAGAAGTGAGTAAAAATAGCTCTTTCCAATTTAGGTGAAAAGAAGTTTTACATATGCAAAATATAATTAACCATACTGGAATTTGGCCAAATTTGATTATGCTGATTCCTTCCTATTCAGCACTCACAGGATCTGAATTAAGATTTGTTGTTTAATTATTTTGATGAGGTTCAGAAATTTATAACATGCAAAATGAAATTCATCATCAATGTAGTTGGTCTGTTTGTTCATCCAATTTCATGTGAATTGCAAAAAGCCACAGTGAGTTGGGAGAGGTTGAGCCTCAAGCATCTGCTGAACTTCTTTCCTTGTGTGAAGGTTATGATAGTGAAAACAAGACTTCTGGTCTCATTATAACTGTTGTGCCTGTAATTGATCAGATGGTCCATGAGAAAGTCTTAATTTTCACCGTTCACTTGAAGACATCAGTATTTCCTGCACTTAATGTAAACTCCGTTTTGTGCTTAGTCATGGGGAGTGCTGCTGAGCCACTGTACATTCATTTTTGATTATTGTGGCTGAATCTTTACAAAGAAAATTGAAACTTGTATTTACTTTTTTATAAAGTCTCTATATTAAAAGAAAAGAACAAACCCAACACGTAAGAACACTCTTTGGGAATTTACCTCAGCTTCATGTAAAGGATTTGGCGCCTCTGCCTCAGCTGCTGTGTACAGTTCATGCAAGAATGTGTATATGAAGTAGTCACCATATTAAATACCTGTTTGTAGTAGTCAGAAATTTGTCTACAGTGTTACTGTCCTGTATTGTGTGTGCTTTGTTTACAGTTTTTGTAGCTAGAAGTGGTTTTGGGGAAAGCTACAACATAGTGAAAACAAAATGGGAAAAATCCCCGAATATAATTATTTACACTACATAATGTAATTTAAAACTAGCCAATCAAAGTCTGCAGAAGGAAAAATATACCCAAAAATGCATTTAGCAAGCATGCCCACTTTGTTGCATGAACTTTTTTTTCCTTCTTGTGCTATCTCACAATCAGGGCAGAGCTCCAAATAAACTCAGTGCAACATTCATGCTGCTGCCCAAAGGAGGTGACAAAAGGACAGAAGTATGAAAGGGCAAAGCCCCAGACAGAAACTCCTAACTGCCTCTGTCACTGATGTGTGCTTTAAATAAAAACCAGACCTCAGTCAGTGGTAAAATGATCTTTACAAGTGGTGAGAAGGCGTAGAGAGTGCCCTGCTGCCTCAGGGTGAGAGCACGGAGCCTCAGGCAAGCGCCAGCATCCCGCTGGAATTTTGTTGGGCTGGGACAGCTGGGTGGATTAGGGCTGCTGATTCCTGCTTTGCCTTCTTGCAGGAAAACAGGGAGTAGGGTGTGTGCAGTTAGGGATGAGCGGCTCTGGAGGTGCTCCCCCTTGGCATGGATGATGACAGCAGGATGAGGAGACCTGGCTGTCACCCTGCACTGGGGGCTCAGGCTCAGAGAGGGGCTGAGTGGAGGAGAGGCAGAGCTGGGCGAGCTGTTCAGTGTTCTGGCTGCTCCTGGGAATCAGTCCTGCTGCAGGAGCTTGCCACGCATTCCTGAATTTTCAAGCTCCCTTGCGCAACCCAGGACTGGCTGCCAGCACAAACAGCTCTCAAAGAGTTTTCTAGGATGATTCAATATTTTCCCCTTTTGAGACAGGGTTCTGCTCCTCTTGTGTCCTACTGACAGCTTTGGAAGCTCTCAGCGTGGATTTGTTTCTAGGACGCTGTATAATTGTGTAATTTGGCAAAAAATAATAGTAGGTTTTTGTATAGTATTTCTGGGGGTGTGGTGTGGGTGGTTCTCTGTTAAAAATTATCCAGTAAGCAAAAGAAATTATGGTCTTCAGTATTCATTAATTTCTGACTGGTGGTGTGCCTGTAATGTAATTTTCCAGTACTTACTACTCAGGTGTATTTCTGTGTTAACATTCATTTAGTATTTAAGTGCACTGGATGTCTTCCTATAGGCCCAGTTTTTTTCTTGTAAAAACTTGATCCCTATAGGGGTCAAGTTTTTAAAAGAAATTTCTCAGAAAGTCCTTTTTTTCTATTTTGAGTGATAATAGAAGAAACCTCATTTTCTGTCTCTGTAACTAGTTGTTCAGTTATCTAGTTCATTAATAAAAGTTTCTACAGGAGAACACCTAAAATGCACTACTTCCATTTGCTGCCTGTTTGAGTTACAGCCATTCTCACTTTAAGAAAAGTTAGGCTGACATTACATTTCTTTAAATGTCGAGTAGTGGAATTTCATCAAATGTGTTACACAGTATGAACATGATGACTCTCTGCATGCTTATTTTTCTTTGCAAGCTTTCTGTGTCACTTTTTTAGGCATGAGTATTTTGTTATATTTTTTCCATTCTGTAACAGGATTCTGTAAAAGACCTAAGTAAATGAGACTGTACTAAAAGGACTTGCTTGATGATCTGCCTTTTTTCTCTCTGTCTCTCCCCAGTTACTCAGTTACAGTGCAAGAGTCATATCCACATCCTTTTGATCAGATTTACTACACCAGTTGTACTGACATCCTAAACTGGTTCAAGTGCACACGACACAGGTGATGTATAAATCCTAATATTGTCAATTTGCTTATATTGTTAAGAATCTTGACTCAAAATCAAGCATCATATGTAGGATTTTTTAGCAGTACTGTCCACCCTGTCTAACTGCTGTGATTTGTGTCAGCTGGAAAATGCCTGTCCTAGCAATGTCACCATGAATTTTAGTAGCAGGTTGGGGTGTACCATCCCATGGAGTGCCAACAGAAAGCAAACAGCTTGCGAAAAACTAAATTCTCCAGACCCTGCAAGGTGTATCTGTTCAGAAATATCACAGGGAACCCTTGTGTTCTGGGGGAAGTAAGTTTATGCTTCTTGAAAGAAAAGTGAAAGGATTTGTTAAAGGAAACTTCCTGTGCAAGCAGAAAGCAAGCAAGGGTTGAGTGATTAAAAACTGGTGACATCTGTAAAGAGCATTTTCCTCAGAGGAATATGCTGATAAGTATGAACCACCACAAGTGACAAATTCCCCATTCTTTTCCTGCTTTATGACCATCCCTGAACCTAAGGCATGTCAAGAAACCCCTTGGACCCTTAAAATTAGCAACAGATAAATCAAGGCAACTTGGAGCACTTTATTTCTTTTCTTGTGACGCCTGAATGTTTTTTTTAAGATGTGTAAGAGCACATCCTGTGGTGCTTCTGAGCCAAGGTATGTGACAAACACTCCTTCCTCTCTTTAGGATCAGTTACCGCACTGCCTACAGACATGGTGAGAAAACGATGTACAGGCGCAAATCCCAGTGCTGCCCTGGATTCTATGAGAGCAGGGAGATGTGTGTCCGTAAGTTCAGCTTCTTGTTACCATTGTTTTGGCTTTGAAACTGTGCTGGTATGACTCCCCTCCGATGGGCGGTTCTGTGGAGGCTGGCTTGCAGGAGCTCAGTTGCTCGCCAGCAATGTGTTTGCAGCTCTCGTTGGAGCCAGCTGAGGCTGAGCAGATGCAGGTGACAGGATGGTTGGATTTTAGGTGTCTGCATGGCCAGCCGGCTTTCATGTGGTTCTAGCTAATGACCGTGTGGAAAATGTGTTGTGCAAGCATCAGTGTTTTAAACACAAGGTTTAAAGCCATGAGGGGCGTGGAAGTCTTTTCTCCTTGGAGCAGACCCCAGCAGATCCTCGTGCTGAGCCACTCTTGGGGGTACAGAGGTCTGTAACAAATCTTTGGAGGTCTCAGCACCTTTTTTGGGTGGCACATACCTCTGTCTAACCCAAAATTGGGAAAATTTGTGTCTGGGGAGTCTGGAGGCACCCTTGGCTCCGTTCCTTGTCTCTCTCGTTTGGCCTTGTGCAGACCTAGGGAGGTCTTAAAATGGTGTTTGATAAGAACGTGTTTTATGTCCTGGAATTTGAAAAGAAGAAGCTTTGATTCAAAACATTTTCTGCTTGTGCAAAAGCAAGGTCAAAATATTTTTTAGAAAACTAATATATCTGATAATAATAAACTAATATATCAGACTGGCAATGCTTTTAGCTTTTTTTTGGTAATATGTATATATTAACTTACAAGAACCAATTTCGGACTACATTTGGTCATTATACAGCCTGTGTGAATAATGGTATTTAATTTTTTTATGAGGTAGAATACTTTTTGAAGTGTGTTACAGTTTGATTCGTGATGTGCTGACAGGTGTGATGGTGATTCTCTTATGTGACTGCAGCTTTTACACAGCTATAGCATATGTGGTAAATTCATTGTGTTAACACAATGACATTCAGAACCTGAAAAGTTCAAATACCATTGGACATACTAATTTTTCCTGTTATTACATGAAAATATGCCTGATTATGGTACTCAGGACATGCCTGCTCTGACTTCTGAAGTGATTGTGCAATGCCTTAGACTTTAAATCATGTGAAAATACAGATCCTTCAGTGTAGCTGAGTTTGCAGTTATTTGACCTTGGAAGAAACAGACCTTCAGTCTTCATCATCTCCAGCTGGAGCATTTTCATTGCTGCAATTTTATTTCCATGCTGTGTAGATTATTTTCTTTACCTAGTGGAAGGATGTAAGGTGCCTCTAAAAGGCTAAAATTCTTGTGTTGTTGTTGACATTTTGTTGTTTGTTTGTTCCTTTATTTGACTTCTCAATTTAGAAAGGTAAATTAGAAAAGTCTACTGTTTAGATAGTTTTTGTATGACTCGACATTGCATTAATTGAAATTTCATTGCTGCTTCTCAAAAATAATAGGAATCTGTGTCATTTTGTCTTTAGGTGGGTTGACATGAAAGTGTATTTTAATTTTAATTCCAACATTATATGCAGTCAGTACTTGGACTGTTCATAAGAGTGTAGTTATCTTGTTAGTGAGTACTAATTCACTTTCACTAAAAAAATGTGCTTTGTGCTGTCCTCATGAAACTCCTGTTCACAGAGGATATAAATAATGCACAAATTTCTCACCTGTGACTCCACTACTGCCAGCACCTCTGTGGAGCAGTAGGTGAAGTGGACCTCAAGCTGTTATTTTACTCTTACGTTTAGACCTGACGCACTTTCTGAGATAATCTAAATGCAGTTTATATGCGGATACAAAGGCAGAACAGTAATTCTGTGAAGTTGTGTTAAGGAGCTGAATCCTGGCAGAGTGTGGGTGACTGAATTTCTTAGTTACTCCAAAGAATTTCCTGCCACTTGTCTGCTACTATCAGTGGCAATCCCTAGGAGATTTGGCATATGAATACTAGGCTTAGCTACAGACTAGAAACTTCTTCAAAAAGTGCAATTTCTTTTTTTTTAGCGTGTTTCTGAAAAGGAAGATTTCAAAGTTTTTAAGACATTTTCTAGTGGCTTTCTTGAAGATGGACACACAAGCAAAGGCTGATTGTTCCTGGCAGCTTGAACATTTGCCTCACTTAGTTTCTAACATCGTAGTACATTTCTAAGCATCTTAATGGAGAAGTTTTTATCAATCTTAATACTGAATTTCCTCAAAACATGAAATAGGAAATGCACCATCCATCTTAAGGTATAACTGGATATCATTCACTTTACTAGCAGTTAGCCATCAAGCACAGGAAACAAGGATCAAACAAGGGATCAAACAAGAACACTGTATGTTCTAGCATACAGTGTAAAAGTGAAGGATATATTTGAAAAAAACATGCTTATAATGTTGTTTAATAGATAATTTATTTTTTCCCACGACAAATGCTTGTTTCAATTAATTTGGAGGAAGTTGGAGCTAACCCTTGCAGTCATTTAATTTATGTGCATAATTACATAGGAAGTGTTTCAATTTTATGTTAACTGGTTTATGGCTGGCTTTTCAAAGTGAAAAAGAAACAGATCCTAAAATGCATGCATAAACTTACATCAAAGATAAAAATACATTTTTTCAAGTTTTCTTTTTAACATCAGATAATGAAGGCAAGAGTGTAGAAAAGATCTTGAAAGAACAATAAGGCACAAAAAAAAGGGCAAATAAGATGTAAAAGCCAATGTGCAAGACTAAACCCAGATTGCTTTTCTTACAATAATTGAGGTTTTTCTTGCAAAAAAAGAAAACATGGCAATTGCTGCCAGGGAGTTTTTTCACACTCATCAGTAAAAAAAGAAGACCCTTCATGTTAAGTTTGTCACCTACACCTGCGTATAAGCATTTTTTTTAATACCATGCCAAACAATTCCATAGAAAACCAACAGAAAGTATTTCATCTGTTCCTGGTGTTATTCATATCTTTTCAGCTTCATCTGGGTCATTTTTCTGTTGTCCTCACCTCTTTGTAGCTCTGTGTAGTAAATTTGGACATGGTTCTCTCATCCCCATGTCCACTGCAATATTCTTTTTTAACATGTGCTGTCTCTTACAGATGTAGGATTCACTTGCCAAGAATCAGTTAGCCCAGAAGGTGTCTGGAGAATAATTTCTTTTGGTTAGAGAATAGGTTTTTGTGTTTATCCAGAGTGTGGATCCATGTTCTGAGCGTGGCATGAGGGGCAGCGCAAGGAGCTAGGTCTGGTTTCTTGCCACTTCTTTATTTTTCTGCTCTGCTCCAGCTGCCTCACAGAGGAGGTGGTGGAGCGTTGCCTCATTGCATGTAGGGCTCAGTGCTCAGAAATGCAGGCTGGGGATGTTTGCATTCCCTGGGTCGTTCCTACGAGTGCTCACACTGCATGTTTACAGTGACCTGCTCCTGCCTCACGGCTTGCTGGCACGGGTTTCACACATTTGGTTTGTGGAGAGCCTCAGGGCCCAAGGCAGCACTAACTAGGAAGCAATCTCCAAAGATGCAAGTGATTCAAGTCAAGTTACAAGACTAATGGAAAATTGTGATGTATTATTTAAACTCAGTCTTTCCATAACACATAAATAGGCAACAGCGCTCTGTGTTGATGCCTTGCTTCATCAAATGTTTAAAAATTATTATTGTCCCTGTTGATTTCTAATGAAGATCATTTTAATGCACGTCTGAAAAGCAGCTTGTTAGAAATAGTTGAGAATTAAAACTGAAGGCTGTAAAAATAAGCAGTTAGTGGCTGGGATCCCATATAATCAAAAATTTTTATTTTATTGATCTTTGTGTGGTTTTCCTTTTTCTTGGACACACTAAATGTAAAGATGACCAATGTGCTTCATCATCTTTAATTGAGAAAAGCCCAGAAGTTGCAAGTGTTTTACCTAAATACCTAATTACTCTAGAATGGTTTCAGTCATTCAGAACCCCAGTGATTCATACGTAGCCCCATGAAACTTCTTTTTAACATCCGCTTTGTCTTTTTCCCTTTAACTTTATATTCATTTATATAGCAGGCAGATTTCCAGTTTCTCTGGAAATGTTGGTACAAAGAAAAATCTCATCCTGCACACATTTTCTAAGTTTTATTGTTGTTTAAAGTGGAAGGAAATTATTACAGCACATGTATTTTGGAAAATTAGGGGTACTTTGTGATTAATATGATGACAGCAAATTGTTGCTGGTCAGAGGTTTTTCCTCTTGGGTATATTATGTTCTGGCATTGATAATGCTGGATATCAAAGTATATTCAGTTTTTTTCTTAGATGTTTCAAACAAAAGGTCTGTTTCAAAGGAGGACTTATCTTAGAAACGTGTTTGCAATTCATAAAAAAGAAAATAAATTTAAGTGCACCCTGTTTAGCACTTAGAATAAAGGCTGCAGTGATTCATAAGTTTTATATGTCATGCTTTACTTCAATCACTGTCACTGTTTGTTTTGTTCTTCAGTTGAACTGTGCAATCATTTGGAAAAGTTGATACTAAAATGTCGGTGTGTTGCAAATCTTATTTTATCCATGCTGTTGCAGAAGAGCATTTCTTTGGATGCCTGCTGAAGTTCCCCTCTTTTTTCTTGGCATGAGGGTCACAGGATGGCTGAGGTGGGAAGGGACCTGTGGAAGTCATCCCATCCAGGTTCAGGCAGGGCCAGTCAGAGTCTCTTGCCCAGGACCACAGTCAGATGGATTTCCAGCCCAGATCATACTTTGACTCTTTTTTCATTAAATTTGGACCACTTCCTCTGAACTATTTGCGTAATACTAACACATTTTTAGCTGGATTCTTCAAACTTAGGAGAAATGGAAGAGACTGAAGTGAAATATATTTTTAATAGACGCCACCAAATACACTGGTATTTATTATGCTTTTAAGAGGTACTTGAGACACGAAAGAATTGGGTTAGGACTATTTTAGAGTATTTTTAAAGAATATTTTTCCCAGTGGTAGGAGTTCTGTAATTGTTTTTTTTATTCCCTTCTCTGACAGCTCACTGTGCTGATAAATGTGTGCATGGCCGTTGCATTGCGCCCAACACCTGTCAGTGTGAGCCTGGCTGGGGAGGACCCAACTGCTCCAGTGGTGAGTTTTCACCTGCTTCTGCCTGTCTTGTACTCTCTCCGTGGTGTTGTCCTCTCTTTTGGGCAGATAATCATCAGTTCTGTTCTGGGCTTCTGCTCTCTGATCAGGGCTTTTTTCTGAGTTATCAGGTTACTCGGTGTAACCTGATTTTTCTTCATTTACTTGCAAACACTGTTCCCACGTAGCAGCACTAATGAGCTTTCTTTTTTTTGTTTTATGTACTCGGAGACATGCAGATTGCACAGTATCTGGAGTGAAGACATAGTTTTATTTTACATGTAAGAAAATCTCACAGTTTTTACTTCACTAATGTGTGAAGTTTGATGGTGCCAAGTCACATTTAAAAGCTATGAGGAAAGCCTTCCTAGCAACTCTGTCCTCCTTTTTCACTCTGACACTGACTCAACCATTTTTCCCTTCTCTCTTCACTCCCTGAACTCTCAATGTCTTTCCGTTGTACTCTGGTCAAATTTCTCCCACTTCCTTCCTTCTCCTTTCCCTTTGCATGTGCAGGAGATGAGGAGAGTAGAATTGCGTGGAACACAAATCATTATCTTTTCTTCTGAAATACAGTTTCTCAGAGTAATTTTCCAATTCATTATACTTCTTTATTTATTCCAGCCTTGTGGCTATCTTTTTAAGATCTTTAAAAATGTATTTTTGAGGCTAACATAAAACCACATATTTTGATACAATCAGGTTCAAGGTGGGTCTCTGCTAGTGATTGTGCAGTTGAAAGAAATGTATTTTAGCCAACAATAAAAACAATTGTATTTACAAGTTAAAGTCCATAGACCTTGTAAATCTCTAACAAAGAAATTGCAAAGATATTACACTGCTAATTTACTTAGTACATGATTCCTATAAAATTAATAACTCCCATTATCTTTCTTTTAAAAAAGGGGAAATGTTCTTCAGTTTTCAAACATGTTGCTATCATAATTCATCTGGAACTGATCTGTTGCTCCAGCATCATATTTGTTGGCATGAGGAAGAATTTAACTCTTTTAAAATTAACTACATTTGTTATGTAGTTTTTTTGCACGCTTACATGGGATTCATGTATAGCTCCAAAGAAACACCCAAGTTTTGCATAAGGCATAAAACTGAAAGAGCCATTGTTTCTTCACAACGGAGTGTTGCTGTAAGACTGGTCTTAATCTAATGTACTGAATTGTCAAAATAAATTGTCAAAACATGCTATCTTTCTTTCTGAAAACCTTATGCATTAAGCTCTTCTGTAACTAATCAAACATGCCGAAGAAATGTGAATCATTAGACAGCACAGATTGCAAAAATACTGTTATTTACTGAGATTTTCAAGCCTGAAAGTGTGCTTTAGATGAGACAGGAACCTCTAAATCTGCCTTTGGAAGTAACCCTTCCTCTCGCAGGATTTCTGTCTGGTATCATTCACTCTAGGTACACCTCCAGCTCTTTTCCTCTGCTTTTTTCTCAGCTGGTTGCCTTTTGTGTACCTTTGAATAGTGATCTCTGGAGAGGCTGGTGATCCTCTAAAGGCTCCTGAGTGACATCAGGGCTACCTGGAACTGCCAGAATTCGTTTGGGATTACTGCTGTAGCCCTAGGAGGAGGGGGTAGGCCGGGGAAGGGGATATTCCTGTGCATGTGCTACAGGAACATTTGTTCTGGGATTTATCCCCTTCTGCGTGCACAAACCTGAGAAAGTTGCTGATTTCCCCCGTTTGTCCTTCTGAGCTTGAGAGCTGACGTTTGCTGCTATCTGTCCATGATCTCCTTATCTGAAGAGCTACAGCACAGGTCAAACTGAATTGAGGAGTAGTGGATAGTGTTGGAAATAACAGAAAGTGAGAGGGGCTTGGCTTTCTGAGCTTTTCTTGTTGCTTGCCCTACACAGAAGATTTTGGTGCTCTGCCTTTAGTTGTATTTTCTGCATGATCCCCAACTTGGTTTTAGCTTTAGTCACAAAAAGGTGCAGTGATACAAAATAAAGATACGTGCTTTTTTTAAATAATGTTTTTTTATATAGCAAGTTATTAATTCAGTAGGAATATGTGCATGTTGCCCTACTGTAATAATGTCCATCAAATAATCATTTTCATTACTTACCTGAATGGTGGAACCATATTTGAAAGACAGGCCATTGTCTTTGCAAAGCAAAGGTTCAGGGATTTTATGGCTTGTGATGACCAGATAAAATGCCCTGTCTCAAAAAGAGATACTATCCTCAAAGTGTGAGGTATTAGGCCAACTTCCAGATGCAGTCATCTGTTCATTTTCATGGATTCACACATATGGGAAGGAACTGTTCTACCTAGGGACCAAACATTTTATAAAACTGCAAAAAGAAACATTTTCTTCCAAATTGCTGTCCCATCTCTATTGGAATTGTTTATTCTCCTTACAAAGGAATTTTATCTGCAAGTATCTGAGAACAGATTTAGTCCTGTTACAGCATCTGCCAACCCCCAAACTGATTTTTATCTGTTGTTTCTCAGGAGGGAATAAATTTTTTGGGTGACTCCCATTTCCTTTTGTAGCAAATATTGCCTCCTTATTGCTGTGACTCCTTGCCAATTCCTGAATGGTTTAGGTTCGTGGCTGCTCTCAGTTGAGGGAGAGGAGGCCTAAGGTTTGACCAGAGTGCTGAGCCTGTCTTTTTTCAGTGCTCACTTCTAACCCAGACTATAACTCTGCTCCTCACCGCATCCTCTGCCTTTCTGAAAAAATTACATCCCAGCTGAGTGGGAAGCAGGATTGGATCTATTCTTCAGCAAGGAAAACCTGAGTTGTGGCTTAGCAATTTTGTTAATTAAATAATGTTTCCTTGGGGAACATTTCTGCACAAGGTTTAATTTTTCTTCAGGTGTTTTCTTTTTATTTAAAGGAAATAGAGTGTATTAGACAGTGTTTGCTTGCAGTGAAAGTCAGTGTGAGGTGGGTCAAGAAAGTGATGATAATGTGGATATATCTGAGAGGAAACACCACTTGGATCAAGAGATCACTCCTTTGCAGAACATTGCATTCTGGTGGGAGAGATGACAGTCGTGCAAAACAATTTATTCCAATACAGATTTATTGACTGAACACAATAGTCAGGATAAAGGAGTGGACAGAAGATGTGTTGAGTGAGAGGAGCAAGTGAATCAGCACAATCCATAAGTTACCAGTTCCCCTTTGAAGAAATACTTGTGAATTCCAGGAATAGAAGTTGGTAATTTCTGGGCTAGGGACAAGTGCAGTATTAACAAAAGTGCATAGAGTGATAAATGTAGGTTAAACAAATAGATTTTATTGAAGAACAAACAAACTGACACAAACTTTTGCCTCCCAAATGAAACTGTTTTCTCCAATTTTTAACTGGCACATGTGTGATTGGGTTGTTTTTAAGAATGCTTTTGAGTACAGGTTGAGAATAGAATAGTCTTCTGTAGAACTTGTGCTAATAGTTGAATTATGTGCTAATGTCTGTGTAGATGTGGAGATGATCAAACCCTATTGTACATTTGTAATTTATGTTTTCTGCTCACACTCCTACAACACTACTTTATCTCTATTTATAAATGTTATTTATTTGTATTATTTATAGATATGTGGTATTATTTATATTTATACTATTATCTATATTATAATGGATTATACATGAACCTGATTGTCAGTTTTGGGTGAGTGTGAAGTTCAGATTAATTTCCTTTACATCTATTTATATATGTTATTTATTTATATTATTTATAGATATGTGATATTATTTATATTTGTATTATTGTCTATATTATAATGGATAATACCTGACCTGATTGTCAGTTTTGAGTGGGTGTGCAGTTCAGTGGATGTCCTGTCCACAACCAGGACACTCACTTTGTTTTTGTCTTCCCATGCCTAGCAGTCCGCAGATAATTCCTTCAAAATCAATAGGACACTTTCTGGATAAGCTGGAGCAGAGGCAGAAATCAATATTACACTGACTAGTCTGAAATGGTTATAGCCTTGTGATCCCCCCCAGCTGGCATGAGTGGTAAAGCAAAAAAGGGAAAGACATGTCCTTGATTTATGACCAAACAATGTTTGTGAATATGGGAGTGGGATTTTTCCATTTTTATTGTGCTGAAGTAATCTTGATACTTGTTTGAATCACTGGGTTCTAATTTGTAATTTGATTCTGTTGGTGATTAGCAGAGCTTTATTGGGACTATAGTCTGAAGTCATGGGAGTAGAAAAAGTGGCGTGAAGACATAATTTGTCTCTGGGGTTTTGTGAAGCATGAGAAGAAAATTGGATTTTTCCTTAATACATTAAGCTGCAGGTCTAAGGCTGGCACCTCAGAGAAACCTTTACCTTTAAATGGGCTTTATTAAGGTAACTTTTAAACCACAGCAGCTCTGCTACTATCAGATTTCCTTCACAGCCGTGGGTGTTTTGTAAAGTTTGCAAGTTCCATGAAAATCTCGCTGTTTTCTCCATGGGCCTTGGCAGATGCAGGCCGTGGCAGAAACTGGATCCCTTGGCACTGCTGTGTGTGGGACACTCACGTGAGCCACGGCAGTGCCAGTTTCCCAGTGCAGCCCTGGATTTCCTTTAACCCTGCAGAGGTGCATGTGTGAGTTTTCCAAGTGAGACAGCCTCCGTGGAGCCTGCCTGGAGCCACCTGCACACTGATGGCACAGAGTCCTCCTAAACTGAGCTGCTTTTTCTGGGACAGGGCATTGCTTTCCCTTTTTCTTTCTTTCTTCCTTTTTTTTTTTTTTTTTTTTTTTTTTTTGACCAATACAGCTTGCAAGATACGCTAAGGGAGTTAGCTCATCCCTGAGTCTTCCAGGCCATCCAGCAGGCTGCAGAAATAAGTTCTGGTTTTAACCACATCCTTGCATTAGGAAGGCTTGGTTCCCAGAACTGGGAGCTGGTAAACACACAGGCAAAACTGCAGAGTGTCCTGGCAGACAGCTATTTTACTTTTATGGAAAATGTAGAGAAATGACTTGTTCGAGTAACGCAGAAATGCCCCCAGCCCAGCTCCCAAACAAAAGTGCCAGCAGGTCATAGACAATCTTAACCTTGACCTGTTCGTATTTAATGTGTCCTCCCTGTGTTCACTGCCCATAATTCTTCTGTAATTATTGCTGCTGTAACTTCCCTGACTGACTTCTCCTCAGTTTTTCCAGCTGAACACTTCATTTTTCCCTTTAAGGAGGCTGAATATCTTTGAGTTGAGAAACTAACCCACCAGCAAGTCAGATGAGGTGCAAATAGGAAAAACAGATATTAATGGAAGTTGCCATCACCTTCAATTTTAACAGTCACTGCAGTGTCACTGTGGTAGGTAGCATCAGAATTTCCAGGGCTACATAGCACGTCTGCTTGTTTGGAGGTTCAGTACAACTATGCATTTGAAATAATAATGTTCTTATGTTTAGCGTATCTTTGGTGCTGTGAACCATTTTGCTTTGGAAGTCCTAGGGAAATTAATAGA
Source organism: Melospiza georgiana (assembly GCF_028018845.1). Taxonomy (NCBI): domain Eukaryota; kingdom Metazoa; phylum Chordata; class Aves; order Passeriformes; family Passerellidae; genus Melospiza; species Melospiza georgiana. Next base: position 4,004,961 of record NC_080465.1, on the reverse strand, counting down.
TTTTATGGCCACGTGTTAGAATTTTCCTTAATTACAGTATCACTCTTTAAGCAAAAGTAGAAACAAAAAAAAAATGCTTTCTACAACACAGAGTTACTAAATTTACTTACATTGAGATATACTTAAAGGAAGGCATTCCAGTAAATGGTGGTAGTTTTATTGCTTTGTAAATTTTTTCTGGACCAGAGAAACTTTTCATTTCTGCTTTTCACCGTTTTGGAAACCCAATAATTTGTACTGTTTGCCTAAGCTGATTTTTTGACTAAGCTCTGTGTTGGGTTTTTTTTTGTTCCCTACTAACAGTGCCTAAGTATTTTTAGTGCTGATTTCATTTCAATCTGCCTTATATATTGGTGAGCTTATATATTTTCAGTGGCTTGCTTAGTAGGTTTTCAAGGATGTGAGGGATAACATTTGTGGCCAATTTAAATAAAAACCAAACAATTAAGATGACCTTCACGTCATTGCAAAAAGAAAAAAAAAAAGGAAAAAAACCTAACTTATGGTTCTACAAGGATATCTGTGCAAAATCAGGTCAGGGGAAGGATGTAGTACAAGCAGGTTCTTAAAATTTTTCCTATAATAATAATTATTTTTAACAGGTTTTATCTCAGTAACATGATAAAATGAACACCAACAACCATCTGTGTGTGTTTTCCTTATCAATTATCCATCCTTGTGTTCTGCTGTCCAAAGCACTTTAAAGAGTCTTGGAAATTTATGGCATGTGAAAGGCATATAGTTCCAGTCTTTCATGAGATCTGAAAAACACATTTTCATTGTTCTTCCACTTCACGGATCAAAAGGCTTTTATAAAGTAAACAAGAAAAAACCCTGAATTAAGTTTAAGCTTAGCGTTTTGAATAAAAATCCTTTCTTATACACAAAACAAAAAGTAACAATGAAAAATACGCCACAGGCTAAAAGGCCTACAGTATAACAAATGCAATCAGAGAGAAACAAAGGACTGAAAGAAAATTCCAGATCCAATAGACATGGCATTCTGAAAAAAAAAAAAAATTCCGTGCATTTTTGTGTCTGGGATGTAGGTAAAGTAGATCTTTTACTGAAAGACATTGGTATTTTGTAATTATTATGAGTGGTTCTCTGAAGGAAAATTAGGAGTTTTTATTAATATGCATGTGTCATTTTCATAGCATTTTGAGATGACTAGAACAGAGCAAAATTGAAAAAAATTACATGGAGAATAATCCATGGTTTTATGAAATAACACGTTGAAGGTTTTCTACAGGATGTTTTTATTCTAGTTTTCAGAGTAGCTGGCTTTGTTTCCTGGCTTTTTTGACTCATCTCTGAAGTTTCTGTTTGCCATGTTCCACATTTGCCGTCCAGGCTGACAGACAGGCTGATGTCACTGGGGAATTTGTGCATCTTGTCAAATTTAAAACACATTTTGAGTATTTATAGCTTTCAAAATCAGCCGGAATTTACTTTTACTTGGATTAAATTCCAGTTGGGAGAATTATTATCTGTTTCCTACCCTGCAGAATTATCCTAAGGGAAACAAGTACAATCCATTTAGATCTGCAGATGGAAGTAGCAGAGAGTAGTTTCAAGAATACTCTCTAAACTTTCCAGTAGGTGTGATGTGACTATAGATCAGTGATAACATCCATATTTTTGTCATTTTTTTGCTTATAAAATCAACAGATTTCCCCTCTGTTGACTCTTGGAAGTCTCACCTTGGGGTATGTCCAGGGATTAGCAATCTTGTTTGTAGCAACAGGACTGTCAGTGGAGTACTCCTTTGGATAAATCACAGTTTTCTCAATATTGTTCTTTTTTTACTCACACTGTCTATGGTTGGTCATTGGGAAGGGAAGAGAAGGTTTGGGAAGGGAAGGGAAGGTTTGGGAAGGGAAGGTTTGGAAAGGGAAGGTTTGGAAAGGGAAGGTTTGGGAAGGGAAGGTTTGGGAAGGGAAGGTTTGGGAAGGTTTGGGAAGGGAAGGTTTGGGAAGGTTTGGGAAGGGAAGGGAATGTTTGGGAAGGGAAGGGAAGGGAAGGGAATGTTTGGGAAGGGAAGGGAATGTTTGGGAAGGGAAGGGAATGTTTGGGAAGGGAATGTTTGGGAAGGGAAGGGAAGGGAAGGGAAGGGAAGGGAAGGGAAGGGAAGGGAAGGGAAGGGAAGGGAAGGGAAGGGAAGGGAAGGGAAGGGAAGGGAAGGGAAGGGAAGGGAAGGGAAGGGAAGGGAAGGGAAGGGAAGGGAAGGGAAGGGAAGGGAAGGGAAGGGAAGGGAAGGGAAGGGAAGGATGTTGAAGCTGTGGGCAGCTTCACTTTGTTCTCCATGCTGAAGCAAGGAAAATCACCTTTCACTTACTAAAGGCTGTAATTGCTTGAAACTTTCTGCAGAAACTGTGTTGAGACTTTTTAGGGCAGAGAGACAGCAATATGTATATGTGCCAGTGTTGGGTTATTTTAAATTTATACTTCACAATATTGCATTCCAAGGGAGGGAGTATTTACTCCCTGCTGTCTGTGGTAGGGAGTTTTGTTTTCGTTTTTTTTAAAAGGCCATAAAAATACATAAGCCTAATGAAGTGATAAGCATCTCCTCTGTTTTCCAACAGTGGTATGTATTTCCAGGAACACACTGCAATGTGTCTTGCAGAAAGATGGGTAAGATAGACTAAAATCTCATTTAGTTGTCTTGGTACTGCATATGAGACACCTGCAAGAAACTGACAGCAAGGACTGTAAATCTTAGTTTTGCTGTAGTTCTTCTCCCTCCCCAATGGCACAAAAAGAAGTTATCTTTAAAAATAGCATTGCAATAAACATTGTCTGGCTTGAGTATGAAGTTATAAGGGAAATTGGGGCATAGTTAAAAGGTAGTTGCAAGTTAGAGTTTCTAAGGAGGTCTTTCTTCTAAACTGTTTTTTGGCTTGGTCTGATAGCATTATTTGTTTATTATAGGCCAGTCTTTAGAGGAGTGCAGAGTTTTAGATGATCAAGGTGGGTTTGTCAGGATGAACTGGGAATTGTTTGAAGTTCTTTTGTTGCTCTTTAATGAAATCAACATTTTTAAGAAGCAGGAAAAAAACTTACAAGCACATGACCGTATTTAGTTTAAAATGTTTTTTGCTTATAAAGAGCAATAAAGTAGTTGCCAAATTCTACCCTTGGTTTTCAGATTGCTTGAAAAAAAATAATTTAAAAAGATAAATTAAAATATCACAGCTCCTACCACCCCAGCTTGTAAATTACAAAAACCATTCTCACAAAACTACATTTAACCCAGCACAATAACAATGTGCATTACAGTTATTTTACAAGGAAATCATATGCTATACAGGAGAACTTTACATCTTCAAAGATGCTACAAAAGGCCCCAAACTCGTGGCATTTTCCATCACAGTTTTCAGTTTTTTCTCAAAGATTGTTCTTTTACCATTGACTCCTTAAGCTTCTCCCTGCTCCTCGAGTCACTTGGCCCTCAGAGTCACCAAGAATTTTTATGATGGTAGACCTTCATACTTAGATATTCTTACCATAGTGTTCATGTTAAATAGAATTTATGCAATGCAGCGCTTTTATTCCAATTCCTGCTTTTGCTCAACAAAGCAGAGAGCAAAGTTCTCCTTCAGGTGTCTGTGGCGTTGTGTGATGTGCTTAGTGCATACTGTGGTGAGAAAAAAAAGATATTCCCAGATGAGTAGTAAAAGAAAAAGATTATAAGAAGATGTGACATTAATACCACAGTGTTAAAAGTGGTGTTTATGTGTATTTTGTTTTTTTCCCCTACAGCATAAGATGAAGGCAGAAAGGACCCTGTGAATCTGATACAATAACTGACGGGGGGAGGCTAACTAAATCTTCTGTTTAAAACATAAAAAATACCTGAGGGTGAATATAATGTGTGAAAGGTAATGAAGGCCTTTTGTAAAGCAGGTGTTCTGTGTAAGACGGAGCAACAATGAGCCAGTTCTCTAGGATCAACACAGAAAATTAATACTGGTTTCCTGGCTGGGTTTGGCACCTCTGAGTTGTTCAGGCTTTGATTGGGGCTGAGATACACCATCCTTGCGCTGAAATAAATCTGAACCTTCCCTTGTCTCTGTGCATTGCTCCCCTTTCCCCTTGTGCTGAGAGAGATGGTGTGACAGCTCTGGATCTGTTAGAAAATCAGTGTATGAGGATTTTTCAGGTGCCTGCTTGTGGAGTGTGCCCTGTGGCCAGGTGCAGCCAGCACAGCTCTGCTTATTAAACTCCTGCTGACACTCTGCAATGTGGCAGTAGTCATTAGCTAACTCCAGGGATATCCCATTCCACCAAATTAGCAGATATGTGTGACTTCCAGCCCAGCTTTCTCAGTGTTTGAATCCTAGAAGTAGTCTGATGTAATAATTGTATAAAAGTAATCCAAATTTGCCACAGGAAATATTTCTGCCCTTTGCCTTCTTTTCTAGTAGTAAACTGAGCATCAGTTTCTGACAAATCACTCTGATTTCCTATGGAGAATTTTATTGATGATCAGTCAGGGGAAATAGAGTTAAAATACATGATTTATCCATCTTGTTCAGTATTATTATTTATTCCCCATAATCCTGCACATTTCTCCACAGTTCTGCCCATAAGTCACAGGTGGATGGAAGGCTGGTGACAGACCTTGTGTGAAGGGTTGTGGCAAAAGTGCACTGTGCTGGGGCCGCCACTGGAATGTAATCAAAGATTGCAAAATCAATATTTGTTATTCACCTGATCATTGCTGGGAGAGTGGTCCTGAGGCTGGGTGTTTGCCAGCCATAGGATGTGCTTTTATTTTAATGATTTCCTGCAAACATAATGAGAAGGTCATGCCAGGAAACTAATTAATGGTTATGTACTGGGCAGTGCATCCTGCCCAAGTGAGGCTGGGTGTTGGATGTGAGGACAGATGCTTGGTAGGAGCAATCACAGACTCATTGCAATGGGTCTTCAGGAAGCTGCAGGAATATTGCTGGCTGCACCAAACACCCCATTCCCAGCAGCTGATAAAAGAACAGCACCACCAAGAATAAATCTCTTGCCACCACCACCAAGAATAAATCTCTTGCCAGCCCCATCTTTGTAGCCAAGGGCATGTTCTGGCTGCCTGCATCCTTGCCTGAGCTCTGCACTGGAACAGTTGTGGTGTGGAAATCAGTCTCAATTCTCCTGTTTATCACACATGTCTGGACAGGGCTTGTTGGGTTTCGGTTGGTGGTTTTTTAATATTATTATTATTACTTGTTTGATTTTTTAATTAATATTTCCATGAGGAATTGCAAAAATTGAAATTTTGTCTGAAACAAAGAAGACTTTCATCTGAATGCAAACTAATATGTTAAAAAAAAAAATAAATTAGGGGTTTCTGCTCTGCCGTGATAGAACACATAACTGTCTCAGGCATCTTGACAGCCATACATGTGTTTTTTATACCCAAAACAGTTAGTTTCCTGCCCGGTTGAGCAGGAGGGTTACACGTTCTGCTCCATGCAGACATGCTGAAAATGTTTAAAGTTATCGTGGCAAAAGGCAATTTGGGAGATGCAGTGTGCATCTCTCAGTGTGTTACAGAGTGTTGTAGGCCTGTTGTTTGTCCACAGCAAAACCCACACATCTTTAAAGACAGAGGCCAGTAATAAGATGGGCAGTTGTCCTTACAGCCCAGCAGCACTGCTTGGTGTTTATAATACATAACACTACTTTCTGCTGCTCTCTGTTTTATTCTGTGTAAGTGCTCACAGTATCTCCATTTATGGATGCATGTTCTAGTGACCTATACTGGGGGGAAAAAGGAAAAAAACAAAACAACCTTAAGGAGTAGATTCTTGAAAAGACCCTAATTCCTTTTTATTAGTGTAGCCTGGGTGAACAGCTCTTACAGCTGAATAATTCCTACCCCGAGGAGCATTCTTGAATTACTTTGCATTAGTCTAGGAAAGTGTGGCTGTTCTCTGCCTGGCTTTCTTGCCCCAAGAGAAGACTGGGAGAACAATGGTTGTCAGTCTCCAAGAGGAGAGCCTGGGCTTACAGTCCCTGCAATTGAAGCTTTCCCATTGTGCTGCTGTTATCAACAGAACATAAAAATAAAATCAGATCATTTGACCATATGATTAACACATTCCTGTTGAACTCCAGGTGACCCTAATCTCCTGGCTCTTTACAAAACCTCCTGTGTTTCTTAGGATAAAATTTCTTCCTTAACATTGAGTTCTTCTTTTGATGCTGAAATACCCTCTAAATGGTTTGCTTATAGAGCTTTAATGGGATGCATTGGAGCAGACAAGAAAAGATGGATTTGAGTGATCGTAAAGACGCATTGGATAATCAAATTTGTAACATCCAGATGAAGTTTACCCATGTACTTGTTAATTTCCTATTGCTTGGTGAAGTGCTTCTTGTGGGTTTTTTTGCCCTGTCAGTATATTTGAGGATTGCAAAGGAAATATTTGCAATTACATGAACAAGTAGGAATTCTATGATTTGCCCAAAATCAGAAGTCTGCTCTGAGCAAGATTTGCAACTTCCTTGTGGGATTAAGAGAGTTGTTGGTGGATTTAGAATACATTTTTTAAGTTAGCTAGACTTCCCTCTGTAAAGGGAAGCTCATGGCTTGATGGTTGAGAGTTACAATGAAGTGTCCCAGACATCTTTTATGAAAAATCCTTTCCTTAGGATTTTTCCTCCTGAGAAGCTGAAAGACCTCAGGAACAAAATGTAAACAATGGTTATCTGCTGCTGTGGAATGCAACAGGTGAATTTTTGATTGGGCTCACATGGTTGTTTCTAATTAATGGCCAATCACAGCTGGCTCGGACTCTCTGTCCAAGCCACAACTCTTTGTTTTCCATTCTTTCTTCTTCTATTCTTAGCCAGCCTTCTGATGAAATCCTTTCTTCTGTTCTTTTAGTATAGTTTTAATGTAATATATATCATAAAATAATAAATCAAGCCTTCTGAAACATGGAGTCAGATCCTCGTCTCTTCCCTCATCCTTGGACCCCTGTGAACACTGTCACAAAGAAGAGTTTTGAGAATTAAGAGATTTGAACTTGTATTTAGTTTTCCACCTCGTGTTTATAATGTTGGCTTTTCTTGAGAAGAATGAATTGCATAAATCACATAAACCAAGTCTGATCTGCCTGCCACAGTCCTTAAGTCTCAGGTTTTGGTTGTTAATTGCTGCCCCAATATATGCAGGGTGTCTGTTTCGGCCCGCATGTTTGAAGAACGAGTCTGGACTCTTCACTTTTTGGTGTTGAGGTTGTTTATTAATTCTTATCTATAAAATTTTCTCTCTGCCCAGCTGAGATCTGCTTAGCAGGGCAGCCACAGGCACTCTGACCACCCCCGAGGCGGTGTTGTCCTTTTATACTACAAACTACGTATAACATATTTATACTTAATTCCCAATACCCATCACCTATGTTAGACAGTGCACTTCTACTCCAAACCAATCCCAAAGTGCCACCATCGCTGCAGAAAATGGAGAACAAGAAGAAGAAGGAGAAAGGCTGGACACTCCCAAGTCCCTCCATCTTGTCCCCATAACCCCCATACCAAAAATCCTAAAATCTGCATTTTCACCCTGTGATAATTTTATTATTACGCCATTCAAACCTGTGTAACTTTCAGGTCCTCATACAAAGCTGGCAACTTGCTCCAGGGGTCATAATCAAATCCCCAGGTGTTCTGGGCTATGTGCCAGGGTCTCCGAGCCCCCCGGCAGGGTCCTGGCGGCTCTGGACACCCAGAGGGATGCACTGAGTTCTGACCCGTAAGGACCAAGAAGGAGAAACCATTCCCCTTCCATAACTTCTTTCTTATTGCTGCACAGCCAGCTCACTGCGCTGTAACCACAAAAACTCCTTCTAAAACTTTTCTCCCTCTGCCCGTTTAGCGTGTGACAGCGACCACTGGGGACCCCACTGCAGCAGCCGCTGCCAGTGCAAGAACGGGGCCCTGTGCAACCCCATCACGGGGGCCTGCCACTGCTCTGCAGGCTTCAAGGGCTGGCGCTGCGAGGAGCGCTGCGACCCCGGCTCCTACGGCAACGACTGCCAGCAGAAGTGCCAGTGCCAGAACAGAGCCACCTGCGACCACGTCACCGGCGAGTGCCGCTGCCCCCCCGGATACACCGGCGCCTTGTAAGAAGCGCCCGGGTTGTGGGGTTTGTTTGGGCTGTTGGAGAGGTTAGATTCCATTTAGGGTCTTTATTCTGAGCTGGCGGGTTTGGGCAAAGCCATGCTGGAGGGTGCATTCAGATGTGTGGCCAAGAGGAAAAAGATCCTTGATGCGGATGGGAAAAAACGCACAAAAAGGAGCAGCAGCGGGTTCTTCCTGGCCGTCAGTCTGGCCACAGGTTTGGGAAATGGCATTGAAACATGGAGTTGTTTGGCCTTGGTCATGCCAGAGCTGTGTGAGCAGCAGGGAATGAATGCCAAACTGCATGTAAAATTACTTCTTGGGAAGGAGTAATTCCTGGAGTTCTGGGTCTGTTTCCTTAGATCCGTTGTGTGGGTACTGCACAGCGCTCAGGGCCCATCTCTCTGCTCTCAAGAGCATCTCTCGGGGCGCATCTCTCTGCTCTCAGAAGAGCTCCACGCTTTTTGGCTGGCAGAGCTGATGGTGATAGCACTGGAAACAAAGCTGGGGCCTGTGCTAACGGGTGTCTGTGCTGTCCCCACCCTGTGCCCAGCTGTGAGGACCTGTGTCCCCCCGGGAAGCACGGCCCGCAGTGCGAGGAGAGGTGCCCGTGCCAGAACGGAGGCGTGTGTCACCACATCACCGGGGAGTGCTCCTGCCCGCCGGGATGGATGGTAAACAATGCTCCCTGAAACCCCCACAGCCCCCCAAAACTCCCAGAGCTGTGCATCTCCACAGGGGGAAAAGGAACAGGGTAGCAAACGAGGATAGCAAATGTGGTCTGCTTGTAGCCAGGAGTAATGAGAAACATATTTTAGCGTAGGGGACTGAAATAAAATGCTTGCGAAACCATCTGTTACTGAAAATGCTCCAGTTCTGCACTGCCTTTTTAACTGTATCAGATTCTGGGAAGCAAAAGACCTGAGTTGTGCTGTGACAAGGCAATATCCTTTAGATCTTGCCTGGGAGTCTTCGGTTTTTGCATGTAGGTTGATATTATAGGGAGATGACACTATTGTGGTTATGGATAGTGGGGTTTGTGCCTGTGTTTGTATGTCTAGTATGCATGGAAAAAAGCCCAAAACCTTTGCCTAGTGTGTTCACTTCTGGGGAGGAGATGGCACATCGGATCTTTGACATTATCTTTAGGCTTCCTTCCTTTTTATCAGAGGATAGGGAATTAGGACCTGACCTTGCAGCTGCAAATTACCTTCCCTTGCTATCAGGCTGCCTGCTCTGAGTTGGAAAATGATGCAATTGGAAGGTGATCAAGGCCCAAATAAATTCTTTAAGTACATTTGCTGATAATATTGATGGTGAGCATTTGATAATATTTTTCATTTAAATGTTTCTTTTGTGTGAAAATTCATATTTACTGATCATTTAATTACATATTATATTATACTGAAAATAAGCTGTGGCAGAGGCCAGTTTTTCACCAACTAGAGAGCATGCTATAAAATACAATCTCTGGTAGTGAGATTCTGTAGCACACCTGACTACCCAGCTGGTACCATGGCCATTTTTACTTTCTATTGCATTTCATGCTAGAAGAGCATGAAAATATTGGTCAAAATTATTGGTCAAGGAATACAGATGTTTGCATAAATTCTTCACTCACCTTTATCCACTTAAACAGAGCTACTAAAAATGAGATATAGCACATGAAGCAGTCAGGAAAACTTTACACTACTAGTATGTATGTTAATTAATACATGACTATTTAGACCTTTGATTAATTTTCCACTCCAAGTAACTATTTAAGGGTAAGTTTTAATTGTAGAATTTTCAGTTTCGTGGAACACTGTTTTGTCAGTGTAACCTTTTTTTTTTTTTGCTCTTTTTCTTGTAAGGGAGGTTTAAGATAGCCAGGTGCAAATTCTGCAGTGACTTACATTAGATGAAATACCTGGATGTCTTTTGTCTGATGAATTGCCTGTAAATACCTTTTTCTTGAAGTGGCTTCTTAAAAGTCTTAGGTTCTGATGTTTCCCTCACCACCCAGGTGCAATTAATTCCAAGGATGTAAAAGGCAGTGCAGAAATTCAAAACCCATGAAAGGAGCAATCATGCTACTTAAGCTTTTAGGATGTGCTTTAAGTGAAATTGCAAACAGCTTTTTCATTCATCAAAAAAAAAAACCCAACTTACCATAAAGTAGAATAATTGGGGCATTAGAGCAGCTGCTGATTCTTACACCTCTATTCACTGGAGGACATTCCTGGGTATATTGATAGATAGCACTCCTGCTAAATAAATTGGGAAGAGATTGACATCAGTTAGCCTTTTATGTGTAAGTGTTTTCACAGGTGCTTAGAGGGAGTGTTTTTCATGAGTGTTTCACTTCCAACATGCAAATCCAGTGCTGGAACATGCCCCACATTTAAAGCTGGAGAAGGGTCCGGCCTTTCCAAGATCAGCACTGGGAGAGTAATACAGCATGTCCTTGATCTTCCTTCACGTCTTCCTTGTCTATTCAAGCTTCAGTCCCAACTCTAAGACTTCTCTTGTGCACTGCCAGGGCATGGTGTGTGGTCAGCCTTGTCCTGAGGGTCGTTTTGGGAAGAACTGCTCCCAGGAGTGCCAGTGCCACAACGGAGGCACCTGCGACTCGGCGACGGGCCAGTGCCACTGCAGCCCAGGCTACACGGGGGAACGGTAAGGAAACCCATTCCTGCCAGGCTGCTCAGCCTGCAGGGCTCTGCCACAGCAGGGCAGCTGCAGAGGCTGCTCGGAGGAGCAGTGGAAGCATCTGAGATGTGATTGAAAGTGCTGGTTTTGGTGATGAAGTGTTTGCCGCATCGCTCGGCTGAGGCCGGGTTGCAAGTTGAAGGTCCGTGTGAAAGAACACTGCGTGTGAAGGAACTGCTGGGTTTCACTGTTTCCCTGGCACTTGTGTGAGCCTTCCTCCCGTGGAGTGTCTGCAGAATGGTGCAGCCTGGGCTGTGCTGGCAGGCTGAGGAGGGAGGCCCGTGGGTTTGTGCAGATGTCTGGAACTCACAGCAGCGAGGGACGCTCGTTCAGTCCCTCTTCAAAGGCTGCAGGCTGCAGAGCTGTCTCCTAAAAATGCTCCGCTCAAATGATACATCGCATCTTTGGATGTCTGTTAAGTCAGCTTTGGCAGATTGGAAAGATAGTAGAGTGAGACATCCCTTTTGAAGGCGGTGGAAAGCGATGAAAGAACATTTTCCTGCGTGTATTTTAAGCAGCACACAGCTCATTTTCAGGAGTCAGCAGCAGCCTGATCTCTGGGGTCAGTGCAGGGGATCCCTGCCAGCAGCTGTGGGTTTGGTAACCATGTGCACTCCCCACACCAGCATTCACAGGACTTGGGAAGGGCTCTGCCAGACATAATGTGGAAAAAGACCTCAAGAAGAAGAGGAATAATTAGCCCTGAGCCATTTGCTTGCCAAAGTTATGTTTGTGTCTGTGAAGAAACAGTGCAGAAGGTGGCAGACACATTTAGGCAGACATAGACAGGGGCTCCACGGAAAATCAGAGGAGTAACCATACAAGTGTCTGTGCACTGCTCTGCGCTGGTGTTTCTAAAAGTAATTAAATTTTTCATATTGTAATAATTTTAATCTGACTTTCATCTGAAATGCCTTACAGTTTGCAGCATTTTGATCACTTTTGCAGATCTTAGCCTCCTTTTCTTGCAAAAGAGGCTGTATTTTCAATTCTTTCATTTTTCAAGAGGGTTCCAAGGGCAGGAAGGAGTCAGTGGCAAGGTTATTATTTAAATAAGGACCTGGTCCTTATTTCATGTCTGAGAGCTATGTGGCTACTCTCTGAGTAGCCCATACACACCTCCTCCAAAGAGATGAGTTTTGCAAATGAAATTTTAAAAAAAGAAAAATCTGGGTTAAATTTTGTCTACTTTGGCTGAGGTTCCTGGTTGCCATTTGAAGAAAATTCTTTCACATCTGTATTTGTATAACTTCGTCAGGACACATTGATACAAGGTAATTTGCTCTATTATTATGCTGTTAGCTCTACTTTTATGCTACACCTCCGGAGAAAAGAAGATTTTATTGCTAAAAAGTTAGGACAGAGTTACAAATACCTTGAAACTTCTGGGTATCAGCATCAGATTGAGAAAAGTAGTGTAGAAGCATGAAACAAACATGTTTACTCATTTTACTTCAGTCAGAGGGCTTTGCTAATTTCTGTTACATTTTGCAGTTCCTTGTATCATGTGTCTTTGAAATTCTCATGTAATGAGGGAAAAAACCAAAACAAAAAATGCCAAATCTATAAGAAAAACAGAAAAAGAAAATAAATAAATAAAACCATTAATAATGTGTTATATTATCTAGTATTTTTTTTTACAACATGTAACTTGACTGGCATTCAAATTTAACAATTCCTTTTTAGAACACATGAAAGACAAAGCTGTAAACACCAAACTCAAGACACAGAGAAATGAAACTCTTATCCAGAAGATCATTAGTTTATGAGTTGCAAATTTGAGAAGCAGGATACTGAAATTTTATTTTCTAGTAGTCAGATTGAAGATAGAGACTGATCTTTAGGTTAAACAATGTGTTCCATCTATGAAAAATTAAGGAAATTAATCTGTTGGCTAAACAGATTAATTTATGTCTGTTGTCTATCTTCTCAAAACTCTGTGAATAAGAAAGGAAATGTTTGGTGACGTTTCTTTCTTAACATATATTTTCCTTAAGCAGCAGCAAAAGTCATTGCTAAGTCATGTGGGTTAAACTCAAAATTTTACTGATTTTTATTTTCACCTGTCAAAAAAATGAGATGACAAAAACAGGTTTGATGTCCTGAAGGTTTCCCCAAGTTACGCAGATTTTTGCCCTTATTTAAGCGGCATTTTCAACCAGCAGAAGATATTCCTCATACCCCAAATTTCCTTTAGGCCTCCAGCAGCTGTCGTTTGTGGGAAGTCCACAATTGCATTGGTTGTCGCTGTTGTTTTTCCCCCTGCCAGGTGCCAGGATGAGTGCCCGGTGGGGCGCTACGGGCTGCTGTGCGCCGAGAGCTGCCGGTGCGTGAACGGCGGGAAGTGCTACCACGTCAGCGGCGCCTGCCTCTGCGAGCCGGGCTACACCGGGCAGCACTGCGAGACCAGGCTCTGCCCCGAGGGCATTTACGGCCTCAGGTGTGACAGAAACTGCCCCTGCCACATGCCCAACACATGGAGGTACGCTCTGCTCCCTCTGCCCTGCCGCGGTTTTTGCCTAAACAGAACACAGAAATCTAAATATATAACCTGAAAAGGGGTATTTCCTGATTTTTCTAACACTTCCGTGCAGACTGAAGCAGGTGAAGGCTTGTGAGTATTCGGTGTTCTCTGACTGCAATGAGAAAGAAAATCCCAACCCAAAAGATGCTTTGCGTTTTTGCTTGCAAGCGCGTCTGATCGTAATATTCACTGCTGTGTTTGGTCTCTGACCCATGAAATAAATATTAAGACAAAGCATGACCTTTATCTATGTTTGCCACCTGAATAAATCATTATGTTGTTCACCGTGACTGAATAAAGTCAGTGCACATGGGCTGCCTCTTACACACTGTGGTTTACTGTAGATGAGAAATAACTGGATTGAAATCAATGGATGTTTAAAGTCTTCTGATTGGACATTTCTCTCAGTCTCTTTATATAAGAATTTCTGTGGGTGACTTATTTTAGCACAAAATTCCAAAAGCCTTACCTATTCTAAATCTGGGAAAAGTACATTTTTTGTCATTTAAGAGCTTTTTTGAGTGAGCAGGTAAAATCCAATCCCTGGAAATCAAATGAAAATAGTTTTCTCATTAGCTTAGCTTTTACACATCTCTCCTCATTTAGGAGGTGATGAGCCCTGTTTTTTGAGTTTTTGTGAATTTTGACAGCATTGGAGCGTATTGTTATGAAAATATAAAAACTGCTTATTTGCAGACAGAGTTTCAGCTGTGAGGGAGGGATGTCAGATGTCAGTTGAGGCGAGCCAGCATATTTATAGAACAATTGTGGACAGCTTTCTCTTGTTACAAAACAGTTCTTCTGATTAGATACTGTGGTCATTGTGCATTCACTTCCACTTAATTGCATTACTAATAACAGTACCTTGGAGAAGGGTCGTGAGCACAATTTAAATTTTTGCTATTGAAAGTAGCTGTGAGGGTAATTTGCAGGAGCTACTGAGTGTCACATAGAATGCTGCTCTGCATTAATATAAGAGGCACTTTCTCTCATAGACAAAACAAAAGCCTTTAGTCAGAATTTAGCAGTGATGTTAAATCCATGCATGGAAATAGCTACTCTGTTAATTGTTTGTGAAAAATTATTTTGTGTTTTGTTGCAGTTGTCCAACATACCTTTTGTTGACAAACTGAATAATTTTCCCCTTCCAGTCCTATAATTTTACAGTTGTGTATTTGTGCTCTTGCTCATCCCATTAGCCTGAAATACCTTGAAAAAAATACAGAGTTATTTTGATGTAAAATCAAGCAATTTATTATTTGGGCAGTGTGTTCAGGAATAAGTGGCATTATATATAATGCAGGGCCCTCCAGCTCTCAGATTAGGCTAGCACAGCAAACACTATAGTGTTATGAATTATGGTTAGCTACTTCCCTACAGAAAATCTGTCTGCAGACTGTTGCAGCAGCCTGGTTTGACAGGAATGCATTGCACTGTATACCATTTCTAATATTACAGGGATTACTTCTGATTCATGTCCCACACAGCTGTTCCTTCATGTATACCACTGGAGGAGACAGCTCGTGGTCAAATCAGATCACAAATGTTCACAAGTAAACAGCATTTGGCTGGTCTTTTTTTTTTTTTTTTTTGGACATTTCCCCCTCTGAATGACAAATCCAAAGGCACTTAACAGCCCTGAAGGTGCTGGAGCATATTTGCCAGAACATCATGATGTGTGAGAAAAACAAATATTTTCACTGCTTCCCAAGAACATTTTACATATGTGTAAGTTCCTTCCCTTTGGGTCAGGATGTACCCAAGACCATAAATATCAGGAATAAAGGTAATGATGTAGAAGACAAAACTCCCTGTGGGCACTTGAAGCTTTTGAGTATCTTTTGAAAATGTTTTCAGAAGCCAGTTTTGCCTGGTTGTCCTCGCTTCTTGATGTCAGTCAGCCACGAGGCAGCTCTTTAATCATGTCAGGGAATACCCTCTGCCCTCTGCTTGCCTGCCACAGGCAGTGCACTAATTCATTTAGCAGAAAAGGAGTCTCAGGGCATGCAAAAAATAAAAAAGGGGTGGAATTCCTTCTGCAAATAAACTTTGTGTGTCTGTAGGTCTGGGGTTCTGTTTTGGGGGCCCTTGATACCATAACAGCTTTTGTCATCTGGGTGTGATCAATGATTTAGATATCCTCAAAGAGGAGCTGTTGGTAGGCTTAGAGCTCTAGGTTATTGGTATTAATCAATACAGAAACGAACAGAAACATTAATTTTTTAAAAATATGCTTAGCTCCAAAAAATACTGCTCTAAAGAAGGTGTACATAAGTTCCAGAATACAACTATGTTTTCTTCACATACATCTCCACATACACAGTTGGATAATGCACATTCTGTGTTTTTATTACTGTTTTGTGATTGGGAAAAAACCAGCTCTGACAGTAATTCATTATTTGCATTTAGGGTAGGCTGAGCTGTAGAGATTTTGCTGCTGCTGTTGGTTGATGGCAGCTCCTGCAGATGAAAGGCAAGCCCTTCCTTGCTCTTGGTCCTACCAGCAGCCTTTATTAAATGCTCTGTAGAGCATAGAAATAGCTATACTTGAGAGATTTTAATCTGTTTGAGGGGCCCAGAGGACAGCAACAGGTAAAGACCTTCTTGTACCAGCAGCACCCTTGGTTCAGTTCAGCCTGCAATTAAGATTTATTCATGACATGAGCACTAGTGGGGTTTCTTTTCTTGTCTCATGCCCTTTCTGAGATACCCATGTAGTTTTATTGGTGGAATTCATGTTTGGTTCATGTAGTTTGGCTCTATTTTTAAAGTAAAGATTATGGCTTTTTACATTTCCATTTTTATAACGGGCCTGTATGTACAGGTGCAAAAGCTTTTAATGGAAATTTTATGCTTATTCATATTTATGTTTATACTTATTTTTTAGAGTACTACATAATTTGGTTGGATACTTTGAAAGCAAAACACATAAATTAAGCATATAAAAATCATTATTTTCATCTAAATCCTTCAAATATATAATATGAAGTGCCCACAATAATTTATTTTTGTCTCTGTACAGAGTGGGGTTGTATTTCCAGAAAGTGTGAACAGACAACCAGGAATAAAATAGGCTATATTGCCAGTATCTCCCAGCATCTCTTTATATCCCTACCTTAACATTTAGACATTATTGCCAATTAAGGTAACTGCGTGAGAACCCATCCAAAGCCTCCAGAAGTGCTCTGGCCTCCTGCATCTAATTGCAAATCACGGAGTGCTAATTTCAGCGCCGGTCAATACGTGGGCAAGGGCGCCTGGGTGACACTCACTGGGGGCACAGAACATCAATGCCTCTGCCTCATACCCAGGGCTCCCTCATGTCCTGCGAGGGGGAAAAAAGGAAAAAAGCCCAACAACAAACCCCACTTCCAACAGGGAATTCACAGGATTCCGTGAGCGCCGGGATTTTTGTTGTAAGGTGCCCGTGCTGCTGAATTTATGTCATGAATATATTCTGGTTCCTACCCTAACAATTATCTAGTTGTGAATTGATTTTTTATTTTTTTTTAATCTTCCCTGCACTGTATTCTTCCACTAGTGAGAGCTCTGGGGTCCTGCAGGAATTTAGGACAGGAGACAAACTTGATTATCTTGCTGCATCATGTGACTTCTTAGTTTTGCCCGTGTTTTATATGAGAATATCTCCATTTCATCTTGTTTCATGGCTGGTATGCACATTACTAACAAATAACCAGGTCTGTTCAGTCTGAGCACCATGAGTTTTGAACCATTTCTGTAGGAAAAGGCCTTTCCTCCTACTTTATGTCAACACTGTCAAAGGTATTTTAATATTCTGGAGACCCACGACTTTTTATGGTGCCATAGTGTGTGCATTAAATATGCAGAAAGCAGAATACATGGTGATGTTCCAACTTTCACAATCCTTTTGCCTTCCCTGATTAGCAATGGTTGTTTTCAGCAATTTTAAACTCTTCCTTGGACAAGAGCAGCCCTCAAGTCCAAAAGCAGTTGTAACTAATGTTGTGTTCCCACGTTACACTGCATCTCTTTCAGAGATTGTTGTTGTAATGTTATAAACGTGCAGCAGGTATTTTTTCAGACTTTCAAAAGGTCAGAAAAATACTCAGTTTCCAATACACCCCCACACACAAAATCAGCAAGTCTTGCAAAACCAGGCTCTTGTCATGGGTCATTTAATTTGTCTGGAGGAAGGCTTTTCTTTTTTTTTTTTTTTTTTTTGGTCCTTCCAGCACTCTTAAAGGAGCTTCACTTCAATCAGTGGGAGGCAAATATCTCCAAACAGTCTTCCCATTGTAAATACATTGGATTTGGATACTGAGGCTTTCCTTTGGTGAGAATTAAGCAAATGCTTTGTCTGCCAGAGTGCTACAGAGCAGCCCATTGTGTCCCCTCTCCCAGCCCGTATATCCTTGCACAGCTGATGATGTCCATGTGTTCCCAGGCAGCAGCTGCCTGCGTGGCCCTTCAATGGAACTGCTGTTCCAGGTATGGGGCAGCTGCTCTGCCACCAGGTATGGCCAGCACAGAGGGGAGATGCTGCCCAAAGGTCACTGCCCTCATGCTATAGCTGGCTTCTGCCCAGGGCTGGGGGGCTTTTTTGCCGTTCTCAGTCCTCTTCCAAAGTGGCTTAATGAAGAGAACGTTCTTGCTTGGCTGGTGGGGTGCTGTGGTTTTATTTCCTGTTGGATGCTGCCATGCTATTTTTCTGCTTGATCATGTTTCTCGGGCAATATGCTGCTGAGCTTCTGCAGGGTTAGGAAAATGGTCCTGTCAGAGTGGGAATCTAACAATAAATGTTGAGTAATTTAATGGTTTGATCCTCTTTGTATCTGTGGACATCTGTCTTATGGTAAAAACTGTGTTTTAGTGAGGTTTCTGCTCAAACAGAGAAAAATTACACCCTTTATTTCTTTCCATGTCATCCCAAAATGTCTGTATGTTGCATAATGTTGCATTTCCCATCTTAATTGGAACATATTTTTATATAAATACACCAAATCGTGTTGTGGGAAGTAAAATCATCTCACGCAAGGCCCTTCACACAACTCATCTCCAACGAGGCGGGGGGTTTGGGTGTTTTGTTTTGGTTTTTTTTTGTTTTTTGTTTCGTTTTTTTGTTTGTTTGTTTGGGTTGGTTTGGTTTTGGGGGGGTTTGGGGGGGGGTTGGGGGTTTTGTTTGGGGTTTTTTTTTGTCTTATGTAGAGAAAACAATACTTATGCCACATGTAGTCCTGAATTACCGAGTCAACCTTCACTTCAGCTGTCACCCCATGTCTGGGGAGTGCTCCTGCAAGCCAGGCTGGGCTGGGCTGTACTGCAACGAGACATGCTCGCTGGGCTTTTTCTTGTTTTGGTTTTTTTTTTTGTTTTTTGCTTTGTTTTTTGTTTGTTTGTTTGGGTTTTGGGGGGTTGTTTTGGTTTTTGGGGTTTTTTTGGGGGGAGGGTTTGAGGGTTTTTTGGGGGTTTTTTGGGGTTTTTTTTGGTCTTATGTAGAGAAAACAATACTTATGCCACACGTAGTCCCAAATTACTGAGTTAGCCTTCACTTCAGCTGTCACCCCATGTCTGGGGAGTGCTCCTGCAAGCCAGGCTGGGCTGGGCTGTACTGCAACAAGTCATGCTCCCCGGGCTTCTTCTTGTTTTGTTTTTTTTTTGGTTTTTTGCTTTGTTATTTGTTTGTTTGTTTGGGTTTTGGGGGGTTGTTTTGGTTTTTGGGGTTTTTTTTGTGGGAGGGTTTGAGGGTTTTTTGGGGTTTTTTTTGGTCTTATGTAGAGAAAGCAATACTTATGCCACACGTAGTCCCGAATTACTGAGTCAGCCTTCACTTCAGCTGTCACCCCATGTCTGGGGAGTGCTCCTGCAAGCCAGGCTGGGCTGGGCTGTACTGCAACGAGACGTGCTCGCCGGGCTTCTACGGGGAGGCGTGCCAGCAGATCTGCAGCTGCCACAACGGGGCCGACTGCGACAGCGTCACCGGCACCTGCACCTGCGCCCCTGGCTTCGAGGTAAAAGGGTCTCACTTGCACATCCCACAGCTTGTGCAGCAGATTCTGCAGGGCGCCACCCCGGCCCTTCCTCCTCCGCTGCGGTACAAGGGAAGTGAGGGTGTTTGGGTGGCACAGCTTGTGCTGTGGGATCCTGAAAAATCAGCATTTCTGGTCGGGTCTCACTGCTAAAATAAAGGTATTTATCAGAAAGGGAAGTTACTTGCTTTATAAGATGTTGGTAAGAACAGTTTTTAGAAGGAGAAGTTACTTGCTTTGTAAGATGTTGAGGGCATGCTGTTGAGGTGTAAGTAAAGGCAGGAACGATGGGTTTCAGTCATCAACTCCTCACGCTCCATCCACAGAAACTCCAGCCAAAAGCACTTCTTTTTATACTTCAGGACAGATTATTCTGCAACTTTTACACACATTTGCTGTTACATGTGCTTTGGATGCTAATCTAACATTTTACAGTATGACTGTTCTTGTGAAAGTAATAACTGAAAACGTCAGCCAAATTAGCTCTTAAAAATATTTTACATACTCACATAATTTACCATTAGACTTCTTTCTTACTGTGTTTTGACTTCATAAAGAGCTTTTCTATTATTGTCCCCTGATCCACCTTATCTAACCAGGTGCTATGTGACTTGAGCTCTCAGAGCAAACAACAGAAAGCTAACACCTACTGAAAATAACTTTAAAATACTTCAAAAGCATGAAAAGTGTCCCTCTCCCCTAAATTAAAGAAAATTTAGTGACAGTCTGGGACGTGCATGGGCTGTATTTTTGCTGGCTTTTGTATCACTTGAGTCAGTTGTATTTTCTGAGCCTCCTCAGTTGGTTTTTAGGCTCTTTTTAGACTCTTCTTTTATAATTCAGGGTGCATCTTGTGGTACCCCTTGTCTCCCTGGGACATATGGAGTGAACTGCTCCTCCGTGTGCAGCTGCAAGAATGGGGCCACCTGCTCACCTGTGGATGGCTCTTGTGCCTGCAAAGCAGGTAAGTGTCTCCTCAGATGGGTTTCATTTCCCTGTCACTGTAAAAATCAAATTGGGTTTTTGAAGCAGAGAAGAGGAAACTTAATGAGAAGCAGACACTTGATGCTTCTGCTGCTCTGGGAGGTGAAAACAAGGAAAATGGGAAGAAAACTTGTTCTCTGCTCTGTCAGGAGGTCTGTGGGGTGTACCCTTTATCTGATGTCAGCATTCCTAATCAAAATCAAACGGAATCCCAGAACGGTTTTGGAATTGGAATTACATAACTTTCATATTTTTTTTAATTAATGGTTTTCATTAAGTTTTAATAACTTGTTTTTAATTAATCATAACCCGTATGTTGACTATAAGCAGTGTGTTAGTTTTGAATCCCTTTTAGCCACAATTCAGCAAAGTTTGTCATAAGCAGCTGTTGTGGGAATACTTGGGAGGAGTTACTGAAACTTGATGTTTTCCTTGGCTAATTTTGACATGCTTCAATGAACAAAGCCTGGGGGAGGGAGAGAGTGAGAGAGAGAGAGATGTGTTGTTTAAAATGAATACGAGAAGTGCAGAATTTATGGGCTACAAATACATTTTGCAGAAACCAGATGATGAGGAAGACAGCAAGATAACTAAGACTCCATATATGTGTATTGGAAGCTCCCTACCTGTGCAAAAGATAATAAAAAGAGTAAAAAATACAGATTAATTAGCCTGAGAAGTGAGGAATCTATTACCAATAGAGAACAGAATGCTATGTAATGAAAGAGAATTACGTAATTTAGAACCAATGAATAATAATTTCTTTGTTTGCTAAAAATGGATAAATAAGTGAAAAAGTTTTGTGTCTGCATCTGTGTGGAGGCCAGAATTTTGTCAGCCACACACACACAGAGACCCTGACCAGGTAAAAACCAATGCCTAATTTGCTGACACAGAACAGTGCTAGAGGGGTTTAATTGTAACAAGGATTTTGGAGGATTTGGTAACAGTTTGGGTCGGAAGGGACCTGAAAGATCATTTTGTTCCACCCCCAGCCATGGCAGGGACACCTCCCACTGTCCCAATGTCCAACCTGGCCTTGGGCACTGCCAGGGATGCAGGGGCAGCCACAGGGCCAGGGCCTGCCCACCCTGCCAGGGAACAATTTCTAATCCCCAATATCCCATCTAAACAGAATTTGCTAGACAAGTATCCACTAAACTTTTCAGAGACTGACACTGTTAGATCAGTTATGCAGCAACGTAGAACTTCTGCTCTTTCCAGAGACACTGTGGCTGCTTTAACCCTGTTCAGGTTGATACTGCAAAGCAGCTAGCTGATGAAGATAAAAATATTCCTTGCAATGCAGAATCCTATGTTCCTGGTCCCCATGCAGTTTTAATCACACTACAGTGAAAGAGGACAGCAAAAAGTAAAATTAAACCGAACCTA
Source organism: Melospiza georgiana (assembly GCF_028018845.1). Lineage (NCBI taxonomy): Eukaryota > Metazoa > Chordata > Aves > Passeriformes > Passerellidae > Melospiza > Melospiza georgiana. The sequence continues at coordinate 3,983,235 of NC_080465.1, read as the reverse complement.
GGTACTTGTCATGTAAACAAAGGAAGGTAATAAATCCTAGGAAGACAGCTGAGGGAGAGTGACTCAATTTCCTAGTCAAATTACAAAAAATACATTTTTTCCTGAAATGACCCCTGAATTTGAAGTTATCAATGAAGCACGAGGCAGCCTGATTGCTGTGCATGTGTTTTGCATAGCCTATTGATCAGTCTCAGTGCAGAATTATTTTTCCCTCCACTTACTGTAAACAAGGTACAAAATTAGAAACTTGGCCTGTGTCACTGGTGATGGTAATATGTGACTGACTGCCTCACACTGTTCCTCTTGAATCTGATGGATGATCACATTTTAAAAAATCTATTCACATCCCAGTCTATCCAGTCTGCAAACCATTGGTATTGGGCATGATCAGTGGTGAATGCTGCATTTTACAGCTATTTTCCATTACATTTCTTTTTGTATTTGGGGAGAAGTATACAGAAATCCTCTGAAAGGTCTTCTGTGTTTCCTCAAAGGATCCAATTTATGCAATACTTTTATTTTTTTGTCTTTTTTTTTTTTTTTTTGTTAGATACATGTTAAAACCATATTACAGGACTGTCTGAGTTGAATGTTGGTGGAACAATTATGAAAGCAGCAGCTTGAGCCTGGGGAAAATATTCCTAATTGTTTCCAGGCTACACCTTAACACTCTCACTGTAGTTTAGAGCTTCTCAGTGAAGTGTCAAGGTGTCTCTATTTCCATTTCAGATCTTCCATCAGTCTCTTTTGCTTGTTGGCACGCATCTGCAGATGTGTGCTGTGCACAGATGTTACAAGGTGCCCTTGAACACCTTTGTTCCAACCTGGACAGGCCCTCAGCTGATAAATCCTGCAGTGAATTTTACCCCAGTACTGCCCATCTCAGAGACATGAAACATCCTCTGAGAGGAATGGGGGAAAACCTGGTTAATTTCTGACTTTAATCCCTTTTATTTTTGTCAGGTTGGCATGGTGTGGATTGCTCCATAAATTGCCCCAGTGGCACGTGGGGACTGGGCTGTAACCTGACCTGCCAGTGTCTCAATGGAGGGGCTTGCAATGCTCTGGATGGAACCTGTACCTGTGCCCCAGGATGGAGGGGAGAGAAATGTGAGCTCCCGTGCCAGGTAGTTTAATAATTCCTCTGAATTTTGAGTTTTTTGTGGGAGAGTATTGGGCAGGGAGGGGCATCTGCCATTCTTTGTCTCCATGGGGATGAGTCTCTTTGGACCACACAGGATGGGGTGCTGGGTCAAGGACAGGCACTAAAAATTCTTCTAGCATTTCTTCGTCAAATGCTATCAAACTGCTACTTTTAAGTGTAAATAATTAGAGAAAAATGCAAAAAAATACACCCCAAATCAAATAATCTCATTTTAATTACTTTTTTCTTTATATCTGTATTTACAATATGAACAAAGAATTTTTATTCCTTCTCAGTCAAAAGTGAGAAGCTACTCTTACCACCAGTTCCATCACAGGTCTTCATTTTTCTACTGGAGCTTTGGCTTTTGCTCTCTCCCAGACTTTGGAAAATCAGAAATCATTGTGAGGACAATGGAATGCTCCTTATCAGTTCTCTTCCACCTTGTAATCCGCAGTTTTGGGGAAATAAAATACATTAATTCAAATACATAATATCAGAAGTTTTTAAATCTTAAATTTCCAAGTGGATTTGTTTTATTGTGTAAATGTTTGGTTTCACTTATATTTTATACACTGAAAAGAAGTATTTTATAAAAAGTGGGTTTTTCCAGGGTCCACTGTTTTCAGTGATGGACATCAATTTTCTGGGAAACTTTTAACAAAACTAATTATTAAAATAAATTGCTCTCTGCCCTTCTTTTCCCTTCCCCTGTCAGTAGTTAACTTTTGCAATATATCTGCAGAGCAGGTTGTTGGTTTGCTATAACTACAAAGGAATCACCTGAAGGGAGCACACACCCTGTAAATATCACATTTAAGCTTCTTTCAGTTTGGACAAGCTCTACTGAGCAATGACATGATGAGAGTAGCTGAACTACAGCAGAAAACTGGAAATCACCTCATTTTCAATGAAATTTTTTTCTGCTGAACTGCACTAGGAACGCTCAGGAGTGATTTTTTGGGTCTCTGCTTTTGGTTTTAAGATGAAGCACTCATGCAGTGAGTAAAGTGGCAAAGAAAATGGAATATATTTTGGAAAGCTGCTGGCAGTACCACCTGTGTGCAGTGTTTCCAGCAATGTATCTCCATCAGAAGACTGATCTTTCTGTTTCCTCAAGCAGCTTTGTTTGTCACTTAGTGCCTGATTCTGATGAGACCTCCCAAGCTGCATTAGCTCTTCCAAAACTGACATTTAAAAAATATATGTATCATTTCAGAGCAATTGCATCACTATCCCAAACTTTTTCTGTATCAGACAACTCAGCATGCCCAAGCTCACTGTCTTCCTCTCCCTCTCTGCATCTGTATCAAACAATGTCCATAAGCAGTTACCTATTTCAAATGCAAATTCTGCTTCAAAATTCCAGAGCAGGGGAATAAACAGAAATTGTTTATTCAAATAATAATAAATATAATAATTTATTAAAAAATAGTTCAAGTACTTCCAGTTGTCTAAAATGTTTTTCATGTCTGAGCAGAGACTTTATTTAAATCGGTGTATTTCAATTTGTTTCGGTAACTTCAGAACATTATTATCACTGCTCAGATTGTTGTTCCAGATTTGAACTACAGTTTGGACTTCAGTCCAAGTACATAGCAGGCTAAAAATACTGCTTTTCGACAGCATATTTGAGGATTTCCTTTCATTCCAAATCTGATTATATGCAAAGGAAACGCTTAATCTTTTCTTTTTCTGTATGTAAAAATGTATTGTTGAGATGAGTGAAAGGCTCCTTACACTGAAGTAATGTAAGATTTTGTTATACTTTAGACTTGAAAGACTGGCAGTTGAATAGCTAAATCCTGTGGCACTCGGTTTAAATGTATGCATGAACATCAAAGAACAGCAGATTAATTTTCATATAGATTTTATTCGTATTTTTAATGTGACTGACACCAATTTTTAGCTTTGAATGTAAATTATTGGGGTTTAAACCTGACATGATTTTTTTTCCTTTTTTGCCTTTGCTGTGGGTAACCCTGAAGTATTACTGTAAATTATACTGGCTTTTTTCCCATGCTCTTCTTTTAAATTTTGTTCTGCCACTTTTTATTCAAGATCAATTGACTTCTATACTTTTCCTTGTTTGGAGATTGTAAAGAATCTGCTCTTCTTAGTTTCTTGGGTTGATTTAGTGTGAAATTATCCACAAATCTGTATGCCAGCTTCCATGGAAGCAGCAAGAAAAGCAAATTCAAATGTTTAGATGTTTCCCATGAAAAAAGAAACACACCAACAGAGTGATTCAACTTGTGACTTTCATCTCTTGTTGGTTCAAAAAATGTTGCATAGGTAAAAATAAAGTTTCATTTTGTGCCCTGTTCCACAGCCAAAGATTATCTCTTTTTGATGGAGTATTCGTTGTAGTGCAGAGAGAAATGTTTTTAATCAAGAGAAATGTTTCTAATTAAAAGAAAGTGATAGTTTGCTTTATTTATGCAGTGAACCTCACACTGAAGGTATCTTGTAATTTAATGTGTTTCACTCATTTTCTTTAAAATTAAACCTCTGTGTGGTACCCATTTTGACCCTTAAGCAGAGATCTCAGAGTCTGATGCAGAAGGGAGACTTAATTCCTTTAGTCTGGTATTTTTCAAGAGAGCATAATTCATTCTTTATCTTCCTCCCTTTAATGAAAGAACGAAAGCGAAGGATGCTGACACGATCCAAACGCCGCAAACATTTTTCATTATTAACAGCCCGGGGATTCAGGAGAGGTCTGTGGCTGACCCTGCCTTGTCTGTGCCCTGGCTGCCAGCTGCCCTCACCTGCGGGCTGTTGTGTTCTCTGTTGCCACAGGACGGTACCTACGGCCTGGGCTGCGCCGAGCGCTGCGACTGCAGCCACGCCGACGGCTGCCACCCCACCACGGGCTACTGCCGCTGCCTCCCGGGATGGTCAGGTACACACACACACCTGGGGAGCACACCTGGTCACATGGTCGGGTACACACACACACACCTGGGGAGCACACCTGGTCACATGGTCGGGTACACACACACACACCTGGGGAGCACACCTGGTCAGATGGTCAGGTACACACACACACACCTGGGGAACACACCTGGTCAGATGGTCGGGTACACACACACCTGGGGAGCACACCTGGTCAGATGGTCAGGAACACACACACACCTGGGGAGCACACCTGGTCAGATGGTCGGGTACACACACACACACCTGGGGAACACACCTGGTCAGATGGTCGGGTACACACACACACACCTGGGGAGCACAGAAACAGAGCTCCCCCCCCAGGGGCACCTGGCTTTGGGGGAAAAGGAGGAGTTGGTGAGGCTGCAAGGGCAAAGAGCCCCCCGCTCTGTAGCCACTGTGCTGCTCTTGTGACTCAGAGGAGGGGAAGTTTTCCAGTGTGATCTGCACAAAACTGGGAATGGAAAGGGAGAACTTTAAAGCTTGGGCACCTCTGCTACACAATTCCTTACAAAGGCGGTGATGAGCTGTAAATATCCATGGTTGTTGTGGCAGCTTGGGGTAAAGCATCATGTACAGGAGCTCAGGAGGCTTTGTTCAGGCAGCCAAGAAGAGAACAAACCATTGTCCCGACTTGTCAGCCTCCTAACTTGTCTCAAACCAAGACAGCTGTGCTGCCATTTCAGTGTCTCAACCCCTTTTAAGTTTCTCTGCAGATATTTTGTCCTCTACAAAAATTTTCTCACAATTTTTTTTTTTTTTACAATAAGATTTTAAGGACTATTGTCAGTGGAATCATTCACCAAATTTTTATTGGGCACTGTTGTTGCACCCTCTTGCTAGTGGAGAACAAGATTAGTTTTTTTTTTTTGAAAACCTGGGACTGTGCAGAAAGGCAGCTACCACGAAATGTTCCCTGTATCTCTAGGAGGGAGTTTTAGGTCTCACAAGGATTTCTAAACTTTAAATTTGGAAGAGCCCTTTGATCTTCTGTAAAGTTTAATTAACACTGTAAGTTTGCCCCTCTTGGAGTGTTCCAGCTGCCTCTCTGTGATGCTGCAATGTTGCAAGGATCACACAGGTCTCACATCACCTGTCTGTGTGGGCTTCTTCCATTTAATAATGAGAAGTCAGCATGAAAAACAAACCTTAAATGAGCAAAGCATGTTTGTGCTCTGAAAATCAGTGATTTGTGTTTTATTTGTGATTTTAGGCATTTTCCACTCTTCTGTAAACTAATGTTTAGCCTAACTGATTATGTAGGTTCATAATAGAATTGTTTTCTTTTTATTTATGATGCTTTTAGACTAAGTAGGTAGAGGTGAGTTTATAATCTCCTCAGGTAGATAGGTACAGTCTTACTATTGTTTTTTTCCCAAACCTTTATTTTTCTATGCTCTTTCTTCCTAGCTCTGTGGATGGATAGCCAGCATCTTGTTTGAAGTACATAATACTTGGTGTCTGCTATTCAGGTTGATTAACTGTAGCTGATTACAGCTTACCTGCTGTTTTTTCTACTTTCTGTTCAGATGAACATGACTTTTATGATTACTGGGGGTAGGAAGTGGAAATCTCTAGGGGATGCAGATACACAGGCACATGAAAAGCTCCTGCTTTGCTCTGGAAAACCAAACCTCTCTGTTGTTTACTCATTTTTTCTGTTTATTTTCTCTTTGAGAAGGCTGTCTCAGCATTTCTTGTGAGTGTGAGTGAGAGGAGCTTTAAGAGCCAGCACTCACCTAACTGAGGCAGGAATTCTTTGAGTTCAGTTCTCTTCCCACAGTCTGCAGTGTGATTTGCATCAGCCACTCAGATGCCTGAGGAGTGCAGAAAATAGTAGAAGCTACCTGAGTGAATTATCAAAAAATACTATTAGCCTTATACCAGCTACTGCTGTTTTTCCTGACACTACTTTGTGTTTATTTTGTTATGTCAATGTCCTTGACTTTCAGGTAGTTTTCAGGTAATTGTATGTGTGTTTGGACACATTTCCACAAAGTTACATTTGAATCTGCTGAAAATGTGACCTCATAAATTACTAAATGTATTAATCAAAGAATACCCACCATAAAAACATGTGAAGAGTTGCTGATCCTTAATGGTGCACGTAGGTTCACAAGTCCTAAGGGCACAGCTTGAAGTACATCCTGTAAGTCTGCTAAAATTGAGACGGACAATCAAGGTCAAAATGTGTTAATGAATGGATCCAGGTTAAAACAGGCAGTTTTGAAAGGCTAGATTAAAAATCTAGTAGCATTTTTTATAACATGTTATAAGAATTACCTGGCCAGTGTGATATAACTAACCCCGGGTGTGACAGAGGCTTCAGGTGCACCTTGACCATGCTTGGATTCAGGTATGGGAAAGCATAATGTATCAATAATGTAGATTAGATAATATATAATAAGATAAGGACATAATATAGTAATTTTTTGTAGTGAAATCTTACTTCGCCTTTGTTCTTAGAAGGAAAAATACTTCACAAGAAAGAGACTCGAGGCCTTATTATTGATAAAATGGAGCCCCCCATCCCTGGATGATGTCACCAGAACAGCATGTGTGTGACAGACTAGTTTTGACATGTTGGTGATGTCTAGACACACTTTACAACATCCACAGCATAGCTCACTTTATACTCAGTGTCTGGAAAAAAAAATCCTCCTCCCACACTTCACATGTCAGAGCAATACCCAGAGAGGAATCCAGGCTTTGTGCAGATGCTTATATTTGGAACGATTAAAAAAAAAAGGAGGGAATGCTTCAGGAAAGAGCTCTCAAATAGCTGTGCTGTAACAGTGCATTGCAGGAATAGCAGAAGATTGTAGGATTAAGGAGGGAGGTTGTGCATAGGGTTGTGTGGAGAAGCAGGTGGAGGTTGTGTGGAAAATACAGGAGCTTCTAAAATGACAGAATTATGTGGCTTGGCCTTTTTTTTTTGTTTGTTTTTGGTGCTGGATTTGTGAAAGGAACCATCAGACATACAGATATACTAGTTTTGGGTGGGTAGTGTTACCTACCTAGTTGAAAAACAAAGAGAGGGAAAACCAGATTTTGGGTTGGTTTAATGCTTTTCTAACCCAAATGAGGGATTTAGTTGCTTAAAACCATTGATCTTGAACCAGTTTTAAAAATAAATACATACTAAAGAAGCTTAAAAATGTGAACCTGTGAGTATCTTTTGGTTTTAAGCACAAATAAATCCATGACGCCCAGGTGAACTTCCCAAAACGTTCTGATGCCATCAAAATAACACAGACTTTCCAAGAGGGTTCTTTAAACGCAGCATTTTCCTCAGCCCTGTGGGCAGAACAGCTATCTGCACTTCCCCCAGGGAATCCCATCAGAGGGAACAGTTTATGTAACTCTTTAGGAGCAGATGAAGGAGTGACTGCACAGCTGTCCCGAAAGGCTGGGGAGCAGGAAGCGCTGCATGGGAGGGAGGGTTGGTGACCCTGGGGTGTGAGGGAGCTCTGGGCTGCTGGCGTGGGCACGAGGGCTTGGCCTCAGCTGCCCACTGCTCAGCACTGAGATGCTCTAAGGTCTGGTTTTGTTAAGGAGTTTTTTAGTTACTTTTTGAGCATGCTCAGGGTGTTCTCCTTATTAGGTTCTGCATAGGAGTAAAAGTTCAGTTTTCAACGCAGCTATTTTTTGTTAAAATAGTTTTAACACTATTATTGTGTTAAAAGAGTCAAGAAACAGTTAAAATTGACTTTCATTAGATCTCTGTTTTTATTCGGGGTTGCTGGTTTTCATTTGGGTTCTGTTTCATGCTAAACAAAAGCGACTTAGGTTTACAGGACCCCTGTTAGAAATCCTGTGCTCTTTTGCAGTTTGCAGAGTGTTTTCCCTCTGCAGCAGCTCAATTCTGCTTAGGGAAGGAAGAGTTAAGGGTGATGTTTTTTTCCTGGCAGCCTGACCATTCCGTCACGTTCCAGGAGCCACATGACAGGATGGCACAAATGAGAAACATCCGCCCACACAGAGCATGATGTCTGCCCCAAACTCCCTCATCCCTTGACATTTTCACTGTATCTTATAAATAACTTCTTTTTCATTTGGAGGGAAAGTTCTTTTTCATTTCTCAGTAACCAGAGAGTGGAAAAGAGTAAGAACTATTAAAATGGAAAACAGAAGAAACACACAGAAAATATACTCTCCTGATAGTTAATGATACTTCTCCTATTAAATTATACCAAAACTTTTGGGTAACTTCCACTATAAAGGTATATCCAACACTTCTCTCAACAAGCAAACCAGCAAGCACCATGATAGTTTCACCCCTTAATCTTATCTGTTCTGCAAACAGCTGTCAAAATAAATTTCTCCCAAATTTCCTGAAAGATTAGGGAACTCATATTCTTGCAAACAGAGGTTCCACATTAAAGCATTAATCAATTAAGTAAAGCAATATGATTAATTAGTTAAAATGGCAAAAGCTTTTTCCCTCCAGACAGTTTATTGGTGTAATTGCAGGGATGTGGGTGTTCCTGATCAGACACCACTGCTCTGCTGCCCCTGCTGCAGCACCTTTGCATTTGCGAGGAGACGTCACGTCAGGGTGGCGCCACACTTGTTACTCTCAAAATCGATTTAAAGGCTATGTGATGCCAGGGATTATGAAATACCACCAGTCTGCTATCTGGTACCAAAACAATGGCAGTGGTTTGTGGAAAAGACAGATGCAGTAATACCAGCCCACATTTCACCAGCGGGCAGAGCGTTCACCCACAGGCTGCAGCAGGAGGGGTGTCGGTGACTTTTTCTGTGCTGGACACCTGCTGGCATTACTCAGCTCACCCATCACCAGATGTGTTGTTTCTGTGTCCTTCCATGTGCCCCTGACAGTATTTCTGAGAGGCACATTTGTTGCTGGATTATGAAGGGGAGGTCTGCCATCTGACACCCACCCTGCTGGTGGAAACGCCCAGGTCTGCAGCTCTGCCTTCACCCTCAGCTTTCCATGAGTATGCATTTTTCCCTGTCCTACAAAGCAAAAAAAAAACAGAATTGGAAGGGTTCTGTCTCACCTTTGCAGCAAAAATGAGCTGCTGCTGTAGCACTAGTGCACCCAAGCCAAGATTCTCTTGTAAAACATAACTTTCCCTCCATTGCCACCAGTTCCACCTGGCCTGCTGAAGGATGAGGCCCCATTGGGAGGAATACTCAGTGAGCTGAAAAATGAAATTACTTCTGAGCACTCTCCCATGATAAATTACAAATTTGCTTTTCAAACTTGGGGAGAGGAATTCTCCAGCAAGAGTTTTGGTTCCACCCTACATCTGGGTTTCACTGTGTCCATGTGTCTGTTCTCTGAGCGCTGTCGTGGATTTTTATGTGGAAGAAATCCCACCCTTTTAGAAAAAAAAGTAGCTTTAAATCACTGATTAGATGTACCTGTTTTCTGCCTAGAAGAAGTTGAAAAAGGGAGAAGTCTCATTTGCTGGTGGCTACATAGGGATTGATAGATGAAAAGAAGAGCACCTCTGGAGTGGGTAACAGTATGCAGCAAGAGTGTGGCCTTCAGAAGGATACTGCCAATACCTCAAAAGGGATTCTGCTACTAAAATTTGCAGATAAGGATTTCTGCCTTTAAACTCAGATGTCCTTGTTGACAGCCTTTTCTAGCTGGCTTCTGACCAAAATTTCCAGCCATGGCTCTCCTGCTGCTGCAGGGAAGCAGCTGAAGTCTGAACTTCTGCAGAAAAAACTCTGATCCTCTCATTACCTCCTCAATTTGAGACACTTAAATTAATTCCTCTGGCTACCTGCAGCAGTGGAGTAAGGTACCACCCTCCCTCAAAGACAGTGAGGGTACTTTGAAATAGTGCCTGTGACATTTTTCACCACCTCTCTTTCTTTGGGCTGCCCATTATTTGACAGAGAAATTAGGAAAGTAATTCCCACCATCAGAAGTTGCAGCTGCCTTTAACAGAAATGTTAGGTTTTTTTTCAAAAATGAAGGGCAAGCACTTGGACCATAATGAGAAAGCATCATGAGCTTTAATGACACCAGGCTTCCTCCAGCTTTTCAAAGTCTTGTTCCTTCCTTACTTTGGGCTGCTACATACCCAGTTTTGCACTGGCACATGGGAAGTACACCAGTATATAAATAGTTTTTAATGCTGAGGGGTTATACTGGAAAGTTCCACGTGTGTTAACATAAATTGCACAGCAAATAAAAGTTCTTCACAAAAAAAAATATTCTTCATAAAGTTTGGGTAACCTTTTCTCAGACTAATGGAAACGTAGTAAGGTGTAAAACAGCACATACTCCAATAGTAAATTTGCCTGGGAAGATAATAAGAAATAATTGGTAATTTCCCTCCCCCCCCACTTCAAGTGCTAAAACAAACCAGCTCTTTGTTGATGTGACTCGGGTGGATCACGGAGTCTCAGCTTAAAAATACAGCATGGGGAGTGTGCAAATGCTCTGCTAGCATGGGCAGAAGGAGTGGTATCCCTGAAGAATTCTTCACTTCATTCATGCAATTACGAATGCTGGGGGAATGCTGATTGGGATGTGAGGCCCCCAGCATAAAGCACTGGGCATTAAATGCACGAGCATTTCTTCAGAGCAGCTTAGCTGAAGTTTATCATGACCATTCAGCTATTGCCTAGCAACTTGTGAAGGCCATCAAAGAGCTCTTTGTCCATAGCTCTGGCAAAAACATTTTCTCAGATATCCTTATCAGTATCAGAACCAACATGAAAACTTAATAAAAACAATTTTATTGTGTCAGAGATTAATACTTGCACGAAACTGTGGCAGTCATCAACCAGTTGGTAACACTGTTGTGAAAAGTGAGTCTAATCCTGCTTTGCAAGTTCTGGTAAAAATGCTTTTTTTTTCCTGAATAATTTCTGGCTTTTCTATCAAAGCATAGCTTTCTTTGCTGAAATTTCATTAAAAGCATCACTCTGGAAATTAATTTTTAATTTTTTTAAATCCCTTTAATATTTCTCACCTGTTCTTTCTCAAAAATACACAGTTGGTTTTTACAACCATAAGATATGAAGCTCAACTTGTTATTTTTAAGTGCCTTGTGAATAATAAAAAAATAGTGAAACTGAAAACTATTTTAATAAGTAGAGATGCAGCAAATAACTAAATGATTTTGGCCTTTCTGCATTGGTTCTTTACACTCAAGAGGAGTAAAACTGATTTTCCTAATGATCAAGAGTGAATATAATAAAATTACAGTGAAACAGAGTAGTTGCCAGCAGTCTTTCAGTGTGTTACGTTGTCATCACTGTTACCCGGTGACATTTAGTGCACACTGTTTATTTGCTAAGTAGAACGATGCCATTCTTCACCTCCTCGTAAGGGATGAGAGTGGGAGATAAAAAGCAGGTTTTTTCAGTTTCCCTAAGGGGTGGTTTTCCTTGACACGTACTGAAGGAGCCTTTTTCCCCCTTTTTTTAGTTTTTAGTGGTATTTTTTGTCTGTTTTAAGCCCCGTGGCTCTGTGCAGCATGGGACCCATTGTCTTCCCCATCCCAGCGTGCCCGCATCACCCTCGGACACTCCGCTGTCATAAAGCATCCTCTGTGCACAGATCAAGGCAGTATAATTGAGCCTGGTGTTATTGTATGTCACTGGTCTACATAATCTCAGATAATGCACTTTGGTAGCTCTTGGCAACCACGGGCTTGTTAATAGTGACCATTATACACTGGGCGCCGCTGACACCCATTGAGGCTGTGAAAAATGGCTTTTCTGCAGCAGGGTGCACCCAGTGCAGCTATGTGGGATAGGGCAGATAACCCTCTGAGGGGCTCTGCCTGTGCTTGCACAGACTTGGAGACCCACATTCTCGAATTTGGGAGCACCAGGAAAAGCAGCAGCTGGAAGAAGTGGTCTTGTTTTTGTGGGGGGAAAAAAGGAATTAAATGCAGTGATGTCAAAACTGCCCTTGTGCATCAGCATCTATCAAAGTCAAACCTCTCACTTTAATTTGCTTAATTGAGTTGATGAAAAGTTTGAAATAGACTGCTGAGAACCAAGTCAGCACTGCCTCTCAAATGTAGATGGAGACAGGAGAACGGCAGACACTGTCTAGGCAGGCAGAAAGTGAAAAAGGAGTGATGCAAGCAGCCTTTCATTTTCTGATAATAGGTTTGTTTTAGGTCAGTGCTGATGACCATGGTGCAGTTAGGGCTTCGAGGTGGCCTGGGTACCGTCTGTCAGTATCTGGAATTTTAAAGGCAGGTGTTGTTCTGTTGTGCTGGCACAGGTTGGTGCAATCTGTTGAAACACATATTTGACTCTTCAGTCTGTTGATTGTCCTGCAGAGAAAAACAGTTCAAGAGTCTGGAGTTGTACCTTTCCTCTAATTAGAGGGTTGGGTTTTAGATATGGGCAGCTTTGCGAGGCACATGCTGGGGGTGATGAGGAATCACCTCTTAGTCTGATCTATCAGCAAACCATGTAATTATTTCTCAGTATTTTTACAAGCAGTGGGTTCAAAGTTAAAAGATTTTTTTTTCCTTGTCACATGTAAAACTGTTTTGCTTTTTTTAGGACCCTGGCAGCCATTGAACCTGTGGCATATTTTGCTGGAAATACTTACAAAGCAAGACATGGTTGTGGTTGGATCCAGTCCACTTTTCCCTTAGTGGAGGGTTCATTCAGTGGAGGCATTACAATAAAACTTGATTGTTAATGCAAAGTGCTGCAGACACAATAGGGTCTGAGTTCCACGGTGGTGCCTGCTGGCATTTAACATGCACAGTGCTTCTTAAAAAGCAGGGAAATTATATTTAATGCTGCTGCGTTGTGAAGAAAAATGACAAGCAAACAAACAAAAGAACCCAGCAAACAAATTGTGATTGGATGATTGTGATGGGTGGTGTGTGTTAGGATCTATGCATAGAGATTCAGGTTGTGGCCATTTTACAATCAGTTTTATACTGAAACAGGTTAAACAAAGCACTGGCTGACCAGCATCCTCAACACTGTGGCAGCTCAGCATTTTGGAATGCTCACGTGGTGTGTTTGGAAACCCTTTGTGTGCACTGCATTTTTCCGTTCAGTACGAGGCTGAGCAGTAATCAGCTCACCACTAATTAGAAATCATTCCGTGCCCTGCACCCCATTATTATACACAAGTTATATGAGACACAAAGAATGCTCAGAGGGAAAAGTTCCTGCAGTACCTTCTGCCGTGCATTTCCCAAACATAAAATCTGAAACAAAAAAAACCTTCTGCTGTTTTGAAACAGCCGTTATGGAGGAAGCAAAAGCCATTTATGTGCCTCTCACCAAAGCTGGAATATGGGGGAAATTCACTGTTCTGGAGAAGGCAGGAACAGAGAGGCAGGTTTATCTTGTGGTGCTTTCCTGATGTTAGTGATGTTTTGATAAACAGGTTTAAAGTTCAGCAAAGGTTTAACCTAACTGTGCACAAGAGCTCTTCACAGATGTTTTGTTTGTTTGTGGTTGCAGGTATTCACTGTGACAGTGTGTGTGCTGAGGGACAGTGGGGTCCAAACTGCTCCTTGCCTTGTTACTGCAAAAATGGAGCATCCTGCTCTCCAGATGATGGCATCTGTGAGTGTGCACCAGGATACCGAGGCACCACTTGCCAGAGAAGTAAGGACATCATAAATGCTCTAAAAATCTCTGTTTCTTCCTCAGTTGCTTGGTAAACATATCCCACAACATCCTAATGCTTTGCTAATTGCAGTCTGAAAGGGTAGGAAACACTCCTTGATTGGACATTTTGTCAAAATACATGAATATTCAGAAAAAAAAAGGATTACCTGAAATGAACAACTGTTTCATCTAGTAGTGCTCTTCTTGTTATGGCACAGCTTTCCTTTTATTCACTGTGTGTCCTGTGGCACTGTTATGAACATGACTTTCCAAGACATTCATAGGGGATTCCATTCTAAAGCATTTCCAAACATGCTTGATGAGTGTTAAGTTTGTAATACAGGTAAATAAAACATACTTGAGTTTCAGAAACTAAAAGCCTTCCCATTGTCTGCTAGGGACCAATAGCTTAGTTAATATTTGGGGCTTCAACACTTGTTTTGTAAGAACAGTCAGTGAGATCAGGCCCCACAGTAAGCAGAGAATGTCACATGTACCCATGGCTCCTTTTGAAAAACTTGTCTGGGTAAAGTACAAATTTCACAAAGAGAGATACAGATGAACTAAGGAAACTCATGCCAGAATTAGGGAGGTAGATAATAACTCTGCCCTCCCAAGATTTGTCACATTTTTCCAGCTGTCTTCAGTTTGAATCACTGAAGCTATGAGGGAAAGGTGTTCAGGGAAGAGAAATGTGATTTGCCTGGAACTGGAGGGGAGCCCAGTTTCCAGAGCAGGTCTCCCAGAAACAGGATCCAGAAGCAGGTGGGTTAAGGGCAAGCAAAGATGCTGCTGGCTCTTCCAAAAGAGGCTAAAAAGGCAGGAGATGACCTGCAGTGGTCACTGCTAGGAGAAGGAGAACCAGAGGAAGGTGAAGTTCTGTCAGTCCAGGAATGGCAGCATTTCCAGCTGAAGGCTGTGTCATGGCTCTGCTAAATCCCATGTCAGTGTGGCATTAGTATTCCTTGAGCATTCCTGACTGTGAGCACTAATTACTCTCACTATCTAATCTCTGTGGGCCCTGCAGTCAATCAGTGCATCCAAAGTGCAACGCTGCCATGTAAAAATGTTCCCTGGTGTTTTGAAACTCTGCCTATAACCTGGACAAGGGGCTCCCAGTCCAGTGCCCCTCTGAAGCACAGTCTGCAGGCTGGGAAGACAAAGGTCATAGGAATAATTTGGATCCTGGTCAGAAACTGCCTTTTCAGTAAACAGGAAGACCTTTTGGCACAGTTTCACTTGGAGAAGTTAATCTCCCTGGAGAGATCCTGGCCATATAAGTTGTATCAAGTGTGTAATTAAAAGACTGAATCTTGAATGAAATTGAAATATTGAAAAGATTCCAAGGTAGTTCAGTCAGTGCTAATTGCAGCCGTTCAGGTATTTCTCTTGGTCTCTTACCTAATATTCTAATTTATCAGGAAATAAATGCCAAAAGGGATTAGATCAACAAAGAAGGAGAAGCAGCCTTTTTTCCTCCCATTTTTTTCTTTTTCTTCTTGAGAAACTTGTGCTTTTAGCATCACAATTAACTGCACAACTCTGTATTTCTGGTCTCAGGTTCCCTGAAAGTTAGAGTGACTCTGTAAAAGAAAGGCTGATTGGAAAACATCTGTGCTTTTTTATCCAGTGAAGCTGTGGCTATTTGAATTCCAAGTTAGAAAACACATCAGGAATCAAGGTCTAAGATGACCTTACTCATCTGGAGATAAAACTGTTCTCTCTCTGTTACTTCAGATGGGCTTCAAAAGATGTCCTTGTTTGGCAAAAAAAAAAAAAAACAAAAAAAAAAAAAAAATTTGCATTCCAAACATTATCCAAGTTCAGGGTGGCTTGACATCCAATGGAACGTCAACAAAGCGGCGATGAGCCAGAGTTACACCAAACCCTTGAGGAGAGGGAGCAGGTCTTGTTTGGGGAGTGTAAATCACCGAGCTGCTCAGATAACAGCAGCCACCTCTGTGGCTGGCCCCCGGCCAGGCCTGCGGGGAGGCCGCAGAGCCAGGCAGTGACAGCCCGTCTGTCCCCTCTGTTCGCAGTCTGCTCGCCCGGGTTCTACGGCCACCGCTGCAGCCAGACGTGCCCCCAGTGCGTGCACAGCAGCGGGCCCTGCCACCACGTCACCGGCCTGTGTGACTGCCTGCCCGGATTCACAGGAGCCCTCTGCAACGAAGGTACCACGGGGAGCCCCCCATCCCATCACCCGGGGGCTGCCACGCCCAAGATACTTGCTGTTGTGGAACGCTCAGTGCGTCGATCAGAACTGTTCATCCTTCCAGTGGTTTCGTCCTCTGTACTCTTAGTTGCATTGTTTGAGTGGTGAATATGGATGTTGTGCCCGCTGTGATTTATAATACCTCGCTTTTACCCTTATACCTCTCTCAATCCAAATATTAGTCGTTTTCTCCTGAAATGAAGAAAATGAAATCTTGTTCTGATCACTAAGGAGTTCTCATTCTGACAATTTCTCCTCAGTATGTCCCAGTGGCAGATTTGGGAAGAACTGTGCTGGAATATGCACCTGCACCAATAATGGGACTTGTAATCCTATTGATAGATCCTGTCAGTGCTACCCTGGATGGATTGGTAGTGACTGTTCTCAGCGTAAGTACCAGGAGTTTTTTCTCCTTTAATTTCAGAACAAATAATCAGGGTGCAGCCACCTAAAATACCTTTTTTTTTTTTTTTGGTAAAGAAACACTCTCTTAAGTCAGAAATTAGGACTTCATGGTAAATAATGGAGAGATAAATAATCCCAAACTTCTCTGGCCTAGGCCAAGAACAAAGCTGAAATTTTCTCAGGCATAGGTTAGTGCTCTAGCTGCACAACCATCCTTGTCCTCACTAAGCATTTAAACATTTTATTAAGAAATTTTTCACTGTGCCTTTTTTTTTAAGTGCTTGTAATTCTGTGATGCATTTTCCTCCTTCTTCCTTTTATAACAAGAAACAGATAGACGTGTTCCCACAGATAGACATTTTTAGTGTCATTCTGCCTCACTCAATGATTTTTTTCCTGTGCTGAACTCACTGGACTCTTCATTACTGCTTTAAAAAGGAGAAGGGAAGGTCCTAATTTTACTGTTTTTTGTAAAGTTACTTTATTAAGTAGTCACTCCCCATATGCCTGGATGGGTCTATGAGATTTACTAATTAGAGGAAAGAATTGTTTTAAGGAAGACTCTCACAAGAAGCATACCCAATCCCATAAGGTGCTAAAATCCACACAGTCTGAAACACACACTTGCCAAAATTTCGCTCAACCCGCTTTTGTGACTAAAAGAAGCTGCACCATACCCTGAAATGTCAGGCACTGTGCTGGGGTTTCCAGGGAAGTGCATTTTTTAATAACATGGCTCATTGGTTCATATCATTTACGGTTTGACTGGCCCAGGTTACCAGGCTCTGCACAAGTCCAGGGTAACATCTGGTCAGTTTGGGAAAAGAACCCGAAAAACAACTTTCCTGGCTAACTTCTGTGAAGTGATTAGCATGCACAGCCCAGTACGATACCAAAATAAATCCTGGGCCCATTCCTGTGGAAGCCAGTGGCTACAAAGGTCCCTGTTTTTATGGTAAAATAAGTAGGTAGTTGGGAGAGTAGCAGAATAGGGGTATTTAGGAAGAGGAGGGACTTACTCACTGCATCAATATCAAGAAAATGGTGCCAGCAATATGAATGGAAGTGTTTATTGAGGCTGTGCTCAGAGACCATAACAGAGGAAGTTTATTTGCTTTGTATAAAGGCCTTTCGTTCACATGGAAAATAATGATTCCATTAATTTCTTTCAGAACCAGCGACCTTTTTTAAACTTCTAACCTTTTGCCTGTATGTGATTTACATTCCTTCCTAGCTGACCACTAATTTCAAACACAAAACAATAACAAAAAAAGCAATTACAAGGCACAGCTGAGGTGAAAGTAATAAAAAACCAAACTTAGTGGGGTTTTTAAATTCATCATAATATAATTTTTGATGAACTGAAATTTGGGGAAAAAAGGTGATACTTTGGAAAAGTACAGCCCACGTACACATGACTCATTATGCAAATGTTAAAGGATTCAAGAGTTTTATTGGTCTCAGGCAATCAGACCAGTACAAAACAATAAGGAGTTACTCTTTTAAATTTACACAGGAATAAAACCAAGGCTTCAGTGTCTGACCTCTTGCTTCTCTCCTATGAAATACTGACACTGTACTTCCATAAAACCATTTTTAAAGTACTAAATAATTATTTATTTTACTATTTATTTTTAAAATATTAACAACTACTTAAAGTACTTTGCTTTCTTTACTAAAGGAAAAAACTCCTCAAGATGAGAATCTACTCAACAGAAAGGGTCTATTCTTGAGTACCCTCTTCACTTAGTGATATTCTACCATGAAGAAAATTATCTTTTGCTGTCTCTGAGTAGTAATTAGTATTTTGGAACCACTTCACAGTTCTAGTGGCAGCACATAGCATCAGATTCATCCATCATGACATTTCCAAAGCAGCCAGTAAATTCTGTCTCATAATGAGTCTACATGATTGTGCAAAAAATAATCTCCATTCTGTGGATAATTACTTGGTGTTTAGAAATTTTATATTGATTATTGGATAATTACTTGGTGTTTAAAAATATTTTATTGATTATTGGACCCACGGAAGCAACTGAATTAACCAGATTAAGGTACAGACCTGATTATCTTCACCACATTTAGGCAAATACATGAAATTTAACAGCGGAAGTACAAGAAGCAGGCTCAGTGTAGGATCTAAATCTCTAGGCTATATATGAGTTTCCACCTTCTCTGTTTTCCTTCAGTTATTGAGGTTTAAAAGCTGTGTCACCTTGACTGTTTGCAGAGTAAAAAATGAGTGAAGAAAGTAAACCTAATGGCTTTCTCTGTGAGAAAGCTCCTGTGAATGCCCTATTTACTGAGTATAGAGTATGCATTTTTCACCTATTTAATATTTTTAAGCACTTTTTACCTGGAGTAAAACGATGCCTTAGCTGAAATAAATGAATAAATCTATGGCTGTTTGCTCAGAGCAGAGCGGCCCAAAGCATGAACTCGGGAGAAGAGCAGCGAACAAAGCAGTGCTCGTGTGTGAATGGAAGCAGCTCTATTCATGTGCATCAAGGAACCTTTGTCATCTGAGGTTAATTAATTGCTCTGGGTTGTTGCAGCCTGCCCACCTTCCCACTGGGGACCAAACTGCATCCACACGTGCAACTGCCACAATGGAGCTTTCTGCAGTGCCTACGATGGGGAGTGCAAGTGCACCCCGGGCTGGACTGGCCTCTACTGCACACAGAGTAAGTGAATTTTGTGCTCGTCCTTAGTCTGAACATCAGTGACACAGTTACCCTCCAGAGCAGCTTGAACCTGGAATCCAAGTTCTGATACAGAAGCTGTTTCTATTTAGAATCTTGAAAGATTATTTCACATCATAATTTCTTCTGGAATTTTCTTCATGTAATAATACATTAGTTCTGATTATTTTTTTTTTCCCTAAGAGCTTTTTAAAGTAAAATAGTATGCAGTGACTGGGGGTAGGTATGTGTCATTCATTAAGTGCAAACTAAGAGTTCATACAAAGTTTAAGAAATAAACATTTGTTAGAAATAAATATGAGTAAAGCTGACTTCTTATCTTTTTTGCTTTACAAACTTTCAGTTTGGTTTACCTTCAGTTCAGGTTGCCATCACTGACTGTGATCCTGGCTACAGCCCCTGCATTTAACCTCTAGAAAAATTGGACTGCTGACTGTATTTTGCATTCAGTGTTCAAATACATGTTTTTCATAAAATCAGAACTTTGCTGTTTCAAATGAGTAATGTCATAGTGGCAGGAAATAACAGATACATTACAGGACCATATGGATGCAGTTCTGGGAGACATTCACTATGCTGGTTCAGCTGTCAGCTCTCAGGGGTTTTTTGCTTCCTGCTGGTGAATAATGATCTCTTTGCAGTGGTGTGTCTTCCTCATACTGAAATGGTTTCTTTGTAAGTAGCTCAGGTGCAATGTGTTGTTGTTTTGGCTTTTTTAATGCTTCAGTACAAACCACGAAGGAAATCTGGCCAGAGTCACTGACTGATGGGCAGACTCCCAAGGTGTCCTCAAATCTCTTTGGAAGCCCATTTCTTCAAGGAGCTGTCTTTTCAGAACCTCTGCTGCCAGCACCATTTCCCAAATTCATTTTTGCCTGATGTGTGTTTTACACCACTCCACACCAGGAAGGTTTTGGTCCCTTGGGCTTGCAGAACTCTCCATTTCAGGAGCTGCAGGAGCAACCCTCGGCAGCACACCAAACCAGAATATTTGCCTTCACTCCCAGAACAGCTGTTTCACCCCTCTCCCCCTTCCCTCTGCTTGTGTTCCAGGGTGTCCCCTGGGCTTTTTTGGGAAGGACTGTGCCTTGATCTGCCAGTGCCAGAACGGAGCCGACTGCGACCACATCAGCGGGCAGTGCACGTGCCGCACGGGCTTCATGGGCCGGCACTGCGAGCACAGTGAGCACACCCTTCCCTCCTTCCCTCCTTCCCTCTGCCTTGGGACACAGCCTCTGGCCTCCAGGGCCACGTCCCATGGACACACAGCTGGCCACAGGCTTTTCCAAACAGTTTAAGACCCCACAGAATTAAGCTGTCTGTCACAATTGTGGTTTCTGTTCCTCTGCGCTGTGTTTTAGTCGCTTTGGGCGTGACGCTAAAGGAACACCCAGTTACTCCATCGTGTAAAAGCAGCAAAATTAATCCAAGGGATTGTCACTAGAATCCTGTGAAAGTAATGAAATGTATCCATTAGTACAAACCACAGTAACAGCTCATAGTTGGAAAACTGGAGATAAGAACTAACACATCAGTGCTGGCGGATGAAATGAACCTTTGCAGTGTGGGTTTACAGCACAGCTGGTTTGTTTTGTTTTCATGTTTTCACACACACGTGTGCTGCTCTCCTCAGGAAGATTAGGGATAACACCACTGACATCACTGGTGGTGTAATGTTGTGCAACATTAAAAGAATAATCAGGCTCGTGAGCACAGCACTGTTTGTCCAACCTTTGCTGACTTTACGGGACTCTGCTTCCAAATTTGTTCATTCAAATGACATCTGTGTTTCTCCTCAAAACATCACTAATGTTCAGGAGAAGGTAACTTTTTAAGATAGTCTCTTGATGTCAAAACATCTCTTTGAATAATTTGGCAAATCTGTTACAGATTTTGTATTTTATCCTTCAAGTTGATAATAATGATTTAGCAGGGTTTAGCATGTTTTGGTGTTCATACTAATTCAGATCTTGAAATGCAAAAATATATTGTGACATGATGGGTTTTGGCCACCCATTTACCTCAGTATTTATAATCTTGTTTTATTGAGTGTAATCAAGAGAAGGAGGAGGTACATAAACATGAATTTTTTCACTTGAGCTGGGATTTGTCAAGGCTGCAAGACTCTTCTTTGGCACGCTTTGTGTTATTTTTTAAATTATTCCAAATTAGGAATGCACAAAAGATGAGTTAGATTCTTTTAAAAATACAAAAGGAAATAAATATAAGTGCAGAACTCTCAAGAAATTTCAGAAAAAGTGAAGAAAGACTACATTTGCTAAAACCATCAGAACTGCTGTAATGTGCCAGGCCACACAGTACCAAGTGGTGGCAGTATAAAAGAAATTATTTTTTTCAGTATAGGGTAATTCTCTACCAGGATACCTACATGAGGTAGGAGACACTTTGATCAGTAATTAAGTATTACATTCAAGTAATTCAAATAATTAAGTACAACTTCCCCAGTTACCTTATTCTCCATAATTTAGCATTTTTCTCCTGTTGGTAGTTTCTCAGTGTATACATTGCAGTATCAGAGCATGCAATGGGCAGTAGCTGTATTTCTCTGTAAACGTGTGGTGCATTTTGGACTCACTGTTAGGGTCCTTTCCTTTTGCTGTTTTACACCAGCACACCTGTCACACCACAGAACACCATCCAGGTGTCTGGCTCCACCTGTATGACAATGAGATTTTTCAGGCACTGGGATCTGAGTCTTCTGGCTCTTTATTCACACCTTGCCCATTTCTTCACTGCCTTCTAATTTCTAAGAATTTATCTTTTTTTGCCTTTTTTTTTTCCCCCCTTGTTTCCTTGCTGCACTGCCTCGGTGGCATTGCAGGTGAAGCATGAACACCCATCCGAGCACAGCTTCTCTCCCTCCTGCCCCCCGAGGAGGATGCTCCTCGTGGGAGCATCTCCAGGAGAGATCTGATGCTGGTGACACATTGCCACCTGCTGCCCAGGGACAGGAGCGTGTGGGGCTGGGCTCCTGTGCTGCTGCAGACCTGGAACTCCGAACTTTAATGAGGTTTTTGTTGCTTTTTGTCGTGTGCAGAGTGTCCCCAGGGCACCTACGGGTACGGATGCCGCCAGATCTGCGACTGCCTCAACAACTCCACCTGTGACCACATCACAGGCACCTGCTACTGCAGCCCAGGCTGGAAAGGGGCCAGGTGTGATCAAGGTAAGCCCAGACATAATCACATTTATTGGCATCTTTTCACACGGAAACTGGCCTCAGCTAGTGAACGCCATCTCTGTGTCGTTCATTAAATAAATCTGACAGGTGGAGTTTTTTGTGTAGCCCATTCTGCAGTGTTAATTCATGTAACTTTTTGAAGCTTCAAATTAGATGAGAGATAATTAAAACTGTAGCAAATTAAGTGGAGTGTGGATTTGCATGAAATTGCAAGGCAGTGCTTCTCAAAGGTGCTGATGGAGCATGGGCTTTACCTGCCCTGTTCTTTTGCCCAAAGAACGTTGTTACTTTTTCAAATTCATGAAAACATCTCTTTTCTGAGTGAAAATTCTGAGTGTTTTTCTTTTCTGTGAAGATTCTAAGTTTGAAGATTCTAAGATTCCTTAAATTTAGGATTGGTTCCTGACAGAGTTCTACTCTGGCCTTACTGAATACAGTTATATTTAGAAGTGAAATTTCGTCTCCCGCTCCCGACACGTGGCCCCTCTGGGTTCATGGCATTTACTTTCATTGCTTCCTCTGTTCCAGCTGGTGTAATTATAGTGGGGAACCTGAACAGCCTGAGCCGTACCAGCACTGCCCTCCCTGCTGACTCCTACCAGATAGGAGCCATAGCTGGCATCATCATCCTTGTCCTGGTGGTGCTCTTCCTGCTGGTGCTGTTCATCATTTACAGGCAGAAGCAGAAAGGGAAGGAGACACACATGCCCACTGTCACCTACACCCCTGCCATGAGGGTCATCAATGCAGACTACACCATTTCAGGTATGGCGTGTTTAGAATGCTTTTCTCTTTTCCCCCCTCCACCTCTTGTCTTTGTGCTCAGATCTGCCCCTAACAGGGCTTGAATTCACATATTTCTGCTTTTTGAGACCATGAAGGTGGCACGCCCTGGAAAAATGTCTTAACTCTAAAGAAAAGTGACCGTTTACTTCGCCTTCCTGTGCAACATTTTACACCCTCAAAATTTTTTTCTGCATTAAACATGGACATTTCTATCCTCTGAGCCTGCTTTTATACATATATATACAGTTGGAATGTGGCAAAATCTGGTTTCTACAAGGGACTTTAAATTCAATGCCAAGAGCTTGAATAGAGGAAGAGCGTAGAAAATCAGGATTTCATGCTATCTGTAGCAAGATTCTGCAGAGAAACAGACAGCAAAAGGTTTGAAACTGACTAAGGGAAGGAGCAGTGGAACAAACAAGAGTTTTTGACCTACTGTAGTGCCTGTGAGTTGGGATTCAGTGGGTGCATGAAACCTGAGGCCATTGTGCCTTCTCAACACCGCTGTCAAGGAAAGCTGAAGAAGGCAGCAGGAAGACTAATCTGAGTTAAGGAAAAGCAAATAGCAAAGGTCCTGGTGTTCTTGGAGCACCAGAAAATATTGATGCAGACTTGATGGTACAAGTGACTACAATGATGGCTAGAAAAGAAAAACAGAGCAAGGATCCACAGCAGAGAGAGGGGTTGAGTTAGCAGGCTACACTAGAGTGCTCCTTGCTAAAAGTGAGGACATGACTTGTCACTCACTGCCCTGCTTCTCTCATTTCTTGGAATGAATAAAAAATACTTAGGTTTGTGTTTGTTGGGGTTTTTTTAGGAATCTCTAGGTCAGATTAGAAAATCAGTGCAGCACTCTCTCTCAAAAATTTAACTTAAGGAAGAAATTCTGTGTTTTTGTTCATTTTCCTTTCTTTTTATTTCCAGAAACCATCCCCCATACCAATGGTGGAAATGTCAACAGCCACTACTTCTCCAACCCCAGTTACCACACTCTGACCCAGTGCTCCAGCCCACCTCATGTCACCAACATGGAGAGACTGACCTTGGCAAAGGTAAAGCAGGAAAACGTGGAAACTTCTGGCAGTCTTTGGTTTATTTTACATCGTTCCCTAATCTCTCCTATTTGGCTTGTTTTTGCTCTTCCTGATCACCACCTGGAAATTCAGCATCTCCCCTTCAGTTTCAGTTTTATTGCCTCTCTTTCTTTGGAACAGGCAAAAACCAGCCAGCTGTTTGTGAACCTGAAAAACATGGAGCCTGGAAAACGAAGTGCTGTCATGGACTACACGGGAACCCTGCCAGCAGACTGGAAACACGGCGGCTACCTCAATGAGCTTGGTAAAAATAAAAATTAAAAAAAAAAGAAAGGAGGAGAATGGGAATGTTATTCACTGGATGTGGGATGCATCCCTTAAGGCAGGAAGAGATTAACAAGTGACCCCTTGTGAAGAATGGTGGAACAGTTTTTGATGCCCAGTGCAGACATGGCATGTACAATATCTCATTTTTATTAAAAGATTTGCTTATTCACTAGTTTCATGGAACAATGGGAGTCTGCTTGGACAAAATTACAAATTCCTATCAAATAAATGAAAGGTTGCATATATTATTTTTTTAAAATCACCACAAGATGCAATCAATGGTTTAAAAAGTATTTTTGCATAACCTGAGCCACTACAGATGTAAATAGTAGATCTTCCCAGCCATGCCTCCTGTTTGCTAAAAGAGCATTGTCTTTAAGGAGAGAAATTCCCAAGAAATGGTGAGAGTTGCTGTATCCTGCTTGTCACCCTTTTCCACTCTCATGCATTCCAAAAAGGCTGGACTGCACTGCCCAGTGAAAGCCTTAAAGAGGACTTTCAATGGCAATATAATTCAGAAAATTTAATTACTTTCATTTCTGGTACTTATATATATCAGACCCTGGGATTCAGAACAACAGTATGCAGCACTGGTTTTGGTTTGTTTTTCCCTGCTCTTCCCCAACCTTGGTCAAACCACAGTTCAGGAGTTCAGGCTCAGATCTGTTGTGTTTGGTTTGGGATTTGGTTTTGGTTTTTTGTTGGTTTTTTTTTTTTTTTCAGGAAAGGATTTCAGCCATAATGCTCAACATTCAGCTTTATATTTTCTTAGAGCATTTGAACTTGCACTAAATGCTCCTGAGAGACACTTGCTGTGGTTAACCCAAGGCAGGGGCCCATCTTGAGCAAGAGGGAGGTTCCAGAGGACTGGATGAATGCTGATATTGTGTCTGTTTGCTAGAAAATAAAATAGAATTACTTGGGTAACTCGAGGCTGGTGACCTGAGCAGTAAATTTGTGAAAACAACAGCACAGCTGACATGAGATCTAGTAAATAAAGATGGGGTAGGAATAAAATTAATTATGTGCAGGTCTCCTTAAAATAATACCACTTAACTCTTGAAAACTACTAATTTTGTTTAGATAGTGCATGGATAAAACCATTTTAGGTTTTTATAATGCTTCTAGCATAGTACCACAATACAGCCTAATTAAAAATGAGCTCTCCACAATATCAGTGAAAGCTATTTGAATAGATCAGTAACCAGGAAAGTGCCAGGTCTCTGCAGACAGCAGTTGTGCTCTGCTGTTTACTTTTATTGAGGGAAATCAGTGAGTAACAGGCAATTGCAGAGCTGTAGGTTCAGGTGCAAGGTGTTCAGGCCACTGGGGCTGGGACAGGCTGACCCGGATTTGGGAGTGATTGCATTTGGAAGCAGAGAAATAAGAACTGGAGCAAGCTCTGCGTGCCCTGAGATTTTCAGGTCAAGGTGGGATGCCTTTCTGGTAGGTAGGGTTTATCCAGATCAAAAAAAAAAAAAACAAAAAAAAGAAAAAACAAACAAACAAAAAAAAAAACATCAAGCAAAAAAAGCTTTAGTCCAACAGCATTTAATGGGATTGTTCAAGAGTGAGTAACTGGTGTTATGTGAGTTCAAACTTGAGATAATGTAATGGTTCCTCATGACCCACCTCCCCTGTTCCTGTTGGAAAATGTGGAAGCAAATGGTACAAGTGTTTCTGTGCCCCCATCCTGGGCAGTTCCACAGCCCTTGTGAGAGAATTATTCAGCTAGGGCAGAAATGAGTCCCAAGGCAATTCCTAAACATTTACAAGCTGATGTCTAATCACTTATGTTTTCTTTGGTTTTAAAACTACCCTTTTTTTTTTTGTATCATTTTCTCCTCAGGTGCTTTTGGACTTGATAGGGGATATGTGGGGAAGTCCCTGAAAGGTGAGGTTGTTTTCTGATGTATTTAGATGAAACTACATAGACATGCCTTTTATTCTTCCAAATTCCCTTTGGTTTATAGGTGAAGAAAATATAAAAAATCATTCTGGAACTAAATTTTTCCTAGGCACTGAATCAATGCATGATTGGTTTCTTTGCTGGTGTGGGTTATCTTTTTTTGAAGGGAGGTTGTTGGATTTTTATTTTTCTTTAAACCAGCAAAACCACAAACCCAAGCCATTTTAAGTCCCCTGTGTGTCGCATAGACCAAATGGTTTCTGTCATTCTTGGGTCACAACAGAGCTCAATTCTAGACTGCAAAACACATGCTGCCTCTGGTGAAAGGATTTAAAAGGCAATTCCAACTGCAGCTTGCCTTGGTCTGCATGACCACAAACCCTCACCACATCTACTGCAGGCCCCTGGAAAGGATATCAGCATTAAAAGCTTCCAAAATTCAGGGTAGTAGTGATCTGGTATTTTGATGTTCTGAATTATCCAGTTTTCTCACAAGACTTTCCATTGTACCACCCTAGTCTGGCACTTAGGAATGTGGTTAAGTGATGGATTTGGCAGTGTTACATAAACGGTTGGACTCAATGATCTGAAAGGTCTTTTACAACCTAAACAATTCTACACTTCTGTGATTACAGAAAGCCCAGTTCAAATGAGTCACAAAATCATGAGCAGCCATCCATTGACAGGTCCACCAGCTCAGTGTCATGTCGGATATGGAGTCAGCAATGAGCTAAGAAGTGTCATGTTAAATAACATATCACAAACCAACACAGAGAACAAAGTAACACAAACACCACAAAATCACTTCCCACCACCAGCAAATACATCTCTGAAATTATTCAGTTATTCATCCTTCAGTCTAATCCTGACGTCACAAGCCACCTGTTGTTTCCTTGCCAGTTTTCCTGTATGTGCCTTACAGAAACTTAGAAGAAGCTGGTTATTCTTTTTGTGTACTCAGATACTCAACCTTTGCATCACCCAAGCCATCCCTAGATATCAATCATGCCATTTGCTGTTCACCCAGAGACTGCTCTTGGGAACAGTCTCAGATTTTAAGTGTCCTGACTTCAGCACCTAGAGGGGCAGGAAGTGTTCTGAAGTGCTTGTTAAAAATTGATTCTTCAGCCTATCCCCTATAATTGTCCCTGTATAATGCTAGGCACTATTTAAACCAGAACTGAAGATGCTTGGATTTTGCAACAGTAATTTACTGGTGGCAAGATGAAGTCCATTGAAGAGCATAGCAGCTGAGATGCTTTCATGGATTGTTGCAAATAATTTTGAGGTGTTACAACTGGTTTGCATTTAAATATTCACTTCTGAGTGACTTTTTAGAACTCAACATGAAACAAAACCCTTATTTTTTTTTTTGGTAGCCACGTCCATAGCACGCAGCACGCTCGAGACAGTAACATGCTTCTCTTTTTGCAGACCTGGTGAAGAACTCGGAGTACAACCTAAGTAACTGCTCACTGAGCAGCTCTGAGAACCCCTATGCTACCATCAAAGACCCACCAGCTCTGGTGCCAAAGAGTTCAGAATGTGGCTACGTGGAAATGAAGTCCCCGGCGCGCCGCGACTCCCCCTACGCCGAGATCGCCGGCTCTGCCACGGCCAGCAAGAACGTGTACGAAGTTGGTAGGTACAACATCCACCTCTGGGAGCTGGGGGGCAGCAAAAAAGAGCACAGGGCTTTTTAATCTTTGCTTCAGTTTCATCAAAACATATGGAAACCACCGGGAAAACAAAATTACGCGTTCCGATTCCATGTTCTGCCCAAAAGCTGTAATGAAAGTGTTTTTACTGATTTAGTATAATTCACACAAACAGGGTTTGAAGTACCTTCAGATCTGTTCTGTCACCTACAGGTACCTCTGAATTGCCCTGGTGTGAAAGCTTTCCTTTAACCAACAGCATAAGAAAAGTTTAGCATTTGATTGCAATGTAATTCAGGTCTAGGTTAGACTGAAGTTATCCATGGGAGGGTAGAAGTTCTGTTTCCTTCTCTTGATGAGAATAAAATGGCATCTTCGCCCTCAAACGTAGTATTCCACTAATAGGCCGTACCCAGTTGCCATATTTCTTTAGTTACAGAGATCTTTGGGGTCCTGTGGAGTGGTACTATCCTGATCATCCCTGGGCTGTAATAAATTGTGTCCAGGGTCACGGGATGTGTTTTCCTTTTCTGCATGCAATTAGAGAGCACTGAAATCCATCAACAGACCCATTCTGCTTTTAAGGACTGTTACAAAGTCTTGACTGAAACCCTCAAATTCAAGTTGTTCTTTTGTTTGGTTTTTTTAAATTTGTTGAAATTGGAGACACATAAAAAGAGATGCTGTCTTGTCTGTCAGTAAAGACACTCATGGCAGGGCCTTGCTGCAAGTGTGAAGCAAAAACACCAACCTGTGTTTCTACAGCTGCATTTCAGGACTCAGCAGGATCAGGAATCTTCCTGCTGAAGCAGAAACTGAAATAAAGCATGACTGTTTTCCCTGGATTTGAGTGCATGCTGTCTCTCCTCACAGAGCCCACGGTGAGCATTGTCCAAGGCGCGTTCGGCAGCGGCGGCGGTCGCCTTGGCCAGGATCCCTACGACCTCCCAAAAAACAGCCACATTCCCTGCCACTACGACCTGCTCCCCGTGAGAGAGAGCCCCACGCCCTCCACAGAGGGGCTCAGCAGCAAATGACCCCGCAGGGAGCTGATGCTGCAGCCCTGGGACTCGCGAGGGGCAGAGCGGCGCGGCCGCGCTCCCTCCGCTCTCGTTTACCATCGCTCTGAGCTCCTGACCTGTCCTGCAGATAATTGCTGTACCTTGAGCAGAATCTCAGCACGAGGTCTGTATTGTGTATACAAGTGACAGATGGACAAATGCCACATTCTGGGGATCCTGATTCTTCTTCTTGTTTTGTTTTTTTTTTTTTTCATGGCAGTAAATTTTATAGAAACAGGTATGCAACACATTTATACTGTAATATACTGGCTTAAAAAAAATAGTAGTTTGCAGATTAGTATTGATAACATCACATTTTAGCAACTTCAAATATAGGCTTCATGTCTGTCATGTTCCTGAGTAGTAATACTCCCAGGACAGTGCAATTTACCAAATACCACTTTGTACAGGTGATCTGATTCACCAGTTACTCACTCGTAGAAGGAAAACTGCCTTGCCAAATTTTACCTTCCATTCTTATCTTTAGTCAAGACATATTACAAGAAACAAGATCTGATGGGGATAAGGAAGCACAGTGTTGCAGTTGTTTGGGAAATCCACCATCAGGCTTTGCTGTCTCCATTGCAGGTGGTGGATGTACTTGGCTTGAATAGTTCTGGAGATAAATGATTGCATACATCAATATTTACATGATGCTTCAAGATCTCTTAGTACTGTAGACCCAGCACCAGTCTTCAACAAGTATTTTGCTCCAGTTCAGCTTCATACGTTGCAGTTCTGACCACTGTTTCTGCCACACACAAACTAATAATCCAAAACATATCAGTTATTACTTCAAAAAAGATGTAAATTGAATCAGTTTATTTTTGTCACCACGGACTGATTACGTAAGGAGTGGACAAAGGTGATGACTTCTGTAAATCTTAACTGCAAGGAAGGGTTTACATTTTATAAAAAGGTAGTAATAATTACTGTAATATAGGATAAAGATAGTCAAGTGTTCTGACTTTTTTTTTTCTTCAAAATAACTAAGCAAACTCTGTGCATACTTGCTAAAAAGGCACCTTTTCTTTTTTTATAGTTGACGTAGGGAAACACATGCTTAAGCTGGTCTTTTGCATTGCTAATAATGTGACACATGTACCCCCCCTCACCTTCATTAACTTCTCTCTCCATTTTTACGCTGTGTGTCTGTGTTTTTAGTGAGCTAGCTTGTAACTGAAAAAATATTCTAGTGTGTGTGTGTGTGTCCATTTCTTTTGCATTTTTGCCAACTGGCCTTTTGTTTGTCCGGTTCAAGGGACCTCTGGGCAGAGCGAGAGTATCCAAGTAAGAATTCACAGTGATGTCAATCAGGGTGATTAAAAAACACCTAACAGTTCAGACTGATTCATTAATTCGGGGGAAGAAAATGAAGGTGTTTTGTTGAGAATGACAACAAAAACACAGAAATAAAGTAAAAACCAATTCCTCCTTAAAATTTAGCTTATTCTGTTGATCATGTGGCTGGAGATCATCTTCCCAAAACAGCCCCTTTTTCCCAAAAGAGGCTTTCAATCCTTCCAAAATAATCTCTTACGAGCTGCACGATTTGGTGGAAATCAAATTCACCAAGGGATCCATCCATTGGACAGAATTTTCCCCCAACGCATCAACCTGAAGATTACATGGTTGTTATAGATGAGATATCCTCTCTCAGTGAAAAGTTATTTTTAGGAAGCTAAGAGCGAGGTGCCAGCATTTAACGTGACCTGGCAGTGCCTCTGCAGCACCTGGTCCTGAGGGTTGCTGTGTCACTGATGGATGGGGAGAAGGATCCTGGCTATTCTGCAGTTCCCTGGGCATTTCTGGTACATCCTTGGAATAAAGAATTCCATTACCTTTGGATTTGGAAAGTACAGGTATTAGCTAGGAGATTTCTAAGGCTCCTTGCCATTTAATCCCTGTCTAAGATGAAGTATTGATTGGGTTTGTATGCATCTAGATAAAATGTAGAGCTACTGATATATACATTTTTTTTTTTTTGTATTGTGTGAAACAGACTTTAAAATAAAACCTTTCTTCTCTAAAGCCATGAATAGAAAATGCTGCATTTAACAATTGGGAGTTCACAAAAACTTCTTGCTCTTTTCGAAGACCACTAGGTAAATTATCTTCATCACATAAACAATTCTTTTAACATGGAAAAGAGAAGAGCTGAATAAATGTCGGGATGTTTTTTAAATTTAGCCAGCACTCAGAGAATGGGCTTCACTTCACCACAGACAGGAATGGGATGGGATGCCTTGCCTCTATGTGTTCACACTGCAATAGGGACAAAATGTGGCATTGAAAATGGAGGTGGCTCTCCCCTAGCAACATGTCACCATTTCAATAAAAAGCTGCACCAAGTTAATAAATAGCTGATTTAAGTAGTGAATATAAACTTTAGGCTTTAAATACTGTAGGCATTATTAATTCAGGCCACTTAGAAGCATAACAAACCCCACAGCTTTCTGCTACGTCCAAGATTTTAATCACAACACACTGTTACACATAAAATCTGTCCTTATCTTGATCTACCCAGAGAACTTCCATTAACTTTAAATGGAGATGCACATGCAGATTACAGGAAGAAAGATTTCATTGTGCTCACACTCTCTGCTGAGACAATCTGCAAGTTCATACTGAAGTGCAGTTAGGATAAAATCAAAAGCAAGGAATGTGTTACTCTAAATATATTGGATTTTCAAGTACACTAACAACAATTTTTTATCCAATATGTGTCCAAATCGTAATTCTTACACCGAAGCTCCAAAGTCCAGACTGAAGATCACAGAGCTAGTTTTGACAAAAAATGCTTCATATTAAAGATTGTATATACGGTATCTGAAATCACTGAAAGCAAATGAGTGTATGTAGAGAAAACCTTGTCATTTGATACTCTCATCGTAGTGCTAGAGCACTGAACATAACTTTGCAGTTTTTTAGCCCACAAGACTTCACTTTGATATGATTGAACTGTATTATATTTTTAAAGAAAACCTATCAAGTATGCCTGGCTTTTTTTTTTCTTAGTTGTAACAAAAAAAAAGTGTTTTGTTGTGAAAACATATATATATTTTCCAAAGATGACTGATGTTCATCATTCTCCCTTTCACTACCATATATTTCACTTCACATCCCTGTAGGTTAATACAATAAAGTTTCTAATGAAAGATAAGAAGTGCTTTGTTTTTTGGTTTTTTTTTTTACTTTGTTTTTCATTTGCCTACAGGAGACCTTGAAATAGCACAGGCAATGTACGAAATGTCATTTTTGCTCTCACGGTTGCTCTCAGCTGGCAGCTGGGTACCATGTGGGTACCAGGGAGGAACAGAGGAAATGAAACTCCGTGGATTGAAATAAGAACAGTTTAATAACTGGAAGAAAATAAAGTAAATTAGTAGTACTGATTGTAGTACAAACCCAGAAAAATTCATCATAGATGTCTAATGTTTCAGATTTAAAAAGCTACAATCCAATATTGTAAAAGTACAGTTCTACTTTCCAGGCCTTTCTGTGCAAATCTCAGAAATGTCCTTCACTGCTGTTGAAATGGGGCTCAGTCTTAATCCTAAGTAATTAACTTGTTTTACATTCAAATGGCCACCTTATTAATGAAAAAGTTACAAAGACTGATCCTGTTTAACTACATAGGGCAAATGATCATTGGTCATAAAGTAGTACTCTCCATAAAGAGTCTGCATGATTCCACATAAGGAAAAAAAGGGTTGGGACATTCACGGAATCAATCAGGTTGGGAAAGACCTTGGAGATCATCAAGTCCCAAGCTGCGACCTAACACCACCTTATCAACTAAATTATCCTAAATTGAGGGCCCCAGAGCTGACACAGCACTCGAGGTGTGCCCTCCCCAGGGCCAGTACAGGGGCAGAATCCTCTGGACATGCTCCAGCATCCCAAGGTTCTTCCCAAGCCGAGGGCCCAGAGCTGGGCCCAGCACTCGAGGTGTGCCCTCCCCAGGGCCAGTACAGGGGCACAGTGCCCTCCCTGCTCCTGCTGGCCACACCATTCCTGGTCCAGGCCAGGAGCCCTTGGCCTCCTTGGCCACCAGGGCACACTGCTGGCTCATGTCCAGCCTGCTGTCCCTCAGTGCCCCCAGGTCCCTTTGTGCCTGGGCACTGTCCAGCCACACCATCCCCAGCCCGGAGCACTGCAGGGGTTATTGGGCCCAAAATGCAGGACTGGGCCCTTGGAGTTACTAAACTTCATCTCATGGACTGTGCCCATCCCTCCAACTGTTCCAGGCCTCCCTGCAGAGCCCTGCTACCCTCCAGCAGATGGACACAGCTCCCAGCTCAGAGTCTCTGCAGATTTACTGATGAAAGCCTCAATGCCCTCACCCGCGGGGTCAGTGCAAACACTGACCAGAGCTGGCCCAGCCCAGAGCCCTGAGGGACAGCCCTGGTGCCTGGCCCCAGCTGGGTGCAGCACCATCCCCACCACCCTCTGGGCCATCCAGCACAGAGTGCTCCTGTCCCGGCCCTGGCTGCAGCTTTTCCAGGAGGGAGCTGTGGGACACAGTGCCAAAGGCCTTGCTGGAGCCTGGACAGACACATCCACAGCCTTTCCTGCACCCACCAGCAGGGTCACCTGCTCATGGAAGGAGACCAGCTTGGTCAGACATGACCCAACCCTCCTGAACCCCTGCTGGCTGGGCTTCATCCCTCAGCAATCCTGTGGGTGCCCTGTGATGGCCAACACGCCACAGAAAAAACACACTACAACACTGTTCCTCAAAACCCATGGGAATGCAGCTTAGAGGAACTGCTCCACGGCACTGATCACGAGGCATCGAGGGGAGAGGCGAAGATGAGGGCGGGATATTTTGTGTATGTTCCAAAAAAATTATTCTCTGAAGGCTCTAGGGACAAAAGACACTGAGCAAAGGGGTACATGAACTTACATATGGGGCACATCTCAGAGGGAGGGTACAATTCTTAACCAATAGGGGAAGGGATGGGGAGGAGAAACAGGCAGGGTTTACAATCCTTAAGCCAATGGGGAGTCACAGGAGAAGGGAATGAGGTCAAATAAACAAATGGAGCCTCAAGGATTAGGGGGTTTCCAAAGGGGTGGTCCCAAGCAGGGGGTTGGCACAAGGAGGGACTGACAGGGAACATTTGGGAGCAGAGGGCAGGGTCTGGACAAGATTGACAGTTGAGGAGGAGGATGCAACTTAGGAATGAACTAACAATATAGGATGAAAGGAACAAGCCATTTAAGAAAAAATACACTGCAACAGGGAGCGTGCAGGGCGCCACAGAGGTTCTTTTAGTAGTTAGATTGTAAAGGTTTACCCCCACCAAGTCCCAGAAATCTGTTGTAAAGATGTTAGTTCCTGTGGTGTTGGGGAAATTACGAAAAATCTGGAGAGGGAAAGGAGAATGCAGGCCTAGTGGACCCCATTCCCTTGCCACACCACTAAGGAGTTGTGTAAAGCCCAAAAAGATGTTTTCTCAGGAGAGTGAATACTTCGGGGGCTCCTGAGGGCGACGTTACCAGCATCAGAGATCACCCCAGCCAACTTAATTATTTTCACACCTGCTCTCCCCTACAGAGTTCCTAATGTGGGAAGCAGCATGGAAAA
The DNA here is from genome assembly GCF_028018845.1 of Melospiza georgiana. Taxonomy (NCBI): domain Eukaryota; kingdom Metazoa; phylum Chordata; class Aves; order Passeriformes; family Passerellidae; genus Melospiza; species Melospiza georgiana. The sequence continues at coordinate 3,948,668 of NC_080465.1, read as the reverse complement.
AAGAACTGAGGGGAATTCTCCCATGATTATGGGACAACCCTTGCACAGCCTCTGATGTCAATGGTGATGACATCTCCATAGATCATCTTTGTGGGGAGGAGGAACGGGAAGATGGTGCCAAGCAGGCACTGGCAATTCCTATGGAGGTACTGAGGGAAAATGCCAAACAGAGAAAGTTTTAATCACCTTGTGACCCAAGGCACCAGTTTGTAGCCACACCAAAATTACATAAACACCAACCGAATCTTTTCTAACCTTTGTTGAGAAACTCTGCAGAGCAATTGAGTTGCAGGTGCAGAGTGAGGATGCATGGCTGAACACCCTCAAGAAATTGGCACTAGCCAATGATAATGCAAAATGCAAAGCTGCAATCTCCTGAGTCTGCCCCTGGATCCTGCTCTGACTCTGCAGCACGTGTCAGAAGTGTGTGCTTGTGAAGCCACTGCCCTGGAGGAACATGACAAGAAGATTCGGCCGCCTTGGAGGATCACTGCTGTCAACTCTGCTGCTGGTTCAGCTCCAACACCAGCCGCACATCAGCCTTGCATCCCAAAACCTTCCAGGAAACCCACAGACCCAGACAAGCCGTGCCACCTGTGTGGGAACAAGGGACGCTGGATGCCTGACTGCCCACTGAGGCAACAATTTTTAGACCTTAAAAGGGGGCAGAAGGTTTCAGTGGAGGCCCAACAAAAAAACTAACTGAAGAGCACAGTCCCTCCCTGCACCATGACAAAAATGAGGTGGGCTTGTTCACTTCACAGGGGGAGAGTAGTGGAGAAAATGTTAAGAAGTAGAGCCTACCTGTGACCACAACTTCACCTGACTTTGTGGAGGGACAGAATGTAAGAAAATAAAGATAGTGCAGAAGGTAGTCTCACACCTGAGGAGTTGCAGCTGTACTAAACACCAAAGATTAGGAACAGGCCTGCTCTTAATAGGTCACAGCTGTGTCCAATAAGAAGACGAGTGCTACAAAAGAGTGGGTTAGCTGGGTGAGGAGAGAGTTGGAGTTTGTCAGCTGTGCTGTGCAGGAGTCAGTGCTGTGAGGAGCTGTCCATGAGAAATCACCGTGAAGGTATGGGACTTTTGCAATAAGATGACAACAGGACTTGTCTCGCCTTACACCTACTAAACAAAGACCCATTTTGTGCACTCTAATTTTGAACCTTTCCAGTTGCAACTGACAGAGCCGCTTCATTTGCAGAATTCCGACTTCCACTTCGTGTCAGTGTGCCCAGAGTCTCAAGGTACTTGGAACAGGATCTGATATAGGTACATTGTCATCGGAGATGCAAAATACACACCTCTAGAAATCAACATTGTTCGGGGTCTCCTGACATCAGACCCAGAATAATTCTCTCTTGGGCTGTACTGGATCCACCCCCGCACCTACCTCCCAAAAAGCCAGATAATAGCACAGGCCATACCAGTGCCTGAGCTGATGTGGGATCCAGAGCAAACCCATCTGCTCCAATGAAACATTCATCACACTGTCTCATGGGCTCAGGTGCTGGGAAGGGAGAAGCCCTGTATTATGTGCAGAATGCAGAAGGGTGGGGGACATACATACCTAGATGGACTTTCACGCTCAGGTGCAGATGTGATGATCGTTTGCTCTCGGGAGTGGCCGTCACACTGGGAGCAGCAAAACGTGGCTGGTCACGTGCAAGGTACAGGGGGCATTCAACTGGCTAGGCAATCAAAAAGCACCGTACAAATTGAGGGACTGGATGGGCAATTGGCATCAATATGTCCATTTGTTTCAGATTATGCAGAATCCTTGTGGGGGAAAGACCTCATGGCCCAGTGAGGGGCCAGAATTGACCTAAGACCAGCCCCCCAGGTTTGTGTGGCAGCGGCCACTGAAGAGCGCTCTACCCAAAAACTGAATTGGAAGATTGATATACCAGTATGGGTAGAATAGTGGCCGCTCCATAAACAAAAATTAAAGGCACCTGAGGAGTTCACAGAGGAGCAGCTGCGCAAAGGAAACATCATGGAGACCATGAGTCCATGGAACTCCCCTGTCTTTGTGATCAAAAAACCAAAGAAAGACAAGTGGTGGCTCCTCCATGACCTCTACCAAATTAACAACATAATAAAAGATATGGGCTCTCTCCAACCAGGGATGCTGTTGCCCATGATGCTCCCCCAAAATTATCTGTTATCGATATCAAAGACTGTTTCTTCCAAATTCCCCTACACTCTGACGACGTCTCACGATTCGCCTTCTCAGTTCCTGCCATCAACCGAGAAGCCCCAAGGAAGAGGTACCACTGGAAAGTCCTCCCATGAGGGATGAAGAACAGTCCAGTGATTTGCCAGTGGTACGTCTCCTCATTGCTGTCCCCTGTCCATGCAATCACAGAAGATGTCATCATTTTACACTACATGGATGACATCTTGGAGCGTGCTCCGAATGACGACCTACTTAATCATGTGCCTGACCTCACAATCAATGTGTTGGTTGTTGCAGGGTACGAGCTTCAAGAAGAGAAGATACAATGGATGCCACCCTGGAAGTACCTAGGCTTTGAAATCCGAAAGCAGACCACTGTTCAAACCAAAAATAACATCAAGACCCTGGTGGACATCCATGAACAGTGTGGGTCTTTGAACTGGGTAAGGCCTTGGCTATGCAGTCCCGCTGGCGACCTAGCCCCCCCTTTCAATTTATTGGAAGGGAGAGAGGAGTTCTCCCTCCCAGGACACTTACCCAGGAAGCAAGGAGCCGGGAAGCACTGGAGAATGTCCAGGAACCCATCTCTGCCCAGCAGGCCTTCCGGCATCAGCCAGGCCTGCCCTTCAAACTCACTGTACTGGGGAAACTGCCACTCCTCCATGGGGCAATTTTTCAATGGGACATAACATCCAAGGCCAAGGGCCAGAGGGATCCACTCTTAATCACAGAGTGGGTTTTCCTCAGCCACCATCGGTCCGAAAGGCTGACACAGCCACAAGAGCTGGTGGCAGAATTGATCCACAAAGCAAGATCACAGAACAGGGAACTAGCAGGGTGTGCCCTTGACTGCATCCATATGCCTCTTCAATTAGAGTTGAGCCAACTAACCAAGGCAATGGTGGAATATTTGCTTCAGGAGAACGAAGCCCTACAGTTTGCGTTGGACAGCTACACCGGTCAAATTTCCCTTCATTGGCCGGCCCACAAATTCTTTGATTTGGATGTTCGGTTTTCGCTATCTCTAAAAGGCATTCAAAGTACAACATCTCTAATGACATTGCCAATTTTTACAGACGTGTCCAGAGCATCCCACAAGTCAGTAATGACTTGGAAGGATCCTCAAACTCAGCGGTGGGAGGCAGACATTGCCAAGGTGGAAGGAGCACCTCAAGTAGCTGAGTTGGCTGCTGTCATCAGGGCCTTTGAGAGGTTCTCTGAACCATTCAATTTGGTAATAGATTTGGCTTATGCAGCCACTGTAGTATCCCGAGCAGAAAATGCAGTACTGCAGCAGGTTTCCAACACGCCTGTTTTCCAGTTGCTCTCAAAACTAGTAACCCTAGTCTCCCACTGAGAGCAACCATTTCTATGTGCTACATGTCAGGTCACACACAGACCTGGTGGGACTCATTGCGGAGGGCAATTGCTGAGCCAATGCCCTTGCTGCCCCTGTCGAGATGGCCTCGCTCTCCAATGTGTTCCGGCAAGCAAAGATCAGCCACCAGCTCTTTCATCAGAATGCACCTGGCCTGGTTCGGCAGTTCCACCTAACCCGAGAGCAGGCCAAGGTGATTGTAGCCACACACCCCTTGTGCCAGTCCCACCAGTTGCCATCTCCAATCTCAGGCACGAATCCCTGTTGGATGCAAAGCTGCAACGTGTGGCAAACAGACATCATCCACATCCCCTCTTTCGGCAGAGTCAACTATGCCCATGTCTCAGTGGACGCTTTCTCTGGCACTGGCTATGCCTCAGCTCATGCAGAGGAGAAAGCGGCTAACACGAAAAGACATCTCATGCAGGCTTTCTCTGTGTTGGGTGTCCCCAAGGTGATCAAAATGGACAACAAGCCTTTGTACAAGTCATGGGAGTTCCAGAGCTTCCTTCAACAGTGGGGAATTGAACTAAGACCGGCATCCCCTATTCCTCAACACACCAAGCCATGGTTGAGAAGGCCCACCAGAGTCTCAGAAGAACCCTCCAACAGCAACAACAGACAATGAAGGTGGAATCCCCTCAGGTCCAGCTCTCCAAAGCACTTTTCACTTCAAACCGCACTTTCGACAACCTAAATCTACCCACTATCCAGCACTTTAAACAAAATTCTCAGTTGCACCTCAAGGCCAGGCCTCCGGTCCCGGTGAAAGATCCAGGGTCTTGGAAGACAGAGGGGCTCTAGGATCTGGTTACCTGGGGGAGGGGCTATGCCTGTGTGTCCAACCCCTCAGGACTGAAGTGGGTCCCCTCCAAATGGGTCAAACCGTACCTCTCTAAGAAGCAGCCCGAAATCAGACTTGGGGTGTAGACAGAAGTGGCCTGCTGGAGAAGGAGGTGCAAACCCTAACCCCTTGATGCAGTGGCAGAACCAAGTCCTTTTAGGTTACCCTTCTAACTTCCTATGCTTTCTTTTAGTGACCCAAGCCCAATGGCCCTGATCTGAATGGTGGAATTCGCCTTTGTGGTTATCCTGTGTTCCATCATCCACCCTATGGACCAGTGGATTGTTCCTCAGCCAAAGGCCAATGTCTGGACAACCCTCGCACACGTCCTCAGCCAGGATCACATTTGCCCCGCCACCACCTCTGCAGAAGACCCAATGTCGACCTGCCTTGTGGGGATCCGGATCCCTTTTAAAGTGAATGAGTTTCACCCTTTTTTAGCTGACTCCCTGACTCCCCAGTGCCCCCAAAGAGCCATATGTTCCTTCGTGATGCAAGAAATAGAAATTCCTGTAGCTAACCCAATGGTTGGCTGAAGGAGCATGGTCTGAAAATTAACCCCACTTAATAATGAGCCACTAGAATTTAAATTACTCAGTTTCTCCAAAGCTTCCTATTGTGTTCTGCTCATATTTAATCCCAACCCTCCAAATAAGTTTTTTTATGCTGTCCAGCAGTACAGGAGAAAATACACCGCAAATTCCTGGTGTACTAGAGTGGCCCACATGAAGATTGCTTCAACCTTTAATTACGAGCCTCTAATTCTCCCCAGAGAAATATTTTTAATTTGTGAGAACTGAGCATGGGCAAGCATCCCCTCTTGCCTCATTGGAAGTCCATGCACTTTCTCACGCTCACCCTGTTCACACCCAACCAGACCCAAATCACAGACTGGTGGACCAAAAATAGCACCCATCATTCAGCACATCCTAAAAGTGACCCGAAAAATTTGGACCTAGATTGTGATTCTGAGATTATTCATTGGTCAAAACCAAAAGTTGTTGCAGTCACTGTGTTTTTGCCTTGGGTGGCTGCAGCCAAGGCTCTAGGTGAATTGGCCCACGTAGAGTGCTGGGTGGCGAAACAATCGAACCTTACATCAGCTGCTCTTTCAGATCTCCTATGAGATGAGAAAATAACAAGGAAGGCAACTTTGCAAAATATGGCTGCTATTGACTTTCTTCTCCTACTGCACAACCATCGGTGAGAGGAGTTTGAAGGTCTTTGTTGTCTAAACCTGACCACCAAGGCCGAGAACATGCGAAAGATGATTGACAAAATGCAAGATGTGGTCCGAGACTTGAAACAAGAGACTGCAGACTGGCTGGGGAACATCTCCTCCGCATGGGGTTTGTCAGGATGGGCTGCAGGAGAACATTGCAACTGAGAGCCAATGGACCTCTCACCAGGTCCCAAACAAGACCAAGCCACCACAATGCCAACACTTCCCAAGACAAGCAAAGCTCCCTCCCCATCCCAATTCCAAGACTCAATGCTATAATACCTCTTCTCCCAATTCAGTATTCCTCTGTGGAGCCTTCCTGTTTCTGAGTAGGCTGTAATCTGATATTAAGACTCCTCCCATGAGACAGAGTAAAAATCCCCCAGAGTAGAAATCCCCCAAAGTAGCAATACATTTGGGTGAAATGTACACCTTAAGTCTTTAAGGCCCAGGCTAAAGGGAAAACTGCACCAATGAAAGACATAAAGGGGAGACAGGGGGAGACAGACAAAGAGAACCAGAAACTGCTACAGGAGCAGGTCAACCTGACCTAGAAATTCTTTCTGATAAAAAGAACTAGCGGCAAATGTCACGTGAAATCCATAAAAATTAATATATATGAATCTATTGCAAAACTGTATGCATATGTATTTAGGAGGAGAGATAAAAAGAGATCTGAACTTCTCAAGACACACGCGTGCCTTTTTGAGGAGAGCAATCTCCGCATGCGTCCAGCACTGTAAAAACATACCAGCTTTACAACTTTCACAAAGTCGTGGAGTTATTTTTCTTTCTCTCTGCAAAACACCCATGGGACACCTGATAAAACCCCTGCCACGGGTCTGCTTTGCTCCCTTTTCCCTCTGCTCTCGGCTCTCTGGGGCTCTGCTCGGACTCCCATGCCTCCTCCTCCTGCCCCGTCCTCCCCCAGCAGAGGGTGGGGAAGGGAAATAAAATTGACTCCTGTGCTAAACAATGAGGAAACTTGTCTCATCTGTTTCTCCTGCTGTTGGCTGTGGCCTCCCTGGACATGATCTCATCTTTCTAGCCACACACTGCTACATTCCTCATTCACATGGCCACACTTATTACCCTCCCTCCCTTATCCTCTTTGTCCTCTTTCTCCTCCACTCCCTCATCACTTCATCCACCAACAGATGACGCCAATGCACCTTAATGCAAGCCATTTTCAACCTACAACAGCCGACGTTTGACTATATGCCCCCACCGCACAAAATGGTCCCACCGGCCATCATCTACCTCATTCATTGTTATCCTGTTATTAACATTGGGTTTTACTCAGTTATAAATTTATAGAAGAAAGGAGGAGCATGGGAGAGTTGAACGCAGGAGGCCACCCCCCCCCAAGACTAACTTTTCTTTTGTTAACAACTGTTGTAGTGTATTTTTATACTTGGTGATATTCTGAAGAAGTTTTATTTTTGTATCCCTGTATTTTTCCCATGGTTTATCCCAGATTGTACCCCCCTCCCTTTACCTGTGTAATCCCTCTCCCCTGCTGAGATCATTCCCAAATCCCCACCCTGGCTCTCTGTCAATCACTCAGCATCCCATTCCTCCATCTAGAAGCTCTGGTCCAGGACATCAAGTGATTGGCCACAGACTAGCTCCCCAAGCCTTGCCCCATATGCTGTCCTAAATGTCTATCCCCCAGTACCCATCCCTTAGGGTCACTTATTGGTCAATAAAATGTTATCTACTCTCAGTTTCCACCTCCCTTTAAATGTAACCTTGGCACATCTCCCGGGGTTCTCTGCAGAAGCCCCCTGATGTGTGGGGGCTCCTTCAGGACTCCTAGAATAAAACCTTGGATTAACCCCTGCTAAGAGTCGGCCCTTTATCTCCTACCGATGTCTCTGGTGTCTCTTGTGCTGCAGAGGAGACCAGCCCAAGTGCCCTCCGTATCCTTGGGGCACAGAGATAGTCTCCCCACTTTCGGCCCTATCGGGGCTGCCCCCTGGTGTCTGCTGACTCGGGACTGGCAGGGGGATCCTGAGAGGCTCCCTGAGGGACAGACACAAACAATACTCCCTCCCACAGATTACCCAGCTACTCGGTACCACGGAAAATAGAGCCCATTTGCAGTTCCTGACCCACTGGATGCTTCTCATAATTGCAACGTGGATGCCCGGCTTGCAGCACAGCCCAAGGAGAACGTATGGATCATCCTCGCAAAGTCTCTCCAACGGAACAACACGTGCTTGTCCATGGGTAGTGCCACCAATCCCCTCACATCATGCCTGATAGGTGTTGTAGTGTGTTTCTTATTTGACATGTTTATTATTTGATTTGGGGTTTTGTAGTCCATTTGTATTTTTCTCCCTATTTTTACTGACATTTAGCGACACAGACCTGCCTTTGTTATTTAATTGAGCCAGGTGTTGGTTAATCTGTTTGTTACTTAGCTACTTCCCTGCGAAGTTTCAAACCCCCTTTCCCCCCATCCAGTTGTTAACCCCTCCTATCCCAAGCTGTTCCCCTCCCTTGAAATCCTTCATTGATTTACACGTTGCATTCCCTGTTTTGCGTTTCACCCTCAGGTCTCCTGATTAGCTAGAGATTGTATCCTCCCCTGAGACCTCCCCCAGTTTATAAGCTGGTTTTTGCCCCCAGTTTGGCACCTCGGGGAGTTTTGCCATCAAATAAAGTAAGTTATATAATTTCCCCTCCCATGACTTTCCTTATAAGTAAACTTTTCCTCCTCCCTGGGCCCAGTCAATCACCCCCCACTCCTCCTAGTCTTTGAGAACCTTCTTCTCTTTGGGGGTTGTGGTTGGCTGTGCTCCCAGCGCCCCTCCTTTACTTAGTATTGGTTGCTTTTTTTATGTCAGTTAGGTTATGTACCTCCCCATACCTTTCCCTATTGGCTAGCTGGGCATCCCTCCCTTCTGCACCCTTTGCCTTTAAAACCTCGCCTCTCCCTTTGTTCTTGGCCATTGGTGCCCACCTGCCATCAATAAACCGACTTCCACCCCCAGCAAGTGGTCCCTCCTTTCCTCGTCTCCTCTGCGTTGCGAATCCGGTCCACCATCCAGCCCAGCCCAAGGCCAAGACACCAAGGGGGGCTGGCCTTCGATGCAGCAGAGACATCGGCCTTTCACCTTCTGCTAGCCGGACCTTTGGCCACATACACCCTCGCGCACCATAGTGTCCTTTTGTTCCGCGCTGCGCCTCCCCTGGCAGCGGGATTCTGCAGAGCCCAGGAGAAGGAGACTGTCACCCCCCGTCACCATCTAGCCGGGAGGTGTGACAGGTAGGGATTCCCCTGAAGCCCAACGAGTATCCCTTCACAGGGAAGGAGCCCAATCCAGTGGACACATGGGATGAGTGGATGAGGATTTTGCCACATGCACCAGAGGAGCCCCAAGAATTGGAGCTTTTGGGGTCTTCCAAGGCCACATATTGCATTAAGTTTCACTACCACCCACCAGGTAAGACATGGCCTACTGCAGAGTATCAAAAATCTATTTATATGAGAGATGCATCACCAAATGAAAAAACATACAATCAATTTGATTGGTGCAATTACACCAGCAGCACACTTTCCATCTCCACCTGTCATCCCAGAGTGTTACCCTGGGGCATGTTCCTGATCTGTGGGGACAGAGTGCAGGCCAGGACTCCCTCCTTCCTGCAAGGAGATCCTTGCACGCTTGGCCAGCTTACCATCTGAACTCCGAACTCCACAACTATTACCGATTGGCAGAAAAAGAACTAATTGGCCTGCCAAGAACGAGAGCTCACTCAATTAGATGAAAATTATGACAGCAAAATTATTGACTGGTCATACACATTGTTGGTGATGTCCATTTTCCTACCTTCGGTTTCTGCCACCAAAGCCCTCACAGAGCTTTCTCACCTGCAGTGCTGGCTTGGTAAGCAAGCCAACTTAACATCCGCTGTGTTAAGTGACCTCCTGACCAACGAGGAGTGTTGTAGTGTGTTTAGTTAGTTTACTTAATTGCTCCCCCATTTTCTGTATTTGTTCCCCTTATGTTCTGTAATGGTTCTGGCCTCCCCAGTTTTTCCTGCCATTGAGTTGTCATTCATTCTGTTACCCTAGGAACTCCCGCCACTGGTGTTGTCAGTCCCCCTTGTTCCTCCTCCCCCTAACTCCCTTATATGTATGCCTGTTTCTCCTCCCCTGGCCCAGTCAATCACCCCCACTCCTCCCAGTTTGCTAGAATCTTCTTCCCTATGGGGGTTATTATTGGTTGTGGTCCCGGGGCTCCTCCCTTGCATTGTATGAATTGGGTTTTCCCTGATGTCTATTATGTTAAGTTCACTCCCTTGTCTTCCCCTATTGGTTCTATGTAAACCCCTCCCTGAGACACCTCCTCCCTTTATAACCTTGTTACACCCTGGCTGATGTCTTGGGTTCCTCAATAAACCCGATTGTCCCCATCGAGTGTCCAGCTCCTTCATTCTCGTCTTAATAGCAGCGAGCCTGTCCGCAGGGAGCACAGCCCAAGACCACCAGATGCCGAGGGGTGCTCCCAGATTTGCATCTGGGTGTTGGCCGCCCTCCTGCTAGCCGGACACTTGACCATAAAGGCCACACCTCGCCGCAGAGGAGACCACCTGTCATGTGACACTTCAAAATCGTGCCACCATCAAATTTTACTTCTTTCCCACAGACATGGCTGCGAGGAATTCCACAGGCTGGGCTGCTTCAATTTATCTAGTCACGGCAAAGGCATCCATGCCCACATCCAAAAGATTCAGGACATGGTCAAAGAACTCAACAAGAAAGAAACCCAGTGGTCCAAGAGCTTCTCTGTAAGCTTGGGACTCGAGGGTTGGGTTGGTTCCCTCTGTTGTGTTGTGTTGTTTAATTTCCCCAGTTGTTCCCCCATTTTATGTATTCTCCCCCGTTTCTGTACAATGGTTCCTCCCTTCCCTGATTTTCCTGCCCCTGCCTCGCCTGGCAGTTGGTTTCCTTGGTTACCCCCTTCCCCCTCAACTGCCAATCTCCCCCTGTTATGTAATTGTCCCTCCCTTTTACTCCTTATATGTAAGTTTTCCCTCCTCCCTGGGCCCAGTCAATCACCCCCCACTCCTCCCTGCCTTCTAGAAGCTTCGCCTCTCTGGGGGCTGTGGTTGGCTGTGGTCCCGGGGCCCCTCCTTTATGTTGTATCAATTGGCTAGTCCCCTATGCCAGTTATGTTTGCACCCCATCCTGGTTGGCTAGTTGGGCTTCCCTCCTCTCTCCACCCCTTCCTTTTAAAACTTTGCCTCTCCCCTCACTCCCTGCCATTTGCTGGTTGGCACCCTCCCTCTCGGTTCACGCCATCAAACCTTCAATAAAGCAGAGTTAGCCCCCAGCTTTTGGACGCCTCTTCCTTCATCCGTTAGCGCTTCAACCCACACCGTGCATCCAGCCCAGCCCAAGTCCAAGCCGCCGAGGGGGGCTGGCAGTACATGCGCCGGGGGTGTCGGCCACCTCCTTCTCGCATCTGCTAGCCGGACTTCAGGGCCAAATACGCCCCAGCGCAGGTTGGCACCCAACGTGGGGCCTGAGAGTGGACGCCGGACGTCTGGACCACTGACCGGACCCCGCGGTGTGGGATTTTACAAATTCCTTGGCCGTCGACCTACCCCAAGGTAGTAGCAGGCCCATTCTAGGGCAGCGCTCCCTGGGGACCGGAGTCGGGACTCCCAAGCACCCGCCGGGACGACTCCTGGACGAAGGCCCCTCGCCTGGGTTTTTGTTGCCGCTACAACTGGATTGGTAAGTCCGGGCCCCTTTTCTCCCTGGGGACTCTCCGGGCTTCCCCTTCGCCTTTTTAAACTTTCCCCTAGGGGTACAGGCGCTGCCCTGGGGACCTGCCCCCCACCCTCTTCCCTAAACCCCGAACCTTTGTTGTTTTAATTTTCCCGTGGGAGCCGGACTTTCCCCGGACGCGGGGGCCAGACCCACCACCCTATTCCCTTGCCCCTCGCACCTTCCCCCGGACTTCGGGACGGTAGGAGGGCGGAGGGTGGTTGTAAGCGGCTTGTTGTTTTAGTTGGCGTTTTTCCCCGGGCGAGAGGGGTGCAACATCAGCTACCTTTCCCCCTTTCTAGTAGTAAAATTTTTGCTGCTAAAAAGGCGCCATGGGTGCAGGCTTGGGAAAGGAGCAGAAAGAGGTCTATTACTATGTTAAAGGTTTGCTGCTTACGGGTGGGCATAAGGCCCCCAAGCAGGTGTTAAAGTTGTTGGTTAAGTGGGTCTTTTCGAAGTTCCCCAATGTCTCCTCAGAAGTTGTGAAACAGCCACGTTTTTGGGCAGCCGTTGTGGCAAAATTAGATGAGACCGTGAAGTCTGGGGAGACAAAATTAGTCAACGTGGCATAGTGGGCTGGCACTGTGCTTGCCATTCTCCGCCCAGTAGGGGAGCCTAAGAAGGGACCCGCAAGTTCTGTGTTATCCCCTCGTTCCCCTCGTTTGCTTGCCCCCTTGTCCCTCATTCCGCTCCCCCATCCCATAGGCAGGAGCCCTCGAGGGGGATTCTAAAGGCCGAAAAGAAGCAGGGGGTTCGACCTGTCCCCGCTCCCCCTCGACCTGCTCGGCCTCCCCCTTCGAGGAGCCCTGGCCAGGCTTCTTTTCTTCCTGACCCCTCTGTCCCTGTCCCCAAGTCCCCAGTTACAAAACCTCAAGTTCAGTTTGTTGAAGGTTTCGAAGATGGCTCCCAGGGTGCCCAAAATGGCGGCGGCCACATGGCCGTTCCCGCCAGGGCCCCTTCCCTTCCCCAGAACCCCTTTCTCCCAAATCCCAATCCCTTTCTCCCTCCTGATCCAACCCCTTTCTCGGTTGCCCCTCCCTTGTACCCCTCCACGGTCCCTCCCACTGCTCCTCCTTCGACTCCTCCCGTTCCTCCACCCTCGGTACAGCCTCCTGCTGATCCCGCCCCTGCTCCTCCCTCATACTCAGCTCCTCCCTTGACTCCTCCCGTTCCTCCGCCCCCGGTACAGCCCTCTACTGATCCCGCCCCTGCTCCCCCCACTCATTCGGCTCCTCCTTCGGCTCCTCCCATATCTCCTCCCCCAGTCCAGCCCCCCGTGGATCCCTCCCCTGATACTCCTTCGTGTTCGGCTCCGCCCCCATGTTCCACCCAGGGGGCGGAGAGGGGTGGTGTGTTGTGCCCACCCCCTTGTCCCGCCTCACTACCAGGCCCCGCCTCAACCTCTTCCACTTCCGGTTCCCACGCCTTCCCTTCCGGTTCCCACGCTTTGTGTTCCGGGGGGGGGGGGGGGGGGGTGGATGACCGGAGGCTGGGGCAGGCGCCCTTGTTGGAAGCCGCCCCGGTTTCGTACACCCTGAGCGGAGAGGGGAGTTCTCTGGCGCAGTAGGTGCCTTTAGCACCGGCCCGGATCAAGGAGCTGTGCAAGGCGCAGAAGGACTACTCCCGGGAGTCTGAATACTTCCGGGGGTTGCTCCGTAATGCCCTTGTGCAGGGAGATCTGGTGCCAGCTGACCTGAGGGCTCTCTTCTCCAGCTTGACAGGCCCCATGGAGTTCCGGATTTGGGTGGCGGAGTGGAAGAGGGAGATTTTGGAGGTTCTCCCAAACCTTTGGGGGAGTCCTTCAACTTCTCACGACGCGGACAGCCTGATAGTTCAGGAAGAGCATCTATTAGGCGAGGGGCAGTGGGCGACTGGGGCAGCCCAGGCTCGGGATCTCTTTCCACAACATCTAGTGAAGACGGCTCAGGCTGTGGAGCGAGCTTTTTTTAAGCTCGCAGTCGTCACCTCTCAATGGGAGGAAGACGATGTGCGGCAGGGCGCGCAAGAGCCCTACCTGGCCTTTATCGAACGCCTCTACCGCTTCGTTGAAGCACAGGTGTCCGGGGACAGGGAGAGAGAATGCATGCTTAGGAAGATGGCGTATTATAACGCCAATCCTGAATGCAGGAAGGCGATCAGGACTCCCCCCCGAAATCCCCGGCCCACGGTGGAGGCAATGATGGAGGCGGTAGTGGCTCACGTCCCTCTTTCTGCGCACCCACGCAGAACCTCCGTAGCCTTTGCCGATCTCCCCGAGCCCGAGCCGTTCGACCTTGAGGCTGCCCCCGCTGCCGGGCCACCAACACCAGGGCCCGGCAGAAGAACAACCGACACCCACCCCTGCCACTTATGTGGCGAGGTAGGGCACTGGATGCCCCAGTGCCCCATGAGGCTGGACTATCTTAATTGCAGGAGGCAGAGGGAGAGAGAGAAAAAAGCTTCAAAAAACTAAGCCAAGAGCGCAGTCCCTCCCTGCACGTTGACAGAAATGCGGCGGGCAAACTAACATCACGCGGGGAGGAAGGAGATGAGGGAGTGCCGCCGCCAACTTACGTTTTGCCGGACTTGACGTACTTTACGGATTTGACTGATACCTGTGGTGCAGTTCCTGCGCTTAACACCCTGTCCTCTGCTTCCCCATACAGGCTGCAGCTAACTAAGGATTTCTATATCCCTAGTAGTAACATCCAGCTGGTGTCTGTCGACCTCCAACATCCGGGTCGCTGGAGGAAACTGGGACGTTGCAGGTGGACTGTCGTCGGTGACACTAAGCACACGCCACGAGACGTGCACATCGTTCCCGGTCTGGTCACTACCGACCGGGATCGTTTCGCGGTAGGGCTGTACTGTGTCCAACCCCCACTTCTCCTTCCCAAGGGACAGGTCATCACCCAGGCCATTCCGGTTCCTGATAAAGACCATTGGAGAAACGACGTGGAGAGGACATCGCCTCCGTCAGTGGCCTGGGCGCAACTCGTAGGGAGGGAGAAGCCCCGCCTGACACGTCAACTCTCATTGGGCGGGGATCGAAAGGTCGTCAGGGGTCTCTTGGACACGGGTGCAGATGTGACGATCATTCCCTCTCGGGAGTGGCCGTCACATTGGAATTTGCAAAGTGCAGCGGGCACGATTTCAGGTGTCGGGGGTTTGCAATTGGCTAAACAGTCAAAGAGCATTGTCCAAATTAAGGGGCCCGACGGGCAATTGGCATCAGTGCGCCCGTTTGTTTTGGATTACACCGAGCCTCTCTGGGGGAGAGATCTACTAGCCCAGTGGGGGGCCAGAATTGACTTACCAAAGGCTCCCCAGGTTTTTCGGGCAGTGGCCACTGATGAGCGCCGGACTTGGAAGCTGGATTGGCTTTCTGATAGCCAGGTCCAACAGTGGCCACTTAACAAACAGAAATTGAAGGCGCTCAATGAGCTCGTACAGGAGCAGTTACTTAAGGGCAATATCGAGGAGTCTATGTCACCATGGAACTCCCCGGTTTTTGTCATCAAGAAGCCCAATAAAGATAAGTGGCGGCTCCTGACCGACCTCCGCCAAATTAATGATTTAATTGTTGATATGGGATCTCTCCAACCAGGGATGCCATCCCCAGCAATGCTCCCCCAAAATTGGAATCTGGCAATAATTGATATCTTTCTTCCAGATTCCCCTTCACCCAGACGATGCCCCGCGCTTTGCTTTCACGGTTCCGTCCATCAACCGTGAGTCCCCGGCCAAGCACTACTGTTGGCGGGTACTACCAACAGGGCATGAAGAACAGCCCTGTGATCTGCCAATGGTACGTTGCTTCGCTGCTGTCACCTCTGCGTACAGCCCTCGGGGATGCCGTCATCATTCATCATTACATGGATGACATCCTCGTGTGTGCGGCCGACCACAGTTTACTTGCCCATGCGCTTGACCTGACAACCAACGCGTTGGTTACTGCAGGGTTTGAGCTCCAGCAGGACAACATTTAGTGGATGCCACCTTGGAAGTACCTGGGCCTCAAAATTACAAAGCGGACCATTGTTCCGCAAAAATTGGCTATTCGGACCAAAGTCCAGACCCTAGCGGATGTCCATCAACTGTGTGGGTCTTTAAATTGGGTGAGACCCTGGCTAGGCATTCCCACCGAAGACCTGGCCCCCCTTTTCAATTTGTTGAAAGGGGGAGAGGGGCTTAGTTCCCCTAGGGCTCTCACCCCAGAGGCAGAGGTGGCTCTGGAGAAGGTTCAAAAAACTATTTCGGCCAGGCAGGCCCATTGGTACCACCCGGGCTTGCCGTTCAAATTCATTATACTGGGAAAGCTGCCACATCTCCACGGCATGATCCACCAGTGGGACCAAGACCTGAAGGACCAGGGCCTGGGTGACCCCCTCTTGATCACAGAGTGGGTGTTCCTCAGCCACCATAGGTCCAAAAGGATGACACGGCCACAAGAGTTGGTAGCCGAACTGATCCTCAAAGCGAGATCGAGGATCAGGGAGCTGGCAGGGTGTGACTTTTCATGCATTCACATTCCAATCAAATTGGAAGCGGGCCAATTAAAATTAAAGACCTTTGAAGAACTGCTGCAAACTAATGAATACCTACAGTTTGCACTAGACAGCTACACTGGGCGCGTCGCAGTTGATCGGCCGGCCCACAAATTATTTAATTCAGATTTCAAATTGTCTCTCACTAAGGTTCAAAGTAGGGAACCAGTGGATGCCGTGACTGTCTTTACTGACGCGTCTGGAGCATCCCACAAGTCTGTCATGACTTGGAGGGATCCTCAGACTCAGCAGTGGGAGACCGATGCTGTTCTTGTGGAGGGTTCTCCACAAGTTGCTGAGTTAGACGCAGTCGTCAGGGCCTTCCAGAGATTCCCTGGACCTTTCAATTTGGTGACAGATTCTGCGTACGTCGCAGGTGTAGTGTCCAGAGCAGAACATGCAGTTCTTCAAGAGGTCACAAACAAGAGATTGTTTGAATTATTAAATAGGCTCGTCGAGTTGGTCTCCCACCGCGAGCACCCATTTTACGTGATGCATGTGAGGTCACACACTGACCTGCCCGGGTTCATAGCGGAGGGCAACCGCCATGCCGACTCCTTGGCCGTGGCTGCCGTTACGCAGGGCCCGCTCCCGGATGTGTTCGGCCAGGCTAAGATCAGCCACCAGCTCTTTCATCAAAATGCGCCCGGCCTGGTTCGGCAATTCAACCTGACGCAGGACCAGGCCAAGGCGATCGTGGCCACATGTCCCCAATGCCAGCAACACCAAATGCCCACCGTCGCCTCAGGAGCTAATCCTCGAGGCCTGGCGAGCTGCGAGGTGTGGCAGACGGACGTAACACATGTTCCATCTTTTGGCTGGTTGTGTTACGTCCACGTCTCAGTAGACACCTTCTCCGGAGCTATCTACACTTCTGCCCACACAGGTGAAAAGGCAGCGGATGTTCAGAAGCATCTGCTTCAGGCATTCGCTGTCTTGGGCATCCCTAGGGCCTTAAAAACTGATAACGGCCCAGCGTATACTTCTAAGGAGCTGTGGAGCTTCCTGCAGCAATGGGGAATAGTCCATAAGACCGGCATCCCCTATTCCCCGACAGGCCAAGCCATGGTGGAGAGGGCCCACCAGAGCCTTAAGAAGACACTGTCCCGCCAACAACCGGCGATGAAGGTGGAGACCCTCCACGTCCGGCTGTCGAGAGCCTTGTACACCCTCAACTTTCTTAACTGCTCTTTCAACAGCCAGAATCCTCCAGTGGTCCGGCATTTCGGCAGTTGGCAGCCACCAGCAGCTGCAGCCCAAAGTCAGGCCTCCGGTTCTGGTCAAGGATCCGGAGACCTGGCGGACGGAGGGCCCCTTCGACTTGGTGACCTGGGGAAGGGGATACGCTTGCGTGTCTACCCCCTCAGGTCACAAGTGGGTTCCATCAAAATGGGTAAGGCCCTTCATCCCGAAGCAGGGGACAAAAGCAGGGACTGTACCGCAAGTTCGGCAGGCGTGTTGGCGGCGACAGAGGAGGCTTCACCATCTACCATCCACTCACTCCTCCGGACCTTCCCTCAGTGGAGGAAGAGCCTTCCCCTCCAGCCTCTCCTCCACCACTGGACCTCCTTCTCCACGCTTCTTCCTGTTCTCCCCCTGTCCCTGACATGTCACTCCGAATGTTTTATTTAAGTTGGCTTTTCGGGGAGGAACCATACTTATGATTTCGATATGCGTTTACCGTTCTTTGTCGTTTCAGTTACATCTCCCCAATGGCCCCCGCTACACCACCGCTGGCCCCAAACCCCGGGATGCTGCTCGTCCTGATGGCGACCTGCTGGCTCCTGATACCATCTACGGAGCCGTGGGTTGTCCCCCAGCCCAAGGTCAATGTCTGGCGTGCCTTGGCTCAGTCGCTTGGGCAGGACAGCATTTGCCTGGACACCGGCGCAGCAGAGGACCCGATGTCGTCTTGCCCTGTGGGGATCCCTTTCTCTCCAGGCGACTTCCCTCCCACTTTCCAATGTTCCTTTTCCCCTATTCTGGCCCAGAGCCTCACGATCCTCCCCAGTTTTGACCCCTCAAATTCCTGGAGAGACGGAGTGTTCAGGCTGGCTCCTGCAACCTCCGAGCCCACAGAACTACACCTACTCGGCTCCGCCAACGCCTCTATTTGCTTTCAGTTCGATTATACCATCACCCCCGTAGAGAAGGGCAGTGAGGTGGTCCTTCAGTCTAATAAAGAATACCAGGCCAAACAGTGGTGTCAGGCCGTCTTGAAAATCCTTGGCCCCACCACTACTGGCCGGACCCCTTACTCCCTTCCTCGGGGTGTGTTTTTAATTTGCGGAGACCGAGCGTGGGCAGGCATCCCCTCTGGCCTGGTTGGAGGGCCGTGCACCTTTGGCCGGTTGACGCTGTTCACACCCAACATGTCCCAAATTATTGATTGGAAACGATCTAACATCACGTCCGAATTGGGCAGGTCAAAAAGAGATCTTAAAGATCTCACCGAGGACTGTGATGCCGAAATTACCCATTGGTCTCACTCAAAGTCCGTTGCCTTTACCATTTTATTGCCTTGGGTATCGGTGGCGAAGGCTCTAGGAGAATTGGGCCGCCTAGAGTGTTGGGTGGCAAAACAAGCCAATTTTACATCAGCCGCATTATACGACCTCCTATCAGACAAGGAAATTACAAGGAAGGCGACACTCCAAAACAGGGCAGCAATAGATTTTCTATTGTTGCCTCACCATCACCACTGTGAGGAGTTTGAGGGCCTCTGCTGCTTGAACCTGTCCACCCGAGCCGAGGACGCCAGACAATCCATACGTAAACCACAAGACCTGGTTCACAAGGTCCGACAAGAGACCTCGGACTGGCTGGGGGACCTTTTCAAGGGTTGGGGCCTGAGCGGGTGGGCCACATCTATCATAGAAACTATTATTAAAGTTATCTTGAGTTTGGTTATGCTTTTAGTTCTCGTCATGGTGATCCGCGGTCTGGTCCAGAGACTGATATCTAAAGCCACCTCGCTCAACATCAACCATGCCGCAGTGCCCGCCGAAGAGCACATCGAGCTGGGGGACCTCTCCTCGGAGGCCGAAGAAGCTGCAGATGAGGAGGGGTCAACTGTGCCACCCACTGACCACCCATGGGCGGACGAGCCCCAGCTCGAAGAAGGCGAGGACTGGCCGGACCAGCCGCGGGTCCCCGAAATTTAAGTTTATATGGACTCCTAGGTTCTTTTATTTTATTTGTTAAGAAACGGGGAGACGTTGTGTTGTGTTGTTTAACTTCCCCAGTTGTTCCCCCATTTTATGTATTCTCCCCCGTTTCTGTACAATGGTTCCTCCCTTCCCTGATTTTCCCGCCACTGCCTCGCCTGGCAGTTGGTTTCCTTGGTTACCCCCTTCCCCCTCAACTGCCAATCTCCCCCTGTTATGTAATTATCCCTCCCTTTTACTCCTTATATGTAAGTTTTCCCTCCTCCCTGGGCTCAATCACCCCCCACTCCTCCCTGCCTTCTAGAAGCTTCGCCTCTCTGGGGGCTGTGGTTGGCTGTGGTCCCGGGGCCCCTCCTTTATGTTGTATCAATTGGCTAGTCCCCTATGCCAGTTATGTTTGCACCCCATCCTGGTTGGCTAGTTGGGCTTCCCTCCTCTCTCCACCCCTTCCTTTTAAAACTTTGCCTCTCCCCTCACTCCCTGCCCTTTGCTGGTTGGCACCCTCCTTCCCTGTTCGTGTCATCAGACCTTCAATAAAGCGGAGTTAGCCCCCAGCTTTTGGACGCCTCTTCCTTCGTCCGTTACCGCTTCAACCCACACCGTGCATCCAGCCCAGCCCAAGGCCAAGCCGCCGAGGGGGGCTGGCAGTACATGCGCCGGGGGTGTCGGCCACCTCCATCTCGCATCTGCTAGCCGGACTTCAGGGCCAAATACGCCCCAGCGCATCCCTCCTTCAAAATGTTTTCTGGTTTTTCTTACTCATCATTTTTTCTACATGTATGTTTGGATGTTTAAAAGACTGCTGAACAAGTCTCTAGAAGATGCTTTTGTATTGAATAAAGAACAAGGAGCTGTGGGGGCTGGGGAATCGGCCAGCAAAGGACTGATTGCTCTCCCCTGGAGAGCCAACCCTTGAAAGAAGCACACTACACTTAGGGTGAGGAAACCCTCCTGCCCATCATCCTTTGCAGTTCTATGTTAATGTATTGTAATCCCATTGGTTTCTACCCTGTCCCTCTCCCAAGTTTCATGTATGTCTGTCACAGACATCTTTTCATTAAAATTCTTCCATTAGGATTTTTCCTGCTGAAGCTGAGAAGTTTCAGCAGCAAAAAGTAAACAATGGTTATCTGCTGCTGTGGAATGCAACAGGTGGATCCGTGACTGGTCTCCTGTGGATGTTTGGATTTACTGACCACTCACAGCAGAGCTGTTCTCGCCTTCTGCTGGGACACAGAACTTTGTTATTCATTCCTTTTCTATTCCTAGCTTACCTAGCTTCTGAGAACTTTTCCTTCCATTTCTTTTAGTATAGTTATAATGTTATATATATACCATAAAATAATAAATCAAGCCTTCTGAACATCAGGTCAACATTCTTGCCTCTCTCTTCATCCTGCAGCCCTTACAAGCCCTGTGACATATCCCTATTCATTCCTTGTTTCTCCCCGCCATTACAGTTCCCTATATAAACCTGTTTTCCCCTGTGACGCACAAGCTGCTGCCCCTGGCTCCCTTCACAGAGGTCCTGCTCTAATAAAACCCTCCAACTCTGTGGAACCAGCCACACAGTGCTCAAGTCTTTCTTCACATCGCTGGCACTGCCGCAAGATTGAGAGCTGAGAAATCACTCAACTGCTAGGATTGTGCCTGTCCCTCTAGGACATCTTCATAAAGGCGCTTCTTCAGGAAGGTCACAGCACTCCTGCCATCGACACCGCCATAGCAGCGTAGTGCAGAAAAGGACTCGGGTTGAAATGAAGGGACTAACAAGAATCCCAGCAACGCAACACTGCAAAGCATCTGAGTACTCTGTCTGAGCAGGACCCAAGACAAGCTGTGTTCAACCACACCAGGAGCATGGCTGCAACTCTACTCATTTGCCCTGCAGGTGTGAACTACACAGAGCATGGTTCCGAGGGCTGGGAAGAAAGAACTGGGGCTCGGTCTTCCCAGTGTGGCAGAAACCCAGAGCAGCTCTGGGGACATTTCCAGGTGCCCCAGGTTCCTCCTCCCTTCCAGCCAGATGTGCTCGGAACGTGTCTCACTTGGGCTGGCGCAGCACCGAAAAGCGCTCAGGTTGAAATGAAAGGACTAACAAGAATCCCAGCAACGCAACACTGCAAAGCATCTGAGTACTCTGAGCAGGACCCAATACAAGCTGTGTTCAACCACACCAGGAGCGTGGCGGCAGCCCTGCTGGCTTGCCCTGCCTGTGTGAACAGAGCGTAGTTCCCAAGGCTGGGGGAGAAAGAACAGGGGCTCAGTCCTCCCAGTGTGGCAGAAACCCAGAGTGGCTCTGGGGACATTTCCAGGTG
This sequence comes from Melospiza georgiana, assembly GCF_028018845.1. NCBI lineage: Eukaryota > Metazoa > Chordata > Aves > Passeriformes > Passerellidae > Melospiza > Melospiza georgiana. The sequence continues at coordinate 3,927,246 of NC_080465.1, read as the reverse complement.
CCCCAGGTTCCTGCTGCCTCCCAGCCAGATGTGCTCATAATGTGCCTCACTTGGGTTTGGCCCAGTACAGAAAAGGGCCCGAGTTGAAATGAAGGGACTAGGAAGAATCCCAGCAATGCAACACTGCAAAGCATCTGAGTACTCTGAGCAGGAGCAAAGACAAGCTATGTTCAACCACACCAGGTCTTTCTTATCTGCGGAGACAGGGCATATCCAGGAATCCCCTCTCGGGGGCCCATGCACCCTGGGCTGCCTTTCCCTGACATCACTGAACATGACCCAAATACCAATTCAGAGTGCCAAATTAAGCTCAAAGATTGTCAAAAGGGGTGCAACTCAATTCAATGAGCATTGTGACAGTGAAATTTATCACTGGGCCAAATCTAAGTGTGTTGCTGTGTCCGTTTTTCTACTTCGCTGTTATCACACACTGCGCCTGTATTGGAAAACTGAATCGCCCTGGGATTCTGGATGCAATTACAAACTGGCCGGAAGGTGAAAACTGTGGTCTTGCTGATGAAGGGGAACAAGAAGGGACCACAGCATCCCAGAAATCTCATTTCTGGTCCAAACCACCACAGGTAGCAGCTGCAAAAGCTCTTAGTGAGCTACGAAATCTTAAATGCTGGGTGACTCGCCAGGTGAACTTAACATCTATGGCCTTAAGCGACCTCTTAGATGATGAGGAGATAACCAAATTGGCGACCCTGCAAAACAAGGCAGCTACTGATTTTCTGCCACTGGCACACAGGCATAAATGCCAGGAGTTTGAGGGGCTGGGTTGTTTCAATCTGTCATCCAAGAGCCAATCTGTCTGTGGGAGGAGGGGACAAGGGGGAGGTTGCAGAGAAAGTTTGAGGTAAGGTTGATGTCAAAGGGGAAAAAGCCATTCTTTTTATATTATCCATTTCGGCTGTTTGTCTCTGCACGGACACGCGTATGATGGCCTTGGGACAGCCCGCGTTTCAAAGGACGAGTCTGGACTCTTCAGATTTTCAGTCTTCGAATTGTTTATTATTTCTTCCCTCCGAGTCCTTCTTCTGTCTGGCCGTGCCGTCTTTTAAGCATCCACGACTGTGCGTGTGTTAGCGGCAGAGACGCTCTGCGACAAGACACGTCAAGAACAAGGTCTGCCCGCACCCACCCAGTATCGGGGTTCCTGGGAGCTAGCTGGGCCCTGAAAACCTTCCACGCATCCATCCAGGAAATCAAAGGCATGGTGGGTAACGTGCAACAGGAAGGCAAGGACTGGTTTAACGGCCTGTTAAAAAACTGGGGCCTTTCCAGGTGGATGCTGTCCCTCATGAAGGACAAAAGTTATTTTATTATCATCCTTTTTCTGCTGTCCTTGTGCTTCGGTGTCCTGAAGCGGATCATCACTGCCTCCACCACAAAGCCTTTCTCAGCATCCAAGATAGTGCTTGCCACCGCAGTCACGAGAAATGACAGATGACGGAAAAGACAGAAAGCAGAGAGCACCGAGGCGTAAAAACGACTGAACTCCGTTCTTTTCCACAGTGCCCTTCTCTTTATTTTTGAACAAAGAAGAGGGAGATGTTTTAAAACATTTATATGAGTTAAGTTGTTAAGCTGGTTATACCTTTTAGAAGTTAAAAATATGGTTTGGTCCTCAGTTTCCCCCAAGTACTTCCCTCATAATGGTTTTTCCCTAAGTTGTTTACCCCTTGTTTTCCTGCCAATGGCTTGTCCCTCGAGGTGACTGATCCCTTGATCCTTCCTTTATGCCCTTATAAGTTTATTTCCTCCCTCCTGGTGTTGCCCACTTCCCCTATCATTGTAGCCTTTATTTCGACAGCTTTCCGTGTCAGTCATCCCTTACTCGATGCATGATTTGCCTCCTCCCTCCTCCCCATGTAATCCTTACTGGTGTCCCACGCTCCTTCCCTGAGCTTCATTTATTGGTCAACTTGTGTCTCCTGCTGTCACACCCATTTCCTTTATCACTGCCTCCCCAAGCTGTCCTCCTCTGACACCCGTCACTGGTTCTGCCTGGGAAATAAAGCGCCCTGGCATCCACACAAGTGTCCACTAGTGGGAAGTTAAGATATCGCAATGTTACTGTCAGGCAGAACCCCTCCCCTTTTACCGTTACCGTTAACTGTTGCAGTGCGTTTGTTAAGTTTATTGTATTGTTCCCCCATGTTCTGTATTGCTCCCCCCATTTTATGTAAATGGTTCTGCCCTCCCCAGTTTTCCCGCCATAGCCCTGCCACTCATTCTGTTACTATAGTTACTCCCACCCTTGGCCCTGTCAGTCCCTCAAGTCATATAATTCCTCCTCCCCTTCATTTCCTTATTTGTATACTTGTTCTCCTCCCTGGGTCTCGTCAGTCACCCCCACTCCACCTAGTTTTCCAGAAACCTCTTCGCTCTGGGGGTAGTGATTGGCAGTGGTCCCAGGGCCCCTCCCTTACTTTGTATCAATTGGGTTTTCCCTTATGTCTGTCATGTTATGTTCACTCCCTTACGTTCCCTTAGTGGTTCTTTGTAAACCCCTTCCTGATACACCTCCTCCCTTTAAAACCTTGCTTCTCCCTCTTCTCTGGGTCACTCCCTGGTTGGCTTCTTGGCATCTCCAATAAACCTGACTTTACCCCCAGAGTGTCCAGCTCCTTTCTACTCGTCTTGGCAGCAGCGAGACCCGTCCGCAGCCAGCACAGCCTGAGGCCATTAGACGCCGAGGGGTGCTGGCAGGATTGCAGCTGGGTGTCGGCCATCCTCAGCTAGCCAGACACTGACCTCTAAGGCCAGATACACCTCGCCGCAGTTAACCCCTGTTATAAATGACCTGGTCTAACCATTAATAAATGCCATTTACCGTCTACCACATTGGTGAGTGCGTGTACTTGGACCGTGTGGCAAAAGTGCTGCCACCGAGCCGTTCTCGACCCGGGACGCCACGCCTCAAGCGGAGGCAACATCCACTCTCTCCTTCCTTTATCTCGGGACTTCGTAGCTATGCTATTGCCTGCACCACCCATGCTGCAGACAGCACCACTATCCGAGAGATTTCCAGAAGAACCTGGAAGTGGCAGATCTTGTGGTCTCCTCTGGCCACACACCAGGAGCAGCTAGCCGGCATTTGTCCAGCTCCTGGGGCCACAGAGCAGGCTACAGCAGCGTAGTGCAGAAAAGGACTCGGGTTGAAAGGAAGGGACTAGGAAGAATCCCAGCAATGCAACACTGCAAAGCATCTGAGTACTCTGTCTGAGCAGGACCCAAGACAAGCTGTGTTCAACCACACCAGGAGCATGGCTGCAACTCTGCTGGCTTGCCCTGCCTGTGTGAACTGCACAGAGCATGGTTCCCAGGGCTGGGAAGAAAGAACTGGGGCTCGGTCCTCCCAGCGTGGCAGAAGCCCAGAGTCGCTCTAGGGACATTTCCAGGTGCTCCAGGTTCCTGCTCCCTCCCAGCCAGATGTGCTCGGAACGTGTCTCACTTGGGCTGGCGCAGCACCGAAAAGCGCTCAGGTTGAAATGAAGGGACTAAGAAGAATCCCAGCAATGCAACACTGCAAAGCATCTGAGTACTATGTCTCAGCAGGACCCAAGACAAGCTGTGTTCAACCACACCAGGAGCGTGGCTGCAACTCTGCTGGCTTGCCCTGCCTGTGTGAACTGCACAGAGCATGGTTCCCAGCCCTGGGGGAGAAAACAGGGCTCAGTCCTCCCAGTGCGGCAGAAACCCAGAGCGGCTCTGGAGACATTTCCAGGTGCCCCAGGTTCCTGCTGCCTCCCAGCCAGATGTGCTCAGCCCTGTTTCTCCAACCAGGCCATTTCTCCAACAATGGCCTTCATGCTGGCCCTGTTAGCCACTCATACAGGGCTGAAGGTGTGTCATAAGTTTTATTTCAACTTGATATTTCAACTTGACCAGGATGAAGTTGAGCAGATGCAAGATGCCAGGAATATCTCCATGGTTTCTCCATCAGTTTTGGTTAGGATTTCCTGGCCAATGCACCAGTGATCAGCACAGCCATCACCTGGGTTTTGTGAGCAGCACAGTGTCCACTTTGTGTGAACAACTCAGAGCATGCCTCACTTGGGTTTAGGATAATGCAGAAAAGGACTCAGCTTGACGTGAAGGGACTAGAAGAATCCCAGCAACGCAACACTGCAAAGCATCTGAATACTCTCTGTGGCAGCTTCGGCTGAGCCCTCCACCTTTGGCGCTGAACGTGATGCGGCTTTGAAAGCATCACAGCTCAGGAGGGAGCCACCTAATGGCGCTGGACCTGTCCTGTGGGCATGGGCCCTTGTGGAATTATTGGTTCCTAGCAGCACCAACAACCCTGCGTGAGCACGCCTATTTATGTCCAGTGGTGCTCCCAGGGGAGCGAAGGTGCACCCCTTTCTTGCAGCAGGAAGATAAGAAGATGCCTTCCTGGACTGGGGACTGCTCCTGCTGGTTTTTTTCCCGAAGTCAGAGGTTTGGTGAGTTTTTCCCTGGTGGCGCTGGGATGTACCAAGCCAGGGGGGCTCCCTTTAGGCGACTGTTGATCCCAGCGGATGGGACATGCAGCATGAGCAGTTGCCGCCGCGGCTTTTGGGACCCTTTTCAAAGTTTTAGGTTCTCCGTTTCCACCAGCAAGTGGGTGGAAATGTTCTGAGTTGGCAGCATGGGTAACAGGCTGTCTTCTCAGCAGAAAGAGGTGTATTTCCAAGTTGTGGGATTCCTGCCAGGAGGGGGTTGGACAGTTTTGCAAGGGTTTAGTTAAAAGCTTTGACCAATCGCTATTTTCTTAGTTTCCGCAATTGACCGCTGAAAAGGTCAAAGAAGAAGAGTTTCTGGAAGGCAGTGAGTTGTGAATTAACTGACAGTACCAAGAAAAGTGATCCTACAGTCAGGGAAGGGTATATGCGGCTGTTTCTTTTAATTATCGAAGTTGTAAAAAATGATGCTGCAATTCATGAACAGGGAAGTGGAAAATGTCCTGCGGCAAGCTCCCCAGTTCTTCCCTCAACCCCTGTCCCTGCCTTCTTTCCCTGTTCCCACTTCCCCTACACCGGGTGGAGGGGGGGAAGCAACGCGTCCAGAGCAGACGCAGGGCTGCTACCATCTCCCTGACTTACTCCAGTCCCCGCGTCGGGGAACCTGCTCCTAACCCTCCTTCCAATCCCTTTTTCCCAGTTGCTGAGTCCAAAAAAGTTCAAGGTCGCTTCAGTACCCAAAACCTCTTCCTGAGGAACAGGAGCGTACCACGCTGCCTGGAGTGCCAGAGCAAGCTGGGGTGACTGATCACACACTCGGAGAGACACTAGCGAACAGTGCAGGAGGGCCAGGAATATCTCCATGTAGTCGTTTTGGTTAGGATTTCCCAGCTAATGCACCCATGGTCAGCATGGGCATCACCTGGTGTGTGAGCAGCACAGGGTCCACTCGGTGTGAAGAGCTCAGAGTGTGCCTCACTTGGGCTGGCGCAGCACAGAAAAGCGCTCAGGTTGAAATTAAAGGACTAACAAGAATCCCAGCAACGCAACACTGCAAAGCATCTGAGTACTCTGTCTCAGCAGAACCAAAGACAAGCTGTATTCAACCACACCAGGAGTGTGGCTGCAATTCTGCTGGCTTGCCCTGCCTGTGTGAACTGCACAGAACATAGTTCCCAGGGCTGGGGGCAAAGAACAGAGCTCGGTCCTCTCAGCGTGGCAGAAACCCAGAGTGGCTCTGGGGACATTTCCAGGTGCTCCAGGTTCCTGCTGCCTCCCAGCCAGATGTGCTCAGAACGTGCCTCACTTGGCTTTGGCACAGCGCAGAAAAAGCTCAGGTTGAAATGAAGGGACTAAGAAGAATCCCAGCAACACAACACTGCAAAGCATCTGAGTACTCTGAGCAGGACCCAAGACAAGCTGTGTTCAACCACACCAAGAGCGTGGTTGCAACTCTGCTGGCTTGCCCTGCCTGTGTGAACTGCACAGAGCATGGTTCCCAGGGCTGGGGGCAAAGAACAAGGCTCGGTCCTCCCAGTGTGGCACATAAGCAGAGAGCCCTGGGGACATTTCCAGGTGCCCCAATTCCTTGCTCCTTCCCAGCCAGATGTACTGAGCCCCTCTTCAGTTCTCACATACTCTGCTACTTTCTAAGCAACTCAGAAAGTGCCATCAATGCTGAGGACGTTTTTTGTCACCAGAGTAACATGGGGCTACTTCTGTCAGCTCTTCTACCGCTGGCACTGTGTAGGACGCCACTTCCGAAGGACATTGCTGCATGGCAGGAAGCCCTCTGGATTTGAACTGTTCCTGTGGGCATCAGCCCTTTGGATTTGGTTCTTGGCAGCACCAGTGCCCTTGTGTAAGCACGCTGACTGTTGTCCAGTGGTCCTCTCAGGGACGGAAGGGCAACCCTTTCCTGCAGCGGGAGAGGATGACCCCTTTCTTGCAGCAAGACAGGATGCCTTCAGGACTTAGGACCCTCACTGCTGCTTTTTCTCCTGAAATCGACGGTTGGGTGAGTTTCCCTGGTGGCGTTGGGACGGACCCAACTAGGGGGGCTCTCCACAGGCAACCACGCCCCTGGGGGTGAGGGAATGCACCGCGCGCAGTGCATGGGGCTTGCCGCCATCGGCTTTCGGGACCCTTTCCCAGTTTATTTTCCTTAGTTTTCAGCAGTGAGCGGGTGGGAGTAAGTTTGGTCAGCAGCATGGATACTTGGCTGTCCACCCATTAGAGAGAGGTTTATCTCCAAGTTGTGGGGCTCCTGAGGAAGGGGGGTGAAAAATTTCCCAAAAGTTTGGCTAAGGGGTTTGTTCGTTGGATGTTTAAGTTCCCACAAATAATGGCCAAAGAGGTTAGTGATGAGAATTTCTGGAGGACTGTAGGGTGTTTGTTAACGGAAAGCACAAAAAGGAGGAACCCTACTGTAAAGGAAGGATATATGAAATTGTTTCTTTTGATTATTAAGATTGTCAAGACTAGTGGCACAAATTGTGAGTGGTAAAGCAAAAAATGTCTGACACTGTGGTCCCCAGTTCTCCCTCAACCCCCATCCCTGCCTTCTTTTTCTACCCGTTTCCCCTACATCGGGTGGACAAGGGAGAGCAACCCATCCACAGCAAACGCAGGGTTGCTACCATCTCCCTGGCTCCCCCCAGTCCCCTCGGTACCTTCACCCTGACAGTGGTGGCCACACTGTCAGGGAATTTGTCCCTAAACCTTTTCCCAATCCCTTTTTCCCCATAGCTAATCCTGAGAATGTTCACAGTTGATTTATTCCCCAAAACCCACTCTCGCACATTCCAGAGAAGTGCCACAAGATGGCCACCACCTCGTGGCAGCCGCTGCAGCACCACAAAATGGCCACCACCTCATGGCAGAGGCTTCTCCTCCCCAGAATCCTCTCCTTCCAGCACTACCCCCTGATCCTGCCTTTTCCCTGTCCTCTTCACCCGCATCAAGGCTGAAGATGTTTTTTGTCACTGGAGTAACAGAGTTTTGGGAAGTGAGAGATCACAGAAAAGCTTCAGCTTTTGTTCATCACTTACACTTCCTCTTAATTCTTTGTGAAAAATGCATGTATTTTATGATTGGCTTTTTGCAAATACTAAAATAGTATTATACGTATTGTGTTAGAAAATAATGCTATATTAATTTTCTGAAGTACTGTGTTAAATATAGTATTAGGTTATAAACATTGTTAAAATATAAACTATGCTATGTAAGATGCTTTGTTTAAAAGAAAGGACTCGCAGTGAGATAGCAGCCACAGGACATCTAAATCTTCCAGAAAAAAAAAATTTATTGCCTTCTTATTGGAAGAAACTAACTTCTTCCCACCTCGAAGGCACTGTTATGATTAGAGGGAAGAAGCTGATGAAGATCAGACGGAATCCTGTGTTTGAATGAAATTTATGCATCATGTATGAAGTGTATGAATATGCAACGGGCTATTGTTCTTAAGGATTAATCCTTTGTTAATGGGTGTCCTTTTTTGGGGCTTGTGATGCCCAGAAAAAGGCACCCGGACGTCCGTAACTCTTTGCTTTTATTGTCTTGTATTGTCTTAATTCAATGTGTCCAAATTGTTATTACTCTAATTGTGTTACTATTTTTTTAACCATTTTACTACTATTAAACTTTTAAAAATTTTCGAAACAAGTGATTGGCATTTTTCACCTTCTTGTTTCTCTAATATTTTTAAATTATTACTGCTTGTTTTCTTTTTATGTACTCCTTAACAAAGCATACCATTAAATCATTGGTCACAATTAAATAGCTCATCCTTCCTATTGACACAAAGCAACGTGCATCAACATATTTGGCAAACAGTTACAAAAAAACTGAAGGCATGTATTCGTTCTGCTTCTCTAGCTGCAAATATTCCCCGCTTATCTCTATTCTCTTGGTTAACGCCCTTGGTCTTGTTCTTTCCAATGGGTGCTTCCAACTAGCTTGTTTTACCACAGTCTAGAGGAACAAAAACTGCTGTTGGTTCCAGCAGACATTTCCAGGCACACACAGCATGAGAGTACATTGACTCTAGAGGCACTTCACTCACAGCATCCCTCTAACAATGAATGCTAAATTAATAACTACATCTGGGTGCATATTGAAGAGCTGCACACTTCAACTGATAAACCATTTGGATTCGAACGTTAAGAATTCTGACAGTATTTTGCTGTGTATTTCTCTCTGAGAGAGTGTACAAATTTATTCTCCATCAGGATACAGCTTCAAGGGTGTATTGCAGGCTCTGGATTCTCACATACTCTGCTGTTTTACCAGCAAAATGTAAAATACCATCATAGCTGAGGACATTTTTTGTCACTGGAATAGCACAGTTTTGGGAAAGTCAAGAGGGCACAAAAAAATATTCAGCTTTTGTTCCTCTTATTTCTCAAACCTTAAATTCTACTGGGAAATGCAGATACCACAAGAAGAAAAAACCATCTCCTGAAAAAAAAATTGAAATCTGTCTAATTTAAAAGTACTTGGCTTTGCTAAATTTCCCTTAATATCATATGCAGATTCAACGGGAAGTCTATCTGTTGAGTCTTATTTTTCAGGCCTTAACTGAGATACACTCCAAATTCCTGCATTAGCTGCGATAGGAGCCTAACGGAGCGTCAAGCCTGCAAGGCTTAATTAATCACGTAATTTTTTTCTTCTTTTGTGAGCAGGGATGAGACATCAAGGGGGCTATTCAGGTCCATAGTGCTGCTGGTGCCCCGGGGGCCCAGAGGCCGATGGCCCCGGGGCTGTGCCGGCCGTGGGGCGGCAGCAGGAGCAAGGCAGGGCCCGTCCCTGCTGAGGCCGCACCTCGAGGGCTGCGGCACCTCTGGGCCCTCACACGGGGAATGGAGGAGCTGCGGCGTGGCCAGGGAAGGGAACGGAGCTGGGAACGGAACGGAGCCCCAGGAGAGGCTGAGGGAGCTGGTCACAGGCTCCACTCCATAACCTCAGAAGCCTTTCCCATTCTAATTCGCTCTGTGAACCCAAATCGCTTCAATGGAGACGTACTTCAAATCTCTACAATTAGTGATCTACACAGGATGCCCGATTACGTCTTAAGGCTGTCCTTGTAAGGCTAAGATCTAACGGCACTACGTAATTCAGACGCGCATTCCGCCCACACCCGCTCCCTGACGCCGCCAACGTGGCGCTGCCGAGATCCCGCCCGCCCCGCCGCTTTTATATGCGTGCGGAGCGAACCAAGCTGAGGGCGCAAGACGGGGTGCGACCCCCCCGCGAGGGGCCGTTGGACCCGGCCCTGAGAGACGTGGCATGGCGCGGGGCCGGCGGCGCGCAGAATGCTGGGAGTTGAAGTCCAAGGCGGCGCCGGCTGCGGCCTCCTTCCGTGTATCTCTGGGACGGAAAAGGCCGGGAAGAGACAACACGGGACGGGGGGATCTGTCTCGGTGAGGGCGCTTTTGGCGGCGGGAGGAGGCGCCGCGTTGTGGACCCGTGGTTCCCGGCGGCGGGGAGGAGCGGCCAGAGGGCTGGGCCGGGCGGTGCCGGGGCCCGGAGCGGCTGCGGGAGGTGCGGGGTTCGCTCCTCGTGTTTTGACCCGGCGCGTCCTTGCAGGGCTGCGGCGGCTCCTGCGCTCCGAGAGCTGCCAGCGCTGAGGCTCGCTGTGAGGTGAGGGTCGGGGAGCAGCACTGCGCAGAATTCCCGGTGCGATTTATCCCGGGGATTCCTTGGGTCGCCGGTGCCGTCCTGCTCCTGCCTCAGGCCGGGTTTCCTCCTGCGTGGAGAGTGTGGGTGCCGGGTTGTTCGGAGCCTCGGGGCACCGAATTCCAGCCCCGCAGCGGGGAATGGGAATGCTGGTCCTGGTAAAACGCCTGCGGGTTTATCCTCACTTTTGTTAATGCCGGAGGGAAGTGGTGCTTCAGGAGCCTTACTGCTTCATTGTGGTGTGTCTGGAGGCATAATTTGCTCTTGGTATGATTTATTTCGTTTTATTATCGCAAAAAAACCCCCGCATTATTTCTTTTGGGAGAATAGCTCTGAAAGTGGTGGAGCTGTTGCATCATGCCCTGTGATATCCATACTCTGGAAAAATGATGGGAGCGAGCTGTTGGAATGGGCTGGGTCTGCCTGTTTCTTTGGTGCTGTTATTTCACGGTGCTGTGCAGTTCAAGACCTAGCTGTGCTGCAGCCATCACTGGTGTGTGAGGTTTTGAGAGGGTTTTGTGACACTGAAATGTTTGACAGCAAAGGGGGGTGTAGTTTGCTGCAAATCCTGAGGATTGGCAGTGGCGTGAAAATGTGAAATAATTGACATTCTAATGAGTCTGATGAGGTCAGGCAGCCTTTGGAAAAATGGAGCTTGCTGGGTTTATGTGTCTGTGGACTATGCCAGCACTAGTGACAAGGGAAGGCCAACAGCCTTGCTGTCATGCCTGATGTTTCCAGCTGTCCTGGTGTGTGTTAGGTCTCAAGCACAGTGGTGAAAAGGCTTCTTTGGGGTTTCTTTTAAGGTGAAAAAGTTATGCGGGTGCTGCGGTTAACATAATTTATGTGGTGAATATGGAATCACAGAATGGTTTGCGTTGGAAGGGACCTTGAAGATAATTTTGTTCCATCCCCTGCCATGGGCAGGGACACTTTCCACTATCCCAGGTTACTCCGAGCCCTGTCCAGCCTGGCCTTGGACACTGCCAGGGATCCAGTGGAAGCCTCAGCTTCTCTGGGCACCCTGTGCTGGGGCCTCACCACCCTCACAGTCAAGGATTTCTTCCTGACCTAAACCTACTCTCTTTTAGTGTGAATGTTTTTCACTCTTTACTGATAGTTCAATACATCAGATTCTGCGTTAAGCTATACCACGAAACATGTAAACTGGCACATTGCAGTTATTTCATTTGTGGATTTTCTAGCTTGTGTCACATCTTTGAAGCGCCCATGTTAACTTGGAAGAAGCACAACTTGAACAGAGCCCCAAAATAATAAGTGCACAGTACTGTTTACCTGGTGCAATCAGCTTCACTGTGAATTGGGAGGAAAGTTGACTTAGCTTCAGTTTCCTCCTCTAAGGCCTTAATCGTGAAAAGATATTTGCCACCTCAGTTTCCAGTCAAGGGATCGCCTCACACCCAGGTGCGTTGTTGGAGGTGTGGCATCAGTAAAGAGCCCGAACTCTCACAAATCAGGTACAGGAGAGTTTTGGGGGGTTGGTCTGTTGGGGGTTTTTCTTGTGTTGTTTATCCCCTCTCCTGATTACCTCTCTTTAAGACTTTGGACTTTGGAACAAGTCGTTCACACGAGGTGATTGAACTGATGGCCTCTTTGTGCACTATCTTTGCACAGAGAAAAGTGATCTCCTTAGTGCTCTCCCTTTCTAAAGTGAGGAAAAAAAAAAACCACCAAAAAAAAAACCCCAAAAACCAACCACGAGGAACTTTTCAGATGAAAGTTTTAAATGTACTCAGGGTCCAGTTCTGGTTTGGTTTCATTTTGTGAAGAGTGTTGCCATTTGTTTGGTGTTTAGCTGCACCTCATTCTGCATAGTTGTCAGCGTGTGCTTAGCGACAAGCAGTGCCTGCAGCATGTGAAAACTTAATTAAAAGTTATGCCTAGTATGATTAAAGTCAAAACTTTTAGTGACATTTCAATTTAGTGTTCCAGCTTAGTGGTTATGTTTCATTTTAGGCTCTATTTAGAGAGCAGTTTCCTCTCTTGGTGTGCCTAAATATATTGTGGTTTATTTTTGTGGGTTTTGAGGGGGTTTGTATTTTGTTTTGGTTTGGTTTGGTTTTTTGTTTGGGATTTTTGCTTTTTTTACTAGCAGGAGCACTTACCGAAACAGAAGAAGGGATCAATTAAAGATGACTGAAAATACACCTCATTATAAACTCTGAAGTATAGCTGATTCTAGATGATGTGTTTTTATCCACATGAAATTTGCTAATCTCCCATTTGTAGGTAATCTTACCATTAGCTGTGAATGTCTGTATTTTAGAGTAATAACGTGAAGAATGCTTTTGAAGTGTGGTTAAGTCGTTAAGATGATTGCAAAATATTAGCACAAATGCAATTACTTTCTATTAAAATAAAGTGAAAAGATTAATAACTTGCCATTCTAGTCTCTAAATCAAATTATTTACTTCCTGCTTTTAGCACAAGCCCTGTTAAAAATTTCAGTCAGAGTTGTAGTCTGGTTTTGTGTTCAGTATACACAGCCTAATTACCTAGTTTGAGAACTAGGTTAATGGCTGAGATTTTGTTTTAGATTAATGGATGAGGTTCAGCTGGTGAGAATCAGTAGAAATGGTTCTAGAGACGGATTTTGTGGGTGTACTGTAATTCCTTTGTGTAATATGAGGATTTAGCATCATCCTTATAGTGTCTTCATTGTACTGAAAAAGGGTTGTTTTTTTTTTTTTTAATAATTGGTCAAACAGAATTCATGCTTCTACTTCCTAAAGGGTTTGTTTTAAGGATGACTGATCACTGTAAATACATTTTTCCTGTATTTCTCATCACCATATCCCCACTTTTTCATTTCCATATAAAAACAAACCAGGATTTCCTTCTAGGAAGACGTGGCGTTATCGAATTTGCAGCTTCTGGTCACGGATCACTAGATGGCAGTACTGAAATTGTTTTCACCTAAATTCCATGTGCTTCGCTTTCCCCGCCTCTGGGTTTCTCCTTTGCCTCTTCAGTTTAGTAAACCAAAATGTTCCAGTTTGCAAGAAGGCACAAAAATCAGTTCCTTGAGAAGTTGGGCTGAGTTTCCAGGTGCTCCCTGTTGCAAATTGTGTGTTTGTGGCTTGGATTATGTGGAGTTACTATTATAGATTTGGGGTTTTTTCTCAAGTCACTGAAAAGACAGTCCTTAAGGAATTGCGGGCTCATCCTGCTGGGAATCTTTTTCCCTGCATCTCCCATGAGGGAAGTTGGGAACCCCCTCTGGGATTTTCGTTGAGGACTGAACGCTGCTAATGGATTTCTTGGGTCCTTTTCCCCATGGTTTTCTCCTTCCACCCATTCCTCTCACACTGCTGGGTTTGGGTGTGCCAGTTATGTTCATGAATATCCTGTAGGATCATTTCAATAGTCTGTGGTGCTGGGTTATTTCAACATTGTGAGCTATTAGCTTTAAGTTACCCTTTGTGCTTTCTGCTTTCCTTTTGCCTATTCCCGTGTCTGGTCTTTTCCCTTTTTTTTTTCCTTTAAATTATTTACTTTTTTCATAATGCTGTACTTGCAAACCACAGGTGGATCCTGTTGAAAAATCACTGTACAGAAAAAAAAATCACTGCCTGTTTGTGCAGGCTCCATATTAGTCAAGACATGGTTGAAGTCAGATTCATATGGGATTTTTATCGTATTTCAGCAGCTGACATGATTTTTTGCACATTTGGAATTATTATTTCTGTCCTCAATCTTTCCTATTATGAAGTTAATAGCAAAAAACAGCTACGGAGTTATTTATATTTCTACTAATTCCTGACTTTTCCAGACATCAGGTGGCTTTTTGGGGTGTTGCTCCCTCTCCCATCCCCCAGCACCACCACTGTAATAGATTGATGAAAATTTGAAAAATCCTTGCACAGAGTTTTTGGAAAGTTGCTCTGTGGAACTTTACCAGTAATTCTGCATGGCCACAGAATTTATTTTAAGTAGTAAGCACCTCTCACCAGCTTTTAATCATGGAATTGGGTGAAATCAAGCAGCAGATTGGAAGAGCCTCAAAAAAATGTTTCTAGGTTTTGGTCAGTGATTACTTTAATTGCACAGTGGAAAATTCTTTCATCCCTTTCAGTGTATAACTGGAAGAATAACTTAAGAAATACCTCTGTGCAGAGGAATGTAAACTGATTAAAAGACAAAAATCATAAATTGCAAGTTCCTGCCCTTAGTAAAGTTAAATGGAAGCGTGTGCATTTCTTTTTTATGGGATGATGGGATGTACTTTGCAAGGACAGTCCGTTCCCCACCAGGCAGCTACTGACCCTTTCATCCCATCTGAAGAGAAGCCTGTAAGTGAATTAGAGATGCTCAGAACCCAAAATCCATCTGTCATAAGAATTTGTTGAAGAGTGCTGCACATAAGCCACGTTGACTTGCTTTCCATGGCTGGGCTGAAGCATTTAATCCTGAATCACTTAATGCAGATCATACTAATTTGGCAGAGGGTCTGTGGCTTCTGCTGTGTGTGATTTTGATGCTCTCATTTCTTTTGGGAACTCTTCCTCCACTTGTCAAGACTGACATTGATGTCCTGCTCTCTGGATTTTTCAGTTTGGTAATAATAGTAATTTTTCCTTCACATTAAACTGAGAGTTGTATGTACCTTTGAAACAACGATGAGAGAATGAGGAATTTTTACTTTTGTTTTTTAAACAGAGGAACGCCCCTGTGCCTTTGTAAGTGGAGGTCTTTTTATATATATGTGAGAATTTTTATTCAACATACTATCTACGCCTTTGAATTCTGAAAGGGAATAAGCTGGCAGTCTTCAGTAGCCACTGATGTAATGGATGTGGTGGAAAATGTCTTGAGCCTATCTGTTTTTTATATAGATAATTACTTTATACAAGACTGTCATTTCAGTGAAAGTTCCTTAAGGACTGCTGCCTCAAGGAGTGGTACAGGTAATTAACCAGGCTTGTGAAGAAGCAGGACTTTTTGTAAGCTGCTGCTGCAATGAAGCATGGAAAATCGCCTGGTGTTCATGAAAATCCTAATTTTTCCACTTTTCTAAGACCTTTTACATTAATACTCTTAAGTTAATTTTTTTTAGAAGTAGTACATCTTAAAGGTTTATTCAAATATGTCAAAAGATTCTTCTGGCCTTCTAAATAAAAACCAAAGCCTTCAATTACTTCTGCTTCTGTTAACATCACCAGAGAAGTGTGGTGTATGGATTTTACAGGAATTGGCTATACTGGAAAACTTGGTGTCAGTGTAATTTTAATCATGCTGGAAGTAACAGGTTGTGGTTTGCATTATTACAGCTCAACAATGCTGCAGAATTGTTCCCTGTAGTTAAGTTTTTCTTGCAATGGGGTATGGGGTTTATGATGTGTAATTATTTCTGTATGATTATTCTTCCAAGTACCACCAGTATATTTTGGAAGCAGTAGCTGGACAGGCACAGTAAGAATTTTAGAAAGAGTCCGGGAGTTTGAGGTATAATCAAAGTGCTAAAAATAAAGGGAAGATACAGGAGAAGGGGGACAAACTGGATAATTTTGTACTTGAGATAAGTCAGTGTTTTTCTTTTTTTTCCCCTAGAGTTGGTATTTGAACTACCTGCTCTGTCCAGCAATGTAAATAACTGCGTTGTGGCCTTTGTGTTCGAACTGAAAATCTTTTCCCTTATTTCTGAAGACGCTTTATGTGGTTTTTTTTCCCCCCTCACAGCTTTTTTGTAGCTGAAGGAAGATGATGGAAGAGAGCGGCATAGAGACGACTCCGCCTGGCACGCCCCCTCCGAGCGCAGCCGGGGACGCTGCTGCTGCTGCCGCGCCTGTCACTTTAGGTGATGATAATAAATAATAAACCTTTACTCGGGCTTTCGAAGCACTACAGAACCAGCTGCAATCAGCATAATTGCAGTTCTCTTCTCCAGGATAATTGGAAGCATTTAAATTGTTTCTTAATCGTGGAAGTGGGCTCCTTATATGTAATGCATCTGGTATCGCACAGAATAATTTTAGCTTTTTTTTTTTTTTTTTATGTTCTTGAAAGTCCTGTAGGAAGTGATGTGGGTGCACTTGTAGTTTTTAAGGATGCAAGGCTAGGGAAATAATACCTTTTATTATAGACCATAGTTAGATGAGCAGCATAGAAGGGAGTTAAAACAGATTTACAGGGGATAGTGGTAAACCTGAATAATCACTTGTGTTTTAATGCTGGTAGAATCCCAGAATGGTTTGGGTGGAAAAGGCCTTGAAGACCATTTTGTCCCACCTGTGCCATGGCAGGGACACCTCCCATTGTCCCAGTGTCCAGCCTGGCCTCGGGCACAGCCAGGGATGCAGGGGCAGCCCCAGCTGCTCTGGGAATTCCATCCCAGCCCCTGCCCACCCTGCCAGGGAACAATTCTTGTTAATAACTGCCCTAAATTATCCAGTTTAACGCCATTCCCCCTGTCCTGTCACTCCACCTCTTTGCACAAAGTCCCTCCAGCTCTCTTGCAGCCCCTTTAGGTACTGGAAAGGTGCTTTAAGGTCTCACTTGTGAGGGGTAATCAGAGTGATTTCTCTGATTTTTCTCAAGATTCTGAACACCACATTTGAATACCACATACTGAATTTTTTGGCAGATGTGACATTGTTAAATCAGACTTGTGCGGTATGTTTTGTCAGATGCTAAAGGAGGAATATTCTCACAAGATCTCAGCCTATAGCACTAAATTAGTTGTATAACAAAAGCAATTTTCTAAAATTAAAACTGTGGAAATGTAACCTATGATGGTGCAGTTGCTTTAGCTAGGATGAAAATGGATTCTGGAGTAGGCTTGCAGAGATGTTAGCACACATGAAATGTATTCACTGCCTCATTCATACACAGGCAAAGAAACCAGAGCCAGAAGTGCATGAATTGTGGTACAGGATGTCATCAATAAAGTTAATTTTATAGAAATGGTCTTTAAATAGTACGTCTTTGGCAGTATTTTCTACTTACACAGGGAGAAACCATGAAAGATCTAATTTTTTTTTAATGGGGCAGAGGTTTGCTGGCCACCAGTTGCAAGGTCTGTTAAAAGAGTTGTTGAAATTAATGTGGACATTAACTTTTTTTAACGAAAAGTCTCAGATTTGCTGAGACTAGTTGATACTTTCAACTACTACCTGGTTGATGTTATAAAAAAAAAAATGCACTCATAACTTGTCCCATCCAGGTAAAGGTGACATTTCAACACGGAGTGATGCAGGAAGTACTTTTATAAGAATGTCATGTTTCTGAGAAACTATTTCCAAAACTGATATTTGGAAATAACTTCCATCATTATTCATTCCTGCAGCCAAAACCAATGCAAGTGTTGCATAAAAACTGTCAGATCTGTAGACATCAACCTGCAAAGATAATTTCCTGACCTGTGTGAACATCTTCCAAACTGTTTCTGTGGGATTTGAACACACTCAAAATAAAAAATTTTTAAAAATTTATAAAATTAAAAATAAAATTAAAATACATAAATGCAGCATGTTCATCTTGCAAGGGGAAGATGAAAGTTTGCCAGCTAAATTCCAAGGAAATGCATGGTTTATGGGTGTAAGTGGGAAATGAATAGCATGGTACAGCAAACACAGCCAACAAAGCAATTCCTCCATATGGATCTGTGTAAGGTGTTTTTTTCAGCCCTTAAACCCAAGCATCAGAATAGTCTGAATGTAGAAGCAGACCTTTAAATTCCTGCACACCATGAGGTGTTAAACCAAGCTGTAAAAAGTGCTGAGGTTCTTCAGTTGCACTGCTCAACCTAGAAAGTTACTGTCAATGATTTTGTTATATAGTATGTTAACCATTATTAAAGAACTATATTATTATATTGATAGTATATTATCAAAACCATTTCCAGTGCAAGGAGAAAATATTTTGTACTCTTGACAATTTTTTTTCATTTGTCTTTATCTCATAATTTTGAAATTTTTTGTTGTGAATGTTTTGTAATATATATGACATACTGAACAGTGGTACATGTAAACAATATAGAAGTAGATTTTACGTGGGGGAATGGATGCTCTTTTTTTTTTTTCTTTTTTTACTGATGCGTGTGTGTGACCAAGTTTCGAGACCATGGCATTAGTGTGAATTGCACATCATTTGACTGTGCTGTTTAGGCTGAGGCCAGTGAGATGCTTAAGCTGATTCAGCATGTTGCTGCCATCAAAAAAGGCAATTTCTGTTTTTCTGACCTCATTTCCTGCCTTGATTGGCTGTAGACAGGAAAATTGGCTTATCCAAGGATCAGCTGAAACAGGGAAAGAGGGATCAGGGAGGTGAGTGCCAGAGAAGAGAGAGCTGCCTGAGGTTCAGTCCATTTTCCAGTGCCACACCTCTAAATCTGATATTAGGAGTGTGTGTTTTATTCCTGAGGAGGAGCACTTCCTGCATCCTCAGCTGATGCAGCAGTCCCTCAGGAATAACAGAGCTAGCTTGAAATTTCTGAGGCAGGTTTCAGCTGCTGTGAATTCAGTAGTCAAATGCGGACTTGTCTTTTTAAGCTAATGACCAGTAGGGTCATGCAGGAAGAGATGTGTCCTACAAGATGCTGTCACCAGGGATTAAGTGCCATTGGAGCTGTGTGAAAACTCAGGCAGAAGTTTCAAATTCACTTCAAATGAAAAAAAAAACCTGGCTGATTAAAAATTATTTGTGGAGTGTCTGAACAATATATATAACTGAACAAAATATATAACTGAAGCGTCTGAACAAAATATATAACTTAATCGTTGAGATTAAGGCTTCTAAATTTTTTTCTCTCTCTTTTTTTTTTTTTCCCCCGTATTTTTTGTAGCTTTTTCCAGCCCCCTTGCCACACCAAGCATGCCATCTTCTCCTGCCTACTCACCCCCCTTGCCAGCTGGAGTGTCCCCAGCTCCTCCGCCCATGATGACCTCGGCCTCTCTTCCACTTGTGCCTTCTGCCACCGTTTCTACAATTGCGCCACCCCAGAGCCCTGTCCCACCCCCTGCTGCCCCTGCAGCCTTCAGCACCCCCGTGTCCCAGTTCTCTGCTGCTCCTCCTCTTCCTCCTCTGAGCTCTGCTGCTGGCCCTGGCCTTGCTGCACCTCCCACTGGTCCCCCCATTTCAGGGTTTTCCATTTCTTCCACCTATGATATCACCAGAGGTCACGCTGGCCGAGCACCTCAGAGCCCACTGATGCCTTCATTCTCTGCACCTCCAGTCACAGGTAACTGTTTATTGCTGAGGATCTCCTTGTTTGCTTATTATTCTTTTGGGTATACTTAATTAATTAGTTGTACTTAGAAGGGATAATACTCTTAATTAGTTAGCTCTACTCAAAAGAAGGCATAATCGCTTTTAAAATACAGTCATGGTCCAGGACAGAGTCTGCTTTAAGTTATGGTGGCATTCAGGTTCACAGGAAAATCTTTTGTTTGAGGACTTTAATTTTTGTTACCTTGCACACCAAAGGCCAGCTTTTCTTCAGCTCAGAGAGCCACCCTCAACTTTTTTTTTATTCTTGAAGCTATTGTAGGAAGTGATGTGGATGCACTTGTATTTTTTAAGGATGCAAGGCTAGGGAAATAATACCTTCCATTATAGACCATAGTTAGATGAGCAGCATAGAAGGGAGTTAAAACAGATTTACAGGGGATAGTAGTAAACCTGAATAATCACTTGTGTTTTAATACTGGTAGAATCCCAGAATGGTTTGGGTGGAAAAGGCCTTGAAGACCATTTTGTCCCACCTGTTTCCCCAGAATGACAATAAACTCATAATTTTCAGGGTTTTGTTCTGAAAATCTGTCTCTTGACAAGCTGTCACATGACACCAGCTTCTGCATTTTTTTTTTTTTTGTTTGCAGCCGCAAAATTGCATTGGGACAGCTAAAAATACATAATAATACATGCCTTCCATGCAGGCAGTTGCTGTGGTTGCTGAACTGATGTAATTACCAGCTTGTGGAGTGGAAACTTCTCTCCTCAGCTGCAGTTGGGCCAAGCTTTTATTATTACTGGTGATATCTCTTTTAAGTAGTCTGTATTAGGAGGATGTTTAAAAACAGCTATCAGTTGTGCAGCTTAAAATAAAAATAACTCTCAGTTAAGCCTAGTGTTGGAAAATCCGTTAAAATAAGCTTGAGTAATGGGGCAAAGGCTCTGACTTTATTTTTCTACTGTTTTAGTTTGTTTTGTTTTCCAAATACGTAAAGCTTCCGTCCTTTTTCTACTACTATTGATTTCCAGCACTTGGTGTTAGAAAATTTACTTTTCCTATTGTATGAAAACAATCCTGTGCCTTTGTTCAGTGACTAACACTTGTCCCTCTCTTTACTGAGTGTTTATTCTGAAAATTTGAATACAGTAAAAAGAACAGCTTTTAAATTAGTGTGATAAGAGAAAGAATAATTGTTTAACTTTGTACATAATGTGCAAGCAGTCTCAATTTTCTTAGCAGGTATGATTGCATTCATTAGATCTGCTAGCCTTTGACAAGCAGAATTGTTCTTGTGCCTCCAAGAAATGAGATGAATTTGCCTGGAATTGTTTTATTATTCCTGCTATTTTCCTCTTAAACAATTGCATGTTGCTTCAATATAACAAATTAAACCCTTGTGTTTTATATTTCTCTCTTACAGGTGTTTTGGCAGATCCCATTACTCAACAGGCAACTTTCTCTTCATCTTTGTCTCCTGGGGCTGGTTCTGCAATCACTTTTCCCGAGGAGCATGAAGATCCCAGGGTATCTACTGCCCAGAGTGGAGCACCTGCTGGAGGAATCTGGGGGTTTATAAAGGTAGGGGGTTTTTCTGTTGCCTTCGTGAGGAATTACCAACTTGTACTGACTATAGGAAGACTTGTTGCACTCTTTTAAGTGCATGCTACTATAAGTAATTTCTTTTTCCAGCCTCATGTGCAAGGTGGCTGTTTTAAATAGTGCTGTTTGCTGAAACTATGCTTTTACCTTTTCTCTGTATAGAAGAGAGGGGACTCACAAATTCAGGTGTTCTAGGTTAGTTTTGATTGCTGTGATACGAACTTGTGATAGAGCCTGTTCGATATGGATATGTTCTTAAACCAGACAAAATTCTAGAGCCCTTTAAGTCCTGAAGGGTGTTTTTTACTTCACAAAGACTATGCAGAATGTAGAATGTATGTAGAAAAAGAGAAGTCTGTTTTACCTTACCTGAATGCTTTGCATATCCCGTCTATAACTTCCTAATTAACTGAGTTGGATTCCTGTGGGATGCAAGTCATGTTTGTTCTATAACAATCAAGTTATATTTTGTCTTTTTTCAAGGACAGACAAGCTACCTATGTTTTCAATCACAAAGAAGCATCTAAGGTATTTTGTAAGATTAGTCTGCTAGAAGGCATGGAATGCACAGTGCAGAACAGATTCTCCTTGTGATGCCATCTAATCAGACAGAGGAAATAAGCAGCAACATCAGCTAGTGGAATTTCATTAGCCTGTAAACTCTCTGGAGCTGTAAGAGATGCTACATTTAAGTGGCATCATGAAGATTGTAGCAAGAAGCTCTGAGGGCTATATATCAACACTGAGCTGTCTTCAAGAGCAGCACCACATTTTGTCCTTAGGAACAATAAAGAAAATTATTGTCCCAGTGCCCTTGAAAAATTTTGGTTTTCAATCCCTTTTAAGCTTGAAAACCTGGCAGAAGAAGTTGTGTGTGACATGGCAGACTGAACCCTCCATCTCTGCAGTGATACAGCCTTAAAGAGAAAGATTAACTCTCCATCAGTACACTGAGAGCACAGTGTCGTGCTGCCATTTTCAGGGAGAAATGTCTTCTCATGATCATAAAAAACACATTTTCCTTCTTCCTTTAAGTAACAGTGTTTTCCTTTCAGTCCTTATATTCCTCCTAATATTTGCAGTGGGTGGCAGTGTTCTAGAAGAGAACGTTTTACTTGTAACATGATTCTTTAGCCCTTCTTGGAGTACCAGAGCTTTCCATTGCAAATTAATTGAAAAGCCAATCTCATCCACATTTTAGTGCTGCCACTAGGATCCAGAAGGTGTTCTGTTTCTGTTTATAGAGCGGGTCTATGTTACTGACTCCAGTAAAAAGATTTTGGTTGAAGTATCAAGCATTCCATGTGCTCTGTGTGTTCAGTCACTGCTGCTTGAGAATTTCTTCAGTGAAAGAATTAGGAATCATTAGTTATACTGAAACCATCAAGTTCATGATGTATGAAGTAAGCTCACATCAGACTATGTGCTTTTTAAAGGTGAGCCAGAATCTGGGACATGTTGTGGTAATTTTTACAGAAATGCATCCTGAATTTCCTGTTGAGGAGCTCATGCAGTAGTTGCCACACTTTTCTTTATTTCTGTTGTTGAAGTAATTTGATATACCCTTTTTCCTCTGGTGTTGTTAAGAAATCATACACCTTCCTTTCAGATTTCCTTCAAGCTCATTAATACTGCAAACTGTGTCAATCTAAAATTGACAAATTAATGGTCTGGAATCAAATGGGACTGTTTCAGTTTCTTCAAAGATGCCTGAGCAGTCCCATTGCAGTTCCAAGACTAATTTCCGCATAATTGTTGCGATAACCTAATGTTTGGGATTTGTATAAAAATATGGATTATTTCACCCTCTTTGTGCTAGGCAGATAAACACATAAAGGCATCCTCCACAGGTAGAAGCATTCTCAGTGTTCAGGAACCATCTGTATAATGACTTTATGTTAGTTAGGCAGGCAGGATGCTACCTGGAGAAGCACTGCCTGGCTTTGCAAGGGCTGTTTCTGCATTACTGAGGTAGTAACAGAAAAGCCATACACTGATAAGTGTTATCCTGCAGTGTTTGTGCTGAGTAATGCACAGCAGATGTTACAGAGCAGCTTAATATTTTGGTTATATTATATTATATGTAACATTTTGAATTTCTTGAGGAGAAAAAAAAAAACCAACCCAGGAAAATAATATGGAAATATATTTGCTTAAATTTAGGGTGTAGCTGAGAATCCCATGGTGAAGTCTGTTCTTGATAAAACCAAGCATTCAGTGGAGACCATGATCACAACGCTGGATCCTGGCATGGTTCCATATATCAGTAAGTGTTTATGATAAACCATTAAGTATTGCCTGTAAATCCTGGAGAAGCTACTACAAAAGCCATTACTTGTACACTTGAAGTGTAAAAGCATTTCAGTTACAGATTGAAAATGAACAGGAAAGAAAATCTTTGCGTTACTCACATTTCTTATGTTACCGGCGGACACTGCATGTCACATGTAGGTGACCTGAAAGTAAAAAAAGCAAGCAAAAGGCACCAGTTGTCCAGGCTGGTGGTTTATTTTTGTTTTTTTTGGCATGGCTTTTTTTCTCCTAATAGTCTGATAAGCAGGCTATTAGTCCTCCCTCCTAGGTGTGCCAGTACTGACTTTGTTCTGCCTATGACAAAAGCTGGTCAGGAAACACCTAAGACTAAGAAGAAACCATTAAAATGATTTTTTTATTATTTTGTTTTCCTGAGGTTTTTTTTTTCAGCTGAACCTTTTAGGTGACCCAGCTAACTACTGCTGCACTTTTGTACTAGTGCAGAGGACAGGGGAAAATGACTTAATTATTGAGTAGTAGTTAATTCTCTTACATTTAAGGGAAAATCTCCCAGCAGCTGTCTAGGGAGGAGGGAGTGGGAATAAAACTAGTGAGGCCAGCCAGCAATGCCTTCTAAAGGTATTTGAGAAGAGTAGCAGGATGCAGGGCAAAGCTACAGTAAAGGTTGATTTGACAAAGTGTATTTAAGGTTTCTATTGCAGTCATCGCTGTCCTTTTTTTAGAAACAGGATCTGTTGGTATCCTGGATAGTTTGGCCCAGTGTTTATTGACAGAACAGCTTTATCTGGAGGAGGAAGTAATATGAATAAAATGCTTGGTTTGTGGGATTTAGGTTGAGTATTTTAAGTCAGTAGTTACCTCTAAACTCTCTACAGTTCTGGAAGGGGGAGTATCTGTATCTTGGCCATTTATGTACTGCATTATTTTTGTAGTTTCAGGTTGTGAAAAAGGAGCAGAGGTTTGTAAACTTAGCCTGTACTTCCTTGTAGAAATGTATTCTACAAAAACAGCCCCACTTCTCTCTGCTCTCCCTCCATTACTGCAATGCCAAGGAATTTCATGTTCCTCATTGCCAAAACCTGAAATTACTAAAGCTTCTGGATGAGGTGGTTGAAATTTTCTTTTTTTTTTCTCCCTCATCTGAACAAATAGTATTTCTGTAATCTCTTTCTTGAAAAGAGCTGAACTGTTTTCATTGGCACATGGTGAAAGTGTTATCTGAGCTGCACTCCTGGAACAGACAATTTCTATCTAGACAGGAAATGGTCACCTCATAAGCATCAACAACAGTACTTTTACAACAAAAGACAGCAGGGAATCTTAAATTAAATAAGGAACTGTAATTTCAGTTTATAATGCACAAGGTACAATGAAATTTCACATTCAGGTGTCAGAGCTAAACCTGATACAAGAGTTCTGCCCCTGAATTTACCAGGGTGCATCTAGTTCTTACATTTTAGGTTTCCATTTTACTAGATTTTGTCACAAATGGTTTCTTTTAACCCATGTAGTATCTTTTTTTCAGTTCTGTAGTATCTCTGATGAAAAAAATAGATGGCTTTGATATTTGATGATCCATAATACAAAAGAACATATTCTGTATTCTGCAACCAGACATGAGGCACATTTGCCATTCTTAAAACTGTTAGGTAGTAATTTGCTACATATGTTATGGATTAGTTTTTAACTTCATTAAAAGCTGTTGAACAGTATTTCTGTTCCTGAGCAGTCAGGCAAGGCTAACTTCAGTAAAAGCCTGCAGTCAATTTTAAGCACTTGTTTAATTATGTTAAATTGATTTATATCAAGAAGGAATCAATGAAAAAAGATACTCTCAATTATTTTTAGTCCAGTAGTTGCCCAGCATTTAAAACAATTGTTCCAAGTTCAGTGATCTGTACACCTAATTACATTCAGCAAAGCAATTGATAAATAAAATGATAAAAAATTACCTTAAACCCCACAAATAGTAGGTTTTACTAAAAGGTTCTAGCCTATCTGGTGATTATTCATAAAAATAAGATGATTCCTGTAACTGAGGTCTGCTGAGCCAAAAAGTTAATTGTTTTTTCATTAAAATTAGGCTTTGGGTTTACCCTTATCAGTGAAGGAACTTAGCTTGAATCAGGATAAATACTGCAAACTCTGTAAGCTTGTGTGGTTGATGTATTTTATTTAGGCAGCTCTCTCTGATGTCATATTCCATGTTTGAGGAAAGATTTATCTGTTCTTGAGAAAGCTTCTCACAGCAGGGATGAGTTTTATTGTGTGTTTCTGCACAATAAAAGTGATCCAGCTGTGACAGACAGATGTGAGGTGTGATTGAGTCTTCTGTGGTAGTTTTAGATTTCTTTTCATTCATGAGTTCTTTTGTTTCATTCTGAAAAAGTTTAGTGAAAGCTCATGCTTCTTTATGGAGATATAACCCTACAGGAAATGTTTGGAACTCTGTACAAGCTTTTTGGTTCCATAGGTATTTAAAATCTAAAAAGAGCAATAAAATGACACTGAAGTTCACATTCCAAGGACAGCTAAAAAGTAATGGGAGCCTTTCTTTTAAATCTTGTGTAATTTGGCAGCTGCTCACTGGATTTTATGACCTGCATCAGTGTTCTTCAACCCATTCATGAGGGTTTGCAGTATTCCTTGATGCTTCACAGGACACCAAAACATCCTTGGAAAAGGATGTCTTTGAGTTATTTTCCTAAAGCTCTGTGAATTGTCATCTTGAATGTGTGGTATGATTTTTTTTTTGGGTGCTGAACCTGAAAATAGATCTATTCCTGCTGCCTGTTTTTCCCCTTTGTATCCCTTAGTTATTCATCTGAATTTCAGTTCCTAACTTAAGTGACTTCTGCTTCATGGAAGAATTATTGTTCAGTGCATGACAAAGAGAAAAAGCAGCTGGAGAAGCTGTAGAACTGTGTTTGAACTATACTGCCATGGGAAGGAGAAATATTCCATTTCTTACAGATCACTTTACAAAATTATTTTGCAGGAACTGGAGGAGAGCTGGACATAGTGGTCACTTCCAATAAAGAGGTGAAAGTTGCAGCAATTCGGGATGCTTTTCAAGAAGTCTTTGGGATGGCTGTTGTGACTGGAGAGGCTGCACAGTCCAACATTGCACCACAGCCTGTGGGCTATGCTGCAGGCTTAAAGGTAAGTTGATATGTAGTAGTAGCAAAGAGAAATTCACCCAAAATTATCTCATTTTCTGTAAAGTGAAGGTCAGTTTCTGGGATAGGTAAACATTTTCTTTGGGGATTTTTTTGGTGTTTTCGTTTTTTGTTATTGTTTGTTCATTGAGGTGGTTTTTGTTTGGTTTTTTTGTTTGTTTTGTTTGGTTTTTGTTTTGTTTTGTCCAGGCTTGATGGAGTTTTTTGTTGATTCATTGGTCTTGTTATTTTATGGGTTAAGGGGTTTGGCGTTTTTTTGTCTTTTTTTCCTCAGTTTGGATCATTAGATCTAAAGCTCTCTTTGAAATATTTTCAAAATTTCTTGCAAACATATTTGCAGCAAGTGAAGAGTACCTATGTCAGTGTATGATGCCATTTATGTCAGTTTCATTGTACTGTCACTGATTGCCATCACATCTTGCATACGTCGGGCTATTACTGTGGCTTCCAAGTATATTAGGCATTTTTTGAATATATTACCAGCACATCATGTTGGAAATGTTAGAAATTAAAAGTCTCCAAGATTGATTTTTCTCCCCACTGATTCTGTAGATCAAAGACAATTTGATTAACACTTGATCTTTCTGAACAGATCTGTGTTCTCTTTGAAAAATAAGAATTCCCTGGGCAGCCTAGCAAACTGCTGTGCTGCCCTAGAGGAGGGGTTAGCAAAGGTTGTTTCATCAGTTCAGGCCAATGAGTGAAAATCCTGAAAACAGCTGTTTCATACTCTATTAACTAAATGTAAGCAAAAATTCATGAAAAAGGAAGGCTTTCCCCCGACTGTTGTGGCAGTGTTTGCAGACTAAAGCCTGTCCTCATAGCAGTGTATTATCTGATGCAATTTTGTATTAAGATAAAGCAAAACAATGTGCGTGTTCCTTTATTTATCTCCTGCAGTATATTGTATATTTCTGTTACAACTTCAGAGTGATAACAGTTTTCAGGGGAATAATTCCTGTATGTTAGTTGGATATGTAACACAACAAATGGATTCTTTCCCTTGCTCTTACAAAGCTGGTCCAAAGCTCTTAAACACCCTAAACCCAAGAAGTTTTAAGTGGTAGAAATGTCAAAGTAACACAAATATACACTGATGCTTTAAGTGAGAGTTAAAACCATCAAAGGTTAGGAATTGTTGTCACAGATTGGGAATTCTTTGCATGCTACCCTGGGTATTTTTCTTGGAATGCAAAAAAACCTAAAAAAATTTAATTAGCTTTATCATAGGTTTTTGTTGCTGTTTGGGATTCCTGGCTTTTCCTTAGTTTGAGTTGTTGGGTTTTTTTCCCATAGAGTCATTTAGAAAAGTGTGTTCTGGGGTTCTTTTGGGGTCGATCTGCAAGCACAGCACTAAGCTGTGGCTCAGTTTTGTCTAACAGCTTGTGTTGCCACTCAGGGAGCCCAGGAGAGGATAGACAGCCTGCGCCGGACAGGAGTCATCCACGAGAAGCAGCCTGCTGTGTCGGTGGAAAACTTCATCGAGGAGCTGCTTCCTGACAAGTGAGAGCCTTGCGTTTGTCCCAGGAGGGTGGGGACACGTTGTGGGGACACCTTGTAAGGAGCTGGTGGCAGTTTGGGAGGGAGAGGGAGAAGGAGAAAGAGAAGGAGAAAGAAGGAGAATAAGGAGAAAGAAGAGGAAAATTAAGGAGAATAAAGAGAATGATAAGGAGAAAGAGAATAAGGAGAATGAGGAAGAAGGAGAAAGAGAATGAGAATAAGGAGAATGAGAAGGAGAAAGGAGGAGAAAGAGAATGAGAATAAGGAGAATGAGAAGGAGAAAGGAGGAGAAAGAGAATGAGAATAAGGAGAATGAGAAGGAGAAAGGAGGAGAAAGAGAATGATGAGAATAAGGAGAATGAGAAGGAGAAAGGAGGAGAAAGAGAATGATGAGAATAAGGAGAATGAGAAGGAGAAAGGAGGAGAAAGAGAATGATGAGAATAAGGAGAATGAGAAGGAGAAAGGAGGAGAAAGAGAATGATGAGAATAAGGAGAATGAGAAGGAGAAAGGAGGAGAAAGAGAATGATGAGAATAAGGAGAATGAGAAGGAGAAAGGAGGAGAAAGAGAATGATGAGAATAAGGAGAATGAGAAGGAGAAAGGAGGAGAAAGAGAATGATGAGAATAAGGAGAATGAGAAGGAGAAAGGAGGAGAAAGAGAATGATGAGAATAAGGAGAATGAGAAGGAGAAAGGAGGAGAAAGAGAATGATGAGAATAAGGAGAATGAGAAGGAGAAAGGAGGAGAAAGAGAATGATGAGAATAAGGAGAATGAGAAGGAGAAAGGAGGAGAAAGAGAATGATGAGAATAAGGAGAATGAGAAGGAGAAAGGAGGAGAAAGAGAATGATGAGAATAAGGAGAATGAGAAGGAGAAAGGAGGAGAAAGAGAATGATGAGAATAAGGAGAATGAGAAGGAGAAAGGAGGAGAAAGAGAATGATGAGAATAAGGAGAATGAGAAGGAGAAAGGAGGAGAAAGAGAATGATGAGAATAAGGAGAATGAGAAGGAGAAAGGAGGAGAAAGAGAATGATGAGAATAAGGAGAATGAGAAGGAGAAAGGAGGAGAAAGAGAATGATGAGAATAAGGAGAATGAGAAGGAGAAAGGAGGAGAAAGAGAATGATGAGAATAAGGAGAATGAGAAGGAGAAAGGAGGAGAAAGAGAATGATGAGAATAAGGAGAATGAGAAGGAGAAAGGAGGAGAAAGAGAATGATGAGAATAAGGAGAATGAGAAGGAGAAAGGAGGAGAAAGAGAATGATGAGAATAAGGAGAATGAGAAGGAGAAAGGAGGAGAAAGAGAATGATGAGAATAAGGAGAATGAGAAGGAGAAAGGAGGAGAAAGAGAATGATGAGAATAAGGAGAATGAGAAGGAGAAAGGAGGAGAAAGAGAATGATGAGAATAAGGAGAATGAGAAGGAGAAAGGAGGAGAAAGAGAATGATGAGAATAAGGAGAATGAGAAGGAGAAAGGAGGAGAAAGAGAATGATGAGAATAAGGAGAATGAGAAGGAGAAAGGAGGAGAAAGAGAATGATGAGAATAAGGAGAATGAGAAGGAGAAAGGAGGAGAAAGAGAATGATGAGAATAAGGAGAATGAGAAGGAGAAAGGAGGAGAAAGAGAATGATGAGAATAAGGAGAATGAGAAGGAGAAAGGAGGAGAAAGAGAATGATGAGAATAAGGAGAATGAGAAGGAGAAAGGAGGAGAAAGAGAATGATGAGAATAAGGAGAATGAGAAGGAGAAAGGAGGAGAAAGAGAATGATGAGAATAAGGAGAATGAGAAGGAGAAAGGAGGAGAAAGAGAATGATGAGAATAAGGAGAATGAGAAGGAGAAAGGAGGAGAAAGAGAATGATGAGAATAAGGAGAATGAGAAGGAGAAAGGAGGAGAAAGAGAATGATGAGAATAAGGAGAATGAGAAGGAGAAAGGAGGAGAAAGAGAATGATGAGAATAAGGAGAATGAGAAGGAGAAAGGAGGAGAAAGAGAATGATGAGAATAAGGAGAATGAGAAGGAGAAAGGAGGAGAAAGAGAATGATGAGAATAAGGAGAATGAGAAGGAGAAAGGAGGAGAAAGAGAATGATGAGAATAAGGAGAATGAGAAGGAGAAAGGAGGAGAAAGAGAATGATGAGAATAAGGAGAATGAGAAGGAGAAAGGAGGAGAAAGAGAATGATGAGAATAAGGAGAATGAGAAGGAGAAAGGAGGAGAAAGAGAATGATGAGAATAAGGAGAATGAGAAGGAGAAAGGAGGAGAAGATCTGTCTGAAGTATCTTGGCAGGCTTGGTTTTGGTGATGACGTTCAGCTTTTTGTCCTGGCTTCTTGAGACCTTAATATAATGAAGTCCTTGTCAGATTTTGTAGATTGACAATGTAAAAACACATTGAAGTGAGCTGAAAAAATTAAGGAGTGGTAAAATTTGGAATTTGGCTAACAGTTTGTGCATTGGGGTGTGCATCCTCCCTTCTCTCTCTGAAATTGTATCAGAAGAGATATTGGGAGATATTTGGCATTTAGAACAAAATGATTTTATCAAATAATGTATTTTCTGTTTTCCTTTCACTGAGAATGTATTATTGCATCTAATTTGCACTGCGCAGACACAAAAAATTCTGTTTCAAAATACTTTGCAACTTGATTTTGTAACATTGTTTGACTGGCAGTTCTTGAAGCAGCTTTATATGTAAATGCCAAGACATTAGGGACAATGCTGTGTTTTTCTTAATACAAACTTACATAGTTTTCTTCCAGTGTTGACCATGCTTCTACATGTCCAAAGGAGAGGAGTTTCAAGTAACTACCCACACTAGTAATAATATATGTCATAGTTAATCCTCTTTGAAAAGACAGTAAAATGTCTAAATCAGACTAGATGGAAATAAATGCTAAACAAAAATTAAAACTTCTTCCTACTCCTATTTACTTTAGAAAATTCCTCATTTATATTTCACTAAAAATACTAAATGAAAAATATAGCAAAAGGAGAGTATCTGTCCAAAACATAAATAAAAGCCCATCACATGGATAAAAATGCAAACATTAGAAGACAAGAAAATACCAGCAATTTGATTATTAATTGGAAGCAAGTTATATTTAGCCATGAGGCTTTCTCAGCAGCCTTTAATAGTTGCCAGTCAAAGCATCCCAGTGCTCTGCTCCCTGCTAAAAAGATGATGGAACTGCTTCTTCCTGTCTGGCTCCACTAAACTCTTACTGTGAGGCTTATGTGGTCCAGACAGGCAGAAATGTTTCCCTGAATAAATAATTTTAATTATTGCTGTAGCATTAGACTTTCCAAAAAAATCTTCTGAATGTAGAAGATGAATGATAAATAGAAAATTTTCTTTAAAATTGTTAGGGGAGGTTATTTTAATGAGAAAGGTTCTTTGAAAGATCAAATGAAAACTCTGTCAGAATACCTGTGGCCAAGGGATTGTGTCTGCCCACACACCCACCCCTCCAGCTCTCTTTTTTTTCTTTGATTTGTAAGTTTCATGAAATTTATATTTCTGTGTATTTTATGCGTTTTACTTGCATATACATGCGCTATTATGAGAGATGGATGGATGGATGGATGGATGGATGGATGGATGGATGGATGGATGGATGGATGGATGGATGGATGGATGGATGGATGAAAAGTGACATATGCAAATTTCACTTGCAAAATACCATAACAGTTTGATGAGTTTCATTATTAAATTATTACTGCAGCTGTAATAGGACTTGTAAAATGTTCATAATTCAACTTTTAGCATGTTGGTTTTCACCAGTACTCAGAAAAAAAACAATTTGCATATCACTGCAGGTGGTTTGACATTGGATGTCTGATTATTGAGGATCCAATTCATGGAATTCACCTGGAAGCATTCACCCAAGCAACACCAGTGCCTTTGCAGTATGTTCAGCAGGTGAGAACATATTTTCAGTTTTCTTACCATTAACAGCTGAGACATAAGACTGAAGTTTTCATTTTAGTTTTGATGTTAGTTCTTACTGGAAGTTATTACACTTAAATGTTTTCATTTATGGAATGAGGATATTTTTGCATCATGTTTATGAATTATTTATGAATATTTTTGCAGAATATTTTTGCATCATGTTAATGAACTAATCTTTAGACATTTATAGTAAAGCTTTTCTTAGTCAAGAGTCTCATTCTGCAATATCTGTCACTTTGGATATTTGCAATATCTGTCACAAGTTTTGCTCTCCTATTTAAGAAGAAATACTAACCAAGCAGGCAGCATGCTTTACTCTCTGAAAATTCATTCCTAAAAACAAAGCATTCCATTTTCCAGGTCAATACTTGGACTTAAGTCCTCTGAACACAGAGTCCTACCTGAAAGACAAGGCTGATTTCAAATGTGCTATTTTGGCAAAGATGTACAATTCTGAAATGAGAATATTTAAATATTGAAAATACCATGTTTCATTTGAGTGAAAATAATGGAATGAGCTGCAGTAGTGTGCAGTTCTGAAATACCACCAAAAGAAGTTTTTCTGGAGGTGGTTTATTTTTTTTTGGGCACAGACTGGGAATTACTCCAGTCACTGCATGTTGCCTGACAGCAGATATGAGTCATTCTTCAGTTAACTCTGGCCTGAAAATTCTTTTAAAATAAATGTTTCCATGAAGAATTTATAACCAGAACTGTTTGGGGTTTGATCCTGAGGATGTTGTTTTGGGTGAGCAAACAGTAACTTTGGGGCTTTTTTCAGTAGCACCAATTTCTGAATAGCTGAAATTTGTGTGGTGGTGTTCACAGGGGCCGCAGGACGATGGAAGAGACGAGAACTTTACTCCATGTTTCAGAAGGCTGATTTATTATTTTATAATATATATTGTGTTAAAAGAAAATGATATATTAAAACCATACTAAAAGGAGACAAGAACCTTGACTCCATGTTTCAGAAGGCTGAGTTATTATTTTATAATATATATTGTGTTAAAAGAAAATTATATATTAAAACTATACTAAAAGAATGGAAGAAATTATTTCATCAGAAGGCAAGCAAGGAATAGAAAGGAATAGAATAATAATAAAATCTTGTGACTGACTAGAGAGTCCGAGCCAGCTGACTGTGATTGGCCATTAATTAGAAACAACCACATGAGACCAATCACAGATGCACCTGTTGCATTTCACAGCAGCAGATAATTACTGTTTCTCTTTTCCTCTGAGGACTCTCAGCTTCTCCGGAGAAAAATCCTAGCAAACGTATTTTTCATAAAATATGTCTGTGACAAATTTGCTTCTCACACCCTTTAATTTTCCACATAGGTCTGTTGATACAAGCATGATTCTTGCAAAATCCGCTTAAATCCAACAGCAGACGCAAATCTACCAATCCAGACTGTTTGAGTAACCAGTTGTCAAACTTTCACACGCAGGCCAAGAGCCTGACCCCTCAGGACTACAGCCTGAGGTGGTCGGGGCTGCTGGTGACGGTGGGCGAGGTGCTGGAGAAGAGCGTGCTGAACGCGAGCCGCACGGACTGGCACGCCGTGTTCACGGGCATGTCCCGCCGCCAGATGATCTACAGCGCGGCCAAGGCCCTGGCAGGCATGTACAAGCAGCAGCTGCCGCCCAGGACCGTGTGACAGCAGGGACGCCCTCACGCCGGGAACGCGGGTTTGGTTCTCGTGGAAGCCCCGCGTTCCCGTGCTCAGCAGCGCAAGATTTGTGATTTCAACTCTAAACCGTCTCTGCCTGTTGAGAAGTGAAGGTGATTGCCAGGAGTGGAAGTGAGCAATTGCAGTTTTTAGCTAATGTGTGATCTCCCATATGATTCATAAAACAAACGTGTATTTATGACTGCTACAGGCAGCATTGCAGTTTTTTAACTGGAATGTGCTGTGGTGTGACACCTTACCAGCCATTTGCTGAGACAGTTAGTTAGTATTCTTTCTAAAGGGGATATTTGTTTAGCTATTTCTATTATATTAGTAATATAAACATGTTGACAGCATAACATGTACGTTATATATGGATTTCAATCCTGAGAGAGTACCTTCTGTATTACATGTGGTTTTTGGGGCATGTGTTTAGGGGATACTTACCACCTCCTTGGGTTGGTGTCTGTATGTAGTTCTCAGGAGTGATGCCAAGTAGTGTCTACAGCACCTAAGAGTGAGCTGCTGAAGAAGAGCACAAATCCATGCCCTTGTTAGTTGAAGTCGTTGCTAAATAATTCTGAATTTTCATTTTCTATGCTGCTTTTTATGTAACAGTAATTGAATTCGTGGCCAGCTGAAGAACCACAGACACAATTTCAAGTTGCTTCAGTGGGTTTTAGATCAGGTACTGCTCTCCCCACATGAAATCATCTCAGCAGTTTCAATGACATGATTTACTCCAGTGCTTCCAGACATCATCTGTTATATGTAATTATGTAATTTTTTTCTATGTATTTTACAGTTGTCAGTAATTTGATTATGGAAAACGGTCATGTGTGTATCACTTGCTTTGCTATTCTGAGTTTTCTAAACACTTTTAAGTCTAAAGCTTTCATGATGTCATGAGTTCACTGTTTCTCATGTAAGTTTTGAGTGGTGTCTGATTTTTTTTTTTTTTGGTGGCTATAAATATCTTCCATCCACACTCACACAATCTTAAATCTTTACTTAGAAATATGGAAGTAATTGTGAAGAAATATTTTGGTAATACTTTTTTAAGAAACAAAGAATAAACAAATACTTTTTGTTTGCCTTAAAGAAGCAGTTTTTCAGCTTGTATTGCTCAGCCTTTACCTTTCTTAGATGCTTTCAAAGAACATTTTGTATACAGTATACTGTTAAGCCAGCTCATATTTGTACCCAGTGAAAGCCTGTCTATTTCCAAGTAATATATTTGGCCTTAATTGGCTTACTCTGTAAAGCAGTTGAATAAATGTTTTCCCTAGAGAATTGCATCTATTTTAAAGGCTTGGTTTTTATTACAGATGATGAACACCTTTATTGAAGTTGTATTTGCATGGTCAGTTTGCAGGTTTGTCACATACTAAAACATGATCCAGCTCTCAATCTTGAGGTCCCTCATTGAGACTTCTTCTTTCCCTGTTAAACCAAAAAGGGGATACAAAGAGGTTTTCTTGTCATTATGCAGCAAAGGCATCTTTGCATTTACTGTAATTTCAGTTTGCAGTAGATAATAAATTGAATGCTGCTGTTTTATCCACTGCTAGCAGCATCCATGATGCAGAGGAGGAGGACATGAAGTCATCAGTAGGTTTAGGCCCTGGCATGGCTTAAAATTAAAACTGAAGATGAACAACCCTTTTTTTATGCCTTTCCTGTCCCTGGCATTCACTTTTTAAGAGGTGAGAGGAGTAGAGGAAGACAGTGTGGTCAAGTGCAGTGTTTTTTCTCTGGCTTATGAACGTCTCGTGATTTATTTCTGACAGCTCCCAGAAGAATTAAAATTATTTAGCTTTGCAGCTACCTATTAGTTCTTTCCCTTTGGAGAGCATTATTTGCTTGTGTGTTGAAAAGTCACATCCTCACATGAGCACAACAAGCTTAGCTTCTTCCCTGAGAGGCCAAGGGAAGGAAAAATGTCTGGACTGTGATCTGGGAGGCCAAAAAGTTGGAAATTGCTTTCTGCATTTTTCTGGAGGCCTTGCTCAGGCTCTGAGTTACATGGATAAATTCTGAACCATATTATGGAGACAGTTCCGCTTTTTTACCACCCCCAGAGTTGTGTTGTGGCCAATAATAAGAGAGAAAGCTCAGCAGGGGCATTAAATTTATACACAGATCAACTTAGAAAAGCAGAGACGCTTGGGACATGTAGCTTTTGTTACAACTCCCAACTGCCACATCATGGCAGGGGGTAACTTGTAGGTACAGCTGCAGAAGCCATTTCTGCTGAGGTCCCTCCAATGTGAGTGTCAGAAGAAATCATAAAAACTACTGTATGTTTTACTATTATACTACCATTTTTAAACTGTGTTCCACATTAAAAAAAAAAAAAACAGCCAAGCTCTTTGAGTTTGCATTACATAAAGATTTGTGAGATCCTTAAACTGAGATTCTTTAAAATTCTGGAAAAGAAATCTGCATTTGGGGCTGCTTTTGTTGAGAAGTTAATTCTCTGTTCCTGGCCTCAGTTTTTCATCACGGCATTGCTCAGAACAGCATGGCTCTGAGATGAGAAAAATGATGGGAAAATGGTGAGAAAAACCTTGGATATAAAATTCCACACACATTTCTGTTGAACAAAGTCTGATAGCTTTCACCCAGCTGCCTTTCTCAAGATTGTCCCTAAATGTTTGTGAAGGGACGGGGGCGTGTGGGGTCTGATGGAACAGCAATTACAGCTTGGTGGAACATCTTGGTCCAAAATCAGGAACAAAACAGCCTCAATAACTGCTCGTACTCTTTCCAGAGTGTTCTCCTTTAACAAAAGGCTTTCAGAAATTATAATACCACTCCCCCTTTCTAGACCCCTGCTCAATTTGGCAAGATATTGAGGAGTGGCAGAAGAGGGCAAAGGAAAGAACAGGGTCTGGAAGGATGTGAAAGCAATCAGGAGAGTGCCAGAGAAATAGGAATATCTGGTGAGGCCTGAATGCAGGAGGATTGCAGAGGGTAGTTGAGAAATCCGGAATGTGGAATAACTTGTGTCTGATTGCCAATTTTGGCCAGCTTTTTAGGAGAGCACAAGCATGCAAATATTCTAGCAGAGACACTTAGCACAGATGTGATTCCATATCTCTGTCTAATGAAGTTTATACGTTGCTTTTGATGTTTACCCCCCTCCATGCAGCATGAGGGAAGTTTTTCAGGGGGTGTTTTTCAAGTGGGAGATTTCTGAAGGATTTCTGTAAGTATAAACCTGTGCAAATGAGAATTTTTGTAACAATTCTTAAGGATATTTGTAAAAGTATCCCCTTTTTTTCATAATAGTAAACTTTGCAGATGAAAGTAAGGAATTTCACTGAATAATGTTCACTCTGCAATACAGAGTTCTGTGTGTTTAGTTTGCAATTACATTGAATAATTTTGAGCAAATTTTTAAAAAGAAAAAAAAATTCTTTTGTTTATTTCCTACTGTTAGGAACAAGTAGTAAATGAGAACATGCTGTATCCCATGAAAAGTTGTTAACAGACTTAAAAGCAAGAGTAAAATACCTTCAAACTTGATTAATTTTCTGATGTGGATTTTAACTTCAACACTTCTATTTGTAACCTATCATGAACTCATATTTTGAAATCCTGAATCTTGGGAGTAATTTGCCTTTCACTTTATGGCTTTGTTCCATCCATAGTTACATAATTCAGGAAAAAAAGTGATCAAACTAATGGTGAATGGATTTCAAATTCCTAAAAGGAAAAGGGGCCAATTGGTTTGATTTATCATCTCATTGTGCAGAATTCTGTCAAAGCTTTGGATACTCCAGCCAGCTGATTCTGCTGGCCAGACTATGGCCTGTCAGCTAAATTGGGAATACAGGGAGGAATAACAGGTCCAAAAACACTCAACAGCTGCTTCTGAGCTAACACAGGGGGTTCTCACGTACTGGATTAAAAGGAGATGGATCTTTAAGGTTACAGGAAAAAATAAAATATTTAGTGTTGAGAAAGTGATTTTCAGCTGTCTTGGTATTTTACATGTGTGAGCAAATGTAGCTGTGTGAAAAACAGGGAAGTACCTCATAGAAGTAAAGGAGAAAGGTAAGTTGTTTTTCCAAGATTATGTTGGCTGTTTTAGTACAAATTCATATGGAATTCTGTGTTATGCCTGGGCTTTTTTGGTGTTGACCACAAAAACATGCTTCCTTTAAAGGATGCTCCATGACACGAGTGAATGTTTTTGTTTGTTTTGGTTTTTTGGTTTTTGGGGTTTTTTTTAATAAAAAATCTGGTATTGGAAATCACACACCAAAACTTTCAAACTTGTTTTAATCTTTGTTGTCAGATGAGTGCAACCATCCTGTGTTTGGTAAGGATCAAATTAAAAATTAGCTACTGCCGTAGTTTTGTGGTGAATAACGCATTGAATCACTCAGCCAAGTACCTTTGTCAGCTTGGTTTTGTATTCCCTCAAGAGTTCTCTGAGTTTTGAAAGTTTTCACTTGCCTTAACTTGAATATTTGTGTATTCATGCCTTGCAGTTGAGTTCACTGCTGTGAGAGGGACCTTAATTTCTTTTTTCCTCAAGTATCACCTCCTTTCTCTGCTTTTACCATAACTCATTGAATGCACAGTACCCATGGCTCATTTTCATAATGTAACCCTTACACTTGCAGGAGCAGCCATTGCAGAGCAAGTGCTGAATGCTCTACATGTTCTTGGAGAAGTGCAATTTGTGTGACTGTTTTGACCAGTAGTGGGATTCTGAATAGCTGTGCCCATCCAACAAGAGGTGAAAAACAGTTTCAGGCACAGCAGCAGGCTTAGAAAGAATTCCCAGGCAGACCAGTTATATAATAACACTAATAATATATTATATATATTATAGGGTGTGTGTGTGTATATATATATATAATATATGTAGTATATTATATAATTGTTACTATCATTATTATTATTAATTATACTATTAATAGCGGTGGACCCGAGATGCTGCTCTTGGATGATAATGCTCTTTTAATAATCTGGTGTGAATAAAACAGAAATTAATGACATTACAGTACATATATGTTTTCAAGTTCATATAGTAGGAAGAAAACATTTCTTGCTAAAAAGAATTACACATGCAAGGCAGAAATTACTAAATACAAAATTACTGAAATTACAAAAATAACTACTGAAATTAGTTATTTTGATAAAATGCATTAAAACTAAAAATCAGCAAACCTGTGTCTGAAAAAGAAAGGGCAGGAGAATATTTTTAACATAATGGGAGTTGCTGTAATAAGTCATTGCACTGTTACCTGTTTCTTTTTTTTCTGTGGTTCTCAGGGTTTTTATATCAGAATATATATCAGTATATATATCAGAAGTGAACATCCCAATATTTAGAAAGTTGTAATTGTGATAAAATAAGCATTGTAAGATTTGTCCCATTATCTGATGCACATGAAAAGCAGTATTGGCAAAGTCCATACATTACCTGCACAAAGTCATTAATTGCACTTTTAGAAAAAGGAAGCAGAAAGAGTGCTGCCTCTTCTTACACTCATTTCTAGTAGTGAAAATTCTGCTGCTATGAACGAGAAAGTTTCATCATTTTGCCCACAGAAGACCTCTGTTGCATTTTTGAATTACCTCTTTAATTTACTTTGCTAATCTTAGTTTCCTCTCACTGCAGGCTGTTTATATTCCCAATACACAATTTTCTCTCTGTTTTCTTCATAAGGAAGTCCACGTCTCACTTTTTTGTTGACTGAAACATGACTGGTTTCAGTCAAAGTCCCAGTCCTTTGCTAGTTTAAATCAGTGTTTAAACAGCAATTCATGTGGGGTGATAAGGTAGCTCCATGTTTTCATTATTTTATTTCATTTAAAGACAGCAGAGGTCGTGAGTGGTTTTTTTCCAAGATCTGCATAACTGTCTAACACCAAAGCATTGCTCCCATACATTTAATTTAATAGGGGAAAAAAAGTGTTTTCTTCACAGTTTGTTTTGACTTCTGAGTCATGGCAAAACAAACAAACTGGGTTTGAATCCACATCTTCAAGATAAGTTCAATAAAGCCCACTAAGTTCTCTTAGTTTTGAGAACTGAGAGTTCAGATTTCCCCAGAAATTAATCTTTCTGCTCATTGGCTGTGACCAAACCCACCCTTCTTCTTGGTGCGGGATGAACTCATCTGGAAGTGAAAGAATAGTGAATAAACACTATTCTATGAGAGCAGATCCTTCCAGTCAGTGTTGACACACGTTTTCAGGATGAACTTGAGCAGAATGTCCTGCCTCTGCTGCATCCTTCCGACTGTGGAGTTGCCCAATAATGTTTAAATTTAACTTTTTAATGAAAGGCATGTTGTTGCTGAGAGTTTTTTTAAACCATTCAAAGGACCTACTCAGAAAATTCTGGCAAATTTTAATAATCTGGTGTGAATAAAACAGATAAAATAATGCCATTTCAGAGCATATCTTTTTCTGAAGTTTGTATAGTAGGAGGGAAATGTTTCTTGGCAGAGGATGTAACTGTGTCTTCTACACATCTTCCTTCTGTGCTTGCAGTCAGCACAATTCATAATCAGCTTTAGTGCTGCAATTCTGTATTAATTTTATGGGTTGCATATGCCACGTGCTGGGCCAAAAACATTTTGGCATTTTACATTCTGGCTGTGTAATCCTTGAGTGTGTGTTTTCTTCTGTGTGCTTCTGTGAAAGGGAGATGATCTACCCTGAAAACCATCCTGTAATTACCCACTTGAGGGATACTGAGGCCAAAAAACAAGAAAGGGAAATCTCAAGAGGTACCAGACTCCTGTGTGAGGGGTTGCAGATAGAGCGGCTGCCTGTGTCTGGTGTCTCTCTGCTGAGCACAAACACCTGCATAAATCTGCTGTGTCCTCCTTTAGCCCAATCCAAGGGCATTTATTTCGCCATTGTACAGGCAGAACTGTTGAAAATCTAAAAATAAAAAAAAGCCCACAAGGCATGTGATACATGTAGATAACAAGTGAACATGGTGACTTAAAACTTCCTTGCACTGGGGGTGGTGGATCCAAGACTTCCTCAGGAAGCCTGTTTCAATGCCTGACAACCTTTTGGGCAAAGAAATTTCCCCTAAATTCCAGTCCAAATCTGCCCTGTCCCAGCCTGAGGCCGTTCCAAACTCTGCTCCTGTCCCTGCTCCCTGGAGCACAGCCCGACCCCCCCTTTGTGCTGTTGTGAGGGCCCCAGGACGAGGTGAGGGATGAGAATTGACTCCATGTTCTCAGAAGGCTGATTTATTATATAATGATGTTATATTATGTTAAAAGAAAATTATATACTAAAACTATACTAACGAAAGAGAGACATCAGAAAGCTAGAAAAGAATGAATAATAAAAACCTGTGACAGATGCAGAGTCCAACACAGTTGGACTAGGATTGGCCATTAATTAAAAACAATTCACATGCTGAGTAAACACCTCTCCAAATCACATTCCAGAAAAACAAAACATGGAGAAGCTGAAGCTTCCCAGCTTCTCAGGAGAAAAGATCCTGGTGAGGCAATTTTTCACAGAATATCACGGTGACACCCCCCGGCTGTGCCCTCCTGGCAGGAGCTGTGCAGAGCCACAAGGGCCCCCTGAGCCTCCTTTGCTCCAGGCCGAGCCCCTTCCCGGCTCCCTCAGCCTCTCCCGGGGCTCCATTCCCTTCCCAGCTCCGTTCCCTGCCCGGCCACGCCGCAGCCCCTCCATTGCCCGTGTGAGGGCCCGGAGGTGCCGCAGCCCTCGAGGTGCGGCCTCAGCAGGGCCGGCCCAGGGACGGGCCCTGCCCCGCTCCCGCTGCCGCCCCAGGCCGGCACAGCCCCGGGGCCATCGGCCTCTGGGCCCCCGGGCACCCCTGGGCTGTGTCCGGCTGCTGGCACAGCGCCCCCGGGGCCTTTTCCTGTGGGAACCCACAAAACCAGAGGGTTTGGGGAAAGCTGCAAAGGCAGGCCTCAGAGACAGCGGGACTGTGAATAGCCAAGCAGCAGCCATGAGATAGGTCAGTAGAAAAATTATGTAAGAAGAAAAGTAAGACAAAGAAATGAAAGGACAAATAGAAGAATGGTGTGTGTATTAACACTTGTCTAGAATTACTCCCTAAACTGCAGAAAAGTTTATCTAGCAAGATATTAGGAAGTTTGAAGCTTAATAATGGAGGACTGTGCATTGTGTTTTAAGGCTTACAAGCAGGTATTGTATTTGAAATAAGCAAGCATTGTTTAACCAAAGGTACCTGTGCTTACAGTGGTTGGATAGAACTACTGTCAATGTGTTTTCGCTTTGTGTGATTGGTCAAAAATCTTATAAAGTGAGTTGTGACATTGAGTTCTGTGTCTGCTGCCTGGGATGTGAGCTGCTGGCATCTTCCCATTGTCATAGCCATGTAATGAGAGTGATGCTGGAAAATCAAACAGCTCGAGGCGCGTTCCACAGCAGTCCCATCCCGTTTGTGATTTGTACAGAGACCCTTGTCGGTGATATTTTCCAGCCCCTTTTCCCCAGCCTGGAGCTCCATGGGGTTGTTGTGAGCCGAGGGCAGGACCCAGCGCCTCACGCTGCTGTCCCTCACCCCACTGGCCTGTAGGTGCTTCCCCAGACCCTCCATCTGGGCCTCTGGGAGGTCGGTAACACATTTCCTGTGAAAAACGCCAATCACTTGCTTTTAAAGTTTTAAAAGTTTAATAGTAATAACATGGTTATAAAATAGTAATGCAATTAGAGTAATAATAATTTGGACAATTTGGATTGGGACAATATGAGACAATAGAAACAAAGAGTTACGGATGTCCAGGTACCATTTTCTGGGCAGCACGAGCCTGAAAAAGGACCCACGTTAACAGAGGATTAACCCTTAAAAACAATAACCTGTTGCATATTCATACACCTCATACATGATTCATAAATTCCATTCAAACACAGGATTCTGTCTCGTCAGTGTCACCTTCTTCCTCCTAATCTTGACAATGTCTTCATGCTTGAGCGAGGCAGGAAGAAGTTCATTCCCCCTGATATTGGGGACATAAATTGTCTTTCTCTGAAAGATTCAGCTGTCCTGTGGCTGCTATCTCGGTGAGAGTCCTTTTTTTAAAAAATTATCTTGCATAGAATAGTTTCTATTTTAACATTATGTTATAACCTAAAACTATATTTAACACACTGCTTAAGCAAATTAATACAGCATCACTTTCTAACACAACACATATAATATTCATTTTAATATTTTTGAAAAGCCAGTCATAAAATATGCATTTTTCACAATGTAACAGCCAAGAAGAGGGATAAAAGCCTGGAAAAACCAATAATAAAAATTCGCATTTTTCACATTTGCCAACTTCCAGTCATCTGGGACCTTCCTGGGTTGCCAGGACTGCTGTTAAAAGGATGAAAGTGGCTCAGTGAGGCCTTCCTCCATCTCCTTCAGGATCCTCAGTTGGATCCCACCCAGCCCCACAGATCTGTGGTTGTCACAAGTGAAACACAAGTCACACAGCACCTTACTGACCCATTCCCCTTGGATTGTTTCATCCTTTATTCCATTTCATGAAAATGAGTATTGTACCTCAGCCCTTTCCTGCTCCTGTGTCACTTCTTTCCCCTGCATCCAATCAAGATTCTCCTTGGCTCTCCTTTGGATGATGAGGTATTTTCAAAAATGTTTTTGTTCTCTGTTACAGCAGAAGCCAGATTAATTTCTGGTTTCTAGCTTGGCCCCTGTGAATCAGGAGACAGAGCACAGGATGGCATAAACCAGTGACACCTCTGAGTATTCTGTGCTTGAGACTCTTCAGTTATGCTTGTGAGTGCTGCCCAGAGGCTGCTTTACTGATGCTTCTTTAACAAAGAATCTTCCTGGTTTATTCACCATGGACACAATTCTGAGGACCTGGCAATTACTGGCCCTGTTTAAACTGGCCTGCCAAATGAAGAGGCTATAAAAGCTTAGGCAAAACAGGGCAGAAATTGTACTCTCACCAAGAAGTCTGGCTGTTTTTTTTACTTTGGTCATACACATGCATTTATATGAACTTATATATGCATGATTATTAAAATTTTTAATGTATTTTCTATAGTATATTAAAAAGTGTACGTATAAATGCAAATCAGCATCCTCATTTGAATGTTTTGCCTTTTTTTTCCCCTCTAAAGTATAAGAGCTGTGTAGAAGGGACTGTATTGCAAGAGCAGTTCTAAGTTGTAACAAACATTCGTGGTGTCATGGGCTTCAAGAGGAAAAGTTTCTGCTAAAGGGAAAGAAAGCTGGTTTTGCTGTGATTTTCTTTGTTCTAATCCAGATTAGTGAAAAGTTTTGTGGCACAGCAAGTCCTTGAAAGTGTCACAGTGGTTTGACTAGGACTTTGCTGTATGGGGTGATAACCTGTTTTTTTTCCGACCTGAGAGATGCTGTCAGTGCTTCCATGTCTGAGGCAAAGTAAGACAAATATAGAATTCCTGCTTCCCTGCTTGTTTCTGTGCACAACATTTTTCACCGTGGTTTGTAGGCATTTGGGGGAAAGCTTCAGAATTTAATTTCAGATTTCATTTCTCCCGACATACAGACCTGATCCCAATTCATTGCATGTTTAATTAAAAGTGCTCCTGCCAAAGTCACACAGCAAATTGTGGTTACTTCCTGGGCTCTTAAGGCTTGGTGAAACATGACCCACTTGTTTCCTTTGGTTTGTATCTCCACACTGGATGTTTGGGCTGTGGCAGTGGGACAGACCACAGGGTATCATTTCGGATAAAGTTAATGTGCTGTTTTGCTATCCTCAGTAATGGATTCTGATAAGCATCGTGGACCTGCTTGTTTGAAGGTCATTTTGACCTCCCTGGAAAACTTGCTGTGCCAAAGCTAAATGTGTTTTTGTTCTGTGGCAGGAAACACACGAGGCAAAAGGAGTCAGTGCATTGCAGCACCCGACATTTGCTAATGTGACAGCCACCTGTCACATGTGTTTTCTGTGCAGCTTCTGACAATTTGGAAGCGAGCACAAACTGTTTTACTCTTTTATTTCTGCGTCTTCACATCGATTTGCCTTCAGGCCACCATTGAGTCTGAAACCTACCAGGGTGGAGCTCCTGTCTCAGGGAGGTCAAAACATATCGTGACCACAAGGAGACCATCCTCTCCCCCATAATCTGTCTCCAGGTTAAATATTTTATGGGGGTTTTTTGTGCATTTGTGGATACGGAAGTGTATGTGTGTCTGTGTGGGCATATAGTTATGTAAGAATGGAAGATAAAACTGGTTTCTTTTTTCTTCTCAAGGAAGGAATCTGTCACTTTGTCCTTGAGGAAAGACAGTGAAAATTTTAGCACCCAAAAATAAACTCCAGTGAATGATGCTTTCATACCATTTTAGAAGATTAGAGCTCTCT
This sequence comes from Melospiza georgiana, assembly GCF_028018845.1. NCBI lineage: Eukaryota > Metazoa > Chordata > Aves > Passeriformes > Passerellidae > Melospiza > Melospiza georgiana. The sequence goes on along the minus strand of NC_080465.1, from coordinate 3,882,383 downwards.
TTTAGAAAAGGTTTCTTTTATTTTAATACAGGGAGAAGTCATGGCAGCTAGCAGTACACATCTGAGGCATTAAGGAGGTTCTTAACAGCCAAGGAAATTTTAACTGCCAAACACCTTATTGATGTGATTTTTCCCCCCAAAAAATAGTTTCATTATTGCAAATACCGGATTTTAAGTGAATGTAATTGTTTGTCCTTAGAAAAAGCTCCTCTCAGGCATCCAGAGAGTAACAAATTGTCTCCACATGGTGGCACTGGATGTCAGGGAGAGTGGAGTGGACTAGAGTCCAGCCCTGTGGGGAAAAAATGACTTTAATTAGCCAGCAGCAGGGAGATAATCTGCCTGCCATGTGACACAGAAGTATTAGGCATGGCTTGAAAACCTGAGCTCTCCTGCTCAGTCATGAATCCGAATGGGAGAGCTCAGTAATTTTAATTTTAAAAAAGCACATTTAGCTGCTTTCAGCGTTAGCAGTGCAGTAAGTTCTGCCTCAAAGGTTTTGGTGTGTTCCAAAAATTGTTTCTCACTGGAGGTGTTGCCCTTAAGACAATACCTTAGAGATAAATCAGGTCTGCTTCCTGTAGCTTGGTCAACTCCTTGTAAAACATACTCTTGCAGTTTGGTGGGACTGTTGTAAAATGCTATTGAATTTGTTGATAGGAAATGTTCCTCTTAAGTTGATAGGAAATGTTCAAAAAGTAAGTTTTGGACCAAGGAGACATGAAAATACTGAAAGTACTTGGACACATAATTTTAATCTGGCTGTGGAGGAATCATAAGTACAATTAGCTTAGTCCATTTTGCTTTATAAATAAACAAACCAAAAAATGTCTAATAAAAAAATCAAAATAGTCATTACCCTGAGATGATGCACCTTCTTATCTGCAGGAAATCTCTCAACCTCTTATCCTTCCTGCTGTTTCTGAAAATATTTCTTTAATTGAAACATTGATTTCTTTTCAAGGCCTCAGAAATATCTTGCTGCTTTTTTTTTTTCTTCTTGGATTTTTTAGCATGTAGTGGCAAAGAAAGGAAAACTCACTGGATCAATAGTGGTAGACAGGTATTTTTAAGAAATACTGAAGAAATTAATTAAAATTTAAAATTTAAACTGTTTTCAACAGTCCTCTGTGTTTCACATGTAACCCACCACTTGGGAGATCTTTGGATAGTTTAAATGCATATGAAAATTGGGGAGGCATAATTTATTCCAGCAGCGTTCAGCCAGTTGTTTTAGGCTTCTGGAGGAAATGCTGGAAATAATGCTTGCTAAATAAAATGTCTTCAATACAAGCTGTGGCAGATAAAATTCTTGACCATAACTTCCACTAGCCATATTTACAAGTATCGTCCCTCTCTGTTCCCACTGTGACTCCAAACTATATCAATGTCAGCCTTGCTGCATTGGTAGTGCTTCTTCTTCTATAAGTTCAATAATTTGCAGAAATCTTCTTCCTCTTATACAGCAGAGACCTCCCATTCTTGGATTTTCAGCTAAATGGAAAATATCATTTTCCAGCATTTAAAAAAAAAATAAATATACATGAGAAAACACAAGCCTGTTAAGTATCTCAGTGCTGTGGATCTTTGCAAAGACATTTATATTATAGTGTGCATTTGACCTGAATGTTTCACTTGATTAGATGTAGGTGGTGATGTTTTTCAGAGCTCAGCCATCAGCCCTGCCTGTTTTCTCTGCTAATGAAAAAGCAAATGTCAGGTTTACTTTCTGTCCTTATTAACCCCCATTCATATTCCTGCTCAGGAATGCATGCCTGGATACAAAACCTCCAGAGCGGGCAGGAACTCTTGGAAAACACGACCAAAAAAAAACACTCAAAAAACAAGAGCAACAAAACAAACAAACAGAACCAAACCAACCAAACAAACAAGAAAACAAAACAAACCCAAAAAGAAGAAAAAACAAACAAACAAACAAAACCAAAAAAAACACCCAAAAGCAAAACCAAAAAGGAAAAAAAAAAAAAAAAGAAAAACCCAACCCAACGAAACAAAAAAACAAAAAACAAAACAAAACAAAACAAAAAAAAAAAAAACCCAAAAAAAAAGGAAAAAAAAAAGGGGGGGAAGGAAAGAAAAAGGAAAAGAAAAAGGGGGAAAAAGGGGGAAAAAAAAGGAAGGGGGGGGGAAGAAAAAAAAAAAAAGAAAGGAGAAAAAAGGATATTTCAGAGTCTCTCTGTGCCATTCACTCCCATCCTGTTAGTGCTGTGGAAATACAAGTTGCGGCTCACAAACCACAAAGTGCAGCCCCTGAAACAAGAGGAAGCACCTGGGTCCCAGCACAGCCAGCAAGGAAACGTGAGCCTCATGTGCACTCCACGAATGCTGAGAGGCTGCCTGACCTCAGGGTGAGGGAACCCTGCTCCTACCACCATCCTTGCAGCAAAAATGCCACTCATCACCCCCCTGGGAACAAATTTCACCCGTGCCCACCAATCCAGCTTGTTCACAGTGCCAAATTCCCATCTCTCCTGCCCTGACTGCTCTAAGGAGGGATAAAGTGAGAATGATGCACTATCCTGCACCTTAAATTTTATGTTGTCTTACTTGCTACATATTGCTATAAAACAATATGAATTTCACCCAGTTCTGTAGGTAAAAACTGGGAAAATCAGACAGATTTAAGCAGAGGCACCTAGGATAGGCTGTGGGAACCAGAGAGGATGGTTCTCTTCTAATGTTAAAGTTGTGCTTGCGCTTCTTTATTAAATTAGAGCCATGTAGAGCCGTGTTTACACTCAGTCATCTTGTGTTTTCCCAGGGCTGCCTGGACATTCTGCCAAAGTGGCAAATAATGAAAAATCAGTGCGGCATCTGACAAGATTTAGTAGTGCACAAATTTTTCTGGTCGCTTGTTTAAAGTCTTTTTCCCCACAGAAATTAGTAAGGATTTAATTGGTTAATGCTATTGTTCACATAAATATCTGAACTATGTTTTGTTGCTGGGCCCACCCATGACCAACAAGGGCTTATGAACTCAGAGTTTCCTCTGTGGTCTCTAGAGATGGAGAGCCATATGAAGGCACATGAAATTAATCTAATTTAAGTGCTCCAAGTCATTATCTGGAGTACTTGTACTCATCTTGTGGTGAGATGCATACTTTCAGGTCTTTCCCTGAACTCTTTAGTCAATTCTCAGCTTGAAACAGAATTTTTCCATTTGACCCTGTGTGCATAGCAGAGGTCTCTATTTTAAAATTAAATCAGTTTTCAGTTATCTGTGTCCTCAAGTTTACTCCCTTCTCATTTGACAAGGTGTTCTGTTTTCACAAATATCTTTGTGCTTTACCTCTTTTATTTTATTTTGTAAGTGTATTCAAATTTTTGTGTCTTCACTGTTTCTCTTCTCTGTACAGACTGGAGAAAAAACCATCAGCATGCTCAAGCTATTCCTAGGGCTAATGTCCAGATTTATTCTTTACCAAACACTATGACAGCAAAAGGCCATTGTACTTGCTCTTGTCTTTACTAAGGGCATAAACTGAAAACGGAAAATCACTTAATATTTTTTCCTGGGTTCTTTTTCCGGATCTTTCAGCTGAGTTTAGGGAGTCACATAGTTCATCCATTGAGAAGGTAAACCATACCCACCAGCCACATGTCATTCTGTAGTGCTTCTTTTGGGTCTTTTTCCTGCAGGGAGAAAATTCCTTGCCTTGGAGATAATCTTCTTTGTCAGTCCTCTACAACACTCTTAGGCTTGGCACATTCTGGTGTAGCAGTAGGGCTTTTAAGTCCTCTTTGTTAAAAGAGCTCAGTTTCATCATTTTCTCCATCACACCTTCAAGCCCATATATTGTTTGCTGCTGAATCCAGTTGTATTTGTGGTCACACCTGAGCCTCTGATAGTATTTTAGCTTATTCAATATGCTTATGTGGACGTGATAAAATCAGTTAAAATCTCTTTGTCTTGTGCTTCCCCATCCTTACCAGGGCTTTTTTTTTGCCCTGATTCCCAAGAACTTAAAGCATTTTTTAAAGGATTATATATTTTCAAAATCATAGTTGTCTTCAATTATAATTTGTTACTTTTGTTCATAAGGTTGCTGGAAGAACAGATAACTTATCCACAAATAAGGCAGGGAAAACACAGCCTTTTTCATCACAGCATTACAACTTGCACCTTCAAGTTAGTCAGCCAGTCTCAGATTCAGTGATTTGTGGGCAGTTGTGCACAGTTCTTGTTTAAACATTTCTGTGAAGTTTTTATTTGTACTGTGAGGGGCATTTGATGTGGAGTTCAAAGCGTTTCCAAACAAACCTGTGCCAGGAGAAGGGATGTAAGAAAGCCCCACAACATGGTGCCTGTTTTTATTGGTAGCTAAGGACAGAAATGACAGTGATTTATGACACTTGTGAAAACCAGTTGAGCCCCAGGACTGCCAAATTAGAATAATGTGCACAGAGAAGCACTTAAAACAATGTCGTGTGTTTTCCCTCTGTGTGAGTCAGAGCTCCACTTGAGAGCCTCCAGCTACTCAAAAACTCGCCCGCTTTTCTCTCTCAGCAAGTTCAGGGGGTGCTGCCTGCTCCAAAAATTCAATTATGGCCATTTGATGCTTTACTTAAAACGCAGTTCCCACTGGCTTGTTACCATGTGAGAACCTCAGCTTCCATTTAGAGAAAAATGAAGATTCTGGCCTTCAAAAGGCGGGATTTAAGGGCAAGTGGGACCTAAGCACACACAGCCATCTCACAAAATGAAGGAGGAGGAGAAGGAGAAGCATTATTTGTTGGATGTCAGACAAACATCTACCAGGGTAATTCTGCTGTAATTGGTTTTGCCCTGGGAAAAACTCATGTTGGCTCCAAATAGTGCACTGAAAAAACATGGATTTCGAGTTTTTGTTTGTAATGACAAGAATAGGCTGTGAATGGGACAATGAGATTTTCATCACTATTTTTATGCTTTAAAGAAGACGTCACTTTGGTATTTTTAGTCATTTAACATGAAACTTCTCAGAGAATTTTCAGAGAAATGTCTTTCATTGGAAAATGCAGTATCTGCAGGATCAAAATCCTCTGCAGGGGACCACATTTTTCGGAAACTAAAGCAAACTCAGAGAATTTTTTGCACAATTAGGAGTTTATTATAAGTATCTATCAAAAGAGAGTGTCTTTTCTTTCTCGGCGAAGAAGCCCTCTATGCTTAACATTCTAATAAGAGGTTGTGCAGAAAAATGAAATCATTCAAGTCTACCAGCACAGCAGGTTCTTCTGAACTGGAAAAAATCAAAGAGAGTGTGATATTTTGCCCCCTCAATTGTGATGAAGAACCAGGTGGATGCTGATGACTGTAAATTTAAGCCAAAATATTCATGTGACCATTTAGAATTCTCTGAAATGAAATGTACTTAGACAAGCAGCGTATGAAGGGGAGAAATAGCTGATTTTGCAGCTGTTCCTAATGTTATTGCAGCAGTGACAAAGCAAGGCTGTGCCCTGTGGTGTGAGGGCACTGCCTTGCTGAAAATCCAACGTTCCAGGCCCCCTCAGTGCCCTGCAGGTGTGGATGCAGTGCTGGCCAGCAGAGACTGATCAGCTGTGTAAGGATGGGCTGGCTGCTCTCTGTGGAGCCAGGGTGACTTGCAGAAGTGACTCAAGTGCAGCTCTTGGCACAGGTCCTTGGTAGATGCCCAGATGAGAGGGTGCCGAGGTTTTGACGCCGGCTGGGGTCTGTGTACAAATCCCAAACAGGACAGGGCTGTTGGGAACTGCCTCGAGCTGTTTGATTTCCCAGCATCACTCTCAATACATGGCTGTGGCAATGGGAAGATGCCCCCAGCTCACATCCCAGGCAGCAGACACAGAACTCAATGTCACAACTCACTTTATGAGTTTTGTGACCAATCACACAAAGCAAAAGCACATGGACAGTAGTTCTATCCAACCACTGTAAGCACAGGTACCTTTGGTTAAACAATGCTTGCTTATTTCAAACACAATACCTGCTTGTGAGCCTTCAAACACAACGCACACAGCTCCATTATTAGGCTTCAACTTTCCTAATATCTTGCTAGATAAACTTTTCTGCAGCTTAGGGAGTTATTCTAGACAAGTGTTAATACACAGACCATTGTTCTATTTGTCCTTTCATTTCTACGGTTTAAATAATTTTTCTGCTGACCAATCTCATGGCTGCTGCTTAGCTCCAATCACAGTCCCGCTGTCTCTGGGGCCTGCCTTTTGCAGCTTTCCCAAAACCCTCTGATTTTGTGGGTTCCCACAAGGTGTCTCTGCTGACTGCAGAGGGTGGCGGCTCCCGATGGGACCTGTGGCAGGCAGGAGAGGTGGGACAGCAGGGTGACACAGGGAGGGCTGTGCATCCACATTGCCAGAATGGCTGGGCATGGAGAGAAAGTAGAGAGCAAGGTGAATATGTGTGTTGTTTTGAGTGAGAAAGTGCCAGATGCTGGGAGGGCTGATCACAGGGCAGGTCGATTGAGGAGGGGGAAGCTCTGCCCCACAGGAGAAGAGGCTGTGGCACATCACCAGGCACTGCTGGGCCCTGAGTTCTTATTGCTCCCCGCTTCAAAAGGAAATATTTCAAATAATGTCTTTCAGAATGAAAAAGGTAAACCAGATTTGTTAAATAAACTCTCTGACCAGTGGTAACAGCAGTATTGGCTTGCTGTGTATTTCTTTGCAGTATGTACCCCAATTATTTATTTTTTTTAATTAAAAAGCCTGAGGCCTCTATTTGAAGTCAAGTGAGGATTTTGAACAATATATCTTTTGTCTTACAGTTCACTGGCAATAAGGGAGTGAATTAATTAATCAATATTAGCACCCCCCAAACCAGATCAAAGTTACCTAGGCAGGCAACAGGGAAAAGATCTGTCACACCACTGAAAAGCGTGAGAAACAAAAATTAAGAGTCTCTATTTCTGATTAGCCATCTTCTCTCTTAAATTTCACAAGTGTTTCAGTATTATTTTATATCTTACTTTTCGCATGCATTTCATGTGAAATGTGTTTTCATAATGTGGAAAGCCTTAAGAGCTACTAAGATGTAACACGATCAGGAAGGTTTATTGATAAATAACCTTGTGCTGGCAAAAGCAATGACACCCTCATTTGGTAACATGTTCAGTGTTCATTGCTGCAGCCTTTAGTTAGAAATCACCCCAGTACCTTTCCTGAACATGGCTGAATCACCCCAGTACCTCCAACACGGCTGAATGTCAAGATACTGGAAGGAGGTTTGAAAACCAGTGTTTGAGATTAATCAGAACCATTCAGGAGTAATGAAAACATTTTTTCATCTTTATGGCGTTTAACAAGATCTCCCAGAGCAATGCTTATTGCTCCTCTCTTTAAATTTTGACAGATCAGATATATCAAATGAGAATCACAGGGTAGACCAGGTTGGGAGGTCCCTTTTGTGGGAAAGCAGCATCAAGGGGATCATCCAGCACCTTGTCCAATCCCATCTTGAAAACCTCCAGAGATGGAGACCCCACCATCTATACAGGGAGCTTGTTCCAGTGTCTGATAGTTCTGTCTGTGAAAAAATGTCTTGTTTCAAGATTAAATGGTTGCTGTTTCTTATTAAAATAATTTAAGAATGATAAATAACATAAGAAAGATGTTTAAATAGTCCTTTTATTTTCCTGAAGTGCTTAAACCATTAAAGTGGTTAACTGTTTAAAACTTTAGCTTTATCACATTAAATTTAAAAATACTAAAATCACACTTTTCAACCTGCAAGTAAGTGATAGATAAACCCCGCCCCCCCCCCCCCCCCCCCCGCCCCAGAATTCGGGCCCTGGAGTTTTGCCCTTGTTTTGTCTCATGGTCTCACAACAAGAACATAAGGAAGGTGACTGCTGGTGGTGTCAGGGGGTGCCCAATGAGTGTAAAGAAATGTGGGTATGTATGGCTGAGACTCTTGCAGTTTGCCATTAATAATCTGCTCCTTTACCAGATGTGCCTTTGGTTTATGGCATGATTACAACCTTAGCACCTTAACATGTGTCTCCAAGTAAGCACACACCCTCTGAGCCGGTGTTTTCTTGTGCTTTCTTCCCAGGTGTTTTGATATGCAGGAAACTTCTGCCTCTTCCTTTCAGCCATTCCACTTTTCTCCTACTCTCATGTGCACTTCAATGAAACCATGATTTTGCAATTCTCTGTCCCCTGAGTCTTCTCTGCCTGGGGAGGAAAATTGTTGGGGAGGATGAAAGTTTGACAAGAAAGTCTCACAGATGTGTGTGCTTGGCAGAAAGATTTTTAAATGTAGAGTCTGATGAAGGAATAGAGATGGAAGCAAGTTTTGATATAGAAGAATTGCTGAGCCAGTCTCTCTGGTCCTTTTTTCTACTTGAGCTTTGCTGACTTGTTTGCTGGTGCTCTCTTTCTGCTTGGTAAAAACATCTTCCTGTTTGGGGTGGGTTTATCCTTTGCTCTAAGCCATAAAACCCCTTCTAACTAACACACCCTTTGCCTCCTTGGTTATCCAGTGAGACTGGCTGAGCAATTCTTTTCTTCTATATCAAAACTTGCTTCCATCTCTATTCCTTCATCAGACTCTACATTTAAAAATCTTTCTGCCAAGCACACATATCTGTGAGACTTTCTTGTCAAACTTTCATCCTCCCAACAATTTTCCTCCCCATCTCTGCACCAAGGCTTAGGATGCACTTTCAACCTGCAGCCTGAAGCCAATTTAATCATCAGCTGCTCTGGTGCTGCTCTGTTTTCAGCTTCCCCCCTCTCTCTGCCCATCTCTTGCGATGCTAACTGGTCTGATGACAATGTCTTTGTTTTCCTTCATGTTTAATTCCTCAGGAGAATTCTGCACACCTGATTTGTGCTGCAGTTGCACAACAGCCGTGTCTGATGCAGAGGCAGTGGTGGCAGGCAGCCTGTGGGGCTGGAAGTTGGGGTGGGGCTGAGTTTGCCTGTTTTGTCACACACAGTGACTTTGTTGGGCTGTGAAAAGCCTCTCCCAAAGCAAGAGGCAGGGAGGTGAAAGGCTGGCTGCAGATTTTTCCAGCAGAAAAGGTCCCCAGTTCCTTGGTGATAGGGATCACCAAGATATGGACAGCCTGGAGGAGGTTGGAGGAGGGAGTAGAAATGGAGTGGAATTTCTCACTGCTGCCTGTTCCAAAAGCATTCCACAGTAGCTTAGGTTCTCCTTGTTGGTTTGGTGGTTTTTCATTAATGCTTCAAAGCAAAGGAAAAAGGCAGAATAATAGTGTTATTTGAGACCATTACTAATTTTTGAAATATCAGGCTAAAGAAAGTGAGGGCTGTATTAACCAATTGCTTTTCAGAATAGGAATGTAGATGAACTTTATTGAACTATAATATTTTTAATAATATTATTATTAATAATAACTTAAATAGTTATAAAAATTTTTGTGTCGTTCTATTAGTAAATAAAAGATTTTTTGACACAGAAAAATGTAGTTATACACAGTGACGCTTTGCTGCTTTTGAAATATCTTTTTCAAAGTATGTAAAAGTAGGTACCATACTTTTCCCTTGTTTGTCACAGTTCAAGAGTATGCTCCGTTTAGTACAGAAATCTTCAGATTAATCTTAATGTGTTGTGGGCCTTCCAAATAAAACCCATTAAATTTGTTATTACCTTTTAAAACAGAATTAAGTCATTAGCCCCAGTCATGGAAAATGTGAGCTGATCTTGAATGTAAATTAACTGCAGTAGTAAATAGCTCTGTCTGTGTGTGTTTCCTTATGTGGACTCATATGCTTTTATCTTTAATTAAGGACACTAAATTTACTTTTGGAGAATTATAAATTCCATGAGTCAGAACATTAAGTGGTTAGCATTAATATATGCTAGTTACTATTCTATTTGGAAAAAAAGAATTGCATAACTGATCTTTTGTCACATGAAATCTTCATGCTCCCAGCTGAAATGTTTGAAGCCTTTGTTCAGGTAGTATTTTTTACACTGAATAACTGCTTTTGTGACCATTTTCCTAAATGACTGTACATTATACTCAGTTATTTCCTGCTCCAAATGCAGCGTATGACATTAGATCAGTGACAACAGCAAGCTGTGTGGGGAGAAGTCCCAGTTTGGCTGTGTCAGTGTGAGCTGTTGCACTGCTGGGCGTGTTAAACATTCAACATGGAATTTCCATTGGTTTCACTGAGAACGTACTGCCCCCTCTGTCATCTCTGGGTCAGCCAGAAGGATGACTTTAATTTCTTTAAAGACCAAATTTCACCAAAACAGTGAGTAACAATCACCTGGGCGTTACCAGCTTCCTCATCTGGGATTCTGCAGCACATTGTGTAGAAACTTCAGCTGTATGGCCTTACTTGAGGGAGCTACCTCTTCCTTTCATGACACACTCTCCAAGGATGACATCATTGTGAGAAGGGGCACTTTTTTGCAAAGGAAACAGGATTCTTGAAAGGGAAGAACATACTCACCATTCAAAATTGCTCTGAAGGTCAGCAATTGTTTCGCTGCAACAGCCCAACCTTGGTGCTGAGACAATCCTGCCTCCCTTCTCAGCAGCAGCTCTCAGCTCTGCAAAGTTACTGAAAGCCAGGGCAAAATCAAACTGCAGCAAAGCCAGCTCATTAGGCTTTCACATGTCTCTTCATCCTCATTATTCCAAAGGGCTTTCTGTTATTTCGAGATGACTTTTAAGGCAAGCTAACTCATGTGGGTTAGGTAGTGGTTATAATTCCTTACTAAAATCTGTTCAGTGATGTTATTCTGGGGTTATTTTAATGAGAGTTGGACATAAAATGTGTCTTGGCTGGCATTACTGAGCTGCATCACACCAAATCACAATTCCTACACAATGCCTTTTGGAAGGCATCCTTCTTTAATCTTTGAATTATAGCAATAAAATTGCACATTACTTGCTTAATTACCACTAAACCTATGGATTAAACATAGATCTATCTGCCCACTCTTATTCTGCTCTATCCATGCAAAGTGTAAGTTTAAATCAGTGTTTTTTTCTCGAGCTGCCAGCCACTAGATATCTAGCAATCTCTTACATGCACACACCACCCAAATTTTACCAGCTGCCTGCATAAACCAGCTGAAGGAAGAGAAGCAGATTTTTTATACAAATATTTATATTTTTGGCAGCAGAATTGCTGTCATGTTATGCTAGGTTTCACATCTAGGCTGTATTGAGGCAAAAATGGGAAGTAGAGGAAAATACAGAGAAAGGAAATTAACTCTGAAATCTTGGCTTTTTTGGTAAGTTATGTAAATGATGTTAGGGATGTTTTCAGTATTGTCACCAGTGCACAGTAAAGAATACAAATGAAGGAAAAATAAATCAGTATGAGTGCAGGATAATTTGCAAACTCTACTTCTGCATCCCATGCCTGCTCTGGGTTAAGATGATTTAAAGCTGCCTGTATCATGCTGATGGTTTGAAAAGATGCTGTCTCCCCAAAACTTTTCCTTATTTCTTTTTCTCCCTTCCTTCTGCAGACAGACAAAACAGCCTTCTCTGCCTCAGAATCTGCTGTTTTTACCTTGTTCTCAGGCAGATTTTAGGAGTCTCCTTAGGCTGAGGTTGTATAAACACATCAGTGTTGACCACCAGATTATGAATTATATTTACAGTGAGTGCAAAACAAAATCTCCTACATCTTCCTCTGGCCAAGCCAGGATTTCAGGCTCTCTGCTTTGTGCACAGGCTGAGGCAAAGTTACAGCAGTGGATGCAAAAGGGAGATAATCACTTATGTTAGGGCAGGAGAGAAGGGAAGCTACAATGCCCAAAGTAAACCATATTTATGGTGTGAATGTTCCTTCAGATTTCTGAACATTTTTAACCTCCCTAGTACTTTATCCTTCTCACTTTGCCCTGGCAGAGCTACATATTTCCTGTCCAGGCTGAGCCATTCTTTTAAAACGCTCAATTTTTAAAACAAGTTTTCAGTTTTACACTGTCCCACAAAAAAAAAAAAAAAAAAAAAAAAAAAAAAAAAAAAAAAAAAACCTGGGAAACTGAACATAAGTGGGAGAACATAAGTGGGAGAACACAAGTGGAAAATGCTGGCTGATATCTGGAAAATGCTGGCTGACATCTGGATCCTGGATCACAGGATGAAATTCCAGTGTAAAAGTGTGCTGGATAGACAAGGTAGAGAAAGAGGTTGCGCCATTTCAAGGTTTTCTTCTGAGGCTACCACAGGGGAGCCAGATGTATTTCAGACAGTGCTACAAATGAGAAGTCAGGAGTCCTACTCCTTGCTTACTACCCTCAGATAACGTCTAGATTACATTTTTAATGGTTTCTCTTAAGGGAGATATTTCATGCACCTTCGCACATCTGCCAAAGGAAACATTCCCAGAACAGGGAATGCATCAGTCAGAGGAACCTCTGCAGGAAAAATCAGGTTTTGGTGGTCCTCTCCCCTGTGAGTGGGGTGGCAGAGGACCTGCAAGAGGCACACCTGGTACAGGGTGTGTGGCACACTGCTGCATGTTCCTCTTGTGGGGGCAACAATTCGGGGCCCCCACCTCCCTCCAGCATCCAAATGTGAGTAACAGATTCTGTGGGCAGACTAGAATAGATGCACTCTCACAAGCTGGTAAGAGCATCTCTGGAGTTGCAGGGACTGTCTCAGTATTGCAGTTATGGCTTTTAATCAAAAATAGTTGTTGTTTTTGGTTGGGTTTTCTTTTTGGTTTTTTTTTTTTGGGGGGGGGGGTTTTTTTTTTGAAAGGCTGCCTTTACTTACACTATTTGAAATGAATGTAGCGTTTGGAACTGAAGCACGTGTAAATATTAAACATAATTATCCTCAAGCTTCCGTTTTCAAAAAGGGTAAGATACAGCTTCATAGCAAAGCAAGTCAAGGCTGTGGAAAATATTTTAATGACATTGGCTCAGAAAAAAGTTTTCTTTGAAGGGCAGTAAAGGAACTTTTCCGTTAAATACCTGGAGATGCAAATTCACCCCATTACCAGTGCTGTAGGAAATTACTTGAAATACCAATGTTTTATGGTATTTATTGAAGAATTTTACATTATTTTCATTCAGAGGCATCTGTGAAGCATAATATTTTCAAATCAAATAAGGGTCTTGGAGTTTGCCATGTCTGGGGCTGGAAGCCAGGATATGATGCACTCATTGCAAGCACTACTAGAGCTGACCCTATAGCATCTGTGAAACCCAAAAGTCACACCCAAGAACTTTAGGTGCCCAAAGCAACATTAAGGGTACTATATGAACATAACTCTGAAATCCCAAACCCTCCCTGGCTAATGACTGCTGGAAGTCACAGGACTTATTTCCCTGACTCCCAGCTTGGTCAGAGGCACCTCAGGGTTTTTCCTTCTTATTTCTTGGCTCCTGCTTTGACCTCACTGGGACCAGCTCATGGCAGAAACACTGCCTCCTCTGAGCTCACAGTGTGGCAGCAGCATCCAGCTTTTACACACTCTTAAAATGTCTCCTAGAATTATTTCTGGTTCATTTCTTTTTGAAAAATCCAATAGTTACTTGATTTTAAATGCATATAAATTTATAGAAGTAAACCTCCCCTTCCTCAGGAGTTTGTTAATTTATAGGATTTATGGATTTATAGATTCTCACAGTTACATTATAGTTTTTCCTCTAAGAGATTAACCATTCCTTTTGTTTTTGCAGATGTGGTGGGTTTCTTAAAGCTGAGTGGATAACAATTTTTTTTCACAGTGAGGATTGTTTAAAGGAAAGTGTGTGATGACGAGTTTCTTCCTGACAGAAAGGTACTCCCAGGAAGAACACCAGCTTGCCTGGATCACAGAGCCTGCAGAAATTTGTCACTGAGTCTGTAACACCTTGTGTGATCTGAGGGTACTTAAAGGCAAAACATAAAGCTTCTGTCCAATATTATGAAACCTCTATGTCAGAGATCTTCAGGGAATGCGGTTCAGGATCTTTTGTCAAGTCTCATCATGAATCTCCCAGACAAGGAGAGGTTTCTAATCCTTGTGAATTAGCCTTGCAGAAGTTGCTTCGTGTAGCAACAGAGCCCTGGGACACCCTTTGTGAAGCTCATCCAGAGAAACAGATCCTGAGGAAGGGGAACAAGGAGCTGAAAAATCCTTCTGAAACATTTTCCTATAGGGGTACACCCTGATGTCAGATTAATAGATTCACAGAGCAGACAGTCTTGTGATTTTACTGAGGTGTGTTCTCTGTAAATACTCTGCAAAGAGATGTGCAGGCAGCTGAAATGATGGTGACATTCCCTCAGAGTGTGCCAGGCCTATGTCCCTGGATAGCTCTGGTTACCTGCAAAGGACAAGGTTCTGATGGAGCCAGGATTGGAGTTTTTTATGTGACAGCAGCAGGAGATGCTTTCCTCCTTGTTTATGTTTGTTGTATGATGCCTTGGAGTGGCTGGCTAGAACAGAGGCAAGACAGAGCTAAGAGAGTAAAGTGGGTATTTAGTAAAGGCCTTCAATAGCTACACTTCATGCAGTGCAAAAGCCTTGCAGAAGCTACACCCAAGATGGTCATGAGTTTTTCACACAATTATAAGTTTGCTCTATTTGCATATCTGGGTTAATTCTCCAGTTACAGCTTCAGGTAATGAAATCACATTTGGAGGAGTTTGGTCCTCTCCAATTCACTTTTGTTTATAATTTTTGGGGCCTGAAGCAGAGGGTGGCCTTGGTTCTCAGGCCTGGAAGGATTGTTGTATGTGACCATGTCCACAGGGGTCCCAGGATGGGGGAAGAGACGAGGATCTGACTCCATGTTTCAGAAGGCTGATTTATTATTTTATGATATATATCATATTAAAACTACACTAAAAGTATAAAAGAAAGGATTTTATCAGAAGGCTAGCTAAGAATAGAATAGGAAAGAATGGTAACAAAGATTTGTGGCTCAGCTCTCTATCCGAGCCAGCTGACTGTGATTGGCCATTAATTAGAAACAACCACATGAGACCAATCACAGATGCACCTGTTGCATTCCACAGCAGCAGATAACCATTGTTTGCATTTTGTTCCTGAGGCCTCTCAGCTTCTCAGGAGGAAAAACCCTAAGGAAAGGATTTTCCATAAAAGATGTCTGCGACAGTTGTGTCTGATCAAAATGTGAAGAGAGCCTGCTAACACTCTACATGGAGCTCAGAGCCGTACACTAATGCAGCAGAGGACCTGAAAAATATAAAAACACTGAAATCTCAGGGCAGCATGTAAAGCATCAGAAGTGCACTGAGCTGGGCTGGGTGGCAGCTCTGCCTCATCTCTGCAGGCACTCGCCGTCCTGCTGTCCTGCTGCGTGCGCCGACCGCGGTCCCACGCCCCGCCGGGCTGACCCCGACACAGCCGATGGTTAAAAATAAGAGATGCCTCCCCGGGAAAAATCCTCATGGGTCGCAGAAAGGAAGATGGTTCTGGTGAGCTTCACATCTATTGTCCGTAGGAGGAGAAATATGAAAGAGGAATAATATCCCGTATTCTTTCTCTGGTCCGTGAAAATTTGGAATATCTGAAAACTGAACTTCCCTGTAAGAGGACAAAGCAAATGATCAAGCTAAAATGGCTTGGGGTCTCTGTGTGAGAATATACCTATTTGTTCGCTTTCAAGTAGAAACTCTCAGTTAAAAAAAAAACAAAACAAAAAACCAAAAAAACAACAACAACAACAACAAAAAACACAAAAAAACCCTCACATTTTTTAACCACTCTATCTGACTGACATTCTAAAACTGACCTAATTTTTCTCATGGGAAAGGGAAACAGGGACATTTTCACTTTAGTCATGTATTTTCCCCTCAAAATAAAAAGCAGCTAGATCAAGGGCAGCTTTAGGACACGGAAATGAGCAAAGCTCTCAGGCAAAAACACCTAGAGAGAAGTTCAGGAGTTAAGTAGCAATTGTTACTGACTATACCTCTCCCATTGCATGGTCAGATAATTTTCTAAATAAAGTACACCACTGGCATCCTATCGTCCATTATATAGCAGGGCAAAATACTGATATCAGGCTTAAAAATAGCCATAATTAAATTAATGTGTACTGGCTGTGTATTCCCTGTTTCTCTTGTGGAAAGTATATTACAGTTCATCTTTCACTGATAGCAAAAAGCGTAGTGCAAAACCCATTTATTGAAATTTTCAGCTGCAAATATTGTTTTGGTGTGGATCTATGGCTGGTAAGATAAAAAGTTTTCAGCTTGCTGATTCGTCTGGATGTCAGCCATACTGGTGCCTCTAAAAGATTTAGCAATTTTGGTTATGTTATTACAAGTACACATTTGAGGTATTTGCTGTGGAGAAGGGCTGGTGTCTGTTGTACCTGCAAACGCAGTAAGTAATTCAAGCTTTTAGGATAACTTTGACTCTTTTTATGTATAAATCATCCCAACACACCTTACGCAGATGAGTGAAAAATATTTTGTGTGCACATTTTGCACATTAAAGGGGAGTTTGCATTTTAAATATTCCACAGTGCATTAAGTAAAACTGTATTGGGGAGGTTCTACAGAAAAAAAAGAACAGATCCATTTCTAACACTGTTTTATTGTTGAAATTAAACCCATCAACTTCCTTTAGCAATGGCAGCAGCTGAATAGTGCACCAAGAGGCTCTTTTTGCACAGAGATCTGTCTTTAAAAGGTGTTCAAAGAAGGGGAAAATGTGCTTGCAGGAGGAGGCCTGCAAAGAGAAAAGGACAAAGCACAGGTGAAAAGGGCAGTGCTGGTGTATCCATTTAGACTACACAGCAAACTACAGTACAGGATACCTTATGGAGGCATGTAATTTAATTTAATTTGTTAGCCTGGTGTTTTCTGTAATCAAGTTTTGTTTGGTTAAGGTAGGTTTAAAATGTCACAGCAACGGAGATGTGAGTGAATGGAAACATCTTTGCCCAAATAGTTTGTGTACAGATGTTTGAGCCTGAAGAAACTTGCCATGTGTTTTTGTAGCTAAGGAAGTGAGTAATCAGTGAAACTAGTATGGGTGGTATAGGAAAAATCATGCACATGGTCTTGGCACAGCTGCGTGCTTGCTACATTCCATGAGATATTTCATAATGGAAAACCAATTGCTCCACTAATATAGGATACCTGCATATCAGGCTTGTGTTGTGGAGCACGCAGGGATGTCACGGGACTGGGCAGATCCCTCCAGTCCACCTCAGGTGGAAGAGAAGAGCAAAGAAGTCCCCAGGCCTTAACTTAAAAGAGAGGGAAGAAGATCTTTTTGGATGTATTTATTGCTTAACTGCAATTTTTATCCACCAAATTTTGAAAGGCCAGAAAGTGTAAGTGGTTGCTAAGTCAGCAGAGCTATACAAACACCTGCAGTGGTAGAATTTTTGAGTTTGCTTAGCAAAACTGCAGGCCCCAGTCCCTCAAATGGTTTTCTGCTGACCACATTCCTCCTTTGAACTTCCTTGTTTCAGAGGCTTATCTGTTTCTTGCATGTAATTTACACAGAGCATTGTGAAATGAATGCCCTATCAAGAAATAGCAGTATGTAGGTGCTGCCAGTCCAATGTTAACATTTCTAGTTAAAATATTTGCTTTGAATTCATGCACACATACATTGTGTGCGTCACATTTCAACCTGGAAGCCTTCAACAGTTTCTGGAGTTACCAGTATCTCACTATTGCTAATCTATGTGTACCTCTGATTATATTGGGGCAATTTATGGCAGCTGAAGGTCAGCCCCAGAGCTTCTGTGTCTCAGAGAAACGTGTGGTGTCTTGCAGCAACATGGCTGGAGTGATACACAAGCATTTATAGCGTTATCCCCCTCAGGTGTTTAGCCGGTCCCAAAAGAAAAATAACGGACTGCATGTGCTTATCACTGAGTCATTAACTACTTTTATCTTTTTAAAATCAGGTTTCTTCAAAACTGGAAAGATATTGTGTACAGAACTTTGTCTATTCTAAGTTTTGCCATTTAAAACCAGTGTATCAAAAGCTGATCTTTCCTGGCACTCACAGATTTTCCATGTGCTGCACTTTTCTCCCATGGTTGTTAACTGCATTCAGATAATGCCTAGAAAAAAATGCCAGGAAAACCTTTTCTGAAACAGCTTGGTCTGTGAAAGCAAGGACAGTTACTGTGTTGGGTGACTGCAGCCTCAAGAAAGGCTTCTAACTGTGTAGGATGTGTGTATAATGCTTAAATAACATTAAGGGCTGGGCCATAATGTGTGTGCTGAAAAGCTTCCTGTGGCCAGAATACCAGAGTTCTTTTAGAATTGGGCACCACCACCTTTGGCCATAGTGGTACACTGTCTCAGTTTATATATTTCTTCTTTTTTAATCACGGTGTTATTTATCACCACAATTCTGTATTCCCTTCACCTGGTGACCAACTCCTCAGGGGAAAAAAAACCACCAAAACCAAAACAAAACTAAACAAAACAATCCCCTTCATTAAACTGGTTATTCCTAAAGTTTTATCTCCTTCTATTAGTCAGTCCTCTGCAATTTTATAAGTGGTGGCTGAGACATCGTTGTTACTGAGGTCTGTAAAATCTTTACTGCCCCCAGTCCAGTGAAAGAGCGGTTGTAATCCTGTGAACGTTTCACCTGTCCATGTTTCATGCTGCTTTGTGTTCTATTTCTTTTCCTCCCTCCCACCCATAAGACAATGCTCAGCTGCCTTAGCCCTGTTCTTCGACCACTTCTGAGTCATTTCTTTTCCTGGGAATACTTTGCAGGTCATTTCAGAGGTGCCAGTGACCAGGCCTAGGCTGCCTCTGGCATCCAGCAGTGCTTCTCTCCTGCTGGAGGGAAGATCCAATGCACAAAGGAGGAGAAATTAAAGGTGGGCAGACGCCCAGACAGACATTTCAGGGAGCAGACATGCCAGGCAGGCAGTAGCACAGCATATGCTCTGCTCTCTAGAAACAGCCAAGCTGAATCCCAGATCCTGGCAATTCTCTTGATGTGGCAGATCTGGTGATATAAAAAATATTTTCTTGCTAACTGTGTCTGTAAGCCTGACTCTGGTTTTAAGTAAGAAGAGGAAACATTTGACCTTGAACTAAACTGCTACTTGACTTACTTCAGGCTTCCTTCCAGAATCTTTTCTCATTTCAAACACACAGAAGTGATTTATTTATGCCTCTGGCTAAATGCTGCAGTGCTGCAGGCACCGAGTGGCTGCTGCCTTCCATCCTGGGGGGCACATGAATTTTGTCAGCCTGCAGCAGATCCTGGTCCGGCCCACATCCACACATTTTGGGTCATTGTGTATGAAACCACGGCTGCATTTGCTTTTTTAGTCTCTCCCCCCCAGCTTAGAGGAGGTTCATCCATCCTGTAGCAATGCTCCTGCTTAAGACAAGAATTTTGGAGCTTTATTTAGCACCCTGATAAAGAAATATCCCAGGATGTCTAGTTGTTTTGTTTCTGTTTCACGTTTTTCCAAATATTGTAGGAGTTGCAATGTTTGGAATGCACACAAAATTATTTTAATTAAATGCAAAAGCAAATAAGGTTCTTGAAAGTAGATTAATGAATATTCTCACTGTGAAAAACATAAAGGTTTGTGTTAGCAGAACACTTCAGAATCCATTGGAATATGTACTGTATGTGATCTCTTACAAAAAGCTAAGAGACACTAGAGTACATAATCTCTTGCACAGCCTTTTTGCACTAACAACAGTCTGTAAAGAAAGGTATAATTTAGCTTTTCAAGCCCCACAAGGCTCTTGTTACTCTATATCCAAATACAAGAGAGGAAGTGTCCCATTCCATAAGATTGAAAGGTCAAGAAGACTTCCAGAAAAAATTCTCTGTTTTCCCATGTATTCAATAAAATGCTCTTTCTTAGCATTAAGAAGTGATTGATATTAGCAAATCACTGTAATCTTTGGTGCAAGTAAGACATGTAATTATTTTGGCCTATCTTTGTCTTTTTCTGCCCAAACTGTTTTCTACTAAAATAGATTTTTTGCTTTGTTCTTGCAAAAACATATGTAAATGAATTTCCGTCTTGCATGTGTTTCAAACCCTGTGTTTCCACCAGTCTGTTTATTTGGTGAACTCAGTCTGTTTATATGACTGAAACATTGGTGCTAAGAATCCACAAATAGCCACCACCCACCTTTATTTATAAATGTCTTTGAAAGCATTTCTACAAGGAAGATCCATTCCTGGAAGTCAACATAAACAAAAACCTGTCTGCAGGAAAAGTCAGGGAAAGAAAGGTTTTAGAGGTTGCTTAAAATTTAATAGATCTACTTGTAGTCCAAGTGGGTATTTGCAAGCATTGTTGAGCACATTGGAACACTATAGCAGTAACAGCATCTCTTGTCCTGGCAGGAGGGAGAAAACCACAAGAGTGGCACACACATGGGTCTTGAAGAAGTTGCCAGTGATGCCAGGCTTCTCAAACATCGTGAAGAGGGGAGGGAAGGCACATGCTGCCTGTTTTCAGGCAGAGTTTTGGATGCAGCTGTTTCGCTCATCCTCTAATAATGCCAGGCGGATGGGAGGTTATCCTTTGTGCTTTGGCTGGCAGTCTGCAAGGGGAGAATCAAAGCCAGCCCTGTAGCTGGTGCAGCTGGAGCTGTGCTGACTCATCCCAGCCGAGGCTCTGGCTCTAGCTGTGCCACTTGGAGTTATTTATTTTCCCTTTGCTGCATGTCCTGTCCATCGCGTAAAGGTTGCTGCTATTTGTAGCAGAGGCAGGGAAAGGAGGGGTGGCTGTCACAGTTCACAGCAGGGCAGCCAGACCCCAAACGCAGCTCCCTGATGAGCTGACATGAAGGAGCTGGGCTGTGACATGTCACTGCTGAAATCCGAGCACAGCTCGCTGCGGGGGTGATGGCCTTTGGCAGGAGGTACCCCGGGCAGGAGGGGACAGGAACACAGCCACCTTCTCCAGAAGCCAGGACATACTGGCACCAGCCGCACCTCTGTTGGTGCCAGGGTGCCCAGATCTTAGCAAAGCAAAGCTTTCAGATGATTTCCCAAAGGCAGTGACAGTGTGGTGTGCAAGAAATGTTCCTGTTGGCCCACTAAACCCCGCCTAAAGCCATGTGTTGACAATATTTATGAAGGAGCAGTAACAGCGTTTCTCCCACTCGCCTGGGATTTCTCTCCTGTGTCAGGTTCTGTTTACTTGAGGGCTCCATAAGCGTTGTTTTCTTTTAAAAGAGAAAGACATTTCCTTATACTGGCACCCCAAAGGGGGAGGTGATGATTCTGATCGAGGAGATGTGGAACAAGCGGAACAAATGGCCAAGTGAAGCAATTTGATTCTTACGTGGAGTATGGAAGTTGCTAACTGAGGACTGTTTTGGAGAACTTGGCTGGCCAGCATCTCTGGTATGTTTGGAAGCATCCTAAGGAGATATTTTTGTAAACCACTGGGATAAGGCAGTCTATTAAGGGTAATTTAATACTGCTGGGCAGTCACTTCAAGCCAGCATATCTGTGGATATTGCTAAATTGACTGTAGCAAAGATAGGAAATTCACACCAGTTCCCCCACTGCAGCAGGGAAATTTTCCATCACACTCCCAAAGTCTAGCAGAAGCTTTCTGAAAACATGAGGGTGATTCAGTCCTGTGACACTTCACTTTCTTTTTCCTCCTCTTGAGAAACCAGACCAGACTTTGAATGGAAAGATTATTATTCCAGCCCTCAGACGAGTCTCTGGCAAATCACTACATCTCACAAGGATATGTATTTGCTCTGGAAAGACTGAAATATTAATAAGATTGGAAAGGGAGGGCTTTAGTGCTAATGCAGCTGTGCTCAGGCAGCTCTGCATCACTCTGCTAGGGGCTTTTGTTTATTCTATCCATTTCTGCAGAAAATCCTGTGCAACCTTTAAAAATTTCTTTTGGAATTAAAATTCCTTGATGTAATTAAAGCAAACATGCTGCAGAATTGGAAGGAATGAGTGTTATATTTTTATTTATTTGTTTTATAAATACCACATTTATGTTAGTCTCCTCTGTGTCAGTACAAGGAGTTCAAGTGAAAGGGTTACTCTCACCCTGGAGAGATAAGGCCAAATAAGGACAGGCTAAAACTCTTTATTGGAAGACACCAGGGAGCAAAGCTCTTTTCCTCCAGTGAGGATTTCGAGAGTTTGATATCTCAGCCGTGACCTTTAAATGAAAGTGCTGGGCTGACAGCAGGGAGCTGAGAGGAGATTCTGTTCTCAGTGACGTCTGGGGGGTGTGTGTGGGAACAGCCCTGATGCTGCTTCTGTCCTGCAGTCAGTGGTGTCCCAAAAATGGGCTGTACCCAGAGTGCAGGAAGGTAAGTAGATAGATAGATAGATAGATAGATAGATAGATAGATAGATAGATAGATAGATAACACACAGATGAAGAAGAAATATTTGTTTGCTCCCTGCACAGAGATGGCTGCTGGGGTAAGTCCACAGAGCAGCCCCCTCTCTGCATGCCAGCTCCCCACTTTTACACCCTTCAAACAGCGACTGATCAACATCTCCCCTGCAGAGAACAATATTAAATTCATCGGCTAAATTCATATTTCCTCGCCTTCATTTAAACAGCACTGATTTTCGCCCTCATGCTCTGTGTGGAAGGGGATTATGTGACTAAGGAGCATCTGCAGCCAATGGGTGTGAGCTTGGCTGTGCCAATGGCTACAGGTTAGCACCAAAGTTCAACCCCAAATCTCGTTTGTTCTTATCAGCTGCTTCTTCCAGCTTTATCTCCTTTCTTGGTGGATTTATGGTGACATCCTCCTCTGCTTCTCACTTTTTTCATAGATTTATGGCATTGTCTGGTTCTCAGGTGTCCTCACAAGGACCTTGACCAGTGGTTCCGTATTTCTCTCCTGCAGAGAGAGCAATTTGATGCTTCTCTGTCTCGCACACAGTGAGAGGCCTGGGTGCAATGTGTGTGGGCACGAGCTGACTCCAGAGCAGCTCACGTGTCAGGAATGGCACACAGAAATCCACATCTCCCTGCCAGAACCACGCAGGGATTACTGATGGGTATGTGTTGGACCTTCGGGGAAGGGCACCCACCCTTGGCCACACAACTGGCAGGATCTGAGCTCTCTGATAAAGGAAGGATCCATCATTAACAGCTGATGGGAAAGAAAAATAACTCATCCGTTGACTGATGCAGCTGTCAGCAAGGCAACTTCTTCTCCAGAAACCAGAGATGGGGTTTGTGAGGTTGAATGGACTTAAATAATGCTTCCAAAAAGAGGATTTTGTCTGAATTAAAGGACATAATAATTAAAAACTTGTCTTGTTTGTATTTGTTTTTGGTGAACTTATTTGTCTTATGTGGGGCTTTTTTCGTGAATTTTTCTGCTGTGAACTTTGAGACAATGTGTAATGCCTAATTTTGACACAGTGTCCCACGAAGCATAAATTAATGATCTTTTAGCACATACAGCCCCCAAAGGAGGCCTGGAGGTGTCTGAAGTGTGGCTGCCTGGCCTGTGAACCCATTGGGATGGGCACACAAGGATTGTGCAGATTTAGAGCCCCACACAGAGGTATTAGACCTACCCACACGAGCTGTGATCTCATGGGGTAATTTCAAGGAGTCTAGCTAAGGAATTGTAACTTCTTCTCTGATCTGGAGACTGTTTGGTAGGACTTTATATTAAATTTGGCTCAAAAATCAACAAACTTGCTTGTGTCAATGACCACAGAGAAGCAGCCCACAGACCCCCGCAAACTGCATGGAAGGAGACAAAAACTTTTGATCTACAGCAAGACAGGCAGTGACCTGAATTTTCTTCAACACATAATCTAATTTTTTTCCTAGCCTTGTTTATTTAAATATGCTTAGTCATATGTGTGTGCTTATGGGAAATGTTCTATTCACACTGATGTAGTCTGTGTTAAAATAAAACTATTGGTTTCCTACCTTGCACATCCTGCTTTCAGTGCTTCTGGAGTTCTGCTGCAGAGTTTTGGTTTCTTTTAATAGACAGATTTGATGAAATTTCTGCAGCATTGACATGTGAAGCTGCCTGGGCTCCTCTTCTTTTCTGGCATTGCTCTAAAAGCAGCTGACACCAAAGCAATTTCTCTATTTTCCCCTCTTGGCACACGAGTGAACAATCCCCATCATGCCCTTAAACATCTGCATCATCATCTTCATGGTCTAGAAGGAGCAGCAAGGAGTGAAAGGTCTTTCTCAAGGCAGCAGAGACAAAGAAGGCTACAATCAGTTCTGAAGCAGAATATGTGAAATATTTTCTATGTTGAAGGGCTCAATACATGTACAGTCAATTTTTTTTTTCTTTTTTTTTTTTTAGGAGCAACATCACTGGTTGTTAAGATCTAACAGTTCCTATAAATGCCAGAGAGTTGCCATGGTGACAGTATGTTTTCACAAGCTTTCAGATATAGCAGAACATATCTTTATTCATGATGTTTGGCTGCTACTTTAGTCTCATAAACCAGGCATTAAATTTACCATTGATAGCACCACTTCTGTATTCTATCACTGTTTTTGATTAGGCTTTGAAACCAAATAAGATGGCTGGGGTTTTTGCTTTGCTTCTTTTTATTTATTCTAGCTTTGGACACATTCTTTTACAACTTGAAAATTATCCTTTTTTCTACAGAATCTCAATTTGGGGTTTTCAGAATATATTTATTAATGCCTTCTAATAGATTTGAATAGATTTTTAAAAAATCTCACTCGTGCAAAGTTTAACCACCTCTTAAAAAAAATCTTGCTAGTATTTTCTGTGTTTTGTCTTTTACAGTGAACAGCAAAGTTGCCTAACCATGGAAAGGAGTGACCACAAAGCATTACTGTGCATGGGGCAGTTGTATAAAAATGAGATTCCTCCTCTGTTTGCCATCTGGATTTCCTGGTGCCAGAAATCCAATGTACCTGTGCACTGGACATTGCTGCTTTTCTTTCTTAAACATGATTGGCACAAGGAAATTTTTTTCCTCCTCCTACCTCGGAGTGTTATGCCTTAGGTAGAGTTTTATGCCTTAGCACTTTTTTTCCCTCATGTTTCTTGTTTGTTTGCTTTTTTTTTTTCTTCTGTTTAGGGTTCCAAGTTCTGTCTGCCAGTTGCCAAAGCTTTTCCTCTCCCAGGAAGGGTCATTGTCAGATGTTATCAAGCAAGAAGGTATACTGCAGTGGCTCAGGTAACAAAATATAAAATCAGAGCTGTAAATCTGTTGAGGAGCTGTGATTTTCATTTCATTTTTCTTTTCCCCTGCAGTTTACAGGCTACCTGGTCAGGATTATTATTTTTAGTCATTGTAGTTCTTACTGTAAACATGGAAAAATCACTTCCTTTAATGTGAAATCACATCCATTAGTCCACCCTGAGTGGGTTTTACACAAAAATGCAGCTTATTTTCCTGAGGTACTCTGGTGTGTTGGCCCTACATATATCACTGGCAATTATTTTAATGCAGTGTAAATTTACCATATGATGCAATGCTCTCTGCTTTTCTGAGCTTCTCTCTGGACCATATAGAAAATGGGTGCTGTTAAAGTAGCATAATGCTTGTGTACAGATTAATGAAAATGAAAGGTTTGACTTGGGCACAATAAAAGTTCTGGGGAATTTCAGTGATCGGTGTGTGTGTTGCTGGTTACACGGCAGCAGGCACACAAATAATAAACAGAACCACAATTTTCTAAATATATCCTCAAGATCAACACAGATGGAGAAACTTCTTGCCTGAAAGAAGAGGATAAAGCAGAAATGCCATCTACAGCAGTATATATCAAGACCACGAAGTGTCCAATATGTTTAGGAAATAATTATTTGCAACTACAATGTGGAGTAACAAGATTCCTAGTAGCCCATGTTTTGTCTCAGCACATGATTTAGCAGTCCTTGCTAGGCTCCTTGTCAGGCACTTGGGACTGACATCCATGATACAGAGCTCACACTTAAATGGTATAAACTGCACAAAAACCCTCACGTAGCAGTCGCCATGGCCCATGTAACTCTCAGAGTAAAAAGTCCTAGTTCCTGCTTCTCTTAGGAGGTGTCTGGGAAGTGTGGTTATGCTAACATTAAAAGGGTGCTTCAACATTAAAGGTGAATACAAGATTTTTTTTTTCCTGTCTGCACATTAGGATCAGCATTAGCAGAGGTTGTTGATAAACACATCAAGTCACTCAGCTCACAAGATTTGCTCTCCCCGGTGCAGAGCAGAGAATTCTCCCTGGATCTGCAGGAGAGCCCAGGATGTTCTTGGTTGCCTTCGCCACAAGGGCACACTGCTGGCTTTATGTTCGGTTTTTTTTCTTCACAGCAACACTGTCCAGTCATTTTAAGTGCATTTTCTTGCAATCACACTGGAAGCAGATCAGCAGCCTGAAGCCTACTCTCACAGAGGTTTAATTTCTGGGGGGTTTCTTTCACATGGGCCTATTTAAATAGTAGGGGGATTTTCTCTTTGAAATTTTCATCTGCACATTTTCAAATTACAAAACCGTTATACACCTCGCTGCACAAAACCAGAGAGCTGATTGCAGGTAACCTAATTTTCTTTTCCTTTCTTTTTGTGGAGAAGTATGGGGAGAATATTTTGATGATTGAGTAATGGAAGATAGGAAAATAGGAAAATTATATATTTCCTCTTATTTAAAGCCCCCTTCAGATCCTCCTTTTAGTTATTACCTGTTCCAAACTCCCTCATGACAAAAAAAAATAAATGAAAAAAAATCAGGGAGAAATACAGGACCAGAATAAAAAGCCTTTTTCTGCAACCAATCTCAATGACTCCTTGTGCATGCAAGAATAGTTATTTTCTTAATACTGGAAGGATACTGATGTACAGTTCACTTCCCCTTTATAAAGCTATTTGGTAAATTCTTTCAAATTACCTGAATACTTAACTATATTCCTCATACAAATATAGTTCATTGCTTCTCCCTACACTCTGCCTGATGTGTTTAGACCATTTTGTCTCCAACAACATTAAAGCTATGAAATGCCAAGGTATTATGTAGCAACCCATGGCAGAACTGACCTTTTCCACAGCACAACAGGACAGTCTCCCATGTCCTGGTTTGATGAGTGTTGCCTACACACCTTTTCATTTCAGGAGCCAGCTTTTTGACAGCAAGGATTAGTGACAAATCATTGTGGCTGCTGAAATGCAAACCCACCCAGAAGTAATAATGAAATTTTTTTCCTCACTCTGTCTGATATCTGTTTCAAATACTGAGTATACTAGAGATTTTTGGACAGGTTTCCTGGTTTTATTTATCAAGATATAGGGTTTCAACTCATCCACTCTGCTTAGATTGTATTGGTTTAGGTTAGGTCCACATACCTCAGTTTTGAGAGAACTCATTTTTTTCTTTTCCCTATACAGATCCCCAGTATTCTTTTCCTTTTTTTTTTTCTTTTTCTCTATTTTTGCAGAGAAAACAAGAACATACAGAAATATTTTTTAAAAGCTGTAATTTTCTGTTATTTTTCTTTCAGCAATTTGGAATAGGATGGGAAGAGAAAGAGGTGCCTATTTCTCAAACCCTTCCCAAATTCAAGAACAGGGTCAATGAAAGTTGTCTCAGTTAGGACTCACCTTCTGCCTCATTACTCGTGAAAAGTAATTATTTCTCTGGGAAAGTTATTTTGCAATCTATAAGCCCTCCACAGAAAAGAAAATCTCATCTCAGTAGGATGATTATACAGAAAGATGAATAGCCAAACAGATACAGTGCAAAGCAGAAGTTGCTAACAGAGTGTTGTTTGTTCATGACCTGTGAGCTGTTGATGTATGTAATTCAATTAAGTTTATTTTGTTTTTATTGATCCAGAACAATTTCATAGCTTTCAAGTTGCAAAATCAAGACAAGCATGTAGGATCTGTACTTTGACTTTGCTTCTTCCAGGCCCACATCTGGATTTTCACCGGTACGTTATGGGTAGAGTAAGTTCACCTAAGGTCAGTCCTGTGCAGCTGAGTCTGAGTGTCCTCGGCTTCAGGCTCTGCCACACTGAATGCAAAATATGTTTTTAAAGATTGCAATCCCATCAGGGAGGGGGGTGTGGACATAAGAGAACATAAGGGAATTTTCACAGAGTGGTTAGCAGACAAAATGTACCTCCTGCCAGCTGAAACCCTGTCTCTGTAGATTCAGAGCTGGACATGCTGGGCATTACAAACCCAAAAGTCACAGCGTGTACAAAGGCTAAGAGGAAACCTATGAAAGCCCCACTTTTCTTTCAAATAGGATCGCCTGCCTTCTCAAAAACGGTCAAGAGTTGCTCTTAGTAGTGCCAAAATGTTTATCATGGAGGGCTTTTGCATGGTGAGTTTTCTGTTGGGGTTATCGTAGAGGTGTGATCACTGACACTCTGTTCTTTTTGTCCACACATCTGTTCCTTTGAACTGTGCACAAAAAACCAAAATTTGACTCTGTGCCCAATGAAGAATCCAAGGACAGTACAAACTGATGGCTTGCAACAATGGATGCTTGATAATTAAAACTAGGGTTTTGTGTAACTTGGAAGAAGTTGAGCGCTATTGTCAGGACAAAAACCCCTTTCTTCCAACTTTCAACACCAGATAAAGCAAGCTGTTTTGCACCTTGATAAATGTAAAGAAACAATTACTTCATTGTTTGTTTTTACTAGCTGTATATAAATAAACTGCAGACAGGTTCATAGATCTACCAGAGAGTGACACACAGTACAAACTGCCAACTTAAGTCAGAATGTATCAGAAGCAGCATGAATCAAAAAGAAAAATACTTTGGGAAAGAAACCAAAAACCTCATCTGGCATGTGCATGGAGGAACGATAAAAACAGAGGCAGAGGCAAATACTGACTCTGTGTTCTGCACACAGTGGACATCACAGAGGGGTGAAGTGGCAGGGAGCAACTGCAGATGTTCAACGGGAGACCCTAACCCAGAAAAAGTGAACCAGTTTGCTCTTAGCTGACCTAAGCCGGCAGGAACATAGAGCTGCCTTTGATGCTTCATTGCAATGCTCAATGTAATGTAATATGAAAAAAACCCCAAAAATTTTAAAAGCAGCTATTTCTATTTTGTCTTTATTTAGTGGACTTATTCCAGATGCAGCAGGGACCATTTCAGGCTATTCATCTGCATCTTTCAGTAAGCCAGTAAAAATCATACAGGGGAAAAAAGCTCATCATTTGTGGAAATTGTTCTTGTCTAACATACCAAGAGCTATTCAGTTCAGAGTACAGCTTGTTTTTCCCCTGACCCTCTTCTGAAGCATCACCCTTATTTATCATATCTCGTTCAGCCGTGCTGAAGCACAGTATAAAATTAACTCCAAGCTGAACAATTTCTACTGTAATAATTTTGCCTGGAAGGTGTGTGGGGCGGATGAAAAGCATTCTGTGGGATCAGCCATAATGAGACATTTGAGGTGGCTCAGATGGGATGGTCATGGCTTGAACGTGAAGTGTTCATTAATCCCTGGGGTTTCTGCTGATGGACTGACCCGGCAGCAGGAGAGTGTCAGCTCCCTCCCCGTTAGATGACTTTGTTTGATTATACAGTTTTCAGAAGACTTTATAGAAGATCTGTCATAAAAATAAAGCCAAACTGGTCAAAGCCAGTTTGGAAGAGAAGAATGCTCTGGAAGGAGGATGGAAAAAAGGGACTTTTTCTCACACTGTATTGATAACCTATTGATGGTCCAAAACCAGGTAGCTCCACAATGTAAGCAGGAGAATAACTGTGACCTTTTGAGTACTTGTATGAACATTGATTTGATTTCTGCATGTGAGGTTTTAAAAACTGTAATAAAGTGTTTAGTAAGTGAAGTGTTTTTCTCCTCCCCTCCCACTAAAAATAGAATTAAATCTGTGTATTACAAGTAATGGGCAGATGTGGGATCTCAGCACCTCAGGATGGAGGTGCAGAGTGGCCGAGACCACCCTTGGGGGGCTCGGGAGTCCTGGAATGTTGCCAGAAGTGTCTGGTGGCTGGACTTTGATCCTACACAGAAGATGACACCTGTATGAGGACTGGGAGGATTTTACTGGGTGAATGGTGAAGGGATAAGTTAATTAGAGTATAAAACACAGGGTTTAGGATTTCTGTACAGGGGGGTCTAAAGAAGTAAGATGGAGGAATTGGGGCGTGTCCTGTCCTTCTTCTTCTTCTTCTTCTTGGCCTCCATCTTCTGTGGTGATGGTGGCACTTTGGGATTGGTCTTTACTAGAAGTGCACCGGTTAATAAGGGTAGAAGGTATTGGGGAAAAATTATAAATATTGTACACGTAACTCTGGGTATAAAGATAAGTGACCGCCCTGGGGGTTGCAGAGTGTGCCCATGGCTGACTTGCTGTGCAGACCTCTGTCGGGCTGAAAGAAAATCTTTTAGATAAACAATTAATAAACACCGAGACCAAAACAAGATCAGAAATCTCTCCTCGTCCTTTGAAGCACGGGCTGTCCAAGGCCACTCTGGGCCTTTCCAGGCCACCTAAACAGCCGAGAAACCGACAGGCAGAAATACTGCAGTACTTGAAGTGTTTACTATGATTTCCCTATAAGTATTAAACTTTTGATAACCTCATTATTAGTAATATTCAGGTAGCTACTTTGAGTTATTTTGTGTACCCGAGAATTTGATTTTTTCCTACTTTTAAAAAGTTATAAATAAAACAGATCTTTTGACATTCATGGTAACTTGGAAAACAAGATGAAAAAGTTTCCAGTGTATGTGATCCGTTTATCTACTTCATCTCATACTGTCATTTAATTCATGTGTTTCTTCTTCTCATTATATTCACATCTGCAAGATATGAGGGGTGCTAGATATACCCATAATAATCAGACAATGTAAAATTGAAGCTGAAATTAACAAATATGCTCAGTGGGGGGGGGGTTGTGTTATTAATGTCTATAATTAGAATATTGTATAAGGATTGAAATATATAAACACTAGCATATAAATTTGGTAAGTTGCCCAACTTTAAGTCATCACAATGCTGGATGTGAAAAACTGGGTGTTGTTTACAAATTATTCTGACTTTGGGGCGATATCTGGGATTGAGGCAGGCTTTGATAAAACTAAATACACAGTGCTAACATATGTGAGGCTGCTTCAACTATTTCCCAGCTGATTCCTGAGGAAGTGCTCACCTCACTTGGTGTAAATGTCAAAGGCTGTTCTGTGACCTTGTTATGACATGGCTGACTCCCATTCTTCCTTACCAGGATATATAAACAACTCAAGATTTATCCTCTAGAGCCAGAAGTACTTTGAGACATATATTTGGATCACTGCTGGCTTCCCTTTTCTTTTCTACCGCAACATCTGGCTAAGGAGTTTCTGAGCCTGCTCTTTAGTGCTTACCACAGTTTGAACTGAATCTGAGGTGGATAACATTGCATATTTAAGACTTGTTTTGCATCTTCCTAATAGTGTGACCCACTGGTGTCATCTTTGGTGGGCAGAAATGCGGCTAGACTGTCGCGATTTCTCCATAGCTCTTTAGAGCCCCGAGGAGTAGTTTTATCTGTCAGTAGCTGACACATCCTATGCAATACTGCATCAGCTGTGCCAGGCACACACCTTCTTCTCGAGGCTATGAGGAAAACGCCTGCTTAATCCTCCTGAGCCCAGGAAGCGCCATGAATCAAATATGTCAGACCTGGATCGGGCCCAGGAGGCTCACAGTTGTTATCAGAGTCATGCTCCACAGTGCCCATTGCTAGTGAAAAGATGAGCTTGAAAGCACAGCCCAGAGTGTGGGAGGGAAGGCCTGCAGGGACAGGTCAGGATTACTGAGGTGGGGACTGAGCAAAGGCAACCCAAGTGCAGTTCAACAAGGGGAAGTTTGGGATGGTGCCCCTGGGATGGTGCAAGCCTGGATGCACGGACAGACTGGGGAATGAGGGGCTGGGAAGCAGTGCCAGGGAAAGGGACAGGGCTCCGGGTCAGTGGCAGTGCCCTGGAGCCAGCAGGGACATCCCTGTCCTGGGGACACCAGGCCCAGCATGGCCGGCCGGGCCAGGCAGGGATTGTCCTGCTCTGCTCTGGGCCGGGCCGGCCTCACCTGGAATATTGGTGCAGTTCTGGGCACCACGGGGTTAAAGAGGCATTAAACTGTCAGACAGTGTGCAGAGGAGCCATGGGGATGGTGCAGGGCCTTGAGGGGAAGCTCCATGAGGAGCAGCTGAGGGCACTGGGTCTGTTGAGATGGAGGAAAGTGAGGGGAGGCCTCAGTGCAGCTCTGCAGCTGCCTCATGAGGGGAACAGGAGGGGCAGGCACTGATCTGTGCTCTGTGGTGACCAGGGAATGGCCTGAAGTTGTGTCAGGAAAGGTTGAGGTTGGGTTTCAAGAGAAGGTTCTTCCCCCAGAGGGTGGTTGGACACTGGAACAAGCCTGTTCCAGTGCCCCAGGGAAGTAGTCCCAGCACCAGTCTGAAAGAGTTCAAGAAGCATTTGGACCATGCTTTTGGGCACATGGGGATTCTTGGGGATGCAGGGTCAGGAGCTGGACTCAAGGATCCTTGTGGGTCTCCTCCAACCCAGCATATTCTGTGGTTCTGTAATTCTGTGACAGGACACCAGAGCAGCCAGGAGGACAAAGCAGGCACTTCACTCCTGCCACTGAAGGGAGCAGAGCTGTGCCATGGAAAATACCTTTGGTTCCGCACTTTCTCTGAACATTCATTTCCTGTAATCTGAGTTCACGCTGGGCGGCTTTCTATTGTCTTTTTAAGCTTTATTGAGGATGAGACAAAAAAAAATTCTTGAAGGGAAACCTTGGTGTCAGGGACAAAGGCAGCTGCTGCCACAGGTGCATACATTGTCCAGGATAGTAGGATCGTATATGTGCTATTAGTGGGAGATGTCTCCTCATGATCTCCTTGGTTTTCAGCCTCTCCTTTCAGTGTAAAACAAATCATGGCACATCTGGACTGAAAGTATGGCTATTTAATGCTCCCATTCAGATAGAATTTCTTTGCCAGCTTTTGACATTTACAAGACTAACTAAACTTCAGTCTTTCCTGAGCAGAAAATTCCATATTCAAGCCCAAACTATTACATCAGAAGTGCAGCAATTTCAGTAAATGCAGTAAATCTGGCTTTATTTACCATTCAGTTCAAGGTTTCAATAATGAATTAGACCAAAAAAAAAGATAAACTGGTGTAAACTGGTGCAGTTGCTTACTAGAGTAACTATGGCCTAAATTACTCTTGGCAGTAGACTGAACATGGAAGGGATGTAGGAAAAAGTCTTTGGCTCATGCAGATTGGTTTGATCACCCTTCCTGGCAGTCCTACTTATGTAGTGATGATAAAGGTGGCTTAGTTCATCATTAATGAATGAATTAAAATATGATGATAATCATGTCACTTACACTTCAGAAACATATATTTCTGCTAAAGAGTGAAAAGCTGACCACTTAGGCTATGGAACAGTTGCATGGCAGTGTGCAAAGCAAATTTGTGTGTGGTGGCAGCAGGCTGCTTGATTTGAAACCATGCATTTTACTGGGTGCAAAATTTAAGGAGCAGTACATGATTGCCACAGGTCTCTCCCTGACTGGGTGCTGTGTGCTGGATCTCCCTGAAGAGGCCCTCTGCTCAAAGATGCTTTTAGGAAGTGTTAGTTCTCTGTCATGAGAAAAAAAATTCAACAGAAAGACAGGGAAGCATAGCCAGAATGAAAGAAAAGAGAAACTATCAATTTCACACATACTAACAGAAATATGCCACAGTACCAAACCTGACATGCCCACACACAAATACCAGAGTGTGAAGTAACAGAGCAACCTCAACACAAAGAAACCACATGAAACCATGTTACACTGAGAGATTCCTTCCATCACTGAAAAAAAATTACTATTACTTTTGATTACCAGAAATCTGCCACTGCCTAAGCACCCTTTTAAGCTCTACCTGCTCTTGTAAAATGGAAGCTCAGCATAAGTAGACTTGCTGGTTATTTATGATATTTTTGATAAAAAAACTGCAGGGTGCTGAAGTGACAGAAGTCCTGCACTGTCTTACGTAGAACAGGCTGTTTTAGAAAGAATAGATGTTGCTTCCTATTTCTTTGGGTGTATCCTTTCAGTCGAGGAGAGACTGTTTCCTGTTCTTTTTGTTACAGAAGAGTTTAAGGCAACCAAACACTCTTCAGAGCATAAATCAGCTTTAAAAGTCTCACACACAAGCCTGTGAGATTGTTAGATGTTTTTCAAACCACAGATGGTTACTCGAATTGGGCTTTGTGGGGTTTTTTTCTGTGGTAGCAGTTTCTGGCACACCCTGTCTGCAGTGGTGATGGCAGAGAAAGCACAAGGTGCGCAACACTGCCTGTGCCATGTTAGTAAGAAAGGATGCTAAGCCTCTTACATTTAAGGTTTATCTTAAGGAAAAGTTCCCACTTGGAGTTGGGAGCTGCCACCCAACAAGTTTATGACTTATCGTAAGCGTGTTTTCTTCCCTGCAAACGTTTTATCTTAAGTGGCACATCTTGGATTTACAGACTGGTGGTACTGTCAAGATTGGAAAAGACCATTAACTGACAATGCTGACATTACCATCTTCACCACTGAAGTGTATCCCCAAGTGCCCCACCCATGTGTTTTGAACTCTTCCAGGAATGGTGATTCCCCAGGCAGCATGTTCCAATGCCTCACCACACTTTCAGCAAAGAAATTTCACCTAATTATCCAATCTAAACCTGCCCTGGCCCAGCCTGAGGCCATTCCCTCTGCTCCTGTCCCTGTTCCCCCCAAGCTGTGCCCTCCTGGCAGGAGCTGTGCAGAGCCACAAGGGCCCCCTGAGCCTCCTTTGCTCCAGGCCGAGCCCCTTCCCGGCTCCCTCAGCCTCTCCTGGGGCTCCATTCCCTTCCCAGCCCCGTTCCCCGCCCCGGCCACGCCGCAGCCCCTCCATTGCCCGTGTGAGGGCCCGGAGGTGCCGCAGCCCTCGAGGGGCGGCCTCAGCAGGGCCGGCCCAGGGACGGGCCCTGCCCCGCTCCCGCTGCCGCCCCAATCCCCTCATCCTGGGCCTCAGTAAAGAAATTGGCCCCAGTACAAACTCCTGAGGAGCCCCATCGGTGCCCAGTCCCAGCTGGATGTCGCTCCACTCCTCACTACTCTCCAGCCCAGCCATCCAGACAGTTCTTTACCCAGAAAACACTTGACCTCTCCAGGTCATGAGCAGCCAATTTCTCCATAAGAATCCTGTGGGAAAGAGTGTCAAAGACTTTAATAGAATCTCCAGAGCCTTTACCTCTTCCCCTAGGTGGAATCACATTGTCATAAGAGATTAGGTCACTTGAACCAGACCCACCTGACATATATCCAAGCTGTGTGGGCCTCATCCCCTGGTTGTCCAGCACATGTTAGCACTCAAGCTGATTTTAGCAGCTGCTAGTCAGAAAAGCATTAAAAGACAGGCCCAGCTGACACAAAGGGTTTCTAATAAAAAAAAAAAAAAAACATGCTCAAATAAAGGGTAAGATACACCATTATCCAGCTGGGAGGGAGATGAGTGGATGGCAGGGAAACACTGACTGACTAGCCCCATCTGAGGTTCCCTAGAGCTGGGAGAGTTTGTGTCAGATAATGAGGGTTAGTTAGGAAACCTGAGAGAAGAATGTATGAAGGAGATATCCTCTAGTAAACTAGAGGATATGAGAGCTCACCACCACTGCTGCAATGGGATGTGGCTGACCAAAGTCACTGACTCACAGCCTTGCTGTTTTTGAGCTGGGACAATGTCAGATGTCTCTGATTCTTAGCAGAACATCTTTGGTCCTGGAAGGACAGAGGGAAACATGGGTGGCATGGGCACATACCTGTATGTAAACTGAAATTTATGGTCTTCTGGTTCTTTGTTCATGGGACTGCCCACTCAAAGTAGGCAGTTGAGGAAAAAAATTGTTTTGGGATGCTCACTGCTTTTAAGAGGGAATCTTCTTAAGACATGCAGAAGTGGTTTACAGTTGCTTGGTTGTTTGATTTTTTTTTTTTTTTTCTTAGCATCAACAGAAGAGGCCAGCTCTAGGAGAAATTGCAGTCCCAAATTTGCTGCAGCTTAAGGGTGATGAAGATCACAGAAAATGGTGCCTTGTGGTAGAGACCAGTCAAGGTCTTGGAAGAAAAAGGCTGTGGGGTCTTGAGATCTGGTGGGGTTTGCACGATGTTAGGACACAGAATGAAGGAAGACACCAAACTGAATATAGAGATCCCATGGGATATGCACCACTAAACAGAACCAGGCTTTGCCCAGCTGGAGATGAAAAGTAGTGCCCTATACCTCACAAACTCTTACAAAAAGTCTGCTGTGCTCTACGTACAGCTAGAGCTGATAGACCCGATCTGCTGACTGCCTCACTGGGACCTGTGTTTGGCTGTTCTTTTGCCTAATCATTTCAGGTTTGTTTGCCTCCTACTTCTGTGCGCTTCACACTTAATTTACAAGTGGCTAAAAGCCAGTTCCTGTGAGAACTTAGTCCCTTTGCAGACGTTCTCAATTATTTATGCCTTTCTTCAACAGTGAGTCTATTGTTCTTCTGCCCTGTCTGCAATGAATCCTTGTCTCCTCTGTGTGAGGAGTATTCTCTGTTATACAAGGATGCTCCATTATTGTTTTTGCAATAGCTGGTCTCAAATTACCATGAAGCTAGACGGTTTTTGTAGGTGATGATTTAAAGAGAACTTATTTGGAGAACATAACTATGATGCAGTGGGCAGAGTAATAACTTTTACATGAAGGAAAATACATAGGGAAAAGGAGTGACTGATGCCCCAGTAAGCTGCAAACATTTGCTAGATTATTCATAGAAAATGAATATAGGGGTGCAAAACCCAGTTGTTTTAGGGATAGAAATGATGAATCTGTTTTCTTCTGCTTTTGCCTGTATGCAGTATCTGCTTTCACTTATCCTCATAATATTCTCCACAGGTGACTAGGTTTCTACCTATCTTAATTGCTTTAATTAATGTGTTTTCCTTCTCCTGTCTTGAAAAATGTTGAGTTTTGTTAAGCACGAAGCCATTCTGCCTATGCCTACTAGCAGACAAGTTTATTATTGATCACACATGGTGCTTCTGCTATGCCTTTTTCTCAGAATTGTCTGTTGAGATTTTTGCTTGATCCTATTCAGCATTGATTGCTACACTGTGCTCCAGTTAAATGTAGAACATTCCTCTTAGCTGTTGTATTACAACTTCTCCCATTTCTTTCTTCTTTTTAAATAGTTCTTTTAGTCTTTCCTGTCTTATTCAATCAGGTCTCCTTGCTTGTCTTCAGATAACTTCCCTCAGCTGCCTTTTAGCTTTTATTACAATTTCTATTAAATGTCTTTGTGATTGAAACCTTTATGCAAATTTTCTACTCTGTTCACATTGAGTCCTTATCTAACCAAACCATCCTTCCTTCTCTTGTCTTTGTCAGACTGAAAACTGAGGGAGAAAAAAACTTAACAGGACATCCGTTTTTTCACAAAGGACTAAAAAAAGAGGAAAAATTTCATGCATGTTCTACTGGGCAATGCTGAAAGTCATCCTAAGAGAGCTTTAGGCAAGGAGTAGTGATGCAGATGGCAGAAGGTACAACAAGATGGTAAATGAGCACAAATATATTTTAGGTTGAAGGTTATCTTTCCCTTTACATTCTTAATTTCATTTAGTGAACTATTTGTAGTTATCTAACCATTTCTAGCAAAGAACCTCCTATTTGATTAATTCTGCATGTTGCTCAAGGGAATGTGCTCTGTATGGGTCTCTCGCTGGCTACGCCTTCTGTCTTTAAATCTCTAAAAATAATTATGAGACCAACCTTTTTCTGCAGCTATTACTAAGTTAAGTAAGTCTTATATAGATAAAGCAGAAGGGGAAAATTGTTATTTTGTCCACAGTTATCAAAACCAGGCAGAATTCTTGGCACATATGTATACACGTATGCTTAATAATAGGGTTTGGGGGGTGGGGGGGAGCGTGGTTCTTGCAGCTTTTGAAGCCAGTAAAATTGTCCCAGAAGCAAACTGGGTTCAGTCTTAGTGTGGGTAAGATGGAAATTCTCCATCCTAATATTCTCAGTTTGCTTATTTTGCCATGTGGAAGGATGAAACTGGTGAATTTGAGTAAGGATATACATGGCTTAGGTACCTTGTCCTTCTTCTGTGCCAAAGCACAAAACTAAAATGAAGAGCCAAAGCACCTTGGAGTAAAAAAACAATCAGAAATCATGTTGGGATGCTTCTCTAAGAGTTTGACTATTTATTTCTCAGGGTTGGGATATGGATGGACAAACTTCAAAATCTCTGCTCTGTTTGCAAACAACAGGTGGCAGTTTTCAATTACAGTGTCCTACAGTGTCCTACTACATATACAACCTGGTGTAACAGAACACATAATTTTCTAAACATTTCAATATCTTTTTACTTTCTAAAAGCAGCAATGCTTGACTGCAATATAATTCCTTCTGGAATCTCTGCCTGTTGAAATTAGCAGGAATTTTTGGTGATTTCTTTTAACCTTCATGCATGGTGGTTCTCTCACTGCCCGTTTATGGGCCTGTAATGTGTTGGTGCTTTGCAAAGGTGTGTTCACAGTTTTCAAAAATACACTTGTTAGTGACATGGAAGAGCAATGACTGCCTAGAGCTGTGTCTAAAGAGAAGTCTGTTCATAGGAAAAACCTTGCCCACTGGTGAAATTACTGTGTCAAAAATGTTTTCAAAGGTTTAAAAGGCACTAATATCAATGCTGCAAAAGCACTGATACTGATGTATGATATTTTCTTGCCCACAGCCAATAAATTGTGAACTTTCTGTGGTAGGCTCAGTCTGTTTTGCAGCTGTAAACTGTTGTTTTTTAGCTGCTGAAAGCCTCATAGTGAAAAGTTCATGACATGATGACATTAAAAAAAGAGGAAGGAGGTGAGTGTTGCTTTGTCCTAAGTAAGTGAATCAGAAAGTTTCTTCTTCTGCACCACTAGATTTTAGTCATTTTATTACTTTATTTCTTTCTAGTCATTTAGGTAACTTGGCTATGAAAGCACAGAATTAAAAAGCTGTGATATTTTCCCCTATAATCTGGGTAAAAACACTGATCCTTTTAAACTCAGACTGTAGATTTGCTTCAACTGCAGTAAAAAGAAGTCTGTATGCTAGGAACCTTGAGATCCCTGTGCTATGGGAGGTCAGGAAAGCAAACTGACCAAAAGAACTCCACATTCAGACACTAGCTCTTCATAAAATTATATAAATTGCCCAGGTTTCGTGCATCTTCTGTTATATAATTCTGTTTTGAAAATGAACTTCAGCCTTGTTGCCTTGAAGCTGGGGGAAGAAAACATTAATTAGCAAGAACAATGTAGTAGAATTTAACGATGTAGAAGTCAATGAGATATTAATTCATTGAAATCCAAACAAAACCCCTGTAAAGTCAAACAAAAAGGGGTGGAAATGGGTGGGAAAGGGTGGAAAACAAGGCAATGATTTATTCTTATAATTTGCTGTGAAGACATGGAAAAATACCATGCCCAGCACATGCACTCAGCAGAAATCTCTCTTTAGACAGAGACACAGGGGAAAAAATGTTGTCTGCTGAGCTAACACATTGCTTAATCAAGATTTCACAAGCAGAATTCCTCCTTGCCACTTGGAGAGTGATTAAATTTTGGCTGAACACATCTGATTATTGTAGAAACCTAAGCTAAGAAACTAAGCTTCTGCAATTATGTGACCTGTCTCCCTTGATTATTAAGACATTTTAAGTTTTCCGTGGATTTCAGAATGGGGACAAGAATCTTGTAGATGAGTTTCCACATAGGCAGCAGGTAGAAGAAAGAGAGCATGCTAATTATGATATCCCATTTAACACCACATTCATTTGAGTTCTTTTCTATGTAGCCATCAGCAAGACTTAATCACAGGTATGTTGATCACAGAGAGATGTGGATCATTTAAATCAACACTCCCTTACTGTCTTTTCATCTGAGAAGGGAGCTCACTGAAGACAAAAAATAAAATAATCAGAAAATGCTGGTGGGCAATAGAGAGATATGAGCTGGAATTCCTGATGTGCAAGTAAAAAGGAGAAGTAATGATGGCTCACTTAGTTTTGCTGTCTCAAAGACACATCTATTAAACTCAGTCTTCTGCATGTAAAAACAAATTATAGATGCCTTTGCAGGTTTTAAACTGCTGAAAGAATTTTAAACCTGACTTTGGAGTACTTTTGGCCTATGTGATCTCATTAAATTATGAACCACAGCCCATGTGTTCTCAGCTGGAGCCTCCTAAGTCCTCAGTGAAAACAGACTGCACTGGAAGATCAATCTTAAAAAATAATGAGTTTCACTCATGACAGAAATCCTAGTAATTGTCCTTTATTTTCTAGGTTCACAGAGAAAGTTTGCACTCTCTCTAAATCAAGTGGGAGGGGGAGCACTTTGAAAACAGTCAGTTTCTCATTGCTAACATCATAAGTAGCAACTAAAATGAGTTAGAAAGTTCTTTAGTCTTTGCTCATATATGACCTGTAGTAACATGACCTGAGCTTAAGTAAATACCTGGATTAATTAATTAGAGAAATAGAATTAATTTATGGGAAAAACAAACTAAGGGTATACCGTCCTCAGCAACACATTTGTCAGACACAAAATTAGTGAATATAGCCATAATTTTTGAAAATAAGAGTCTGAGATGTAATTATTTCTTTAATGTTCCGGACCTAAAACTGCAGAGGCTCAGAATGGATTCCATAGCAGGTTAGCTGTTTTTCTAATATTTAAAAGTACATCTTCCAGACAAGTCAGTTACTTCAGCCATATCTGTACTCTTCAAGCATTTTTTGGATTTTCCTGTGTCATTTCTTTTTTGGGAGGTGGAGATAAATTTTGCATGTATCTTGATTTATGTTGTCAAATATAATTTAGATGTGGAAGCAAAATCTGAATGTTTCCATTCTCTCTCAGCCATCTATTAAATACT
The DNA here is from genome assembly GCF_028018845.1 of Melospiza georgiana. Taxonomy (NCBI): domain Eukaryota; kingdom Metazoa; phylum Chordata; class Aves; order Passeriformes; family Passerellidae; genus Melospiza; species Melospiza georgiana. The sequence continues at coordinate 3,841,539 of NC_080465.1, read as the reverse complement.
CTGTGTTTAGTCAGAACAAGCTAAATAATCCAGATCTTAGAGTACTGCCATAATTTTGTAGTGGTGTTCATTGTACTGATTCAAACACAGCAAGGTTTGAAATAAACATATTTGTAAGTTAATATGTTAGTAAGTAAATATGTTTGTAATGTAATAGAGCTAATTTTGAACTTTCTGTGAAAATGTTTCATCAGAGATGCTAAAGAGACTTGAAGGATGATGCTTCTAGGCTCTAAATGCCATTTAAAATGCCAGTCTTGAGCTGACAGCTGACCTGCTTGCCTCCTGTGAGCCACAGATTGTGCCAACATGTCACAGATAACCATCTCGTGTCAGAGCTGGGATCATTATTGGCTCTTGTCAGGTGATTTTCATCCAGTGTCCCTGATAAGTGAAAGGGCTTATCAGTTCTGATAGCATTCTCTTGATAGAAATTGATCAAAACACTGTGAATAGTAGGTGCTGCTTTGGACATTTGGGATCTATTTTAGAGCATCATGATGGTCAGCTCGGGCAGACCACTAAAACATTTGTGAGAGGACATGCCTGAAGGAAAACTTCCCTTCCTTTCTGTGGAAGTAGAGCTATAACTGCGCCGAAAGACTCTTTGGTATGACAGTAAAGATACACCAAAATCCCCCAGACAAGCTTGGAGCAAGCATAAAAAGGTGCCAGAAGAAAGCAGGGGTAATAAACATTGAAAGCTCTGGCATCTGCAGCTCATTGTGTCCCATGAAAACAAGGCTAATCTCTTCACCAGAGAAGCCGCAAAAGCTGGATTCCCGCATGTTGAGTTGATGGGAGATTTCATCACTGCATTCAGCGGGAAGAACAATATTGCTTGGGGCTTGCAGTCTGTTAGAGTCCCTCTGTTTCTGTCCACATGTGCTTGGTGGAGCTCAGGTGATATGGGCAGGCATGAGAAATATTCCGAGGGGCATGTGGACTTGCAGCCTCACATGGGTGGAAAAGTTAAGACTTTATGGTCTCTGCCAGGATTTTGGTAAGTGACTCACCCCAGGAGAGCCTGAGGGCATGGTAAAGTCCTCTGTTGCAAGTCTACAGTTACATCTTGTTGAACATCAAAAATATTAGACACCAATTTTTCCTCATCTATGGATTTTTAGTGATGCTACTGAATTAGTAATAAATTAATAAGCCCACGTGAATTCTCTGTGGGTTTTGAAACCATTTTGTGCAGGATTCACAGAATCCTTTTATGGAACAGAGGCTCTGCACACTCACACTGCTGTATGTTGTTTGATTTCAAGGCTATGAATTTGTCAGCCTGTTTATTAAATGTCAAAAAGTGCCTCATCAAATAGTTTTCTTTATATGCTGTCACTTCAGATTCCTGACAGAAATTATGAGACTGTGGGAAGGAAGTCTGTTATCTCACAATTCACCTTTGTTTGGCAATGTCAGTGTTGATCCATCACAGAATGCTTATTTTGAAACCCTGAGGTTTTTGAAAAGCATAATCAATTTCAAAATGCTGGGTACTCAGCAGTTTTCTAGGTTGTGATATCTTACTTGATTTTTCAACAAGCTGCACTTCTACCTATGATTTATGTGAAAATCAGTTTGATTTTCTGGGAATTTGGAAGACTGGGATACCCTTATGTAGGACTTCAAACCCAGTCAATTCAGAGTTATAGATAACAATAAGACTTTGCAAGTGCAAAATTTGAATTTGGAGCCTGTGATCAAATCCAATTGCACAGAGAGACATTCCTTTCCAAATTTGGTTTCCATGTAGGCACTGTCCTGCTGAAAGCGAGCTGTGAATCTCCAGGGCCTCAGCAAACCCTGGCACTATGCCCTCCATTGCCACACTAATTATGAGTTACTCCTTTTAGTATCATTTGTGTCACATTTAACATAGGTGTGGCATGTAGGTCAGCAGAACTGCCTTGCCTGTGGGGCCCAGTAATATATTTTTTCCTCAAAAACAGCCTTCTTTTTTTTTTTTTTTTTTTTTTTTTTTTTTTATATTGCTTAAGATTTGTCTCAAAAATGGTGGAAAAACAACTTCACAATAAGGTAAGATTTTGGGTACAGGTTTTTTCCAGCCAGTGGCCACACAATTTTAAAAAATATATTCATGAAACAGAGGTTTTACTCACTTATGAATGATAAGAAATATTTTTTCAAAGCAGAAAATATTAAGCAAAAAATACCACCCTGCTCCCCAGTCCTATACTAAGTTAACACACATCTATAATACATTATTATATATATATCTATAGTACTAGTTTGGAGGAGGTAATATAACAAGGTTGAAATGAAAAAATTTATGTTTGAATAAACATATATTGCCTTTTCATTCTGATCTGCTTTGAGAATTCTTATGCTGCAGACCAGTGGCTGAATCAAATGGAAAGACACTTGCCTCTGATCGGCCAAAAAGGAGGCTGCACTCATTAAATATTCAATTCCAAGTAGGCTCTCCCCGAAAGCAAAATAATATAATACTGGAGCTGAATGTGTTCACCAGCTTTGCCAGCTATGAGTGAGTGTGGGCTGAATCATGACAGTTCTCCTCATTGTTATGAAAGCTCAAAACATTTCTAAAGAACTGTTTTCTGTCAGGAAAATTGATGTTCCCTCAGTGTCTTCTGTTGGCAAACCATCGCTTCTGGAGTATTCTTTCCCATGGGTTAAATTTTAAATAAATCATGACACTTTGTCAGTTGGCATCAGCCTTGCTTGCAGGGTGCCTGTTTGGAGCTGCATTTCTGTCTCCTCATCCCTTTTCTCCCGTGTTTTTACCTGCAGGATGTACTCCACAGAGATGTGGTGCCTCTTGTTTCTCCGCTCATCTATCTGGTTCATTTCCACCACATGGAACAGGACTTTATTACCTGGCAAGAACAAAAATATCTTTCCAACTGGCCTAGCTATTGTGATCATGTCCTTAGCAATGCATGGGAGACGGAGAGGAGCTGAGACATCTGTGAGGTTGAAAGCCACAGCCTGAAGTGATTCCCTCCTGCTTGTGAACAGATGGGAGGTCGTTTCTGTGCAGGCCCGCAGAGCAAAGATTCACACAAGATGCCTAATATCAGAGAGCATCTTTGAAAAATCATAGTTCTTTTTAAATTGTAGTTCTCATAAAATCATCACTCGTTCAAAATCATAATCACATCTTCTTTTAAAATCTCAGTGACGACATAATTGTCCTCATTGGGATTGTGAGTCTATTTGCATTGAGTGTAAAAATTACACTATTTCGAGAGAAATAAAGCAGACTGTTCACCTTCAGGAGACACTTTGATTAGGAGAACAAGCATTGGGCTTGGAAATAATATTTTAATTTTTTTTTTGTGTGTGTGTGTAGGAAATACTGAGGCTGCCAGTGCAGTGAGACAGTTTTCTTGCTAAATGTTTAATTATTAAGAGGCAGAGCCTTGTTTTGGCTGCATAACAGTTGCTGAATCTTCTTGGGGGCTGCCAAGAGATAAGAAGCTGCCACAAGGCTCTAAAATGGTGTTGGGAGAAAAGGTGGTTTATGAACCAGGCAGGTCTGGCAGCAGCTGCACGTGACAGCCATGGGAGCTGCAGTTCCAGTGTGGACAGGCTGTAAGTCACTGTGACACCCACATCAAAAGGAAAGGAATTATAAAAGGGTGAAAAAAAGGGATTGTAAAATGGTTAAAGGGTGCACTAATGATGCACCTACTCCAGTCACAGGAAGTGGCACCCCTGCTAAGGGCATTGTGCAAGAAAGATGTTGCTGATCAAATTGTTATTTATTTTATATAAATGTTAAATATTTACATAAATATATAATTATATATTCACATTTACATTTGTATTCGCATTCACATTTATAATCAGACTTACCTCTACTTTATATTCAAGCTGTATTTATATTTATATTTATATTTATATTTATATTTATATTTATATTTATATTTATATTTATATTTATATTTATATTTATATTTATATTTATACTTTATTTTAAATTTTAATTTTAATTTTTATTTTTCATGTATAGTTATATATTAAACCATAATTTTATATATAAATATGTCTATATATAGTTATAATATAAAATAGCATAATTTTAATGTATTGCAGAAGACCCAAGAGAGAAAAGATTATCCTAGACACCTCTGATGTGCACATAATGTGCTGTGCTGAAAATCAGTCTGGGCTAAACAGTTGGGCTTTAATTCCATTGGGTATTGCCATGCCATGAGGATCTGAGCAGTCATAAAATGATTTTTCAAAGCATCCGTTATGTTTCACATAATCACAAATATCTTTCTAATAAAATAGATATTTAGAATTTTTTTTTTTTCACTTGTGGTTGTGACACTGCAAAAGACCATTGGTTTTATGAGAAATCTTGGTTTTTTGAAACAGGCTGTGAGATTGTCCAGCTAACTGTGTGCTTTACTGAACCCATCCCACTGGGTGTAATATTTCTCATTTACCTCGTGGGCAGAAGGCTTCTGTGACTATAACTGTACTATTCTGGGACACAAAAGTTTTATTTTTAAATGCATATGAAAAGAAGTAGAACACTCTTTATAATTATCCCTTCAAAACCTGAAATTACATCTTTGTCAGCTTTCACTTTTCTTTCACAGAAGACACAAAAATAATCATTAAAACAATTTCCATGAGAAGATTACAATTCCTGGATTTAGTAACTGAATTTCAGGTGAGAAAGGAAATTACTTTCATGGTGACAGCAAAATGTAGAAATAGAACCAAAAAAAATCAAAGTCCCTGAAATTTGGGTCAGCATAAGCAGAAGTATACCAGCCTCACAATCCTTAATTTAGTAGATGGGAGCATTTTATTTTAATTATTTTCTTGTGCTGTTTGTACCAGTGTAAAATCAAGAAATGAGAACTCGGTGGGAAAATAACTTTTGGATCAAGATTTTTCATGTACATTACAGATTTTATGGGAATGTAAACATTTCATGCATAATTTTTATTTCTATTACTTCTCCCTTTTTTTGTTACTAATGCCCCCAGAACTGACATTCAGAAGAATTTTTTGAGAAGGGGGATTATTTATAAATTAATTGCTTACAGTACTTACATGGTATGTTTTTTTAAAAAACTTATTTGAGGAGGTAAATTCTTTATATCTCTAAGCTATAATTGCACTTCATATGAATTTGTTCATTCAGAGATGAAAAAATAACATGTTGAGGAAGTTTAGGATGTCTTTATGGATTTCAATTTATGAAGAGAAATTAAGTAAATAAATTTAAATTAAGTTTCCTCAGCCACCTCATTCATGTTTTCACTGGGCACCGCCAAGTGCAATATATATCTGAGTTCCTGTAGCATTATCTTAAGGTCTTAAGGGACAGTGTGGCTTCGGATTGGATGAATAAATCGTGTTTGGATACAAAACCAGTGGAATGTGGCTGTATGTTTGTGCATATATATATATATATATATATATATATATATATATATATACGTACATATATATGTATATATGTATTCACACACATAAATTACACAATTTGGAATATGTAGCTCCAATTTAGGCATAAATTTTGCCCTCTCTGAATGCAATGGAGCTTTTTTTGTTGATTTCAAGAGAAGCAGAACTGAGTCCATCTAAACTAATATATCTCTTTACAATAGAGCATGTGGGAGTCTGCAGGGGGTTTAGCAAGACAAAAAGGTTGACCAGTTTGTAATGGTAAACAAGTATGATTTTAATTATCTGTTTGTTGAGGTTGTGGGTGGATATTTTGGTCTTGCACTCCGCCTTTTCTCTTCAGGCATTAGCCACATTTCAAAGGGGCTATTGTTTAAGTATATTCGTGATGCAGTTGCTGACAAAAGGAATTCTGTATTTCACTATTCCTGTGCTTATTTACACTCTGTGTAAGCATATTTTCGTCCTAGCTGTGGCATGCCAGGTCAGTCAAATAGGAATTTCAGGGTCTGCCTGGAGGTGGAAAGCATAATGACCAATCATCATCCCATGCGCCTTCCACTTGCTCCGGCAGCTCAATTGCACACTTAGTGCTGTGCTGTCATTGGCAGCTGCAAAGACAAAACCTCCTCCTCTCCCAGGCAGTTCTACCCCCCGAAGCTGTTTTATTGTTCATTGCAATTAAGACCTTGATCCGGACTTAGTAAGGTCCAGGTTTTACCCGGTTTCCTTATACACCCTAATGTGGCGACCAAATCCCAGATACCTGTCTGTCTTGAAAAATCTCTTATTGCAGAATGTAAACAGAGGGGTGAATCTGTGCAAAAATTCAGTCCCACATTTGTGACTGGCCCTTTTAGGAGCTTCGGTTGGTGGGTGTTTATAAATGTCCATATTTCAGGGAAAGTGCCAGGTGATTTTCTTTAAGCTTGGTCTGAGCTGTAGAGCAAGATTCTCTAAGGTTCTGTAGCTTAGCCCCAGGTTTACCTTAAGTGCAATTGAAGCAGTCCAATTAAGCACAATTTAAGTGCATCTTTGCAGATTCTGGCAGCTTTTTAATGCATTGTATTTAGCATAATGGAACATTGTATAATTTCACCTCTTTAACCCGAGGGCTGCTTGAAGGAAAGAGAATTACTTTCACTGCAACATCTGCCAAGTCTATTTGGGGAAAAGAACAGATCTGTGTGATGGCTCTAAATAGACCTTGGTGTTTACAAGGAAAGAGAATTCTGCCCCTGTCTGTCCACCACCTCTGTGTGGAGAGTAAACACAGCTAAAGGAGCTCAAGACACCTCCTATTCCATACCACTTCTGCAGTATTTAAAGTAGCTTACAAATAATTTCCTTACTACCTTATATGTAGGAGGTCTGCCACAATACATGGAGCATATTTGTGAGAGAGGAAAATACTTACCATGCCCTGGTAATTAAATTAAACAGGAATTAAATGTCTGCAAGGTGCTGCCAAGATAGCCACTGCTATTCTTGTTTTTGAAAGGGAAAGCTGGGGCTAAATATGATCTGCTGTCTTCCTGCAAGACATGGATCAATCCAGTACTGGGAATATATGTTTTGATTTAGCACAAAGGGCATTTTGGTTGTTGTAGAAGAGATTTTGAGGACTAGGTTTTCAATTGGACACATTTAACTTCTCCCTTGCTTAATATTGTCTTCCATTTTTTTTTCTGAAAACATTATTTCAGCTGAACTTTTGTAGATTCTCCATGAATAAAGACAATTCATTAATAACTTTGAAATAGTCCACTCCGGCCAACTGTGCACAATACCATAAGGATGTAGGTTTTAGAAAACAAAACTGAAACAAAACAAATACAAATTTATGAAGGAGGGAGGTGTATTATGCATTGATCACATGCAAAAAGTTACATTTATAGCTTTAAATCATAAACTTATGTTGAGTACCTGAAAGGAAACTGTGACTTGTGCCTTAATGTGGAAATGAAACACAAGAAAACATCAGTTTCTAGTGTGGAATGTTTGCAAACTACCTGCTCACCTATTAACTGCACCAATTATACCCAAGAAAGTGCTTGTCTCCTTTTAGCATTACTTTGATCAGGCTATAAATTTAAACAATGGCCTGAAATCAAGCAAGTTCCCATGCGATATCCAGTTTCCTTGACTCACACCAGCACAGTTATTCCTAAATTGCTAGGGACTCATTCAGAAGGTTCACAGAAGTGTGGTGGCTTGAAAGGTACTTTTTACAAAGTGTGCCTCCAGCAAAAATGTCCCACTAATTTAATTTTTTATTGAAGCTAAGAATAGTTTAGGTATAATCCTGCCTAGGGCCAGGGATAAAGAAAGAAAAACTATCTCTCTAGCCCTTATTTTTACCTGTGATTCTATTATTAAAATGTCCAGGTTTTCCTGGAATTGAATATACATATTAAGATGCAAACGACTTGAAACCTAAATGCTCATTTCACAGCAGCACAGACTTTGAGGTGTTATTCCCTCAGGTCTCAGAGGAAAATGGCATGGATGTGCTAAAGCAGTTCAAGTAGACGTTGTACAGATTCAAGGTTAATAGACAACTACATTGATTTATTTTAAGAAAATATGAAAGAAAAATATGTTTAGGCTTTCTTATGACAGCATAAGAAACATTGAATAATGATTTTTTCCCAGCTAAGGCACCCTTCTTCCAGTAATTCTGTTGGGGGAAATAAGTGCAAGGGGTAATATATCAGAGGAAAAATTCTGAGAAGGGTTGTGAAGCGTTCAACAAATTTGTTAACGTCTTGTTTAAATTAGCAGCACTGTAGAGTCACTACTAAAATAACACAAACAGAAACAAAAAGCTGCATCCCAGGACCCTGCTGACTTTCTGAGAGCAGTGTTGTGTTCTTGTTCCATTCTAAAGTGATGCATCATTTAATTTTCTACCACCAAATAAAACAAACCAAAAAAAAAAAAAAGAAAGAAAAAAGAAGAAAAAAACCCTTGTTAAGTAAGTCACAGGCAATCTGCAGCAGAGCTTTTGCAGGATTACAGTCTTCAAAAACTCTCAGCCAGAGAGTGCTTCATAAGGTTAGAATAAATTAACACAGCCAGTCTTTATGTAATGATTAGATCTTGGATTGATAAGATTTGTGCTTGAAAGAGGAAGCGAGTCAGAGCATGCAAGTGGCTGCTGGAGCAGTAAATTTTCAGCAGACATGAGATGCAGCACTGTTCTGCTAAAGCCTTATGATTGTTGAACCCCCAGAAGACCATGGGAAACAATATTTCACTGGCATTCATGCCAGTGCCACTCTATTGTCTTCAGATTTTCCCACAGACCATCAGCAGAGCAAAAAACCCCTTAAAAGTTTCATGATTTTTCTCTTTTTCTTTTCCCCACTAGCCCATTAGAGCAGTAAAAAGAAGGAGGCCGAGGAAGGCCTCTAAACCTGAGGGAGGAAAAATCTTGGGAATAATTCCGAACTCTCCAAATGCACTGCCACTCTGAAAGCTTCTGCTTTTCTGGTGTGCTGGAAGCTGAACAGCTGTGCTCTGAGGGACGATTAGGCCATGGAAACAAACTGTGGAGGCCTCTGTGCTCTCTGACCCTTTGATTCATTTGGGACATCTCAAGTCTTTATCTGAGCCTGAAATTTTAGATCTGAGTGTTTCATTTACTTAGTCCTTTCAGAGTGGTTACTGCTTTATGCATAAGCAAGACAAGCTTAGCTCATGTTCATGAATATGAAATATCACCTCATCGTGCCTTCAGTCACCACCTTTTAATTTGGCATATGACCTTTCTAATAATTTATAATTAGGAAATAGTATCTTAGATACCTGAAGCGATCAGGCTACTCAACAATGGAAAAGAATTTGCTTCAGACTATTTCTTTGGACTGCAAATGCTGGTGATCACATGACAACGAGTGTCTATACCTCTCATTTGATCTAAACTGAGTCAAGGTTGATACTAGCTTGGAAAGTGATTTTGGAGAAGTGGTGGAGTTATGCTGAGGAAAGATTCATCCTAATCCACTGCTCGTAACAATTGGGTTTTTCAGGGCTGAACAGAAGCTGGTAGGATTGCTTCAGATTTTGAAAGTGCATATTACATGAGGCGAAATATTTTCATCCATTTCAAAAGTGCCAAACCTGAATTTTCCTCTTGAATAGGCAATGGGCTAGTGCATGTAGGTATGAGAATAGCCTTACATTTTTATGCTGGACTTCATTTGCTAAATCAGGGTTGGCAGTTACTGTACATTGGCAGAGGTAGTATTTTAAATTTTAAAAAATCACTGAAATTCCAGAAAACACACAACAGGAATAAATTCTTATAGTCACTACAAATTTTCAGCCAAAACTTATTAAAAAATACCTAATGGGACTGATATGTGGAACTGACTTAGTTTTAAAAGCAGGGAGCTCCTGGGATGGAGATTTACTGCATTTTAAAGTCTTGTGCTCTATTCACTTAGTTAAGAATGGAAATGGTATTCAGCTGCTAAAGGAAAGTCCCCTCACTTAAAACCTTATTTATGTGTGGTCCTGGCAGGACACCTTGGTCCTGAGGAGTGATCCTGCCCTTCTCCAACATGGATAACAAGTCCAGGACAGTGATTCTGCTGCAGCAGTCACTGTGAGAGAGACAAAAATAACAGGACATATGTTCAGCGTATGACATTTGAGACTTTGAAAAGTCACTTGTCTTACTTCACACTTCACAGCCTGTAACTTATTTAAGAACTGCCTTCTGGCACCTCTTCTCTGCTTTCTCATCATTTGGAAATGAACACTCCCTTCTGAGGGCAGTCACTGCTCACATCCTCTGTGTTCTGGGCTGAAATGCTGTCCTGCCTGGTAAACAATCTGTAAAAATGAATTGTTCTCATGGGAAAAAGTCAAGCTGGACAGCTCTGTGACAGACTTCTGGAGGTTATGGGAAATCTAGGTTTTAATATGTTACTAAACTTTTCAGCTTGTCCCTTCGCTGCTGCAGAGCTGACACAGTTCTATTGACTCCTGGAGGACAGAACTGATTGACATAGCTGAAATTCCTACCTTTAATTTTCCTCACACTGTAATCCCCTGCTTTAATCAGCTTTAAACCTGTCGTGTGGTTTTTAAAGAAATTCTGTTTTGCTGTTTGCAGTCCACAGAATCTGTATGTTTGAAACAGCATTTTCTGTTTCCACTCATCATGACCCCCGTTGCTTTTTGAGGGAAAAATTTGCTCCTTATAGGGGGAGGAAAGATATATGGAAGCATAAAATAACCCGACTTTTATCAAGGCAGCTCTTTGCCTCCTGCATCTAAATAACAAACACATCCAAGTGTCAGGCCCAGCTTGCCTGATATGGGTACATTATGTAACCTGCATTGCTGTAGAAATTTTGATTGCATTTTATTATCTTCTGAAGTGGTTGGTTTTCAAGTGCTTTGTTTGTTTTACCAGTAGAGATTCTACGAATCAGTTGTGCAACACCACTTGTACAGCTTCTCTAGGCTTTATTCTGTTGAATTTTAAATTTCGCTCACTGTTTTCAATGTAGCACTTGGATTTGCTGTTAGGACCATACAATTTACTTTGAAGCCTAAAAAACAAGAAAATTGAGAAAGATTGAAAAAATAACCATCAGAAAAATACTCCAGAAAGTTCAGAGATCAGTGAATTCACAGTGAATGATGTAGTCATGTACTTCAGGGTGGCATTTCAAAGGTGAGCAAAAAGTAAGCACAAATGAAAAAGAATGGAGAGGAATCTAAATCCTTTGGCAGGGAGAGTTACTTGTTCAAAAGTGGTAACAGAAATACAACAGAGTGCCAGTTCATTGCCCTGCTTTTCTGGAACCTGAAGGTACAAGCCCCAGTCATGACCAGGATTAAAGTAGGCTGAGCTTTTCTCTGAGGCCAACTGTCTCTCATCAGGGAAGCAAGAAGGGCAGAAACTGGAAAAAAAATAGAGTTTTTGGTTGTAAGTGTCAATTGCTTTGATTGACCCCTATTTTTCCTTTTATTATTCATTTTTATCTTATATTCTCTGGAAATTGTGTATTCACTGTGCTCTGTTATCCTAAAGGGTTTTTTTTTTACAGCTATGTTTTAAATTATGTCTTATTACACACTATTCACTTGTCTGAGGAACATTTTTATAGATGTAAAGTTCAAATGTAGCAGAATCTAACGTACAAAAGGAAGATGCCTTACATAAATAATTTAACAGTGCAAGTCTGGCTTTTATTGCACAACCCTGGGTATATCAATATAATATAAACACTTGCCCCATACATGACATTATACATGAATAAGATAAATACTCTTTCTACCATAAAAATAATATCGTAGAGGAGATCTGATCTTTGCTAAAATTAATTATGAAGCTTTACTATTACTAATCATAAAATGTCATTAATTGTATTCTTTCAGTGATAAGTGTGCTTCAGGAATGAAAGTCTAGTAATAGTCAATAAATTAATACAATGGAAATCTAACTAAATCTAGGATATCTAAGTAAAATAGTTTAGTTCCCTCCTTAAAATGAATTATGGCACCAGTAGAAATTTAGTTTCCTAAATTAGTTTCAGATGCTAACCACAGCAAGGCAATGGAGGAAAAAATCCACTTCATTTGTCTAGGGGACCAACAGATTTCATTCAAAACCTGTGGAAGATAAGTAAGCTATTTCACTGAAGTTTATTGGCTTTGGGCAATGGCTGTTGGAAATTAATCTTTGTCACTCACTCTCAATATTGACATTTTTCTGTATAGTGCTTGAGAGCAAAAAATTTTTGTGGCTGTTGTAAATTCTCTGAAAAAAAAAAATTACTCAGGAACTCCTTGGCAGTGTGATGGATGCTGTAAAATGAATTGTTCTGTGCTTAATATTCTTCAAGGCAATGTGCTTAAAACACACAGATTTCCAGAATTAAATTACTGTTCTGTAATGCTCAAATACATCACATGGTGGCAGAACCTTGAGGCTGCAGAGTCACTGTGGGTGCATGGTCCTGTTTGTTCTAGGTGGTAATTAAGTAATTTCTTGTCTAGGTTTGCCACAATGCAGGCTGTTCCTAGTCACTGGCTCAGCTTCAATTTTGGTGAATTGAGCTGGTGGGGTTACAGTAGGAGAGTGCCAAATCAGGCAAAATGGGAAATTAGTCCTTCCCTAAATGAATGGCTTTCAGCTGCTATATTTGTTCTGAATACAAGAGCGTGCAGACAGATTTTTGACATTTGAAAGACATTTCCTTTGTTGGCATAAGGAGAAGAAATGGATTTTAAAGGAATATCAGTTGTGTCCCTTTGCAGATGACACAGCTAAGTATTACAGATAAGGTTTGAAATCTCCTTAACTATGTTCTTCCAGTACTTCCAGATCAGGTCAAAATTCCTCCTTCACAGATTATACTACTTATGAAAAAATAATCCTGTCATCTGATTTCCAAAAGTTAAAAAGAGTCATTAGTTTCAACTTTTCAGCTCACTGGGTTCTGTGAGGTGTGTCATATATAACTGACACACAGCTGTGGAAAAAATGTGCAAGTGGAACAATAAGTATAGACCTTCAATATCTCAAATTACATTAGCTGTCCATTTGCACTTTGGGTTTGTCAAGAACATTTTCTCAGAAAGTAAAGGCTTGATTTTTCAGTTCCAGCCAAACCCTTAATGATTTATGTATATAGTAGGAGGGAGGAAAGGGGTTTAACAAAGATGTCTGCATCAGCTAGGCATACAAAACTTTTACTTTCCTCCTGCTTTGGATGCTTTTCCCTTAGATGCTTGAAACGGGTGGATGAGCTCCAGAAATTAGATCCCTGTGCCCTTTGCTAGACCAAAAGGCAAACACATGACAAAACATGTCCTTGTCCTGTGCTCTTGGAAAAGATTCCAGTGCACTTTGGTGTGTGCCGACGGTGTCAGCAGTTGCCTGCGTTTTGGTTACACGAGATGAATGGGAGAGCAGCAGGGATTAGTATGTCAGAAATGCTTCTGTGTCCCGAGTCTGGCTGCATGGGAGCATCTGAGTGACCTTTAGCAAACAAAAAGGGCAAGAAAAAAGACAGGGAACAGGTTCTGCCTGTCTGGAGGTAGGACAGTGGTTGGCCACTATCCATCTGTAACTTTCTTTTTTCTTCTCTTTTCTTTTTTTTTTTTACATTCTACTTTTAAACATTTGTCAGTACCATAATATTTAGGATAATGTATCTAGCCTGCTACTTCATGCAGTCTAATATATCATTGGTGTTTGCCTAAATCCAATTTAATCTGATAAAAAAACATAACAATTTATGATGTGTCTTTGAAAGCATAAATTAAAAAAGAAGGAAAAAAAAGTTGGATGTTTGTGTGATTTTGAATAGAGTAAAAATAGACAAGTTGAGGTAAAAGCAAAAGGAAAACATTACATAAAATACATGTCAGGAAATGTAAATAGCTAGATGAGACACTCCAGACTGTTACAGGCAAGTTGGGAAAGTCAGGGAGAGAGCACAGTAAACTGAAGAAGTACATTGTGTGAAGGCAAGAATTATCTTGGGAATTACAAGCCAATGAGCTTACTTATCCAGAAATACACTGGGAAGATATGAATCACTGTACAAGGGTCTAGGGATTAATAAAAACATTACAAATGGACAACATACTTGTATCAAAGTGAAAAATCATACCCAGTGCTTTTCTTAGGCAGCATATCTGCTAAAGAAGACAGGAGAAAAATTGCCTGGATTTCAGGAAGACTTTTTAAGAGTTCTCTGTGAAATTTTCCTGATAAACTAGGCAGATAATTCTTCTTGAAACTACCATAAGGCAGAATTCCATCTGATTGTAAAGCAGCATTTAAGTCAATTTTTAATAATTTTCTGTCAGATTAGGGCACATCCCAGGTTTATGGAGCTCTATGGAAGATTTGGGGACAGTCTGATCAGTCGGAATACAACCTGGTCTTTTCCAGGTGTTGTTCACATTGTTGTTAAATGTTGTAATGACAAAGGAATGCATTTTTGTTGTATGAGCAGTTACATGGAGAGTCAGAAATCAAAAATTGCTGTAAAACCAGGCAGATAAAACCTATATAACAAAAGTTGTGTGCATATACATAATAAAATTACAATAGGGAAACAAAATTTGAATAACTGCCTGGGAGTTTTGCAGGCAGTAGTAAAATAAAAAAATGGAAGGTTCCGGGAAGGTTCCGGGAAGGTTCCGGGAAGGAAAGGGCAAGAGCAAGGGCAAGGGCAAGGGCAGGAAAGGGAAGGGAAGGGAAGGGAAGGGAAGGGAAGGGAAGGGAAGGGAAGGGAAGGGAAGGGAAGGGAAGGGAAGGGAAGGGAAGGGAAGGGAAGGGAAGGGAAGGGAAGGGAAGGGAAGGGAAGGGAAGGGAAGGGAAGGGAAGGGAAGGGAAGGGAAGGGAAGGGAAGGGAAGGGAAGGGAAGGGAAGGGAAGGGAAGGGAAGGGAAGGGAAGGGAAGGGAAGGGAAGGGAAGGTTAGGGAAGGGAAGGTTAGGGAAGGGAAGGGAAGGGAAGGGAAGGGAAGGGAAGGGAAGGGAAGGGAAGGGAAGGGAAGGAAGGGAAGGGAAGGGAAGGGAAGGGAAGGGAAGGGAAGGGAAGGGAAGGGAAGGGAAGGGAAGGGAAGGGAAGGGAAGGGAAGGGAAGGGAAGGGAAGGGAAGGGAAGGGAAGGGAAGGGAAGGGAAGGGAAGGGAAGGGAAGGGAAGGGAAGGTTTGGGAAGGGAAGGTTTGGGAAGGTTTGGGAAGGTTTGGGAAGGTTTGGGAAGGTTTGGGAAGGTTTGGGAAGGGAAGGTTTGGGAAGGGAAGGTTTGGGAAGGTTTGGGAAGGTTTGGGAAGGTTTGGGAAGGTTTGGGAAGGGAAGGTTTGGGAAGGGAAGGTTTGGGAAGGGAAGGTTTGGGAAGGGAAGGTTTGGGAAGGTTTGGGAAGGTTTGGGAAGGGAAGGTTTGGGAAGGTTTGGGAAGGTTTGGGAAGGTTTGGGAAGGTTTGGGAAGGTTTGGGAAGGTTTGGGAAGGTTTGGGAAGGTTTGGGAAGGTTTGGGAAGGTTTGGGAAGGGAAGGGAAGGGAAGGGAAGGGAAGGGAAGGGAAGGGAAGGGAAGGGAAGGGAAGGGAAGGGAAGGGAAGGGAAGGGAAGGGAAGGGAAGGGAAGGGAAGGGAAGGGAAGGGAAGGGAAGGGAAGGGAAGGGAAGGGAAGGGAAGGGAAGGGAAGGAAAGGGAAGGGAAGGGAAGGGAAGGGAAGGGAAGGGAAGGGAAGGGAAGGGAAGGTTTGGGAAGGGAAGGGAAGGGAAGGAAAGGGAAGGAAAGGAAAGGAAAGGAAAGGAAAGGAAAGGAAAGGAAAGGAAAGGAAAGGAAAGGAAAGGAAAGGAAAGGAAAGGAAAGGAAAGGAAAGGAAAGGAAAGGAAAGGAAAGGAAAGGAAAGGAAAGGAAAGGAAAGGAAAGGAAAGGAAAGGAAAGGAAAGGAAAGGAAAGGAAAGGAAAGGAAAGGAAAATGTGCCAAACTGCTGGGTAAAGGCAGAAAATCTTCCCCATGTATAAAGAGCGTAGCTACATGGAAGTCATGAAGGGTTACAACACTTTGTTCTAGAAATGCCTTGAGTAGGTGCAGTGTCCAGCTAAAACATTAAATAAAGGGCATGACATGGAGGAGATTTGGGGTTGGTTGTGTCAGAAGTGATTTGGAACAAGCATTTTTGAAAGAATTGAGTTTTCCTGGCCCAGGCAAGAGAAAGCAGATTAAAATAATAAGTTTCTCTGTGGCTCTGATGACTGGGGAACTGAGAAGTTCACTGCAGAGACAATAATTAGTTCTCCATTATCCAGGACAGGTAGGGACACAGGTAACTGGCAAAGCAGAAGGATATGGATAATTACATGATAGGCACTCAATTGTGCGAGCCCTGCACAGACCTTATTTCATCAGCCTTGTAAATTGGAGCAGTGGGAAGCACAGGGGAGAGATTCTCCAATTTTCCAGACTTCTGGCCTTGGGTGTTTCTTAATTAATTAGTATTATAAAAATTGTGATTTGTATGATGGGAGAAGTTCTTTGTCTGAATTTCTTATTATCAGAGGACCTTTCTTAAAAATAAACAGTACCCATAGAATCATGTTTGTACCACACTGCTCTTCTGCAGAGGGCATAGTGGATTCAGCATGATATAAAGCAGTTTATGTCCCTAGTCTCCAAATATAGAAGTTTTCTATTTTACTGTATGAAAAGAACAGCTACATGACAGACAGAGTCTATCAACAAAAACAACAACAAAAAAATCTGGTTAATTGTTAGGAAATTTAGCAGCAGTCCCAAGACAATATATGTCTAAATCTTAACAGAAACATTCTCAATAGTAAATTGTTCGTTAACAATAAAGTTATATTAATGTGGTATGTTCCATCTCTGTATTATAAAAGGACATGTTTTATATTATTAGACTTCTTTGTAATATTAGGTTGAATAGCTTCTCAATTTTAAAGCATCACCATCTGGAGGCTGAAACATCTGCTGTCAGCATTTTTATCAAACAGTCAATTTGTCAAACAAACATAGAAATTTTTTCCTCCTTTTTCTTTTCTTGTGGTAGGGAAAATAACCTATGACTGCACTGTTGGTATTATTTAGTAAGGTAGACAATATTCCAGTGTGTGGAAGGGGAAGAACTGGGTAGGGAAAGAGTGAGAGGGACAAAAATTGAGAACTCCAGAGAAGAAGAAGAATGAGGAATGATAGAAAAAACCTCCAGCATATTTGTTGAAGGAGTTACAAAGGTTAATGAAGGAACATTGGAGGATTCCCACGTTTTGATTGAAATGAGGCTTCTCACTCCCAGTGGAAGCCTTCTTAGCCACAGTACACACACAACAGTTCTGCTTCTTCATTTCTCTTTCATTTCTGAGTCTTTCTTCTCTTCCCAGGTCATCATTTTTCAAAATATATTGTGACTGACAAATGCATACCTTCTATTTTTTTTCTTTTTTTCTTAGTTTCTTCATTTCCCTAATCCAAATCTCCTTCATCATGCCATACCAAGCACAAGGAGTCCCAGGCTTTACAATTTTAGGCACACATGAAAATGAATATTTGCTCTTTGACAACATTGGTGTGTATTTCTACATACTGAGCTCTGTGTATAACATGACTAACAGGTCAACAATGCTGGGACAATACCATATGCAACAACTCAATTTTACTCACTTGGATGCTTTGATTTTGTCCATAACCTGCAAAGACACTAAATTTAACTCCCTCTGAATAGGATTTCTTTACAAAAACAGAGTTACCCAGTGCGTCCTTCAAATGCAACCAAATTCTTTCACCTTAGTTGACTTCCAGATCACCAGAATTTCTTTGTTGTGAAAATATCATTTCCTGCCTCTTTTGCCCAAATTGCTAATGTCAGAGTCATTCCCATTTCTACTGGTCATAGTAACTTTGAAGACCAACACTGAAAATCTGAAATTTTCCTTTAAAAGAGACTGCGAGCAGAGATATGCACAAAAGTACAAAACTGAACTGGGTTAATTTCTGAAACTGCAAATCAGTTGCCTAATGGAGTTTCCTAAAATTGAGAGTTAGATGACAAGGTCTTGACATCTTTTTTTTTTTTTTTTTTTTTTTTTTCCCTTTTCTTTTTTTTCTTCTTTTTTTTTTTTTCTTTTTTAAGACAGCTTTTCAAAGCAGAAACTGAAATTCTGGTTGTGAAGAGTTACTTGGCAATTCCCCCCCGCAAAAAAAGGTGGCATTTTATCCCTTGCCTCTATTCCAGGCTCTGCTCCACTCACTTATCTAAGAAACAGTGTCAAGGAACATGAACTCCATGAAACAGAACTTGGAAAAAACTTAAATAAGGATGGATTTAAAATTTAATCAAACTCTCTTAGTAATCACCCATTGCTGACAGATCTACAGCCAGTGAAAGCTCTGTTTTATCTCCCTGCTAATGCTGATTAGTCCTTTTTAAGCTCTTTCAAGCATTATCATCAGCACCAAGCCCTGGGGCTTTCAGCCCGTGTCTTATTTGCCACTATAGATTAAAACATTGCTGAATGTGAATTTGCTCCAGATTCATATATTCAGGCAGCCTCCATATTTAATTTAATTTATTCTCTGTTCCAACAGTATGAATCATAAATTTTTAAGTACTATATTACTGACCCAGGTCTAGTCTGATTGACCTTGACATCATAGAGGCTTTGCCATTTTGGGATAAAAGCTAAATTAAAATTATTAAATAGACCATTTCACTGTTTCAGATTTTCAGCTGGCCACTCTGCTCAGCACTGAACTTAGAGATGTAAGGTCTCCTAGTTCAGATAGCACTTGGTTTGGTTAATGAACATATTTTCAAATACCGATTTGCTGATTTGCCAGCTCTGTTGTATTTATTCTGCCCAGTACAAATGGAGAAGTATTTCCTACATTTGCTGAATCTGCCTCAAGAATGAGAGATCTGAACAACCCAGGGGCTGACCTGAAGATCTCAAATATGGGATGTTTCTGTCAGTGCATGTGTTTCCATATAGTTGATTAATTTAAACTTTGAAACATTCATTATTGTTCATTTTATCAATATAGATGCTTGAAAGCTGAGGCAATTCATTCATTTAAACTCACAAACTTAGCTGTGCAAAAAACAGTCTTTCAATTTTTCTTATTTTCAAAGAAAATAAAGTTAATTTATACCATGTACACATCTCCTGTGGAAAAAAAAGGGCGAGAGAATTGCACTAATTCAACCTGAAAAATAAAATGTTCTGGGGAGACTTTATTGTGGCCTTTTTATATATAAAGAGTGCTAAAGAAGAAGGTTGAGACTTTTTTACCAGGATCTGCGGTGGCAGGACGAGGGCCGGAGGATTAAAAGTGAAAGAGGGTACATTTAGATTGGACATAAGGAATACATTTTCCATTATGAAACACTGGAACAGGTTTTTCCAGAGAAGCTGTGGATGTCCTGGAAAATGTTCAAGGTCAGGTTGGATGAGGCTTTGAGAGATCTGACCTAGAGACAAATGCAGGAAGGGATAGGGGGCTGTAAAAAATGATCTCTGAGCGTCCCTTCCAAAAAACCACCTTCTATTACTTTATGGTTGTGTGATCCTCACCCTAGTGACTCATGAAATTCACATTTCAAGTATATTATTCAGTGGTTATTATTATTGTTGTTGTTGTTGTTTTTATTGTTATTGTTGTTGATGTTTTGTTGTTGTTGTGTTCATTTTTTTATATTTATTTTTATTATTTCATATTTATTAATAACTGCATATTGTTCAGTTATTTTTAAAGCACAACCCTTGCATTTATCCAGATTTAAGAAAATCAACATTTTCACAGTGAAGTTAGTTGTAAAACAGCAAAGAAATCAACATTATTGTATGTGTTCCCAGAAGATTATTCTCTAATATTTAATGCTGTAACTATTTCAAAAACTCATATATTTTTTATATTCCTTCAGAAATATGAGTATGATATGCTAATTTTTTCTGGGGAAAAGCTGTGAGCTCTTAGACAGGATATATATCCAGGAGGCATTTTGAAGATTTATAAAAAGCCCCGACATCTAAATCTTTAGTCCTGTTGAAGCAAGAAACTTCAGACACTGGCATTTGGAGAGCTGGCAGGGTTTTCTGGATATGCTGCTTTTGGCCACGTGAATCCCTCTGTCCACGAGAAATTTGCTGGGTTGGGCATGAATGCTTTACAGCAGCCATGCTGTAAATTTAAATTTTAAAGCAGACACGCTTTACAGCAGCCTTAAACTGTTAGTTCTGGCATCAGTTAACTGACCCTGGCGCAGGGTTATGAATTTTAGACTGTGAATGAACCTCATTTTGTTTGTTCCTAACCAGACTTTAGCAGCTGGGGCCAGCGCCGCTGCTTTCTAACCAGCTGCCAGCACGATTCCCCGGCTTGCGGTGTCCTGAGCAGTGGAGTGACAGACATGGTGCACACCTGAGGTGAAAAATCAGGTTTCCACAGGCTGTGGTTGCAAAGACATCAGTGACGTGGCACTTCTTACCAAAAACAGGTGCTGCCCGCATCTCCTATTTTTCTTCCTGTTTGGAAAGCAAGGCTTTTAGGGAAGCAATGTCTTCCTGAACTAATGTGCATGCTCTGTCTGCTCTGCAGAATGTAACAGCACGTGAAATATTGAGAAAATGTTACAACAGTTTAGCAGTTTAGAAATATTTGCCTCACTTATTAACACGTAATCAAAATGGCCAAAGCCACAGCTCATATCAAGATTTTGCCAAGCAAAGGAAATCAGGTAAAAGCTGCCTCTACTTATTTGCTACTGACCTATTCATTCAGTGAAGACTTACTTATGAGGGCCCAAAAAATTTCAGTGCAGGGTTTCTAACAAACAGCTGGGCTTCCATTTCTGAAAATTCTCCAGAATTTAAAGACTGTCTTTGTTATCCATCAGCTACAAAAATACTCAATCATTCAAAAATAATCAGTCAGATGTTTTAGAATAGTGGCTTTACAAAAAAAGACAGGAAAATATGCAGTAGTGTGCTATTCCCTTCGCTACAGTGAGTCTGCCCTCTGAATTCTTGATGGTGCAGCCACTCAGGCAGCTGTGTGCTGCCCCCCTCCAGCTCCAAACCGTGGGTATCAAATCCCAGGGCTCCGTTATCCATCGTGCTGCATGGCAGGGGATCAAAGGAGCTGCATCTGACCCGCTGCTGTGGGCTGACATGTGTCCAGCCCTTCTGCCCTGGTTTCAGTCCTGCAGGGTGAACCCTGGGGCTGCACGGTGCTGCTGTGCATTATTGCTGGGACTGCTTTTCCCCTGATAGAATGGATAATTTGCCCCCAAACCTTTACCCACAGTTTCAGCAATATAGCTTTCTACGTATTATTACTCGTGTCTGCAGCCATGCAAGAAATTAAAATTAAATATCAGCTACATTTGTTTCTGATCATTTAAGTTACAGCTCCCAACCAAAGGCCAGACAGTTTTTCCTGGATTTCCATCAGCCTGAAGCTTTCAGCTCCAGGATTTCTCATTTGCTTCAGATCTCAGGCCCATGCTTATCCTGCAGCCCTGAGAACCATGCTCAAGCATGACAGGACCACCTTAGGTTTCAGAAATCTCAATGCCTTTGCAGCAGTTTTATAGGATATCCATAGGTTAAAAACAAAGCAAAGTCTGTCAATGTGATGTGGCATTAGCTTTGAACTGCCCATCCAGATAAATTGCTTTAATTACCTCTGGTAATTGTGGCCTGAGAGACTTAAGTCCTTGTAATGATTCCTGCAGGAGATTCAGGAATTAGCAGGAGCTGTGGATCATTCCAAAGGAGGGGTTTGCTTGCAGTCTCTGTGTTTTGGAGGCTAAAGGATTGAGCAGCATGCAGAAAGCTTCCCTTGCCAACTTGTTTTATCATGACGTAACAACCCTGGCCACATTTAAGCTACTTGTAGAGATGCAGCATTAATATTATGACCAAGAAGCCAAACATGTAGACAACAAGTATTTCTTGTGCTAAGGAACAGTAAGAAAAAAATGTAGGTAACATTCAAGAGAAATCTGGCTAGCGTACAGCAACTGAGACCAAAGAACAATCTGATGCATTTTCTAAGTGACTAGCAAATACATATAATTTGGGTTGAATAATTAATAACCTGGGATATGAATCGGTGCCAAAGAGGGTTTTTATGAAACAAGAATCACGCTGTTACAAGAAGCTACACCCCCTTTTTATACAGCTCTTTGCAAGATTGAAAAGTTTGAGGTAGAAAAAAAAGAAGTGGAAGCTGCCATTCTGCTAGAATAAGTGAGAGCACGTTCACCATTTATTTATTGCAATAAGGTAAAAGATAAAAGATCTCTATGTGCACTTGCACATTCATCTTACAATAATTGCTAGCATTTCATTAGGACACAGTTCCTTTGACTGCTGCAGAAATGGCACAACCATTAATCAAGCAGAGTTACCTAAAGCACTTTACATGAAGTGATTTGCTTTCTATAAAGTGAAATTATTTTTCTTTTTTGTTTCCTTTTAAATCCACATTATAATTAGACAGTAATTGTAAAGCCCAAATTTTACATTATGAATTACAATGTGTGGGTGCATGTATACTATTTTATATTAGATGTATAATGTGTGTATATCCTTTGTGTAAACTAGACTGTATATTATATACAGTCATCCACTCAAAAAGTTAAGGAAAAGGTCTTTCAGAAGAACTTTCTTTGCAAAGAAAACACAAATCACCACTGGGTGCCACTGTTCTTCCTTCTAGCCTGTCTCATCTATCACTGCAGAATGATTTTAGCAGTGAAGGCCATGATCCAGAGCCCATTCAGACAGTGATAATGCCCACAAAGACTTCAGCAGGACGTGACGAGAATCTGAAAGAACTCTGCCCCTCGACAGAAATGTGCCTGTTGCATAAGGATTATAAAATATGGTAGCTGTTTGTGCAGCAAAAACTCTCTGGAATTTTATTCCCGCTGTTGTGCATGGGTTTGTGACGGCAGCAGCCTCCAGGAGATGAGTTAGTAAACTCTGCTCCTGAGCTCCTGAGAAGGCTGGGATGAATATCTCCTGCTCACTTCAGCAGAATCACGGGCAGGCCCCGCTCTTGAGGCACCCAGTTCCTCACATCCACAGAGGTGCTCACTTCAGAGCACTCATGAGGAGCTGCAATCCTGTTTTCCATCCCTTCTAAGCTGCATAATTTGCTGTGCAGAAGCACCAGCACCCCCGTCAAGGAGGACTCACTGTGGCTGCAATTTAAGGATGCTGGCATTATTCTTCTCTTGGCTTCACTCTCCAATGGTAATATTGTTGATTTATGAAAGACTCAGAGTACTTAGATAAGCTATTTCCTGGCTCTGTGCCTTCCCTTTCTGTCTCTATAGAGCCCCAAGTTATGAAAGAGAAAGGGAGAGCACTGTCCCAAGCTTTTCAAAGTCAGGTTAATGCTAAATGCCTTTGGCATTTGAGAGATCTTTTCTGAATCCGATATTATCAAATGGTACAACAAAGCTAGAAAGACAATGCTCAGAAGGACCTTAAGTAACCAAGGAATGTCAGGCCAGGCTTGTAAAGATTTTTATGTGTTTGATAATCAAACTGCAGGAATTTTAAAGGCTTGAAGGTCACTGGGAGAACTTCCTGGGCATTGGTGGGTTCAGAACTGGGGGCTCCTGTGTTTAAAGGAATTACCTATCATGAGCTAAATACATAAATATCCCTGACAAACACAGGAAGGAGTCTTCACTTTAGAATGGTATTCAGGAAAGCCAATAAACTGAGTGGAAGTTTACTTAAATTCATCTTTGGGAAAAGCTGACAAAAGCTCTCAACCCCTAAAATGCATGCCTCAACCCACTGAAGCATAACTGTTTATATAAAGCAAGGTATTATTCCTTTAGAACAAGTGCTTTTATTGCTGGGCTATATTTCAGCACCTAACTGCATTTCCTCTGATTTGTAGGAAAGGAATACCAATTGAAAGAGACACCTTCTGTATCCTCTGTCCTGTCTCCTTGACTCACAGAATTGTTAAGGTTGGAAAACATCTCTGAGATTAACGAGACCAACATTAACACAGCACTGCCACGTTCACCACTACCCCATGTCCTCCAGTGCCACATCCATGCCTTTTGAACACTTCCAGGGATGGTGATTCCACCACTTTACCAGGCAAGCTGTCACCACTTTTCAACTGAAGAAACTTTTCCTGATATCCAATCTAATCCTCCCTGGCCCAGCCTGAGGCCGTTCCCTCTGCTCCTGTCCCTGTTCCCCCCGGCTGTGCCCTCCTGGCAGGAGCTGTGCAGAGCCACGAGGGCCCCCTGAGCCTCCTTTGCTCCAGGCCGAGCCCCTTCCCGGCTCCCTCAGCCTCTCCCGGGGCTCCATTCCCTTCCCAGCTCCGTTCCCTGCCCCGGCCATGCCGCAGCCCCTCAATCTCGGGGTCTCTGCTGCTCACAGTGAAAACCACAAGAAAAGTTCCAAAGTCTCTTTTCCCAGTGCGATGCTCGAAGAAGGAGTCAGGGCTCTTCATTTCACAGTCTCAAGGTTGTTTGTTGCATCTTATCTATAAAGTTCTCTCTCCTGTCCTGCCCAGGTCTGCTCAGCAAGACAGTCTAAGGCACTCTGCCTGCTCCAGGGCGGTGTTATGTTTTTATACTCAAAACTACGTGTGCATTATTTACAATTACTTCCCAATACCCATCACCTATTTTAGACTTCTTTAGTGAGCTTCTACTCTAAACCAACCTAAAAGTGCCAACATCACCCAGAAGATGGAGGCTAAGAAGAAGGAGAAAGGCTGGGCATGCCCAGATCCCTCCATCTTGCCCCTTGAACCCCCATTCCAAAAACCCCAAAAATCTGTGTTTCACCCCGTGATAAATTCACTATCATTCTACTTAAACTTTCGTGGCTTGTCATTCTTCCTACAAGGTTGGTAATTGTTTTTTCCAAGGGCTAAATCAAAGGCACAAGGGTCCTGGGCTCTGTGCCAGGGTCTCTGAGCCCTCTGACAGGGTCTCGAGTCCTGCAGGGCAGCCAGAGGAATCTCCTGGGTTCCCACACCTCTTTTGTCCCTTTTACCACAAGGTGCCCTCTTGCTTGCTGAGGTTTAGAGCAGAAGTCTGGTGGCATTGGATGTTTGGGGAAGTTTTATACATTCCACCCAGAGACACAAGGACACGAGTTTTAAAATGTGAGCGTACGGGATTTCATAGTTTCAAGTGGCATTGAACTGTAGGACACAGATCATTCCATTCCATTCCATTCCATTCCATTCCATTCCATTCCATTCCATTCCATTCCATTCCATTCCATTCCATTCCATTCCATTCTTTTAAATATAAGATAGTTTTGAACTGAGCCTTTAGTACAGAAAAATATGGCTTAGTCTTTCAAGGATTAGACACAAAAGAAATATTTTTATGTATGTCTTCTGTTAAAATGCGTCTCTGGAGAGTGATTGGAGTCTACGTGTCTGATAAATATCTGCAGATGGGAATGTACTTTTGGCTTTTCTGAAAATATCTTCCATGTACTTATTTCTGTGTTTCCCAAAGCAGTGTATCTCCTCAGTACTGTCCAGATCAAACACAATTCAGATATATTTCAATGCCTTCTTTTTATTATTCTTAATTTGTCCCATCATTAAGTCTATGGGAGCCAGGTTACTCCTTGCACTATAGCAGAAGCTGAAGGCTCAGCTGTATTTATGTCAAGCCTGATGTAATTAGCCTGATATAATTCATAAGCAACCTCATCTCTTCTCTTGAACACAATAGTAGATGCAGTTATGCAGAACTGATTCACATAAAATGTGGGGAGAAAGCAGCAATTGTGAGGCAAAAAGAAAAAAAGAAAGTATTGTTCTAGCTTGATAGAGGGGGGAAAAGGACGAAACTATACATAGTAAGGCTAACATAAGGTTAAATATTGCAGAGGCTGTTAATTTTGTATGACTAAATTTACTAGTGAGACGGAGACAAAAAGATGTCATTCAAACGGCAGAAACAAAACTCCATAAAAAAATTACAACTCTGTACTTGAAATTTTCAAGTGTCACAGGATCAAAGAGGTTTGTTTTTTTTTTTAATTATCATGATAAATTATCTGCAACCTGAACGTCAGATACTCAGATCATTCACCAAATTTAATTTTAATGCATTGTGCCCGGATTTTCCTTCCTTTGTTTCGGTGGGGCAAACTTTAAGTTTAGGCAGAGTGGTTCAGTTGGTTTTTATTTAAAAATAAACCTGTGAGCTCTTTAATCTGAGAGGATATTTGTCGAGTATTAATGTATTCAAACATACATTTGCAGTCGGGCTCGGATGGAACCGCCTGTCCTCGCCTTGCAATCCTTGGTGTCACTTGAGCTGCTCATGTGACAGCACTCTAATATGAGAGGAGACAATGGGCATTGTTGGCCGCACATATTAATAAACAGGAGCCACAGTGTGTGCAAACAAAGGCTGCTTCCTGGAACACTGTGTCACATGATTCCCGGGGTCAATCCTGATGGCTTGGCTCTGCTGGCATCAATGGCCCCATTCTCTGGCATTAATTTCACACCGCTGCAGAGGCGCTGCTGCCGCTGCGCGCTCCCAGACCCTGGCCTCGGCTCCGCGGGTGTCGTCACCCCGATCAGAAGTGACCGACAGATCTGAGAGCCACGTCCAGCACCAGCCCTGGGCTCCCTGGCCACGCCGGGGCGGGCAGGGAGAGCAGAGCCACTGGGCATCTTGGCAGAGCAGGAACCAGACAGCCAAAATCTGTGTGAACCGCCACACAAGTGGTGAGAGAAGAGCTCCGGAGGGTTATAAGCAAGTGTCCCATTTTCCTACTGAGCAGGGAATTAATGGAAAGAATAAATACTACATGACTCTCTCTGTGGGGATTACCACCCCTGTGCTTTTTCCCTAAACTTGGATTTAAGTCACACTGAAGATGAGTGTTTGGCGTTTTTGCTTGTTTGCTTTTGAGTGTTCTTATTGCCAAAAGGGCTCCCTGGCTCTTTGAATTGATAAAATAGAGATGGTAAAAGGTTATCATATAAAAAGAACCAGAAATAGGACACTTTTCTTAGAAAAAACAAGCAACCTGAGGTTTGCACCCTGAGCTGGTATTTGCCACTTTCTAAAATTTTCTAATATTTATTTCTAGACTGCTAATGAACACACATGAGCATTACTCCTCAAAAAAAAAAAAAAAAACAAAAAACCCCAAAAAACCCAAAACAGACAAGCAAACAACAAAAAAACCCCCAACAAAACAAAACAATACAGAGCAAAAAAAAAAAAAAAAAAAAAAAAAAAAAAAAAAAAAACCACAAAAAAAAACCCAAAAAACCACAAAACCCCAAGAAACAAAACAAAGAAAAACAAAGTTGAAAGGAAAGTCTTTGATTGCATGCCTATTATGTGGGAAAACCTGCCATAAAGTGGTCAACCAGGTTTTGTTCTTTTTGGAGACGTTTGAATAGATGATCTTTGAAGGTCCTTTCCGACGTAAATCATTCTGAAAATGGGTGTGTGCTTTTAGGAGGAGTGCAAGTGTGTGTATGAGTCTACACCAAAACCAGTTTTTTAAACTTTTAGTATTATTTTCTCCTCCATTACTCATCCATGCACCCTGTTTTAGCACTACCTCACAACTTCCTCATATTTTTTGCACATGAATTTAATACAGAGTGCAGCACTGCCCCAGGAGACATTTTCCACTTGAAATCAGTTTGGTGAGAAAAGTAGTCCGAGCCTCTAATCTTGATGGACAACCTGAGGAGAAAAACAAATGGAATATCACTTTGGGAGATTTTACCAAGGAAGGAGGAAGCCTGGGATAAACCAAATCCTGGCCCTGAAATCCCCCTGAGGTTCTGTGTCCATAAAACTCTGCCAAAACATATAGTACAGGTTGCAACTAAAATACTGCATGCTTGGTAGATGGCAACTGGTAACCAGTTTCTGTTAATTAATTGATCTGCAGTCTGCTCAATATTAATTAACATTAAAGTTTATGAGAATGTCCAGACAACCTAATTAAAAGTGGTGGTGTTTTTGTTTTGTTTTGTTTTGTTCTTTAAATGCGTCACTAATAATTCAGCACTAGTTAGGGCAAGAAAATAAAATAATAGGAAGGAGTGTTTTACCAAGATTCTTATCCTTCTTCAGAATACTAAATAGCATGGGTTTCCATCATCTGCTTTGTCTCAAGCCTCTGTCTCTAATGGATCTGAGCAAACTCTCCAAGTTCCAAAAAAATCTGTTGCTCTTGAGAGCCTCAGAAAGTACATCCCAGAAGGTTTGTTTCCTTTTGGTCTTTGACCACTGTCAAACAGACAAGATTAGTGCTAGGAAGAGTTGCAACACAATCTTCCTTATCTCTGATTTTATCATGAATTTGGACCTGCCTGTGTGTGTCCATCAGGCTCCTGAAGACCCAAACAAGACCCCAAGACCCTGGCACAGAGTAATCGACACAAGTTATATATTATCAGAATGATAACCACAGGCCATATTTATCTAGGTGTGCTTGTCTATTGTGTCTTTTTCCATATCCTTGGAAAGTTTTCAATGTGCTGCTGGTACAAATACATACAAGGCCAAAGAAAAGGAGAAAACTGCATATTCACTAGTAACATGAAAACTGACTGATTTGTGAGTTGTCCAGCTGATTTTTCCTCTGAGTTATGTTGACTCATCTCTCTCTATCAGTACAAACAATTATGAAGATCAAGGTCAACTCTACATTTACATTTGAGTAGAACCACTCTTCCCTCCTCTTTTGCTCCTCCGAGTTCATGGTATAATTTTATTTTTTAAGAAAATAAGGACGACTCCAACGAGTGTGTCTCCACATTACAGGCCACTGTCTCTCCCAGACCTCAGTAAATGATTTTCAGGTGATTATGGAATACTCATAAATACAAACCAACCATATTTTTCATTAAATGCTGAAAGCCTAAGATACTGTGCCATATTGCTGCCCTGCTGTACTGGCCCTGACAAGGAAGATTACTGAGAATACCTTGGATACTTCATGAAGTTGTGTAATGGCTCCAGAATACTTGATATAAACAAAGATTAGTGCTTGGCTGTGGCAGTATCTATTTAGGCCAGTGCCCATTTAGACTGTTTTCCCTCTATTTCTTTGTGAGTTCAGGTCTACAAAAGCAAAACAGTATTTCAGCTGGTGCATTTCTAGGGGATTATTGTTCTTGACGGGTGGTTAAACATCATTCAATGCATGCAATGATTGCCCAAATATGCACTGCCTATTGTGCTTTAGTGTTTAAATAGAGCACTGTGAGGATAAGTTTGTTTGAAGTAAGGTAGTCTTAGCAGCAGTGTTTATATGTGAAAGTGCATAAACACCATTATTTCTGTGGAGCCAGAAGTGGAATTCCTCCTCTAGAGCTGGTTCTGCCTGAACACGCGCTTAAGTTTTGTGTCATACCCATCTGATCACAGAATCATGAAATTGTAATTATTAGTGACAGAGAAACCTATTAGGTAAGTCCTGTAGGGACCAGCAACAGACCCACTGACAGTAATCTCTCATAATAAATGTAGTTATACAGCTAATGTAAGTAATTGGAACTTTCTATCTCTCTATCCAGTTAATTCTGCCTGAATGCAGGCTTACGTTTAGTATTATGCCCAGATGATCAGAGAATCCCAAAATCAGAATTATTAGTGATAGAAAAACCCATTACGTAAGTCTCCCAGGGAGCTGCATGGCATCATTGACACAGTAATCTCTCATGATAAATGCAGTTATACAGCTAATTTTAGCAACTGGGTCTTTCTTCAAAGAAATTTATTACTTCTGAGGCCATTTGTATCTGATGTCACTACAAGAGAATTGTTCTGCAGCACGACCTCAGCTTTGTTAGTGAGGAAGGAACACGAACACTGGTACAGCAGTGCTGTATTTGGAGCAGAATATTGGCTTAAAGAGAATGGCAAAGATATAACAAATCAGCTTTTGTTCTTGTTTTTCCAGGCAGGATGTTTGCCTCTGCTAACTAATTACATAACCAATGGCTTTGCTTAGTCTTAAATGTCATGCTCTTGGTGGTGTGAATGGTGTACACAGCTACACTTGTGCCTTCAACACACAATATCAATTGTGTTTCTTCCTCTTTTCCTGTGGATTTTTAGGGTTGGGCAAATCATTTATTTCATGTTCCACCTGAAACTCTCCACGGACATGTGTACGCTGTATCTCCGCTGGGAAATAATCACAGGTGAAATGACTGACAGTGTGTATGTGCAGAAATCTAACCTGCAGCTAGAGAGCCACACTTAAGTGTGTGGCTGCCATGCACACACGGGCCTGTCCCCAGGCATGATCAGTGCAACAAGCAGCTTATCTCAGGATTTCTCAGCCTGGAAATCATTGTCTCATTCCACACACTTCTGCAGAAAACAATGAGCTCACTGCCCTGCCAAGTCACTGAAGACACAAATGCTCCAAGCAGGATGGCTCTGCTCCTGACAGCCAAAGGCGTCTGCACCCCTGATGTGGAACTCCAGTCCCCCGTGGCACAGTTACCTTCAGTCTAAAATCCCATAAGCAACAGGGCTTTGCCTCTCTCAGGATAGAAACAGGAAGGCACTCCACCTGCCTAAACAGCATTTTCCCACTCCTCTGGCTGAAAAGTGGAGGCAACCAAACAAAAGGCTAAAGCTGACCCTCTGGTTGTACTCCAAGTGATCCCAGACCCTGAAAACCTGGTGTGACCATGTTCTGTTAAATGCTGACAGTGGGGTTCTGTTCCTCCCCAAACAACAGGGAGCTGCCAAACTTCTAGGCAGCAGTGATCTGATAGTGCCTCTGCTGTTAACAGGGCTGCATGGTCTTTTTGGTGACCACAGAGGTGACCCCAGGGACACATTTGGAGGTGTCAACATTGATCAGGTTGCCAGGAAGAGGCAGACCTGCCGGTGACACCTGGTTTCTTACAGTTATCCTTGGCCTTTCCCTCAGCTCTGTGCATTGCCAGCTGGTTTGCTTGATCCTGTTACCAGTTCCTGCTGCTCCAACTCAGCTCCGTGCAGCAGAGTTTCCCTGTGGGAGATTAAAGCCCTCATATAAAGCCAGTGAGGAGCCTAGATTCTGATGCAATCCTCCTTCAGGTGTGAAAAAACAGATTAATCACTTTTTTTTTAATTGGGGCTGAAGGTGTGTTGTCTGTTTTATTTAATACCAGACAGAGGACTGCAAGTAGAGGAACTGACAGCTTGCATCAGCTTATGGAAGGGGTGGGAGGAGAACGAGGTGTCAGGTTTTGAGATTGTCATGTCTGCACATTTTCACTGCGATTATCTTTTGTTATCAGTGTTCAGAAAGAGTAATTTGATGTCTGTCCTAGGGCATGGTGGCTATGTCGACACACATGATTTCAAGGTAAAAGGCTGTAGGAAAGGCAGAATACTAAAACCAGTAAATAGTATAAATGGTAAAACTACCATCCTCATAGCACTTGCAAGAATTATATGTCTCTTTGCTGTGGACAGGCAACAAATCCGTATGCAAGCTAGAGAATAGCAACTGTTAATTGGATGATTTTAGTAGGTAGAATGAAGAGGAGACCATGATTTACACAGACAAATTTTACAGAGATGAAAAATGAGACCTTCAAGTATGCACAAATAATAAAGACCTGGGGTTTCCTGTTGTTCTAAAAGATAACCTAGAGCATAACATCATAATATGTTGAATAAATGGTGATTTAGCTAAAAATTTCAGAATAATATCACTTTTTTTGTGGGGTTTTTTTTTTTTTGGCTTGTGCTGAATGACTTCCATCCTCCACAAGTTCTTTAAGATTAGAAATCTTAAGAAATCTTAACTTATACACCCATGGCCAATATAGGGACTAAAATGCAAGTCACAAACACCCACCTGATCCACATAGATGAGTTTTATCAAGTCAGTCTAACTATATTCAGTAATCTGAAAAAAAAAATTAAAAACCAAAAACCAAACCAACCAAAAAACAAAAATGCAACCAAAACTCAAGCTGGTTACATGAAAAAAGGTTTACACATTTAAAGAAAATAGGAAATGTGAGTACTTCTCCTAGTTTAAAAAACTGCCTAGTTCACAGAGAAAATAATTAATACAGTGTGACACAGCTTTAGATAGATATTAGAGTTGATGTTACTTATGAGGGCTCCATCTCCAGCCAGCTGAAGGATACAGAGGAGCCAGAGGACAGGTCTGCTTATCTAGTCCTTGTTTTTCACAAACAGAGAAAAAATTTGATGAGTGAGAATAACGACACGCACAGATTCCAAAACTGGGGGGGGATAGCAATGAACAGAAAATAATTACATAAAGGACAAGCAGATCTAGTTTGGTTTTTTTTAATGAGCTGCAGAAGGAATGTATACAATATTTCAGGCAGATGATGCAGGTTCAAACAGTGGCAATATTAATGTTTTTGACCACTGTCGTCTTTTGGGCAGGTGCAAATAAAGCAAAGGATGTGTTTAGAGCCTGAGGTAAGGGATGGCCTTGTTTCCACAGGGATGAATTTGTGAACTTCAGGTAAATCTAAGAGAGAGATGCAGTATGCCTGAGGATATAATGTACATTTGCCACATCCACCATTAAAAATAGTTTGCCAAAAGTTTTTTTCATAATGAGAAGCCTTTAGATACGTCCATGCCTGCAAGATCACACTTAAAACACAAAAAGACACAATCATGGAAGAAGAACATTTAGCAAAGAAGATGGGCCGGTGGGTAAATAAAATGGAAAATTAGGACGGCAGTTAATGCCTTTTATTAAATATCATTTAAATAACATATTCTGTAACAACAACAGCAACAAAAAAGCCTTTTATCTGAAAATAATCCTGGTGGAGAGGGCATACAGAAGATCTTGTCTTCACTGCATCAGTTTCTAAATCCTGGCATTTGTGTTTCCTGGTGCAGACAGTGACTAAAAGTTTTATTATGCCCCTCAGAGGTGTAACTCAAAGGATGGTAGCTATTAAAATTGTTTCCACAAAATCCTCTAGCATGTTAAGGCCCAAATGCCACCATTATTCAGCTATTCAGTGGAATTAATGGAAGCTGTGGTAGCTTTTGGTGGTACTTTGTCCTTTTTGACTTTGAAGTTCTGCAATGTAAAATCCCTAGGAAATTAAAAGCAGCTTGTTGTGGAAAGAAAGTGGGGAGGAAGACATGGGAAAGTAGGGGAAACTTCTGTGCCTGGAAATACCTGTTCAAGGTGGGGGTTCAGGGAATATTTAAAAAATTCTTTTATTAGTCACACTGTCAGCCCTGGATGAGATTTGTGAACTCTGTATGATTGATATGACACTTGTAAAGTGACTCAAAAGTCACCCCCTCCCTGTGATGGAACATCTCCCAGACTTGCCTGAAGCTTTATCTTTATCTGATATTGTAAGCAGTGCAGATTGCATCTTTGTCTGCTGACAAATGAAGAAAATTATCAAAATTGCTTCATGAAATGGAAAGCAACATGATACATGATTATTCTCCTTTGTTGCTTAATGATTTGGTCATCCTTTCTCCAGCACTGACATCTACAGACTCTTACCATTGTGCAGATCACAGGGCCTATAAATATTTAACAGTTTATCACATTAAGCTGTAGCAACATCTCCAAATTTAAAGGAAAAATGAGAAAATACACTCTGCCTGTCATTTCTGAGCAACTCTGTGTTTCACTAGCTAATTAATTTATCACTTTTCAGGTCAATTGTTTTAATTATTCTCAAATCAAACACTTTTTTGAACAGAAATTGATATATTTGTCTGATTATAGCACTGAGGTTTTTTTAAACCTTAGGAAATATGGAAATTGAATCCAAAATGATGGCTCAACTTTTGTGAATTAAAGTTCAGTTCATGAGGCCAACACACTCTTTAACTCATAAACCCCATTAAGTGTTGCTAAAATGTCCTTCTTTCCGGGAGAGTTTTTTCTTAGCTTTTTAAGAGCACTAAAACAAATTCTGCATGGTTTTTCCCACTAACAAACAAGTCAAAATTCCTGTAAAAGTCCCCTGTGAAGATTTTTTTGCCCAAATATGTTTTCTGGAGAAAAAAAAATATCAACATTTAAAAGTTAAGTGGATTATTACAACTTTTAATTAGATGATGCCAAATTTGGGACATGAGTCAATGTGCTCAAGGACAGGGCTGCCAACTAGAGAGACCTAAAGAAGTGGAAGGAATAAACCAACAGGATCCACATTAAATTCAAGAAAAACAAATGCACAGTTCTGACTTGGGATTGAAAAACCTGGTCTTATCATGCCTGTGAGCTGCACATTGTATCTCAGGGACTTCTGAAGCTCCCTCTTGCTAGGAATTGTCTAAATATCTAATCAATTGAGATTAATTTTATTCCTTAAACACATTAATGGTCTTAAATAAAATAAAAATTAAATAATTTTATTCCTTAAACACATTAATGGTCTTAAATATATTTTTTTTTCATTAAATTTGGGAGGTTTTTTTAATATTTGAAAAGCCTTGTGGTAAAACATGCTAATTTCAAGTCCCATATGACCTAGTTTTCCTTGTTGATTATGTTTGATCTCTCAGTTCCTTTATCTGAGTGATATATGAATGTATCTTGGCACTGCCTGTGCAGACCGAGAAAGCCAAAGCCGTGCTCTTGTTTTCTCTCCCCATCTCTCCTCTGATGCGAAGGCTTTATTAACTGCCTGGCCTGCTGCAGTTAGCTAATATGCACCAAACCAGTTTTCACTGCAAGCCAGACGTAAAAGGGAAATCACATTCATGGAAGCTTTCTCAGATTTGTCAGTCAAACCTGAGCCAAGGGACCGTGCGGCCTTCTCCATCCCTGATGCGTCTGGCTGCCATTAATCAAGTCAGGCCAAACTCACAAACCACAGAGAAAACCAGCTGACAGCAGCCTGACCACACCAGGAATCTGCTGAGGCACTTTGGGTGGATGCTGTGATTAAACAGGTGAGGAATTTGGAGCAGATACGGAGTGGTTGTGCAGGCTGTGACACCGCCAGCACTGACAGGAGCAGCAGGGTAATGGTGGCACCTCCCTCACTTCAGCATCGCTGCTGCTGCGCCTTGGTGCTGCCTTTCCCACAAGGGTCACCAGCTGGGAAGGGCCACAAGGGCCTTCTCTCTGTTTTGTTTTGCTTGGTGTCACCATTTATTGCTCAGAACCTGCTGTGTTCCTACCCAGGGTGCAGCATGGCAGCAGGAGAGGCCTCAGGTTTGCCTGTCCTTGCGGTGAAGGATGGATGGCCCATGAGGGAGCAGGAGGCCGAGTCCTTCCCAGGGAGGAACCCCTGGAAAGCGGTTAACAGCTATTTTATTAGAGAATTTTTAAATTAAAGAGTATTTGATTAAACTGCTATTTAAAATTAAAGAGTTGTCCAAGTATTGAACACTGAATCCCTGAGAGCAGGAGGCATACCTCCAGCAGGTTGTGTGCGCAGCGTGTTTCCATTTAAATAAAGAATCCCATTTATAGGAATTGTGTGGAGCTGCCATTCCACAACAGTGGAAATTTGCATATTCAAGACCAAATTTTGCACCATTTCACCTCTTTGTGTAAGAGGAAAACACCTAGGGAAGAGGAGAAGCAGCCTGCGGGTCCCCAACAGCAGCATCTCTAGGCCAAAATCTGTACAGGGATGATACAAAAAACAAACAAATAAACAAAAACAAAAAAAACCCAAACACAAACAGCAACAAAACCC
The DNA here is from genome assembly GCF_028018845.1 of Melospiza georgiana. Taxonomy (NCBI): domain Eukaryota; kingdom Metazoa; phylum Chordata; class Aves; order Passeriformes; family Passerellidae; genus Melospiza; species Melospiza georgiana. The sequence goes on along the minus strand of NC_080465.1, from coordinate 3,805,922 downwards.
CCAACAAACAAACAAAAAACACACAAAAAAACCCTAAAACAAAACAAAAAAACCTCCAACTAAACCCCACCACCCCCCCCAAAAAAATACTGACACAAAGCTGAGCCTCAGGTTAAACTTAAAAAGTAACATATGGCCCTCGAAAAAGAGAGGCTCAGCATGGGTGAAATTGTGTTTTGCTCAGTAATGAATCCACAGACAGCAGAACTTTGTAAGCTAGTGCAGAACTGCTTCTGCAGCCCACTAAATCCATGGGGGAAAAAAATAAAAAACCAAAAAACAATTGCTGCCATATTTAACTGCAAATAATGCCCAGTGACAGTCTGTGTGGGTGCAGGCAATTACTGTGTTCTCTGCGTGGTGTGAATTCCTCCTGTCACCGAGGGCTGCAAAACTGAGTGTGAAGGAAAGCTTACCTGGAAGCCAGGTTTTTATGGGATACAGAGTAGAATTCATGGGGTGGAAATTAAAAAAAAAAAAAAAAAAAAGACAACTCATTCGAAGAAACCTTAATTTTTAAAGAGGATCCATGTGGGGAAAAAATAATATTATTAATCCAAATATCAGTTCTTCATGCAGAACAGGCTCATTTCCATTTTGATTTACTGAGAACTAATAAATATTGTGGATGTGGTTCCTGAATTTTTTTCCCTTTTAAAAATGCTTTACATAAAACTAAAATGTCAATTATAGTTTTAGCCTGCTAGCTCTAATCAGACAGATTTACAAGACCAAGAGTCACAAAGAATATTTGGAAATAGCTGTCATTAAAGGAAAATCTTCGAAACAGTAATATATGCCAGAAATCAGGCATATTCCAGAACAGCATAAAAGAACCCAGGCCTTGAAAACCCCAAGAGCTGTGAATAAGTCTCATCTATGGTAGCTACAGTAAAATAAAGAAATTTGTGCCAGACCATTTTGCCTGAGCTACATGTAGTCATTTAAGGACAGCATTGCAAAACCTAAATATTTGTCTTCCTTGAGACAAGTTATGTGATATTTCCTGCAGAACATTTGCACAAAGAATCTAAAGATTCAGTATGAGCAGGAAAACAGCCTGACATTAATCCAACACATGCAGCTCTTTTTTACCCAGGAAAAATCTTTCAAAATGTTAAAGTAACATTTCATGGCTGCAGATACAACTATTTAGCCAAGTTCCAAGGAAGACTAAATTAAACACTGACAAGAAAAAAAAAAATAGAAGAAACTGTGCTTTTAAGCAGAGCTCACAACCTGGGAAAGATCACCAGGCTGCATTTGAGAACAGATTAATTTATCCTTAGCTAATTACCCTGCAAGGTTCAGCTGAGCTGCCAGCACCACTAACAGTCAAGACATATCACAATGGATTGTTCTGTCTGTTTGATAAACTCATTCACTGAACACATTGATTTCTGGCCGTGCATGTACAATAAAACCTAGGCACTCCACAGAGCTACTACTCATCTCATTCAGATAGTTTTCTGACTTTTTGTTATGGCTCATTATTTTCAACCCAGTTTTTGCATCATTCTTTCTAGTTTGGGGACAATTCTGGCAGTCAAGACCAGTGTGTTCTAGTTCTTGCTCTGCTGCTCATTATCTCTGCAGTTTAAACAGCTCTGGCTTCAGCTGGCCCTGAATCTGCAAAACTTGAATAGTATTTAAAAGTCTCTGGGGGGTCTTTTAAAATATAAAGTAATTCTCACAGTGGAATGCACATACATTGCACAGGGACATAAAAATGTAACATCCCAGAGTGTATTCATTTAGTTGTAATATCCCATGGCAACCACACAGTTTGATTTTGATCTGAAATATGCACAGTAAAAAAAAAAAAAAACCAACCGAAAATTCATCATTCAGCAAGAAGTCGGTGCTTTCTTTGGTCTTTTCAGTATATAGAGACATCAAAAGAACCGAAAATTTCATTAAAAGAGTGTGAAGATCACACAAGTTTCTTTTTTATTTTTTCATTTTTAGTTACTTAATAATGTACACATAAAAATGGGGGAAAATTGAAGTAAGTAAACTTGGTGTCACTTTTTTGACTTAGCAATGAACAAATTACACTTTCACTAAAACTACTGCTTTCTGCAAAATCAGTGAGTGCTTTCACTATCAACCAGTTACTATGACTGACATCAACAAGAATCAAATCCTTTATTAGGATTTGAATCAGGTCCTTTATACTTAACAGTTTGCTAAATCTTAGTTGAAATATGTTGATGGCTTGCTTTGAGTGAAGGTACACAGTGAAGTTTAATTTGGATATTAATTCCTAAAAAGCCAGTCCTGGGATTCAGAGCAATTTTGGTTTTGTTTTTGTTTTCATTTCTGTTTTTGTCAAACAGTAAGATCCTAAAGAAAAAATATTTCTTTAAAGCCTGAGATAAAATGGATTTTGCTACCTGCAGAATAAGAACGTACTTTCTTTTTAGGAGTACAACAAAACTAGAAAGAAAACATCCTTCTTATTGTGAGCAAGGAAAGAAGTATAGTGTTCATTAGATTACACCAAAAAGGAAACTTCAAAAATTTTAAAAATTCTATGTGTTTTAGACTGTACTCTGACTGCTACTCTATAGAAGAAAAATAATAATCAGAATAAATAATCTGTAAAACCCCCAAACTCCACCACATGTTGTTGTTGGGCGTGTCAGCAACAACTCTGAGTTACTACTTGACTACTATTGCACCAAATTTCTTACTACTTGAGGCACAACAGAAATATCAAAGATTATTGACAGTCCCTCTGGTGTTGTGGTAGCATCAGTCATAAAAAGTACATAATCACAGGGATTAAAAGTCGCTGGTTTGGCTCAAATTGTGGTGAGAGTGTTTGGTGACATTTTAGAAGACAATGCGCAAAGTTCCTGCCCGTACATTGCTGGAGGCTAGCACTGGCTGTTTTGATATAATCTTAAGAGCAGAACAGCGTTGGTTCATGGCATGAAGGGACAATAACAGCCTTCAGCTGGCCTCTGGAACCATCACCCATTCTGTTGACATTATCTTTTGGCTGTCTGCAATTGATTTAAAATCAAACAATGGTGTTACATAATGTGCACTACATAAAATTACTGTCTCCTTATTAAAGTTCTCAGCTGACCTTGCCTGTGTATGCAGCCACTTTGTAGCTGGTCTGGAGAGAGAACTCAGACAAAGTTTTCACCCAATTCTCAAGGGCTACATCTTCATTTCTGCATTAATTAAGCTGATCTGACACCGAGTTCGGGCATTTGTGGTCTCACACCTTGAGAAGCTCCAGGGATGCTGCTGTGTCCTCAGTGGTGCTGTCACCACTCTGCTAGGACAAATAAAGTGTCTGCATTCTAGGTTAACATAGATTTTTTCCAGCCCGGATGTCCTTGCATTAGTCAAACATGGAGATATTTGGGAAAATTATAACAGCATATTGTAGTCTGTAGTCATAATTCTGCAATATTTCCCAGCCAGCATTGAGAGTGGGCTCAGGAGTCTTTCGTGCAGATGCACCATTAAAAGTTTAAAAATTTTCATTTAGTAGTCCTTAGGAGATATTTCCTGGCAATTTGTTTAATCTCTTTCAGACTAGGTTTTGGGGTTTTTTTTTGGAGGGCAGGATGCACAACATGCTGTGGCAATGAGTTCTGCAGCTTGACTGCATTTTGTGTGTAAAATCCACTTTCTTTGCCTCATTAGTGCAATAAATGCTTATTCATTCTTAAATTGGGCAAGACAATAAATAACCCTCTTCTATTGGCTGTTTTGGTTGTTTTTAGGGTTTTTTTGTTTTGTTTGTTTGTTTAATTCATGGCTTTAAAGTACTTAATTGTCTGCCTCCTTAGCCATTTGTTTTCCAGGCTGAGATGTGTGTACAGGAAAACTATTCCATATCTTTGCCAATCTTTTGCCCATCTCCCCATTATCTTTGGTTTTACTATATCCTTTTAAGATGGGTAAAATCTTAAAATCATAAGAAATAATGCAACATTCAAATTCATACAGTATTCAATGTCATATGTAACAATACTGTGTTATGTATGGTAAAACAGGGAGATTATCTTTTCTGTTCCTTTTCTGTTCTGTTCCATGCTTTCTTTTAGTGTTAACAAGAATGGAGATAAAGTTTTCCCAGAAACAGATAAACTATCATTAACTTAAAGTACCAACTCTGGTCGTTATTTCTCAACTTGGAGTCACTTGCTGCACGTGTACATTTAGGATAATTTTTTTCTTCCTGTGCTTTTATCTACACCGCATTTTCTCAGTTATTTTATTGACCACCCTTTTCCCTTCTCTGCTTCCTTATAGCTTGTTTTTACTGACCTGAATTACTTCAATTTCAAGAGAAAACTGCCACTCTGCTATCACTGTGTTTCTCAGATAATTTATTAACATGCTCAACACCCTGTCCCACGCCATTAGGACATATTCCTGTTTTTCATAGGACTGTGAACCACCTGAAACCACATTTTGAGCTCTCAGTAGGGAAATGTCCTGAAATTCTCTCAGCATTGAAGACAACTTTTGTAGGTCTTTGCAAACTGAGGAATTACCAAACCCAGCTGAAGTTGCATATGGCCCAAAACTCACTTTTTTTTTCTTGTTTTAAGTACTTCTGAATGTGAGGGAAGGTTCACAAGAGCTGAGGCCTTATCTAGCCACCACAGTCTGTCTTATTATCACTGTAATGGCTCTGGGAATCACTCTGCCCATAAAACGCTGGCATAATTCAAACAGTCTCAAGTGTTCAGGTGTTTGATGCAAAACACACTTTGGAGTTTAATCATGACCATAAACACTTATTGCTTTCCCAACGGTGCACATGTTCAAAGATCAAATATTCTGTGTGCAGTTCATTCTGTGTGCAGTTCAGAAAGGACCAGGATAGGAGGGTTTTCCCCATATTTTTATCTCATCTTTGTCCTGCAAAGATTTCCTGCCCTAAAAGGTCAGGAACATTTATTTCTGAGTCTTGTTCCTTTAAATAAGTAGAATCCTGTAGAATTTGTCATCTAGAAATCTTAGTGGTACTGGAAACTAAAGGCTTAAAAGGTGACTACAGTGCAGAGGGAGGGCAGTAGAATCAGGGAGAAAGTGGTAATTTTACAATAATAAGTTAAACACTTTTTAAAAACTTTAAAACTTGTAATAGTCCAATATAATGCATATAATTACACAGTAATTATATTGCAGTTACACTGTGTATAATCATGTTGTAATTGCCTAAATAAGGAAAGTTTAGACCTCTGAATAAGTATTTTAAAAGTTTGCTTTTTCAAATTATATAACCCAACACAGTAACTGCAAAGAATTGCCTTCTCTCAAAGATCTTAATATATGTTATAAATTAGGAGTCTTTAAAGTTCATGAATACAGTGGAATTGCATTTTCAACTTGAACTAAGGATTCAAATTATTTTTTCTCTTTTTTCAGGTCTGGTGTGGTAACAAACTGGTAGCTAAAGCATGTGAGCAGAAAAAAAACCCACAAAATTTGTAAGATTTTACTAAACCTTAAGAGTAGAAAATTATCTAACCTGTTCACACCACCAGGTATTTGTCTTTCTTTACAAAAAGGAAACCTGGCTCAGGGCTCAGTTTTGCAAGGTGGGCAATCAGGATGCCATCAGACCAATATGGAGCATATACAAAATTTGGAAGGCTTATGTTTTATTACAGAGTGTAGAATTTTGCATATCTGTAGTTATCAAATTTTCATAATTGATATTAAGTCCTACATATTGATGTTATTTTTTAATATACAGGAAGTTAGAATTCAAAAATGTAATTCTTTTTTGCGTTTGCAATGTACTGTTACAGCTGCTAAAATTTAATTTGAAGTCTGAGGACAAAATATGACTGACTGCATACCAGCTCAAAATAATTAATTTTGTTTTCCTTACATTCCCTTTTCTGAAGCTTCTTCTTCTGAAGACCTGTATATGCAGTCAACTCTTCTGGGTCATCAAGAATTTAACGAAATTACAAAACCCTTTAGAAATTTTAAGCTTAACTTAACACGTGCTAAGACAAAGCCACAAAAGAAGTTAGTATAATATGAGGGTAGCACACACTTTTAAAATTCTATCACATAGAAATGAATGAATGAACAATTTGTTGTTTCCTACATGAAAAGCATCAAAGAGGATGGGAGGGGTTTTTAATACAAATTGTACAGGTTGTCCCTGTAGTCCTCCAGAAAGGCACGTGTATTAATCCAGGAGATGACTGAAATTGTGCCATTCTGAGCCATTCTGTGCCATTCCAACAAAGTTGGAACTTTTCCACAGAAAAACTCACTTCAGAAAGAAGAAGATATTCTGGCTGAGAAGGATGAAATTTTGATGTATTTGTACCTGCATGCTCTTCCTTCACACATAAAATTCCTTCAAGGTCCTGAAGGCAACTTCCTTTTCTGTCTTAGGAGAACATGAACTGCACATTTTTCACTGAGTGTTCAATAAAGAGAACTGTAATAGGATCCCCAGAGCTGTGCAGGTCTGCAGTACAAGTGACAAAGTTTTCAGGAGAATGGCATCACGAATGAAAAATCCCCCCAGTGTGTTCTCTGTGAGGCTTTGGCTCTCACTGCTGTGCATTTTTAGCTGCTCTCTCTTTGTGTGCCACAGCTCATAAGGGAAGAGACAGGTCAGGAACACCACCATAAGAGAGAAGAATATGAAAATATAGAATTTGAACTACTTTCTGCCAGAAGCACGTTAGAAGCTCCTGCAGAGCCACAATGACGTCAAAACTGGAACAAAGCACCTTCATTTCAGTACCTTCCACATCAACAAATATTACTTTTATCAGTGTCAAAAAGCCCCAAACTCCACTATCTGCTGCTGCTTTTCCTCATCTCTACCCTCTCAAGTGGAAGGCTTAGACTACCAAAAATTACTTTTTGGTGAAACAAGCCTTCTTTGCATCCGGAGGTCATTCTCATTTTTCTGTGAGATCTCTAAATACCTGGATATTCTTTCAATTGCCTATAAATAAAATCTGGATTATTTGCATTGAGTATATCGCATTACATGCATTAAACGTATTAGCAATGCATGTGGAAATTTGTGGGCTAATGACATTCAGATTTCAGGCTCCTAGCAACCTGCTTTTCTCAGCCCCTCTTCTTTGAAGGTTAAGTGTCTCTGCAGCACTATTTTACACTTCTTGTGGATTTGTGGGAAGGAAAGCTTTTAGCCACTTTTAACCACTCCTTTAAGTAGCAGTATGTGAAACCATGGCCATTCATTTTAGTGTCAAAAATGAGTAAGTGCTGACAAATAGACCCTTTTGTTTCCTTTAGGACATCCATGCACAATAGGTTCTGTATTTGTTTTCGTACTGTAATGTTTTGTGTACACAGTGTTTATGCCATGCCTTTGCTCTTTTTTGCAGGGTGTGGCTGGTGCAACTGATCCAATGTTGATCTTGTAACTCTGTGAAGTGGACAAAGTTATTTTCCAAAGTGTGGAAGCCCTAGTGGACAGGACTGCCCATCTCATTCATACCCAAAGGGCAGGACCCAGAATGTTGAGAAACATCCTGAAATTTTGGGCATTAATGTAGAAACTGGATTCAGCTGCAGCCAAAGGAACTCAGACCACCACTAAGTGCAAATTTTGCACAGAATTACTTCCAAAAAAAGGGGAATGTTGCTTTTGGAACAGAGGGCCATTAAAACTGTGCCAGTTAGAAAGCTGGATTTTGCATTATTTTTTGTGTTTTAGTGAGTAACACCTTATGAGTTTGGATGGGCTGAATGCAGGGTCATAAGTAAATAAGCCTTTTTTTTTTTTTTTTTTTTTTTTTTTTTTTTTTTTTTTTTTTTTTTTTTTCTCACATAATAGCTTTTTTAGCTCGGACCAGACACCCTGAGACCACTTTCTTGTCCATGGACACAAGCTGTAAGTTTTCCCTCTCTAATTTATGTAGGTGCATGATTTTGGTTCTGCTTTTGTATAGCTCCACAGTCATAGCCAAGGTTAAACACTGTGACTTTAACACAAGACTAAGACTAAATAATAAAATTAAAATCCAGTGCGGGTATACAAACTGGGTCTTCAAGCTCCTTTGGCTATTGGCCTGCTCTGACCAGGAACACTTAGAAGAGCTGTGCTGGACTCTGAAAAGCCATTCTTGGCTTTTCTGACTTCACTTTAAGGACATTTAGAACAAAAGGAAAGCAAACAAACAATTTCCAATACATGTAAAAGTAGGGAGTGAATGCATCCTGCAATGGAAACTCTTGTGGGGGAGATGGTGGTATTCTTCCTTCTAACTATTTCCTGTTATGCATTAAATATCTATATTGTTTAGACAGGAGACAAAAATGGAAAGAAAAATATTGGTATATATCTTAGCAAAAGATCCAGATAATTATCTTCCTTACTGAAAATCTCATCAATCTTTTATTGTTTGAATTGCTTTGGCCTGCAAATATTTCCAAAATATACATGCTTCTAGAGAAAGGAAGGTTTATGTATTGGATCAGCATGTTTTAAAATTAATTTTCTTCTGATGACATAATTTACATGAATTACTAAAATTCACCAGAATTTTTCTGGGGATGCAACATTTCCACTTTCATCTTGCTGTAACTAGACAATTTCAGCTTTAGAAAGAGAATGTCTGCACTAAGTGTTGAACTGGTCTGCCTATAAATTTGGCAGCTTTCCTTCCATAAATCCCTCTTTGGGAGAAAAAACCCCTGAATTTTAGCTTGTGATAAACTTACTGGAGAAAAAAGTATGGAATATAATCCAGTGCTAGAGTTTCTGATTTCAGGCTTCAGATGTGTACTTTCCTCATTCCGCACACACACTGTTTTTAGCCCAAAAAAGCCTGAACTAAAAATTCTGTTTCCTTTCAGAATGCGGGTCTGTACCCCCACGGCTTGATAAATATAAAGAGCTGTGATGGTGCAGCATAAGGAAATTCCAGCGAGCCTGCTCCGGCTGCCGGGGTGTTGCCATGCCGCTTCTGCGCGGCTGAAGGTGCCATTGTGAATCGCTCCCATCCCACAGGCACCGCTGACATTTCTGACATTTGATTGGGAACAGAACTTGTGGCAGTCAGGAGGGGCCGAGTGGCACACGCAGCTTTTCCCCGAGCCCTGCACCGTTTGACACAGAGGGTGCCCAAATGCAAGCGAATCGCTGCAATAAATACTCGCCTGTTTACCAGGGGGTGTTGAGGCTCTGCACTCTGTGTGTTTGAATGCTTCTCCAAGCAGTTACTGCTTAGTTTTGCACAGCTGTAATTACAGAAAAGCCACCTGAGTTACCAGATGATATAATTTCCTCTAATGTACTGCGCTACAGTTTCTGCAACGTGGTGCAGAGGTCTATGCTTTAGTAAGATGATGATTTTGTGATTCTTCTTTTCTTTTTTCTTCTTCTTTTTTTTTTTTTTTTTCTTTTGTGCTGTTGAAGAGAGGGAAACTGTGGGAAAAATCTGTTGTTCTGAGAGATCTGTCCCGTACCTTTATTGCACATTTGGCTGAGTTAAAGCAGATTCTTGCCACGGTATTGTACAGCCAGTGAGACAAGTTAGCCCAGTTTGCAGTGCCACTTCACCTGGATATGAGGGTTTTATTTGACAGGGCAAAGACAAAAGGGCAGGATCTCTGACAATACCACCAGAATGAGAAAAGCTGTTCTCATAGCCTCTCCTGGGACCAGAGATTACAACTGGTGTATTTGATATAGCAATCAAATATATCTGACATAGCCTGCACCACAGCTGAGCAAACAGTGAGCAAAGTGAGCAGCCGGAAATCTTTATCAAGCAGCAGCTTAAGCCACAGCTTGGTTCTGCCCATGTCAGGAAGGAAGATGGTGGAAGAAAACAATTTCCCAGATATTGCTGCCACAGGTTTTGACATAAAATTAATTGCTGTGCAGATACAGTGATGCCTAAGCCAATTTCTCTGTGACTCCATATAGGATATATATTGATTTATGTAAATGTGGGCACTTCACCTATGGCACCCATGTTACAATGAAAAGCTAGAACTAAGCTCTGTTTTTGGAGGAGACTGCAGGAGAGTATGGTGTGAGCTTTACAAAGTGTTGGGGTGCCTGAAAACTATTTTTATCTGTAACACCACATATAGAGAGATTCTGAATTTCTGAATTTAACTTTGTGGTCATTATTCTAAGCAAACCAAGCCAGATCTAACATCTCATGTGAGTGAGTTGATATGCACAGGACATTATCCCAGCTGCTTCCTTCGTGGTGGCAAGGATGCTTTGGTTCATCTCAGTCAGGTTCCTGCAGTGCTGCTGCAATATCTGACACTCTGTTCCTAAGCACTCCTTTTTCTGTGAGGTTTCTCTTTGATAGACAGTCAACAGCATTGACAGGATCCCTGAAACCCTTCAAAAGCAACAAAATCATAGGAGGCTGCCTGAACTGATCCCATGGTGTAACAGCACATGTGAGGGATTAAAAAAAACCAAAACAAAAAAAAAAAAAAATCAAACTGTAACATTTCAGGAAAAATCTTGATCCTGATCCGGTTGAAATCATTAAGGCTCTTCTAAAGATGTCACTTGGAGGTAATTTGATACCAGGAAGAGATACTTAGAAGGTTTAAAAAAAAAAATTAGTTCTCCAACTAAATCATGTGTCCCCTTTTATTCCCCTATTTTTTCTTGTGTTCCTTAATCCTTGTTCTCTAAGTCCTATTGTATAATTATCATCTACTCAATTTTTTTCTGTTGCCCTTTTTTCAGTAGAGATTACCATAACTTTGTGAATTATTTACTTGAGAATTCTTGTTTTCTATTCCCAAAACAAAATAATTCCATATGCTTTGAGCACAACTTCGTACCAGAGTTAAAAGTGTACAGGAACTTGCATAGGGTATTTTTAATAGTATTTTGTCAACACTACTTGGATTGAAACCTTCTATTGCAAGCAAAAATATGTTTGTTCAACTTACAGATATCTTTTTATGTGTAGTTTATATTAAACACATTCAGGGCTTTTCCATGACTTTTGACTTTAGTGTGAGTGTGGCCCCTTTGCTGTTTGAGACCATAAAAACTTTTCTGTTTTTGCCAGCAGGACAAAGAACCAATATCTCCTCTACTCTGGCTTGTGCATTCATGTCATCTGAAGAATGCAAGTTCCATCAAATCAAACTGTTTACCTTCTTAAAGTGCTACACTGTGCTAAAGTGGCTTTACTGGTTAGTGTGTGCAATTACCTTTGATCTCTACTAACTTAAAGGAAAAAGCAAAGAATCTATCCCCCATGCATTCCAGAAAAAAATATCCAAAAAATGACCAGCACTCTTCCATTTGAAACTCTGTTGGCTGCTGTTCCTTTTTTAGGAACAGGAATTTCTTTAGAAATCAGGAATAAATTGGATCAAAGCCCTTTTTTTTATTTGTGACATTAGACTAAAACTCTGCCACTCACAAATTATTATGTGTCTTCATCCGTGCTTACTGTATTTAAAAATTGCATTCAAACTTTTGTCAGTAGTCAGAAATCTGAAATAAAATTGTGAGGGAAATGAGTAAAATGGTAATTTCTATGCCTTTCTGCTCTATTCACCATCATTAAGGACAGACAGAGCTGTACCTTTATGGAAGGTTTGGGGAAGCTGTTCTACATTTACATGGTTAAGGCTTTTGTTATGTAACATTCATAAAAATTTGTGGTTTTCTGCTGTCCCAAGACCATTCTAAGATGGTTCTTTGTCACAGCAAAGCACTGCAATCCTTCCACTACTCTATTTCACACAGTGCACTCATCACGACAAAACAAACCCAAATAACATGGAAGTTCTTAATTAGCCACATTAATAATAAAATCTAGGTGTCACTGAGAGGCTGCCTTAGGTGTGTCTTATTTGTCAGTCTGATGAAGAACTAGACTTTGAATTCTTTGAGCCACAAAAAATCTTTAAAATGTGTTGTAGATGGGAAAGGGTTACAGAGACTGTTGATATCCAACCCTTCTGCTCCTAAAAATTTAATCACTGTGAAGGAATTAGGTGAGGCTCGAAGAACTTGTTTGGCTGCAAAGTGTCATCAACACAGCCTGAATTGTTGCTTTTTTGTGCTGGACCCAGACAGAAGCAGAGGGAGATGAAATCTTTCATTAGAACAGGAATGCATATAATTATGCAACAGCTTCTGTCAGTGACCTGACCTTTTCAGCTTGGTTTCTGTCTTCAGCTCAAAAGGTATTAGAAGTTTTCAACCTGTACATTAATGTGCCATTTTGTAGTCATAGTGGGTCTTCATGCTGTTTGCCCTCTGGATAATTAACGTGTTGTCCTGGCTCTGATCTGTAAGCACAGGGGAGTTTGAGTAAAAAACTGAATAAAAAATGATAGCTCTGGAGCTGGTCACAGTTTATTATGAACTGAAAAGATTAATTTATAGCCATTTTCTGTCCTTCCTGCTTAAAAAATCCAAGTGAACATAAAAGGAAAAAAAATAACCAACAAACCAACTAACCAACCAATAACAGCAACCTAACAAAAAACCAAACCAACAATCAGAAAGCCAAAAAAGCAAAAATGACAATCAAAACAAAAACAACAAAACCCAAAACAAAACAAAAAACCCAACAAAACAAAAAGCCCCTCACCAAACAAACAAACAAACACAAGAAAAGAAGGTAAACGGTAACAATAACTATTATTTATAGTATATATGTGGTATAGATTAAACCGTATGTGAATTGGTTCTGTTTTTTTTTTCCCTCAGTTCATCATTCACTGAATTATTTCTTAACATTTTTTTTCAGCAAACAAATTCAATGCTTTTTGGTTGTCTGAGTAAAACAGATTCATGGATTCACGGTGGTTATGCCACCTCTTTCTATCTCAAGAGTTGAATTTTTTGACACAACAGCCCCTCCAATGAGGTTTCAATTAACTCGAGCCACATTCATATCCCTCAACCAGTACAAAAATGAAATTATGAGTCTACTGATGAAGGACTTTGTGTTTTTTGGAAAAAAAACACCAACTCTCTCATCAGTATAAGAAGGTTTAAAAGTGAATCTTGCTAGTGATGCCACAGTAATGGCCTGGAAGGACTGATTTACATGTTAAATGCACTCAAAATATTTTGCTAAGGGAAAATAATATGTTTTGCTGCCTGTAGGCTCTAAATCTGTGTAAATCACTGGAGAAAAGAGGAACCACCTTGAGCGCTAAAATTTTGGAGGCCTTGATTCTTGCTCACTACCTTTGAGAAATACACAATTCCGCAACAAATTCAGTAGGAATTTCCCTTTTTTCTGAAGAGTTGTAGAAGTGGCTCAAATATGTTACTGCAGCACAGAAGACAAATTGCCAGAAGCAGGAGAAATATTAACTGTGCTAGTGTTTGCAAATATGCACTAGGTGCATTCTCGTAATACATATTATCTGGTTTTTCATAGTTCTTACTATCAACTACATTCCTACCCAGCGTTACTCTTGGTTTCAGCAATTTCTGTCATTTACACTGTCATTTAATCAATTAATCTACTACATTTATTCCTGGTTAATGACTGTTTTGCTAGTGCTTAGTGCTTGCCCAAAATTATATTGCTTCTTCACTGTAAAACCTTTAAAATTGGTGCCAAGTTTAATGTGCTGCATGATTCAACCTTTGCTTCATCTCCTCGTTCTCCTTCTCCCATTGTACACCTGTAAACGAAATCAATAAATTATCCATTTCAAGATCTGGCCATTAAAAAAAAAAATAAAATTGAAGGACAAGATATATATCTACAATTATAGTTGCAGTTGCAATTCACAGTTCACTTCTGTCAGGCTGGTGAGGACCTAAATGACAGATTTCTTGGTTATTTTTCTTCCAAGAAAAAGTGCGGCATCTTGCCATAGTTGCCCCCAAAAGCATGGATCTTAGGTGCCCAGTTTTTATTTCATGGAATATCACATCCTGTTCCTTTTTCATGCCACAGGACTGCATTTGCTTCAGAAATACCACATTTTCTTTGCTTTTGCTGAAAAGCTGGAACACCAGCAATGTTTTATTGGGCTGAAAGGAGAGCTGAATATTTGCTGAGGATCATTTCACAGACTTTCCCCCAGTACAGAGGTCTTCTTCCAAGCTTAAGAACTGAACTTCACATCTGGGTGCGAAGGGTGAAACAGGTTTTAAAACACTTGACTAAACCAGGTCTAGTCTAAATTGTGCATTCAGCTGTTCCCTGCTCCACCAAACAGCTGCTTAGCCCTGAAATGCTGCTGCCTAATTTCTTAGTTACTTCTTTCTGCCTTTATTGGGGGAATAAAATACTTTTTTGATAATTCTGCAGCCTCAAAATTGAGTCTTCAACCTCAGGCTTACCACAGGAAGGCCTGGAAGCTGCCAGGTATTGACATTTTAAATATTCCACTGTGTTGTCCACAAAGCTCTTCTGCTGTAATCACTGTCCCGAATGGCGGTTCCTTCATCAAGTTTCTGATTCCACACACAGGAAATTAAAGTCATGACCACGTGCCACTGCTGTGGGAGAGAAAATTTAACATAGACTCCTGTCAGAAATGGGTGATGGGAGAGAATCTTCCAGGGTCTTTGTGGGCCATAAAATCTGCACATGTGACATGTATTTAAACATTTCCATGGTGTTCAAGGTGTGCCTGGGAGAGAGGAAAAATTGTTTTCTTTCTTCATTGAAAGATAAATGTTTGTTTGTGGCACTTTCTGAGTCACTCACCCTCCAGGATCACCGCTGGCACAAAATAATGCGGGAAGCAAACTGGCTGCCCGAGGAGTTAAACACACAAAGAGCAGCAATTCTTTGTGCACTCTGCAGAAGTCTACTTCACTTGATAAATAAATAAATATATATATTATCAGTATTTAAAGTATGTAAAACAAGTCTGTTTGCTTTCTTCATTGTGAATAAGCGCAAGAAAACTCAAAAAAATCCATGCAAAATCAATTGCAAATATTGCTTTTACATATTTATTTTAAACACTGATTGTGTATATATTTATTTATCAAGTGAGGTAAAATTCTGCAGAGTGCACATGGAATTGCTGCTCTTTGTGTGTTTAACTCCTCGGGCAGCCAGTTTGCTTCCCGCATTATTTTGTGCCAGCGGTGATCCTGGAGGGTGAGTGACTCAGAAAGTGGCACAAACACAAAATCAATGTCAGAATGACAGAACTGTCAGGGCTGGAAATTACCTCTAGGACCACCAAGCCCAACCATTAACCCAGCACAGCTGTGTCCACCTGTCCCCAGGCGCCACATCCACACATTTGGGTTTTTTTTAGATTTCCAGGGATCATCATCCCAACGCTTCCCCTGGCAGCCTCTCCCAATGCCTCACCATCATTTCAGTGAAGAAATTTCTCCTAGTGTCCAGTCTAAACCTCCCCTGGCACAGGGCAAAGTCATTTCTTCTCATTCTGCTTCCACTCTCCTGTCAGGGAGCTGTAAAGAACCAAAATCACCCCTGAGCTTCCTTTTCTACATGTCAGATAATGGGGTGTTGAGGAAGAAAAGGGCTCAAGGCTTGCCAGGTGTGATGCTGCCATTTTGCACTCCCCAGAACACATTAGAAACACAGGATGCCTTTCTTTGCCCTGGTTATCACAAGATATTTTGCTTTTTGCTACACACACCTTCAGAAACCTCAGAAAATATTTTTCCCTAAGTGGAATGTTGACTTTGGAAAGAACCAGAGTGGGAGTATCCATTAAAAGTCTCTGCAATTTAGAGCTATATTTGTATTTCTAATTGTGCTAAATTCTTGGCTAATAAAATAATTATGAAAATACAGCATACTCAAACATACTCTTGAATTAAATTACATAAGTAAACACACATTCATTATTACTTAATTTTCTTGTTTATCCAGTCAAACTCATCAGATAGCTTACAAAGACAAGACAAACAGAAAGCAGACTATATGGTGTAGACTTTACTTTTTTTTTCTTTTATATTTATATAAAAAATATTTATAGAATTACTCTTGGCTAAATTGGCACTAAATGTTTTTACCTTTCATAATTTTAAATTAACAGCAAGCATCTTGAATTTAAATTAATTTGAATAAATTTTTTGAAATTACTCTAAAGCTCTTAAAAATTAACAGTGAAAAAAGTGAAGTAAAACAGCATCAAACCAGAAATTTAAATGGATGAAAATTTCCCATACATGCAGGAAAATGTTTACTTGACAGTGTGAGACACAGATGACATCTCAAGCATGTATTGCAACCCTCAGTGAAGAAGAAAACATTTAATACAGTCATTTCATGGCTTTTAATGTGACAATTCTAACTGCTATGGCTTTTATGCTTATGTAATTTCTTTTTCATCAGACACCCTCATATGAAGGCTACCTCACCTAAATAACCTCCTAATTAATGTCCTGTGTTTATTAGATGGTAATTGAACCACTTATTCTGAGTCATCTTTAGAATGCTAACAGCAACAGCTTTTCTTTTTGTCTTTATTTGTAGTTTTTTCAATAGAAAGTCCTTCAAGGTGAATATGCAGTTCTGGGGTTTTCCTCTCTGCTTGCCATCATTTTTCCAGTGCATCAGTAAACAACTCTGCTGACACAGAAATTACGGCAAGGGAGGTGGAAGAGCAAACGAGATTTATTTGGGAAACTTCTTGAAAGTGACAGGGAACAAGTCCTGCTAAAAAAAAAAAAAAAAAATCATAATCCATTCCATAGCATTTGTTCCTCACAGCGAATCACTCTGAATGTAAAAAGAGCTGGAGAGGCCAGGAAAACTTTTCCACAAGGACAAAATGACCTCGCAGAGATTCTGCAGCAGGGAAAGAAAAGTCTCTCAGTTCCTCCTCATGTGCACACCCCCATCAAGAAGCTTCTCATTAATCCTGATCTTGATGCTGATTTACCACAGAAACTTCAGTCAGGACCTGGTGTGCCCAGTTTGCAGTAAATGGCATCTTCAGTTGGCTGACAGCTCACATTTCATTGAAACCCAGTTCAACTGAGGAACATCCACATTTTAAAACAGACCATTGGACTTCAAAATACACTTTACAGATTTTATCCCCATCATTTTCAAAATGGACCAAGCTAACTTAAAAGTTTCTAGTACTGCAACTTTAACAAAAGGGGGAAAGCCTCCTTATCACTTGCTGCTTATCAGGGTAAGGATCTAAGATTTGGGATTTGGCCTCATTTTCTTGATTTTCAACCCTAAACAGCACTGGTCCTTTCTAACAACCACTACAAAAAAATTGTCAGAAATTTGAATATATAAGCATGTAATAATTAGTTTTAAGGATTAGGTCTACAAAGCAGGTTAGATAAATAATACTTTTCTTAACTGAGACCTCTTTCTTTTATTTTTTTTTGCATGTGTAATAAGATGTGACAGGTCCTGATAGCTGAGTGGAAAAACGTCTTTAAAGTTAACACAAAAAAAAAGAATGAAAAGGAAAAATAACATCTGTGTGTTTCTGTGAATGGAATTTAAGCTGGTATGGGAAAGGATTCTATGGTGCTTGTGATGTTTTCTTTGGCTGCCATCGCAGAAAATATTTCAGTGGTGAAACCAAAGGTTAAATGCAACCGGCAGGAAGTTATAAAGGTGAATTGCATAAGGTGTTTCTGAATAACAGGAGTTTAGAGCTCCAGCTATTGCTTCTGTTCAGAGTGCTTGGAAGCATTGTACAGTAGTAGGAGTATATAAAATGCAAATTTTAGGGCTTAGGGTGATAAGTTTCTCGGCTTGAGATGGTACACATTTACAGGATTTAATTCAATTAATAAATCAAATGTTATATAACACACTTACAGTATTACAATTATAAATAGAATAAACAATATAATTATAATACACTATATAATTGTAATTATAATATAATGATATAATATAATATAATATAATATAATATAAATAATATAAATTATAGCATTTCATCAGCTATAACAGTGAATTATTATATGCTGCTTTTTCTTTTGCTAGACCTTCTTTTGAGTTCCTGCTGTTGAAGCAGTTTGGGAAGAAATGAAGGGAACTTGTATATGGCTATTACACTTGTTTGGAAGAGTAGAATGACATGGCAAAGTGAATTTATTGACACTTCTGTACCTCTGCAGTTTCCATGGTGAACACACAGCACTGCTGCTGCTTCTCAGCTTTCTGCCCAAACCATTCCAGAGTTCACCTGCCACTAATTTAACCACTCAGCTTTCGAGATGTGAGCAGTGCTTCTAAAACACCCAGAATCATTGCTTTTATTAATGCAATTATGTGAATTCAGATGGGAGGCTTTCCTTCCAACATGCCCATAGGCAGGCTACCCAGTGAGCTGACACTTTTGATATTTCATGTACATTAAATACCAAACTGGGCATATTCCATGCAGCTCTCTCCAGCACATGTGATATTTCTGGGGGTGACCAAGATGACAAGCAGTGCAAGGATGAAAATCACGTCTCTGAGCCTGCGAGAGGGGGTATTAAGCTTGCATGACAAGGTAATTTTAAAAATAAATGAGATCCAGGAGTCACACTGGTCACAAGGAATGCCTTTCAACACTGTGAAAAGCAAAATTGCACGTGCTGAGGTGTGTGACAGCTATTCAACACCTTAAAGGAGTAAGGGAATATTTTTCCCACTGAAATTGGTGGAGAGAGGTCTATCAAGCAGATTCAGCTTATTTCCTGGCCATCTGCAAACATAAATAAAGAAATAAATTATCACCACATACTAGATGATATTTACTGGAGGTAGTTTTAACTCTCTAATAATTTTAAACATTTGGCATCATTCTGACTACCATAGGCAGCTTCTCTCTGTTGTCTTTAACACCTTTTCGGTGCTAAGATTTTGCAGCTCTTCCAGCAGAAGAGTGAGAGAATCCTTCTTGGCATGACGGATCACACTGAAATTAGACTGAGATTAATGAGGTGTAACCGTGCAGAGATCACATTTCCTATGGCATTTTTCTTCCAAATACAAGGCCCACTGGGTTTTCTACTTGGCCCTGAGTCTAACAGGGTCCTAGCAAATTTTGGACATCACTTTAAAATGAATAAGCACAAGAAAACTCAAAAAAATCCATGCAAAATCAATTGCAAATATTGCTTTTATGTTTTTATTTTAAATACTGATTTTTTATATATTTATTTGTCAAATCTTAGATTTTATATAAATATCAAAACCTGCTAAGACATGGTTTTCGCACAACTGTTGGTTCAAGTGCACCATAACTTTAAATATCCTTTGATATATAAATTGATCTGTAGATATAGTTGTAGATCATGGCACATACAATGAAATAATTCTCAATATTAAGTCATTGGGCGTTTTTTCCCCCTACTAAGTTTCACGTTCTATATGTGCAAATCATTGAGATGAATTTGCCCAGCTTTGTTCTGAGCTGGATTTGTCAACAGCCACTAACTAGAAGAGTTGTTTATTAAGTATTTGCCACAAAGCACATTGCTTACATAGCACAGTGTGGCATATGAAAATATAGTTTAACTAACCAAACAGAACTGGTATTTATCACATCATGTATTTGGCATACAAATAATATCTAAAATGGTTTTATTGTCTGTTATAATTACAAGCCGTTGTTCTTTACTGTGTTTTATCCCATTATCAACTGACAACTGCCTTTTAGTTTTATATAAAATAATAGCTCATTTTACCATGTGAAGCTGTGAAAATGCACATTTTTTTTCATTTAGCTCTGGAGGCATTGTCAGGGAGAATGGCTTTCAAGCTGTTCATTAAATAGATGATGCTTATTATTACTTCTAATCTGGACCACAGCAACACAGGGAATTAGTTTAAAGCAGCACCTAGCAACCTAATTTTTAGAACCACTCACTAAATTCCTCATACATTAGCAGGAAGAGTACTTTTTACTACTGCTGACCATGGAGAAGTGGTAATTATATTGCTGCACTTCAGCCCATCCATCATCTGGACACTCTGCAAATGAGTCTCTTTGAGCCCATGTGTAACACCACCAGCTCTAGGTTTGGGTTTTGTTGTTGTTTGCTGTTTGTATGTTTGGTGTTTTTTCCCCAATTTGCTAAGCTGGTCCAACGTATTGCAGAATCCAAACAGAACTATTTCTTCTGCAGAACTTTTCATCTCAGGAAATATAATTTTTGTACTTAGATATTTACCTTTTCTTCATCGAAGCCAGGCTGTTGCAGAGCAGCTCTCTAGCAGAGACTCCCAAACTTGACAACACCAACAATAATAATTTCATAGGAACCCGACTATTTCTGGGAATGAAACTGCCTCTCTTTTTCTTAAAAACAACATCCACCCCACTCATAGGATGATCTGGGGAATCTGTGAAAGACTTTGCTTCTCTGGGCATCTCTTCTGTAAGATATTCTGCCAAAAAGATGCACAGGACTGGAACTTGTTTTGAGAACTTGTAATAACAGATAAAGGATGATTGAGAATGATTCTGGTACTCAAAGCCTTTGGTTTAAAATGGATGGAGGCAGATGCATGAAAACCGAGGTGTCTGATAAGAAGAAATCATATTTCTCACAGAGGTGCTGGCCTGTGTGGAATTATTGCTTGTGCTTTGCTCGCCTGTTTGCAGTGAAAAAAACCAAAAGATAAGGAATTGCCAGCCATGCAGCTCTGGGGCCTGAACCATCCCCAAGGATAATACAAAATAATTCCAGACACAGAAACAGCCAGAGGATTCAGGGGCAGGACAGAAAAAAGCTGTGAAAATACAGGCCTCCAATGAAATTACATAAGAAAATTAAGTATACAGACTCTACATGGGACTGAGGGAAACAGAAGCGAAATTACAAGCAATTTTAAAGAGAAACTGAAGAAGGAAGACCAGGAATTTGAACCTGGTGAGCAAAATAAGACATGTCCAGTCCTTGACTGGAATTCAGCATTCCTCTCCAGGTGTTATATTTTCTGATGTTGCTGCCTGAAGCTGTCTGACATGCAATTTATAAAACAGCTAGGAGTTCTATCTTACTACCACAGTAAATTAAAATATAGCTGACAGCTAAGAGCCACCTGGTTGTTGCATTTCTGCCCTTTATTTAAATTTTGCCAGTTTAAGTTGTTCCTTTAGGGTTCTTATATGTTATTTTTCTGTACTACATCTAGTCCTGTTGACAGCTGATACAGTTTTTGCAGTGAAATTCACCTTCAATTCAGATGAATTGAATTAGGATTTTGCATTTTCCAGCTATGGATTTCATAATTATCTGGTAATTCCAGATGCATACGCAAAAGCAGAAATTTGGAGTGTTTTGGGGGGAGGGGTGGGGGGAATGAACCAGTCTGCTTTTCCAAATTTACATTGCAATCTTCTGGTGTCTGTAAGGAAAAATATTTAAGAATAGCATTGCTCACTGTGTTTTTAAGACATTTTGCTGTCAGGCCTTGAAATTATTCCAAAATTTTCCATGAATTTCCTCACCTGTGAAGCTGTGTTGAATCTCACTAAGTGCCCAGAAACCTGTACCTGTGTGCTTCTCTATCTTGTCATTTGTGTGTTCATTTTTGTGGGGTTGTTTTTGTTTTTGGTTGGTTGGGGGTTTGGGTGTTTTTTGTTTTTCTTTTTTCTTTTTTAAAGAAATCAAAATGTGGGAAGAAAAAAAAGTGAGAACATGTCATCAGTGAGAGAGCTGAGCAGAGAACTGACCTTGCCATCCTCCAGCCAAAGGTAAGGC
Source organism: Melospiza georgiana (assembly GCF_028018845.1). Classification (NCBI taxonomy): domain Eukaryota; kingdom Metazoa; phylum Chordata; class Aves; order Passeriformes; family Passerellidae; genus Melospiza; species Melospiza georgiana. Next base: position 3,784,288 of record NC_080465.1, on the reverse strand, counting down.
CTCTGCGGCGGGAAGCAAACCCCTAGAGGTCACTGTAATCATAAACATTCACAGAAAAGATCCAGATTTGAGTAATGCCACGATTAGAACGAGCCATTTACAGCAAGGAGCTCACAGTCAGATCTCGGGCCTGTCCCGAAGCGACCCCTCCGAAGCCAAGGAGGTCACAGGCCGTGGTTTGGCAGCACAGGCCATCCCTCCACAGCACCAAATTGTCAGAATTCCCAGGGCAGGGCTGGGGCTTGGCCCTTGGTGTGGAGGGGAAGGCAGGCTGGCTGGGGAGAGGGAAAACAGAAAACAAGTGAGGAAAGAGAAAAAGCTGTGCTTGTCACAGGGGCTTGGGGAAGATGGCAAAGTTTGCTGGGCACAATGGGCCAGCAATGCATGTTACAGGAGGGAAGGCCTCATATCAGTGGCAGCTGCAGAGCAGACACTGTTTGGTCTGTGGATTGCAAACACTGACTCCAAAGAGGCTTTCTCATACATTAAATGGGAACAGATCACTTGGAAGTGATCATTCAAAAAAGGAGAATTAAAAACTCCTGAAGGTCATAACAAATGCTACAGCAAGGCTGAAATAAATGCTAGATGATCTGTCCAAAACAAAAAAAAAAAAATTTTTCACAGCGTAAACTGAATTGTTCAAAGTCTCATTTTAATTTATAAACATTCCACACTACATATGGTTGAGAAGCAGTTGCTGATGCTGTGCACTAATCTTGAACATGTTGATGGAAACAAAATCCTGTTGATACCTGTACTCAGTGACTGTATCTGTAAAACCCAGATTAATTCACCACCAACCAATCCACTCTGACATGAAACAGAAGCACCTCTGCAGATGTCACAGGGGCTGTATCTAATTATGCAGCAGTTTATTTGGAGCTCTGGCTTGTACCTGGCTCTCTAAGGATCCACAACATAATTGTATTTATCCCCAGGGGAATGTGCTATAATTTGAAAGCCAAGAGAAGAAAGTATGTGGCATAGAGGTGCTGGGAGATCACTGGTTTCATGTTTATGCTTTGCAGAACATGTAAAATTCATACAGACAATGTTCCAGTATAGTGAAGCCTTTAAAGGGTGTGTCCTTCATCAACAAAGCATAAAGCTGTTTTTTTTTTTCTGGTGCTGACAAGTGATGGAATACACAGACAGGTCTTGATTCAAGTCACTAAACAAAACTCCCCCATGCCATTTGAGACACTGGAGCATTTGCAGAGTCCTGTCAGATATGATACCCCAGGAAAGAAGGATTTCTGGATGTGCATGTGAATGCCAGTGAGGAATCCTAGGGTATCCCAAATGTCACTGGCTGCATTTGTTTGGACAACTGAATCAGACTTCCACTGCTCATACATTCCCTTAACACTGATGCTCGCTGGCAGCATATGAAATAATTAATTTTTGTCCCTTGTGTTGGTATGGACTTATGTTATTACCTCATTACAGTAGTTCTTTGTGTTAACTTCATTAAGTTTTCAACACGACTTCTAAAAACAATGAAAATTCCAAAACAAATTGTATAAGATCTTAGATAACAATGGCTTCAAAAGAGAGCATTAATCAAGACCTAGCCCCTGGTGCCTGAATAACATTCAAAAGGAAACAAGACTGTTTGTTTTGCCTTTTTTTTTTTTTTCCTTGATTCAGACTGTCCAAACTGAACTGAAGCCTGGGGCAAAATGAGCTGAAAGGGGAAAAAATGGAAACTTGAGTTTTAAAACAAAAGGGGGGGGGGGGCGGGGAAAGGAAGAAGGAAATAAAAAGAATATATATGTAATGCAATATTTCAATCAAAAGGAGCAAGAAGGCCCACATCAGATCCCATCCCAGCTTTACATGGAATTCTGGAGGATTGTGCTGATCCAACTGAGAGCAGAACTGGCCCAGTGCATGATTCTGGAAAAGCCACTGAATTTACCTCAGAGGTATTTTTTAAATATAAAATTTTAAAATAACCTAATGTCTGGTTTTGGAAAGTATAAATGAAAGGAAACTTTTGGGTTTTGAAACTTCCTGTCCTCTTTCTCATGTTTTGTGATTGAAATAAGTATTACTCTTGTTATGACAAGACACTTGTTTCAAAAGCAACTCCACATGATTTCTATAAGGGAGGCTCAACACTTTAACCAAGGGAATAAACAGCTAGAAAGAAGGCAATAAAACTGAAGAGACTGAAATATTACTTAATAGGGGTAGAGGGCCCTTTCTATATACAGACATTTATGCAGGGGAACAGTGATTATTTTAGATCCTCTGTCTGGGCTGCCTGGTGAAATGGAATGAAAGACATTGATTAAAATCTTTAATTCTTCACTCGGAATTTGAGTTATCAAAGAGCACAAAGAATCTTTTTTAATATCTGCCTGTAAACAGCTACTGTGTGCTACTAGCTAATAAACTACAGGGTGCTTGCTGATAACCATTATATACAAAAGAAATATAACATAATATAAAAAAATAAACATAAAACATATTAATATTATAACAACAGTAGATATTTCAAAATATATAGGCTTTTTTCACAGACACTTTTAAATCTTGTACAGAGCTTCCCTCTATCAAAAAAACCTTTTTTTTAATGAGAGCTAGCATTATCTTGACTCTACCTTTTTTTTTTTAATAATTATTACTGTATATAACAATTTTTTTTTGTATATATATAATTGCCCCATTCTATTAGGAGAGGATCTAGATTAAAGCATGCAAGTAAAATGGTACCAAAAACTGATCCCAACGAGCCACAAATTTCATTTTGGACAAGGATCTACCAGGCATCTCTTCTGCCCTCAACCCAGCTCGCTCTTAGTTAAATAATGTAGAAACTGTAGAGGCTTCATCATGGAGAATCTGCATTCATAGTGCTTTTCCTGCAGTACTGCTGCAGCATCAGTAATTCATTAGCCACATTGGGTAGGCTGGTATTTTTTTTCATAATTGTCTGTATATACACCTTGGAGGACTGGCAAATCTGACAACAGCATCAGCAATCCAAAGCACTTTTCCCCCTCATCTCAGCACTGATGTTCTGCTTAGAAAGAACAGCAGAATTTCAGGAGTTCCCCACTGAGGATTTGCCATGTCCCTTCACTGCAGCCACAGAAAATATTTGGAGAGAAAAAAAGAAGAATTCAAGGCAGAAGAATTTGCTGATTACTCTCAAACAGAGATGTGTTTGCACTGTCAGTTTGCACAAACCTCTTTCCACTTCTTTTGAGAGGAAAGATGGAGCTGTCCCTTGAGCATAAGTGGAACAATTGGTTCAAATAACATTTATTTAGTAGTACAACTATAGAGGCCCTGACGCTGCAAGAATATGAGGCAGAGCAAACTTTGTGAGGTAGTGTATTCCATTAGGCCAGCCCTTCAGTACATTTAGAAAAATACAACAAACTTGTGAGCACACAAGGCTTTCCGCAGGTTTGAAACTGCAGTCTTGACTCAAGCTCTTTCCTGTGTCCATGAATTGTCCTTAAGCCACACTGAGCCAGGCCTTGAATTTTAGAATATTTGTATGTCCCCTACCTATTCTGTTTAACTATCATTCCATGACTGGTTATGAAGGGTTTTCCATCTAAAACACAGACTTTATTTTGATATATAGTCAAAATAAAGCCCAGAAGCGTCATTATATACTTGAAGATGCTTAGTCGAGGTTTTGGTTTGGGATTTTTGTTCTTTGCTTTATTAGGAGGGTTTGTTGGTTGGTTTTTGGTTTTGAAGGGGGTGTTCCTTTCCTTTCCTTTCCTTTCCTTTCCTTTCCTTTCCTTTCCTTTCCTTTCCTTTCCTTTCCTTTCCTTTCCTTTCCTTTCCTTTCCTTTCCTTTCCTTTCCTTTCCTTTCCTTTCCTTTCCTTTCCTTTCCTTTCCTTTCCCCTTTCCTTTCCCCTTTCCTTTCCCCTTTCCTTTCCCCTTTCCTTTCCCCTTTCCTTTCCCCTTTCCTTTCCCCTTTCCTTTCCCCTTTCCTTTCCCCTTTCCTTTCCCCTTTCCTTTCCCCTTTCCTTTCCCCTTTCCTTTCCCCTTTCCTTTCCCCTTTCCTTTCCCCTTTCCTTTCCCCTTTCCCCTTTCCTTTCCCCTTTCCTTTCCCCTTTCCATTTTTTCTGATTTTTCCCTTGGGAATTCCACAGAGTTGGATGGTGTTATAAACGGCTTCCTCTTGGGTTCAGTGTTAATTGGTTCAGGGATAAAAATCTCATCTCTTAATTATTTACAATATTGTGCAGATATTTACCTGGACAGAAAGTTCAGGCAGAAGGGAGGACTGACTGCTCAGCTCAGAGTCCTGAGGTACCTTTAAAGATTAATAATTTGGACAAGCAGAATTCCCTCAGCCCCTGAACTGGAATGCTGGATGGTGCTGTGGGGTTTTTTTTGCCCTCTCTCAGATTTCTTTTTGCTGAGGCAATCCTGCTTGTCTTATACCTGTTGTAAGGCAGAAATTCTTCACACAGGCTCAAAATCCCTGAAGTGATAATTATGCTCTTACAATGACTGCAAACAGCTGTTGAAATAGGAGAAAGAACAGGTGAGGGTGCATGACATATAAGATTCTAGAGCTTGCTATTCCTCAGATTCCCTTGGAGCAGAAGAAATGTTACAGCCCTGGGTTTTTGGTTTTTTAGGGGTTTTTTTGTTTAGTTTTTTCCCCTTTCTTGTCTTTTTTTTTTTCTTTTTTTTTTAAATAGAAGCTGAATTTCTCATTCTTGTTTTTCCAGTTTTTTAGGAGCTCTCCCAGAAGAAAAGCGTGGGCTGCACAAATCCCCATTTGCCCCAGCTGTGATAACCTTCCTGCAGACACAGGACCAGAGCTGAGGACAAGAGGAAGGCATTTGAAATCCTGCCAAGCCAATTGCTCCAGAATTAAGCTTGTCCATCGAGGAGCTAGACAGCAGTGCAGGAAACTGGGATCCAGTTTGGGTCTCAGTTTCCATCAGATATTGGGATGAGGAGGAGGGAGAAGCTGATTCCTGCACCTGGAAAGACAGCAAATGTTGAAGATAGAAGGCACAAGTCTCCTCCCTCCAAAATATTATTTTCTTTGGGGGAAACCCCCCCCCCCAAAAAAACCAAAACAACCAAACATGCAACTACAAAAAGAAATCCACCAAAACCCCCACAAAAAAGAGAAACAAAAGGAAAAAAACCGAAACAAAACAAAAGAAAAAACCACAAAAACAAAAAAACCCCACCCCAAAAAATAAAAAGCAAACAAAAAAGAAACCCCAAAAGCAAACAACCCCAACCCACTTCGTATTTACTACTGAAATAAAGTTTCAAAAATTCAGATAGCATCCAAGTGCCTATTAGTATAGAGTCTGATGAAGTAAAGTGGGGTTTAAGTCACTCCTATTCAGAAGTACAAAATTGTTATGAACATCTTTTGCTACCTCTATTTTCTTGATGCTGAAAATGAAGCAGAGTGTGGCTGCTTCATGTAAGTCTCAAGTCCATAATTTGAGTAGGCAGGACAGGGTTTGGAGTTTCAGTTGACAGATGCTCAAAAATCTGAGATCTGAGTTAAAAACTTGACAAGGACAGAAGCTTGTTAAGATTTTTCAGGGTTTTCTATCTTCATGTGAAGCGGGAAAGAAATTTTTTTATGTCTGTTCCCATTTTATCAAAAAATAATAGGTTACCTTTCTCTTCTTTGAGCTTTAAATTAATGCTCTGCTTTTTGGATTGAGCCCTCTTCAGGCTGGTTTTCATTTCAAAAGATCTGCTATTCTTTTTCAAATTCTATTCCAATCTTGAAAATATTCCAATCAGTGTAATAGGTAGATCACACCAACATCTGAAACTGTTCTCTTTCACTGAAGAAGAAGAAAACAGCATGATTTTATTAGCTCTATAATTTATTGAATTTCACAAATTATTCCAAGGTAATTCTGTTGGGAAGAAAGAAGAAATTAGATAATGTCCTTGTAGAATTGGCACAAGAAAGAATTGATGAAAATCCTCAGTTCTGTCTGCCACCTAAGTAAGTAATCACAATTTTTTCCCTGTTTGGACATTTTAGATCTAGAAGTCACATGTGAAAATTGATTTTATTTTTTAAAGGAAGAACTGTATAGATTTTGATGTAATTTAGGTGTCTGGCTATCTTCCCACTTGCTTTGTTGAAGAAAGAATAGACAGACAGGTGTAGTGCTTTTGAGGTAAATGAGGTTGTAACTGAAGTAGGTGAAGTTGAACCACAACAATGTGGTTCTTGGCCTGTGGTAACCATAACAGATAATAATGTAAAAGCTGATAGAATCATGTATTTTTACCTTTGGTGCCTGATAAATGCCAAGAACAATTATTCTTAGAACCCTATAAGATTGCCAAATACAGACAGGACAATTTATTTTTTTTTATTCCACAAAAAAAAGGGGAGAAAGGTTTTTATAATAAAATAAAGAAGGAGATTTTGAGGGAAATTATGATCTAAGTAAACTTAGGGAACTGTCTGTCTAAATCTCAATATCTCAGCAGTAAAATAGACAGATAATTGTGAATTTCATGTTTTTGTTTTTTTTTTTAATGAAACAGGTATCTAACTAAAGAGGTCTCAACATAACCTTGTTTTGGTAGAGAAATGGGCTAAAAAGAATCACAGCGTCACTTGAATAAGCAGTGTCAGTTTGAACTTGTATTTGAAGATGGTAATTGAAAAATATGGGCTCAGAAATCCTATATCCAAAATCCCGGACTCACTGCAGGATTCAGGAACAGCTTAAATGGAGCTGTGAAATGCAAACACTAAAAGACAGTGGTCATATTACCGATATTATAAATCTTCTGTTCATATCTGGCAATCAGGATTTATTTTGAGCCAGAAAAATCTGGCCCTGATTAGCTGAACCAATTTCGAGACTTTGGAAAGGATTAAATGTATTTTCCTTCTGACAAAGACTCATGATACCTCACCCAACCCAAATTCAAGAGAGAGATAAGCAAAGAGGTGAGAAGAGGAAAGATGGAGGGATTTGAGCAGGCCTGAGGCAAAGAGGCCCTGGGGGCATTTAGGCCTGGCATATATTAATTAGTTTTTGAACAAAGAAGAGCCCTGGGAAAGGGGCATGGCAGTGTTGAAAATCACTGTGGGTGTGACTTAGCAAGACATGTCTCTATTTTCCACGTATTTTAGTGGCATTTAAACAGATGCTTCTGTGTTTTCTTCAGCACTGGCAGTTTCCTAAACCAGGGACTTTGGTTCCTTTACTTTAGGGACATTTGGGGAAGAAGGTAGCAAGTTCATTTTTGACAGAAAACATTCACCTCTTGTTACAGACATGTTTTCTGAAAATCCTTTCCTTGGGGTTTTTCCTCCTGAGAAGCTGAGAGGCCTCAGGAACAAAATGCAAACAATGATTATCTGCTGCTGTGGAATGCAACAGGTGCATCTGTGATTGGGCTCATGTGGTTGTTTCTAATTAATGGCCAATCACAGTCAGCTGGCTTGGAGAGAGAGTCTGAGCCACAAACCTTTGTTATCATTCTTTCTTTTTCTATTCTTAGCTAGCCTTCTGATGAAATCCTCTCTTCTATTCTTTTAGTAAAGTTTTAATGTAATATATATCATAAAATAATAAATCAGCCTTCTGAAACATGGAGTCAGATCCTCGTCTCTCCCTCATCCTCAGACCCCTGTGAACACTGTCACAACCTCTGAGAAAGGAAAAGAAAAAGCAAACTTCCTCCTGACATTGAGCAAAGGGCTTAAATAGCTTAAATAGTTTCATGAACATTTGCTCCAGGAGTCCTGGGCTGCATTTCTTTAGGAAGGGCTGCCTTGACCTTTAGAAGTTCTCCAAACCTGAGCTGTGAACACCTTGTCCCTAGAGGCAGCCAGCGGGAAATTTCTGGAGCGGGGAGGAGTCTGGGGTGGGTAGGTGATATGGGGACAGCCTTTGCATCAACAGGAAAAACGTTTTGTCAAGAAAGACATTTTTCTGAATGTTTTTGAATTCTGTGTGGAATTCTGTATTTAGTTAGTTGGTCAAAAATCACAGAGACATGGAATGGTTTGGGTGGGAAAGGACCTGAAAATCCCATCTTGTCCAAGGCCTTCCACCAGACTTTGGTTTCTCCAAGCCAAGGCCTTGAACCAGGCCAGGCAAGGCTTAAAAGTAACCTGAATGTGGTAAAGAAATAATTCTTGTTGCTCTCAAAATGGAGAGTTGGCAAGTTCTCAGAAATTCCCCTTGCCTGGCTTTCCTGAGTGAACTTGTGGGTACTGAAGATCCTTCAGGTATCCTGCTCAGGACCGAACTTGAGGAAAAATAACAGTCTTATCAAGCAAAAATACTTAAGGGTAAAAAGTTCACAAAGCAGAAGAAATTAATGACTGTTTGTCCAAGCACTCCTGGGAACTGCTTTTTATAAGTGAATTTTAAAAAGTCAGAAGGCAGCAGATGACAGAAAATAAACACAAATGCTCTCACAGCAGCCAGGGATTATATTCTCCCCTATGATGGTTGAAAGTGTCCAAACAGCACTGCAGATGATGCTAAAATGATGCCATTGAAAAGGGTGATAATATTGTTGTTACTATTACTATTATTTTTCTTTTTTTTAACGCAAAGTTTCAAATCACTACATTGCATTTTTTAAATAAATATTTCTCTAGAGTTTTCAGGATAATAACATCAGGAGAAGATCTGCACTGGTCTAAATAGCTAAAATTAATTCGGGTATCACAGGCAAATTCTCATATTGGTTGCATGAGAGTTCAAGGAGAGATCAATTACAAAAGATGATCTTGACTGTAGAATTTTTTTACCTTCTGAGTTGTTGAGGATGAAGGGCTAATGTCCATTGATTAATTTATTAATTTATTAATAAATTAATGTATTAATTTACTTTATTACTGAGGTCATTAAATAACATGTGGTTTCTTTTAGAAAGGAAGTGAAGGCTGAAAATACCCCCCCCAAAGTTTAGTACTTAAAATGAAACTTTAAAAATTTAAGGGAAAGCTTTTTCTTTGTATACATGAGAAGAACATTCTCCGATGTGGTAGCTATTAACAAGTGATTTCTGATTCTGATTTTTTTGTATTTTGAATATCTTTTGAATAAAAAGATTTATTTTGAAGAGTCATATCCTAAATTCTTTATTCATTATTCCCCAGAATAAGTATGCATTGAAGCATTGGCATGTTAAAAGGGTAAAAAATTAAATAAATTTCAAAAAAAATAAATACAAGGGTGGACAAAGAAGCAGAGAGATCTGAAAAAATTAAACCCCAAAGTACTCAACAATTTATTTTCCACTTTTTCAAACACTGTTCATGTTTCATTTGTTCACATTGACATACCCTGCTGGACTCCAACCTCCACCAACTCCCCCCCCCCCCCCGAATTTATGACATTTTATCCTCCCAAAACTCATCAAATTTGGCCCTGAGAGCTGCAGATGCTGCGCCACGCAGGCTGGGCTGTGTCACACCACCCAGCACCACCTCTGTGTACATGAAAACCCCTTTATCTAGGAAAGGAAGGGGTGATAAGATTACATGTCCTTCACAGAGGTCTAGAAAAAGTGTCTTTTCTTTCTGGGCCCTGCTCCAGGACTTGGCCCTTTCAGGTGTACAGACAGTGAACCTCTCTTCCTGGCATGTTGGATGTGCGAGTTACAGACAATAATTGAACCAAAGTATGCAATTATGGTATTCTCTGAGGAGTTACGCAATGAACATCAATTCCAGAGTTCACAGGAAAGGTCTGAGGACATCTCCACTAACACACAATGACATCAGAGACAAATTGGATTTTTTTTTCCTTTGTCCCCTAAATCACAGCAGCGTACGGTATGTTGGATGTTGTTGCAGAATCTTAGTGAAGTTGCCTCAAGAGGTATTTTTTTCAAAAAGTAATGGCTGTAAGAGGAAAGGAGTACCTTGTTTGGAGCAAAAGCTGTGTAATTGTTGCTTTTTCAGATGTCTGGCCACGGAGATCTCTGCTCCCTTCCCTGCACTGCAGGTCGGCAGATTTGCATCTTTAAAGTAGTGGAAACTATTTCTGAGCAGGATTTTACACCAGGAATGATTGTTCACGTCAGCTGCACTGCTTTATTGTGTGAATGAGATGGGAGGAGATCCTCTCAAGGGCTAAATCTTATCCCAAGTTTACCAGGCACTGTATGGATTATAGACATGTTTCATGTAAACACACAGGAGTAAGTGTACCTAAACACACAAGCATGTATATATATAAACATATATTCACTGAAAATACATAAATATATATTCATTGAGAATGGGAACAGGCTGCCCAGGGCAGTGTTTGAGTCACCATTCCTGGGAGGGCTCCAAAAAGTGCAGATGTGGCACCTGGGGATGTGTTTTGGTGTGGATGTGGCAGTGCTGGGTTGGTGGCTGCACTCCATGAATCCAGAGGTTTTTCCCAGCCCAAACCACTCCGTGGTTCTCCGGAAAGCACACAACCACACAAGTGTGCCATTATTATACTGCATTTTCTATTTAAATATATAGATAATGTATATTTTAAAATTAAAGACACATATATGCAAGGCCTCATACAATTGTGTTTTATTTAAATACAACCTGGCTTATTCTAAGCAGGAAAAGAACTTTTTCTACAGTGAAGATAAATAATTTTTGAGTTTCATGGA